>NC_091001.1:100829964-101454964 GCF_041146395.1 Eulemur rufifrons
TGGAATTAAATGGAATCAATCATTAACAAAGCAATGAGAAACTTGCTTCTCGTAACATTTGTTTCTTCCCTTCTCAGGATTGAAGGGAGAAAAAAAATAACTCCAAATGACAGCCAGAGGGTAGAGATCACACAGAGTCATAAAAGCCCACGGCCTGCTTCCTTAGGCCTTGGAATTGCACTTTCAAATGACAATTTCTAGAATGAAAAACATGGAGCAGTGATGCTAAGCCTCTAACCTGGAATCCACATCTGCCCAGCTTCTCCGACATTCGACATTCGCAGCTCAGCCCACAGTGACAGCAGCTGAGCACATCCCGCCACCCAGGTGTCCTGCAGGGGGTGGCCTGCAGCCCTGGAAATGCACTCATGCTGCCTGCTCCCCCCAGGATCCCCAGGAGTATTTCCCCAGGAAGCTTGTTGGGTTGAGCACGTTGAGCATTTTTGCTAGGGGTGGGGTATAGAGAAGGCCTTTTCTCCGTTGGTGCCAGTGCCCAAAGCCTGATCTTAGAGGAGAACTTTCTTAACTTCCCTGGACTCAGGACCCCCAGCCATTGTTTCCCTCTTCTTTCCCTCCTGGCCCACAGCAGCTGTTCCAAACCCTCATCACTTCCTCAGGTCTCTTAGAAGGTGGTGCTCCCTAAATTTCTGTCCTTTCTTTAACTAACTCCTTCGGTCTACTACTATTTGAGGTCCTAGGATTTGTCAAGCACCATCCTGGGCAGTAGAGACACAGCAGGGAATGGGCAGAATTCCTGACTCACGGAGTCCCAGCCTCACTCTTGTCATGGAGCTTCTGGTCTAGCTTACAGTCCCTTGTCACTCTGCATACTCCTCCTGGGTCATCTCCTCCCTTCTCCAAGGCTTCGGTTACCACCTGTCCCCCGATGGCTCCCTCCCTCCTCAGCTGACCCAGAAATCCATCCAACCTGGCCAGTGTCACATAGGAAATCCTGACTGTGGCTGGCAATGAGGAAAACAATCTCCTTGTAAAGAGATGGTTGAACAGCACAACCAAGACTCATCGCAGACGTCCTTCATCCTGGGCATGCTCACTCTGTTCCCAGCTGGAACCACCATGGTGGGGACCCTCAGGAACTGTGCTTCCCCTTCCCACGAGCCTGGCATGGATAACATTCTTCCCTCAAATCTCCACAGCAGTGCTAAAGTCAGGCTAGAATATTTGACACAACTTTATTGAAGGTTCCAAGGGAATAGAAGAGAATTAACTGTCCAACAGGTGTACCTTACAGTTGGCTGTTGGGTATGGTTTCTCCTAGAGTCCACTGGCCTGGATGGCCCTCATTGGGCCTCTCTGCTTACCCTGGCCACCCACAGAGAGCAAAAGTCTCCTGCCCTCCCCGTCCCTTCAGCGGCCAGTGATACCCTCAACACATCTAGAGTGTGCTCTCAACGAGGGGACTGAGCTCCTTTCCTTGCTTTCTGAAGTCCACTTTCTAAAACCACAGTTCCTATCCCAGGATGTGCGTCTTCCTAGGAAGGCTGATCTGATAAAGATCAGGGAGTCTCCCATCAGGGAGACTTTCTTCATCCATATGGCCTGTGTGGCCTTTCTGCATGAGCTGAACGGGACACAGTAGTCTAAATCTGTACAGACGGTACTCAGATTATGGCGTGGGCGGGACGGGGTAGGTTCAAAGGACCATGGTCATTTGTAAAGATACCTTGCACTCAATATCAACCCAAACTCAGTATGTCCTTCTGGTGCCCCCTCTTCACATCTGCTTATCCTTACCTTACAGACTGGCAGCAGCAGCAGCCTCCAAGTCACCCAGGCCAGAGCCCTGGGGGTCATCGTGGTCCCTCCCACTCAGATCCACACACCTTCTACCTCCTAAATGTCCTTCTACTCTGCCCCCTCCTCCCCACGTCCACATTGTGCCTCAGGACCTCTCATCTCCACCCGTGCCAGGGCGAAGTCTTCTTCATTGGTCTTCCTGCCTCTGGTCTTCCCTCCTCCAATCCATCCCCCACACTGCAGTCAGTGTGACCTTTCTCAAATCAGAATCTCACCATGTATATGAGATTGTTGTCCTGGAGCCAGACTACCTGCGTTCAAATCTGTCTGAGTTTTGTGCCCATGAGCAAGTTGCTTAAGCTCTCTGTGGCTCAGTTTCCTCTGGTGCCCGCCTCAGAGTTGTTGCAGAGATTGTGGTCAGCTGCTTCTAAAATTGCCCCCAGCTGGGGGCAGTGGCTTACACACCTCTCATCCTAGCACTTTGGGAGGCCGAGATAGGAGGATCACTGAAGGCCAGGCATTCCAGACCAGCCTGGGCAACATAGCAAGACCCTATTTCTACAAAAAATAAAAAAAATTAGCCAGGCATGGTGGCATATGCCTATAGTCCCAGATACTTGAGAGGCTGAGGCAAGAGGATCTCTTGAGCCCAGGAGTTCAAGGTTGCAGTGAGCTATCCTCAGGACACTGCACTCCAGCATGGGCAACAGAATGAGATCCTGTCTCTAAAAAATAAAATAAAATAGTCCCCCAAGATCCCCCCTTCTGGTTTTCATGTCCTTGTCCAATCCCCTCCCACTGAGTGTGGGCTGGACCCAGTTACTTGTTTCTAATAAATAGAATACAGTGAAGTGATAGGATGTCACTTCCGAGATTGGGTTATAAAAGACTGACTTCTATCTCGCTCACACTCTCCCTGACGCTTCTGTCTTGCTTACTCTGAGGAAGCAAGCCGCCCTGGGGAGAGCTGCCCTGCGGAGAGACCCACATGGCAAGGAACTGAGGGCGGCCTCAGCCAGGGAGGAACTGAATCCTTCCTGCAGCCGCATGAGTGAGCCTGGGAGCAGATTCTCCGCCGGGTAAGCCTTGAGATCAATGCAGCCCCAGCCAACACCTTGCTTAGGGTTCCTGAGAGATCCTGAGCCAGAGGACCCAGCTAGACTGTGTCTCAACTCCTGACTCACAGAAACTGTAAGGTAATGCATTTTGTTCTAAGCCACCCAATTTTGGAATAATTTGTTATGCAGCAATAGATAACTATTAATAATATAAGGATTTAATAAAATAATACAGATAAAGGGCGTTAGAACAGTGCCTGGTGCATAGTCACTAAATATTAGCTATCACCATCGTCATCATCACTTGCTTAGGCATACCACTAGGCTGAAAACTCTACGAGGGGAGGGACGATGCCTGTTTCTTTGTGTACTGTAGCCTAGGCTCCTAGCATAGTGTGAGACCCAGAGTCTTTTAGTCAACAATAAATATTTGTTGACTAAAAGAATGAACATGCATCAGGATTCAGTGAAGGTATTAAAAATAAATAAATAAAAGAATGAACAGAAAGGAACGAACTGGGGTCCTCCAGGCTCTGATCTCCCAGGCCCCAAAAAAGGGCTTCTGAGACTTGGGGGCAGCCTGAGCCCAGGTTCTCCCCCCAGCCAGAAGATGGACCAAATAAAGTGGTGAGGACCCAGCAAGGTGGGGCACAAGGCCCCTTTGTGGTCCCACAGTCTCCTGGAGGCCAGGGCGTATGTTTCCCAGGGTGTAGGTGATCACAAAGCAAACCCTTGTGCCACATCCCTGGAAGGCACAGAGGAAACAATGAAACCTTCATCACCAGCCTTCTCTCCTGGCCTGCCAGGTAGGTCCCTGTGTTGCGGACGGGGAGGGACAGGGAGAGGCTGTGTTTTTCTTGGCTGGGTAATATCATTTTTCTTGACTGAAGAAATACATGCTAGAGGGACTAAAAGCAGAAAGTAGTTGTCACCCAAGAGAGTTTTATTCCCCAGAGGTCAGGCCCCACAGTAACAAACTGAAGCTGTACATATCACCGGTGTACTAATGGCCCAATTACCCCCCCCCCCAAGATTTCTTCTGTCTACACATCACCCACTCCTGCTTTAAGACTCAGCTCAAATGTCTCCTCTGTGACACCTTCACCAATGTTCCAGGCAAACCTAGGCATTTCCGTCCTGGGCTCCTGTTGTGCCCTTGGCTAACCTCCATCAGAGCATGCCATATTCCAGGGCTTGGTGAACGCTTTCCTGCAACTGCCTGCCCTGCCAGGCTGTGAACAAGTTCCCGGGGGGCAAGGACTGAGTCTTATTGCTTTTGTATTCCCAACTCACTGAGCTCGCAGAGTAGGTGCCAATGCATGCTGTTGCATTCTGAATGCAGGACTGGCAGGACTAAATCTCTAGAAGGGCAGTAAACCTCTTTTGGCATAAGAATGTGAGGAAAAGAAGATAGGGGTTATGTGTGGTTTATCCTAAAAGGAAAGCTCTCTGGGAGCCATGTGCTCCCTGGGGTATGGAAGTCAAGACTACAGGGCCAACCCTGTAAGTCCGTGGAATTTGACCTATTTTCATAAGAAACCACCTCCCTCTGCACATTGACAGGGCCTCTCCCTCATTCCAAGCCAGTGGTTCTCAAAGTGTGGTCCCCAAACCAGCAGCATCAATGTTATTTAGGACCTTGTTAGAAATTCAAATTCTTGAACCCCACCCCAGACCTCCTGGATCAGAATCTCTGGGGTTAGGCCCAACAATCTGTGTTTTAACCCACCCTCCACGTGATTCTAACGCACACTTGAGTTTAAAAGCTACAGTTCAAGGGGATGGGTGAAATCATCCCCTAGGTAGGTACAGTGTACACTATCTGGGTGATGGGCACACTTATAACTTTGACTCAAGCAATACAAAAGCAATCCACGTAACCAAAATATTTGTACCCCCGTAATATTCTGAAGAAAGAAAACCACAGTTCACAGTTCAGGGTCTACTGAAACACATGTAAAAAAGACCTTAGAAATACAATCCAGATTGATTTAAGATTAAGATTAAAGGAGAACCCAAGACAATGCCCTTTGCTATAAAATGCCCAGGATCAATGAAACGTCCCACTATTTTCCACGAAACAGTTCAACAGGCAATTAAATGAACTCAGCACATTTATTTTAAATGTGCAAAATGAATTTTCATATTCTACGAGTAACACCAGATGTTTTACCTCTTTTTCCTAATTGATTTTCCAGCCTACAGCAATTCGTCTTTATATTTTCCAGTTGGATCCTAATGCAGCAAGAAGAGTGTGTTCCGGCAGGATTATTAAATGCCATGCATTTTAAAACAAGCATAACTCAGGCCGCCATGTGTCATCTGAGTGTTTGTCTCCCCACAATATAAGAAACAGACAGCTCTAGGTACCAGGCAGATTTGAGCAGGCAGGAAACCCTGAAAAGGCCCTTTCAGGGGGTTGGGTCTCCAGGCTCTTGGCTGGTTGCAAAGCTGAGTCCTGGGCATTCAGCCCAAGCCTGAGCTCTTCCCCCACAGATCCTGTACTCCCTGGTACCAAAGGATTTGCTAGCTGTAAAACCTGCAAATAAACATTCTGGTTTTCAATGGGAAGTTTTGTCTTTAAAATGAAAAAGGAAAAGTAGGCTGTGAGTGGCCTAGGGTCCCAGGAAGGAGTGAGGCGGTTGCTCAAAGAAGCCACCCTCTCCCTCTATGCTCCTGGAGGAAGGAGCCCAAACAATCCCGCTGTTGACCAATGCGCCTGCCCAGCTGAGCAAGAGGCCCAGTTATTGCCAGCGTTTAAGTGGGTGAAAGGTCACCACCGACCAGGTTTTCTCCACTCAACAAAAGCTCTTAGGAGTTTGAGGGAAGACTGGGAAACCAAAGCCTCAGGCTTTGAAGCAAAACAACTTCAAAAGAGATCTTCTCTGCCTCTGCCCTGCCTGTGGGGAGGAAGGGGGAGGAGAAGGTGGCTACTAAGTGCTAGAAACCCAGAAAGTGCTGATTCAAAAACAAAAACCACCTTCTTGGGTAGTGGGAGAGGTTGGCACTGTCAGCTACCTTCCCTGGAAGCTGCTGAGCCCTGGCAGGTTTCAGCCGTCACACCTACAGCAGGATTTTACTGTGCTCTCCAAGTATAAATCAGCCTGTCTAGTTGTAAGAACCACTGCAGCAAGGCAACGTGTCTACAATTAGAGCTCATCATGCTCGAATCCTCAAATGTGGCTGCTACATCTTTAAACAACCCAAACATCCAGTGTGTTCTGTCCATAATATGGCCCTTCTCCATACTTAGAATAAAGCATTCTAAGTTTCCTGGGCAGGTGAAAATTGGATAGTAAAAGAAAAATCAGCTCCTTATGGGAACTGCCCCCCTCAACTTCCACTCGGGAGTCCCAGTCCCAAAGATAACCACCTACAGTCTCTTGGGGTACTGTGGAACCCCTGATGCTCTGAAGGGAACCCAGTAACCAGCCTTCCTGAGGGAGAGCCTGGCCCCACACCAGTGATTAGCGAAAAAACGTTATCTAGATTTAAAATGCACAAATGACAAATTTTCAAGTTTCAAAGAATAAGCAAAGCCCCAAGATAGACACAAGTGTTTTTTAAGACATACAGACAAAATCAGCCCCACCTAATAGGACTGAGTACATATTAGGTCAAAAGTTTTTGCACTGTTGTCTGGGTAACCCAATCATTTTCCTCTAGGAAGGTGACAGGAACAATCTGCTCTCCCTCAGTCACCCAACCCCCCCAATCCCCACACACACCCCCAAAAGACCTCATCCTCACAAAGGAAATGGAGTTGGTGGCAAGGATCCCACTAAGAATTCTTCCCTTGTCCCAAATTCACAAGGATACTTTTACACACTATTAAACCACAGGAGCCATTTTATAAATGTCATCATCATAGTCTTTTAATATTTTACATAAAAAACTGTATACACAGCTTATAGAACTTTTATGTAAACATCATAAGCTCACCACTTTGTCATTTGTCAGTTTATTTAAAAAATAAAAAACAAGACAACAATTTAGTAGAAGTACCACTGGGCGGGAGGGAAGGGGAAGAAAATAGGGACAGGTTTATTCTCTGTACAGAGATGCAGAGAAAACTTCACATAGCTTTAGAGGCTGCCTTGTGGAAAAAAAAAAGTTTTAAATAGGCCCCAATACTTGTTACTGCCCTTTATCAAAATAGTGTGCATAACCTGCACAAATAAAATCACAAAACAGGGTTGCTGCCTTTTTCAAGAAAACAAAGCAAAAATTACTGGGGGTTTTATCCCTCTCCTTGTTTTTTAAAAGTCATCAACATTTTTTTAAAAACATCACAAGTGGATGAGGTTACAGCGTACAAGTGTGGTCAGAATGCTACTGTCTTATGCAAATGACAAGTGCATTAAGTGTCAAACAATGAAACAATTGTGCAAAGAATTTTTTCCAAAAGAAAAACCAAGTTTTAGCCTTTAAATAAATCAAATAACATCAGTTTCTTGGACTAAACAATTTTCACTTGTAGGACAGGCACAAAGTTCGCTTATGGCAAAAACAAGCCCGCAGTGCACCCTCTCTCCTCCCGCCGGTGGCTGGTGAGGGCGTCGCTGGGGGCTGGCCCGCAGGAGACGCTGTGTCCGGAAGCTGTGTCCTCTCAGCCCCAAGTCAGTTGCAAATGTCTTCCCCAGGAGTTGGAAAGATGACCAAGTCCTGTTTCTTCTTGGATGGGCGCCTGACCCAGCCAGGGCCAGAGCTGTTTTAGCGCCCTGGTCACTCCACCCACCACCACCATTAAATAACATCATCTTACCTCCGAAAATAAAATTATATCTATATTTATATAACATCCCCCCATCCTCCCAGCCCTCCCCTCCCGCAGTTCCCGGGGTCTATGTTACAGACAAGGGATAGCAGGCGCTGGCTGGTTAAGGGCGAACATCTGATGGGGCGCGGCCACACTCCGGCGCCAATCTCGCCCCCGGGGACCAGAGGTGGGGGTGGGGTGAAAATGGGGCGAAGGGAGTCGAACAGACACACAGCCACACATTCTGAGGCCTGACTCTTCAGAAAAGCATGCTCAGGGGACCCTTGGCACTCAGCGGGGCGCCCGGGCCTGTGCAACACAGCTGGACGCACACAGACACTGGGAAGGGGGCGCCCGGTGCTCACGCCGATTCTCGGAGCGAGCCAGAGCCGCCAGCAGATGCCAGGCAGTCCGGTAGGGTCCTTGGCGGGCGCAAGTCTCCCCTTCTCCGGGCTCGTGGAGGACGGGCCCAGGAGGGGAGCCACGCCGGCAAGGGCAGGCGGGGCGGGCGCTGCCCTCATAGCACCTTGCAGCAGTTGATGCAGCCGTTCTGGGAGCCGTAGCGCTTCTGCAGCGCGGCGCGCGTGGCCGTCTCGAAGACCTCGCGCACGCCCTCCTTGGTCTTGGCCGAGCACTCGAGGTAGTCGTAGGCTTGGATGCGCACGGCCATGGCGCGGCCGTCATCCGTGCGCACGGGTTCCTGCTTCATGCGGGCCAGCTCTGTGCGGACGTGCTCATCGCTGCGCAGGTCTTTCTTGTTGGCCACCAGGATGATGGGCACGTTGGGGCAGAAGTGCTTCACTTCGGGTACCCACTTCTCGGGGATGTTCTCCAGCGAGTCCGGGCTGTCCACCGAGAAGCACATGAGGATGACGTCGGTGTCTGGGTAGGAGAGCGGCCGCAGGCGGTCGTAGTCCTCCTGGCCCGCCGTATCCCACAGCGCCAGCTCCACCTGCTTGCCGTCCACCTCGATGTCAGCCACATAGTTCTCGAAGACGGTGGGCACGTACACCTCGGGAAACTCGTCCTTACTGAACACGATCAGCAGGCACGTCTTGCCACACGCGCCGTCGCCCACCACCACCAGCTTCTTGCGGATGGCCGCCATGAGCGGGCCGGGCCCGGGCAGCAGGAGGGGGCCCGCGAACGCCTCGCTGCCGTCCCGCTCGCCGCTCACTGCTCACCTCCTGCTGCGCGCTGGGGGCGAGGGTCGCTAGCTGCACCCGGGCCCCGCGGTGGCGCGTTCTCTCGGTGCGCTCCTGCTGCCGCGGCGGGGGCGGTGGGAGCGCGGGGGCATAGGGCGCACCGTGCGTCTCGCCGCGCTGCTCCCGGGCGGTGGCCGCTCTGCTCGCCCCGGGCCGGGGGTCGGTGGCTTTGTGCGCAACGGTGACCCGGGCTGTGGACTCGGCCTAGCTCCCTGCCGGGTCTCCCTAGGCCTCAGCAAGCATACAGGAGAAGACCGAACGACGACCGTCAGACTGCGGTGGCAGATGAGGGCTGCGGCCCTAGCGCCCGCTATTTAAAGAGTCCGGCCACTTTCTTAATATAGCCGCCCAATGGGAAGCGAGCCGGCTGAGCTCATCGCTGCGGAGCTCGGCTCTGATTGGCGGTCCGCTGCAGCCCGAAGGCGGGGCCGGGCCAGCTTGATTGACGGCCCAGGCCGCCGGGCTGGGATAGGCGGCGGCAGGGGAGTCTGCGCCGCGGCTGGCGCAGCGGGGCTTTGGCGGCACCAGGGTCCCCGCCTTCCTCGCAGCTTCTGCGCGCAGCGCCTGGGAGCTGGCTGTCTGGAACCCGCAGGGTGTGGGTGAGCGGCTCCGAGACCGGCAGCACTCGGTGGGGCGTTGGCGACTCCCTCGGTTCAGACTTGCCGCTCTTCTCTACGAACTCCCGGCGGGTGGGCGGGCCGGTGGGGTAGGGGCGGCTCCTTTAACGTGGTTTTGTTTTTAAATAAATAGCCACACACACACTTTTGTTTTCAAGTAGGAAGGTTTTTTCCTTTCTTTTGGAGGCCGTTCCTCCTGTGGTCTAAGTCCCCCACCTGGGTACTCGCCCTACGTCAGCCGTAGGTTTGGACCCGGGAGGCGACAGGCTGGTAATGGAGAGGGCCTGGGCCAACCTCCAGGCTCTTCCAAGGGCCGCCGCCCCCCACCTTTCCCGAGCCCCAGCCTGGGTCTCTAGGTGAAGATTAAGGGAAGGAGCGCTAAGTGGCTGAGCTTTAGGACAATGAAAAGGGAAGGTCGAGCCTAGTCCACTTGGAAGAAGTTACCAGGCAGGGAAAGGCAGCCTTGTCCTGCTTTGCATGATTAATTATCATCGTGGTCATTAAACCAGAGAACTGTCTGAGATAAATATAATAGTACAATGGAATCCAACCACCCGGAACCCCAGGAGCAGATGAAAAGGCAGCGAAACGGGGCAGGGGGGGCTTGTGGGTGGGGACACAGCAAGTTAGTGTCTGGTAGGGTGCTAGATCCCTAGTCTCCTGATTTAATTCATTTATCCCGTGGATTCTGCAGGAGGTGACAGTACCTCTGATCTAGAAGGATCTAAGTCTACGATTTCAGTGGACAGAAGATGGGGGAAGGGCGAGTCAGAAAGGGCCTCCCAGGAAGGAGGAACAGCTTGAACACAAGCAGAAAGCGGGGAAAGAGTAGGGAGAACTCTAGGAATAGGGAATAGCGTAGAGTGCTGCACTTGGAGTTGAAACTCAGATTGGGGCTAACTAGCAACTGAACAGGTTGGGCTACATCCATCCACTGTAGCGGGAATGGGATGCATGTTGGTTTTTCAGCAAAGGAGAGGACACCACACCACATTGAGGTTATTGCCTCATATCTGTCTGGGTCTCTGGACTATGAGTTGTTGGCAGGCCAGGATTTTGTCTTATCTCAGAATTTTGAAGAGCCAGCACAATGCCTGGCCCTTTACAAGAATCACTAAAAGACTGTGGAGAATTAACCCAAATGCTCAGGAACTCAGTTGCAACTTTCTGAGGGGTTCTTACCTCAACTCCAGACTCTGCTTTATCAATCATCCAACCAAACCCATGCAGCCAGCTGTGGTGGAGCCCTGGTGTTTTCATATACAATTCGTATGGTAAGATCTAGGGCTCCATATGGCTCCAAGGAGGCAATCGGGTCAAATAAAACAGCAGGGCTGCTCACCCCAATCCTACAGGGAACACCCTATTCAAATGACCAGAAGCACTGTGCTTCCCTCACACCAAATTAGCTCCACTACATGCCCAGCTTTTGGTTGGTTTGTTTTTGTTTTTCAGATCTAAGGAACTGATCTGTCAGGAAGTAGTTTTCTTGGTCATTGGTTTAGGGCTCCAATCTGGAAATTTTTTTTTAATTTTTTTTTTAGTTAGCCTATTCTGAAAAATCTTATCTACACCAATTTTTCTTCTTTTAGTAAAAACCTTTTATGGCTGTATTGTTAGTACTGCTTTCCTTGGTCTTAATATAGCCTGGGAATCTTGGCTATGTCCTCAAACTTCAAATATTAAGAAAATATAAAACAATTAAAGCTATATACCATGTGTTTTGTAAAAAACTTAAATACAAAGAATCAGGAAAAGGGATTAAATTCACTCATTTCCTGATTTCCAGACATATTGTATGAGGTGCTCTAAGCTCAAGTCTCAATATCGCAATAATTTCTAAAAATATGCAGTTGATAAATATGCCAAAGTAAACAAATAGAAAAATCTGTGTTCTGCAGCAACTTCTTTTCATGGTATTCATTTTTTTTTCCCCAGGATACTGGAACAAGCTTTGAAGAGACTGGCTGCTTCCAAGACTGCCCCATTCACAGGATAAACTTTTCCAAACTAGGTGATATGACATAGAATTCTTTCCCCTCTCCCTCACCCTTCACAATGTACTTCCACTGAAAGGCAAGAATAAAACACAATTCTTCTATAAGAACAAGTCATTTTAATAATTAATTTTATCAACATATAGATTCATTGTTTGACGTAATATACCCACAACAGTGAGAGAGGCAAATTTTCTTTCAGACAAAAAGAGGCCATTAATCTATTTCCAATCTTCAGCCTAATTTATTTTTTCCCCCAAGTATCTCCTGTAAATCACTCCCCACTCATCAAAGACCAGGCCAAAGATTGGAGTTTTCATTAGATTTTAGCGCCACCTTGTGGAAATTATAAAAAATCTTTAGTCAAAAGCCATGCACATGCACTTTATGAATATTTTTATTTTAAAATTTTTCACAGGATGTAAAAACTCTGAAGAATGTTTTACAAGTAGATTCTTTAGAAATTCTTTACGTGTATATTTATACACTTATATAACTCACATACACTTTAAAAAATAAATTCCTTCCTAGTTAAATAGTAACTTCTAAAAGAGAGAAAAAGAAAAAGATAGTCTATGGAACCTCACTAACTTACAAACCAATAGACCTTATTTTTCCCTAATTATAATGTACAGAAATGTAAAACAACCCTAACCACAAAATCATTCAATTTTTTTCCCCAGTTAAGAAAGCCATTGTTGGACACTCTGGTATAATTAGAAGTAATAATAATTCCTTTTACCAGTAAGCATTTACCAGGAACAAGCAATGCAACAGACATTCCTGACAGCCATTTGATATTTCAGTGTTTTCTAATTTAGGGAGTAGCTTAAAGTCTCTAGGAAAATTGTCAATCTTCCATGTCTATGCAATGAGCTTTAAAAATGGAAATGTTCTAAAACGAGCCATACTACTGCACAGGGAAGAACTGAGGCAGTCCCATCAGGCAGTGTGGTGCCCATTCAGACATGAGTTACATAGCTGAGGAGCCCTCAAGCTGCTTCAACAGCAGGTGAAATATCCTTCTCTTGCAGTGAGATTGTGACCCAGTGTGACCCAGGGGTAGGAACAAGAAGGCTGGATTCATAAGAGAACCACCACAGCTGGACTGTTAAACTTAGGAACGTAAGCATTGAACTCTGATCAGACAGCCCATCTGTCCAGCCCAGGGCCAGGCCAAGGGGAACAGGAAGTGGGCGATGAGCCACTTCTGATCTCTCTAGAACTGCACTGTTACTGCAGTAGCCAGTAACCACATGTAGCTGTTAAGTGCTTGAAATGTCACTAGGAATACTTAGGAACTGGGTTTAACATTATTTAATTTTTAAATACATTTAAAAACTGATATTTGATTAAGTTTTGGGGAAAACTTTTAGGTATGTTTGAAACAACTGAGGAATGTGAATCTACTTTTTCAACTGGAAATTTTATGAAATCTAAATACAGACTATTTTTGATGAAAATTTAGTGTCCAAATTGAGATGTGCTGTTACTATAAAATAAACACTAGAATTTGAAGACTTAGATTGAAAAACATGTAAAATAGTTCATTTTTATATTTTTATATAAATTACATGTTGAAATGGTAATACTTTGGATATAGTGGATATATATTATTCAAATTAAATTCACCTTTTTACTTTGTTTTTTTTAAGAGTTGGGGTCTTGCTCTATGGCCCAGGCTGGTGTATAGTGGCATAATAATAGCTCATTGGAACCTCAAACTCCTATGCTCAAGCAATCCTCTTTCCTCAGCCTCCCAAGTAGCTAGGACTACAAGCATATGCCACCATGCCTGGCTAATGTTTAAATTTTTTGTAGAGACAGGATCTTGTTCTGTTGTCCAGGCTGGTCTCAAACTCCCAGGCTCAAGCATCCTCCCACCTGGGCCTCCCAAAGTGCTGGGATTACTGGCATGAGCCACTGCACCTGGACTCTTTTTATGTTTTTTAATGTGACAACTAGAAAGTTTAAAATTACACATGTGGTTCACATTATATTTCTATTGGGCAGCACTGCTCTGAAATGTTCAAAAGTTCAGATGGCTCCCTGGCGTCTCCTTCAGACACCATTCTCTCAGGGAGAGTCACCACTGACTCTCCTAAACTCTGTTCATCTTCCTGCCAGTAGAATTTTCTTTCATTTGTCCTGAACTCACCGCTGGGTTTCAGAGGGGCTCAGACACTCAGGTGAGCACTGAGGTTCAGGGAATTTGAAGCCTCCCCTCCCGCATTCACTCACTCCTTTCTAAACCTGCCACCCCCAGACCCTTTAATCTCTTTCCCTACTTCAGCCCCCTCCTCAGAGCTCTCCAGCGCTCACGGCCAACACTAGACTGTTTTCTTGAACAGGAGACGCTGTTGGGCCTTTTGCATGGCGACCTATTTTCCTTCCCTAAAAAGAGAATCCAAGTCCAGTCCTTGTTCAATTTTGGTAGGAAGGTGGTGGGTGTTGATTGTTTTCCAGGAAGTCTCCCATGAACCTCGGTCCTCTCCATTCAACTCAGTAGACATGGATTGTGGGGAGAGAGTGAAGAAGGGGACATGGAGGCACGAATGGTGAGGACAAACACATAAACACACACGCACACACCCAGCACTGTGGTACCTGACATTACAAACATGTAAATGAAGGGCGGAGATGGCTTCCCACTGGAGAGAACGTTTGAGCGGGCCTTGAATATCAAGTAGGATTTTCCCAGAAGAAAAGAAGCCATTTGTACCACCTGAAACACTCACTGGTTCATTTTATGTGGAGAAAGGCCAAGCAGAGCCATTTGATGGGGAGAAGCAGCAATAGGCAGAAGAAGAAAAATGCTCTTCCTTCTATGCACAATGTTTGCCTGATGACAGCCAAGTGTGAGGTTTGTCTCTTCTGAGAAACGGGAGGGCAGAAAGGAAAGAGGAAGGTCACAAGAACTTGCCATTACATAAGTGCTGTCCCTGCAGAACACACTCCAGCAAACGCTTTCTGGGTCTGTGGTGGATGCTGCAATTGCACTTTATCAGTTGAGCCAAAGCTACAAGAAAGTGGTGTGTAGATGCAGTGAGCAGGAAGGGGGAGGCTCGTGCCGGAAAGCTGGAGACCTGCTTTTTAGCCTTGGCGCTTCGTACTTCCACAGCCTTGAACAAATCATCCTTTCGAGGCCTCAGTTTCCCTATTTGTAAGATGAGAGATAGAACTCAGAGGTTGGCAACTCGGACAACTGCAAGGGTCCGGCAGACAACATAACTGTATGCAAGACATTAAGTAGCAGGAGTAATTGTGGAGAACTGGAGAACATCCCGTAACTCAGCTGTAGAAGCTTAGGATTTAAAAATAAACTGTGCAGTTCAAAAAACGCACAGGAGGAGCAGGCTAGACTTAGCCAACAGAACTAGCCTGTGGCCCCTGAACTAGATGAGTTCTATTTTTCATGGATCAAGGGGGAGCTCATCTGCTGAAAATAATACTGTCAGCTTTCTGTAAGTTGAAAAAAAAAAAACATTTGTAAAGCAAAAAAAATAACCCTTTTTATTTAGTTTTATTATTCAAGACCTTCTTTTATTTTAGTTGCTTAACACATTGACTGCCACACTAGAAAAAACAAATTTTTCCTTGGGGCCATGGTGTTTTATTACTAAAATAGAATAAAAACTTTGAAAACAAAACAGTCCTTTCTAATTTAATAAAAAAAATTGTGAAAAACCAAATTTATTGACTTCTATGCATTTAACCCGTGTTTTTAGAATTAATTTGTCGATATTATTTGTAACAATAAGAACACCAACAAGTAAGATTTTCATCAACCAACTGCAGGGTTTTGCCCACGTTTTGCTTCACAAGGCCCCAGGCTCAAAACTAGCGTGAGTTAAATACAACTCACATGGCAGTTAATGTGTTAAACTGAGGTCCAAAAGATGAAATATTCCAAAGAACAGCACCTCGAGGAAGGTGGTCCTAAGTAAGAATGAATCACAGCTAAGAGAGGATTAGCACACACAGGGGTGGGACACCTTACCCCCTAAGGCCCATCCAGAAGGGAATGGAACATCAAGTTTTTTCTCTTCCCTTTTTTCAATCTTGAAAGCAAATGATCTAATCAAAGTATATTTATACACAGATGATTCACTTCTTGTTCTCTTATGATGTCAGAATTTTGCAATAGGGAGGAGTTTAATTCACAATGTATTTCCACACTCCAGTGTATTACCACTGAAGATGTGTCTGGGGCTATTTATAGCATGAGCTGGAACCTATATTAGGAGCCGCTGATCAGAACCAGGGAATGTGGGGAGCAGAGGACACATTTGTGGGAGGACCCTGTGCTCTGCTGTAGCCGCACTGGCCGGTGGAACAGGGCTCAGCAAGGGAAACTGTTCTTCCTAAGGGTCCTCAATCGGAAAGGAGAGAACTGAAAATCTCTCTCGTTGACAACTGTTTGATAGAACTGTGGACTGTGGACTCATGTGATTTCTGCTCAGCTTGATCACAATGTGTGTTTAAGAAACAAGTTTATAGCTTGGAAATCTCGATGATATGCCTAGAAAGTTGACTCATTCATTCATTCATTTACTCATTCCACTAATGTTTGTCAGGTGCCTCTTGTATGCCAGGGACCTAGGTATACGACCTAACTGCCATGTTTTCAGGAACTCAGGGACTCTGTATACTTGGCATCTCATAGCTATTGAAATTCCTAAGTCTAGATGAGGCAGGGCTAGGGCTTGACCCTGGCAAATATGAAGGAGGTGTTGATAGTTGCTGCCCTCATTCAACTACTCATTCTGCAAACATACTCGGGGCCAGGATTGGATACTGGGAGGAATTAGATACAGTCCCTGCCCTCAGAGGAGCTCCGGTCCATAAAGGGAAGTGACAACAGAGCACAATACTCATAGCAATCAAACTATTTCCATCTAGGGTGGTCAGTGCTGTGATGGAGAAGTGCAGGGGTGGGGCCTGAGGAGGTCCGAGAGGGCTTGAACTATGTGGTATATTGCGCTCTGGTGGCCCCAGTGAACCACACCCCCCAGCATTCATCTTGCATAGTCCCCTCCAGTGATGATTCTGAGTTTGGCCATGTAACTAGCTTAGGCCAAAGGGACATCAGCATCCATTGCACGAATCATGCAAGCTGCAGCTTGCTCAGTACCTGCACATTGGGGCTTGCCCTTTCGAATGGCTTCTTCTTGGAACTTAGCTGCCATGCTTTCAGGAAATTCAATTAGCCATGTGGAGAAACCCATAATGGAGGAAATTTGGGCCCCTGGCCAATATCCTCAGCTAAGGTATTAGCTGGTGGCCAGCACCAGCTGCAAGTTCAGTGGATGGGGCCCTTTGAATCCTCTCCTCCCTAAAACCCCAGATGACCCTGGGGGAAGTAGCCCAAACCAACCCCCAGAATCATGAGAAATAATAAATTGCTACTGTCTTACACCACCATGTTTTGGGATGGTTTGTCCCACAGCAATGGATAACCCGAATAAGCTGAGTTCTTGATGGTTGCATGAAAGTGAGCCAGGCCAAGAGAGGAGAAGAGGGCATTCTAGACATGGAGGCATGAGATGGCAGAGCACATTCCCATGTGGTGGGACTGTGGGGTATAATGTGGCAGTTCTTGGAACTGGGGAGGCTGGCCAGACCCAGATCAAAGCATCTGAAGGTGAATAGAGGGACAGTCCCCAAGATCAGCCCTAGTCTCGAAGATTTGCTAGGAGGACTCATGGCACTCAGTAAAAAGAGTTGTACTCACAGCTATAATTCATTATAACAAAAGGACAGAAAGCAAAATCATCAACGGGAAAAGGCACACGGGTCAAAGTCTGGGAAAACTAGGTACGAGGGGAATCGTTCTTAAGAATCCTTAGTTAGAGTCCTCTCCCGGCGGTGTCACACCCAGCAATGAGTTGCGACAGCACGTGTAAAACATTGCCAACCAAGGAAGCTCATTAGAGACTCGGTGCCCAGGGCTTTTTATTGGGGACTGTGATGGTTAATTTTATATGTCAACTTTCAAACACCAGCCTAGATATTGCTGTGAAAGTGTTTTTTAGATGTGATTAGCATTTAAATGAACAGACTTTGACTAAAGCAGATTAGATTACCCTCTACCATGTGGGTGGGCCTCCTCCAATCCATTAAAGGCTTTTAAAGTAAAAACTGAGATTTCCCTAAGAAGAGGGGATTCTCCTCAAAACTGCAGCACAGAAACCTGCCTGAGTTTCCAGCCTGCAGCCCTGCAGAGTTTGGGCCCAAGACAGCAATGTCAACTCTGAACGTACAGCCTGCCAGTCTGCCCCGCAGATTTTGAACTTGCTAGTTCCCACTATCCATTCTCTCCCTTTTTATGGGTTCTGTTTTCTGGAGAACCCTGACTAATTCAGGGGAGCCTCTGCCTGGCATGTACCCAAATTCCAGACTTTCAGAAAGAAAGCAGGTGTTCGGCATAAACCGTATTGTTTGTAGAAACAGTCTGGGCACAGCAAGCCAGGCTTATCCGTTAATGGGGGAGATCATCCCAAAATCCAGGTGAGGGCCAGCCTTGGAAGCAGCGAGGCCTGCTATGTTAACTCTTTTCTGGAGAGAAGGCAAGTAGTTTAAATTGAGGCAATGGAGAGTCAGTGAATTTTTTTAATGTAAATGTGTTATTCCATGGAGGGTTTTAAGGGTGGAGTGACATGTTATGCTTTGTTCCATGAGGCCATGGTGGCAGCAGCGTGGGAATGGCTCAAGGAGGGGAGAAGGAGAGAAGCAGGCTCCAGATTGGGAGACCTCTCTGGTCATCAGGCAGAGCAAGGGTGGAGAGGAGGAGACAGATTTGAGAAAACAACAGGACCCATGGTAGGTATGTCCCCACTTCCCAGGTGTTGCCTCCTCTCGCACTACTAGGTAGAAGCCTCACCGAAAGGCCTCGGCAGCTGAGGTTATGGGTGCACTGTCCCTGGCCCCTGGAAAGATCGTGCTGCAAGGTCCAACAAGGAGTGTGTGCGTGTGTGTTGGGGCCGTCTCCCATTTCCTGCCCCTCCTCCTGGGTCACCAGGTGAGAGATGAGGGGGCACCTGCCTGGCTGTGAGAGAGGAGCCATGGCAGTCGCTGGATCGGAATCCATCTGGGAGGTGAGTCATTTATCTGAAGCCCCGCCCTGCCCTTGCCTCTTCCCTCCCACCTCGACCCACTTAAAACTTCCGCTCTTTTCCCACTCAAGGGCACCCCTAGAGCCCTGTAGCTGGAAGGATTCAGTGGGCCCCCAGGCTTTTGATACTGGGAAGTGTGGTCCGTGGACGAGCAACATTAGCATTACTTCTTGGAAGCTTATTGGAAGTGCAGAATCGCAGGCCCCAGCCCAGCCCAGGCCCTACAGAATCCGGATCTGGAGTTTAACAAGATCTCCAAGTCAGTCGTCTGAGCATGCAAGTGAGAAGCTCCGCCCTCGGCTTGTCCTGCTATGCTGCTGGTTAAATGGAGCTGGGTACTGCGAGGCCAGACTGCAGCCTTGCCTGCCCCCTGCAGAGGCTAGCTGTGTGGTCTGGGCATCAGCGTCCTGGGCTTCGGCTTCTCATCTATAAATTGGGGAAATTAACAGTGCCTCGCTCAGTGGGTTATTGTGTGCTAGATGAGTCACTGCATGTAAAGTGTTAGAACAGCGCCTACCCCATAGCGAGTGCTGGGTGACTGTTGGCTATCGGTCCTGAGTGGGGGGCTTTGGGCCCTGCTTGCACAGCCCCTCCCATCACATGTGCACACGCGCTCGCCCCACAGGGCAAAGGAATGGCGTCCTCTGCCACACTGTCCTGACAGGCGTCCCTCCTACAGCTCTGTCCACGGCTGCCACGTCGGCTCCCTTTTCACAGGACAGCCCTTCCCTCTGGGAAAACAATCCCCTCTCCAAGTCTTCTCTTAACCAGGCTGATCCTTCTGGTTCCTAGAACCAATGCCTGCCCTGGGAGCTGGCCCCTCGGCTATCCTGGGAGCCATCCTCTGAGCACAGAGCAATTTGTCCATGCCCTTCTCAAGGTACACGACCGAGGTCAGGAAACAGTCCTCCAGGGTGGTCTCGTCATTGCCCCTTCAGACCTTCTGGCTTTGTAGGACAGGCCAGTCTAGGGGGCTGAAGGACGTGGTGCTGCCACCAGGGTGACCAGGTGGAATGGATGCTGAGCTGCCCAAGAGGGTCCACGTGGAGCAGTGAGAAGGTGGAACAGCCTGGTGTCCTGGCCAGCATGCAACGGCACACTCGGGGACAGGCAAGGCCCTTCTGTGGGCTCCTCAGATTCATGAAAAGGTGGCCTGACAGTCCCCTCACACCTCCGTGAGCCAACTACAGCAATGTCCCTGGCCACAGGTAGGAGAGGGCAGATGGTGGCTCACCCCAGATGGGCAGTGCTCTACAACCTCCTGACCACAGTTGGATTTAGAACTTCCCGTGCAACATTTGGCTGATGTTCTTAGAATTCAAAGTAAATCAAATCCTGAGGAATAATAATACTAATAAATAATACTTAAATACTGCCAGCAGTACTAACCACGATTCTAAAGATAGGAATAATCACTAACAGTTTGAGGATTTCTTTTGTGTTAGCTGCTGTTAGGTTCTTGACGTGCAGTATCTCATCTACCCGCACCACAACCCTGAGCAAGGCGCTCTTGTGACAGGGACACAATGCCTCGGTACTGAGCACCTTCTCCGGTAGCCACTGCCCCTCGCCCCTCTTCCAGGTGGAGTCTGGGTGCACCTGCGGCCACAGGCCCTTTGTGGTCCTTAGTGGAGAGGAGACGTGAAAGGGGCCTTCGGGCTGCACTGATGTACATTTGTAAGGGGCCTGCAGCTTCCCCCAGAAGAAAGCCACTGGTCCAGGAGGCCAGAGGAGGAGTCGAGAGAGGCGAAGGTGAGAGGAGAGCGCCACCCAGCGGGAAGGTTCGGAAAAGAGAGAAGAGAGGTTTGAGGGAGAGGCTGCCCTGCCCCTGGGCTCCGGGAACCAGCTGGGCGAAGAGGGTGTTTAGGGGATTTTTACTGTGCGTTTTGCTCTGTAGAACCCCTTTGCCACCTCTTTGAGAAAGTTTTCTAGACATATTTACATTTGTTTTCTATGAGATTTTTTTTTGAGCTGGAATTATGTGTCTCCTGGATACAACACAGAGCCGAGCTGGAACCCGAGGCAGCCTGGCTTTACTTGTATTACGCTTTGATCCCCACGGTTTAGCGATAAGGACGCTGCGATTAGAGAGTTTAAATAACTTGCCCAGGATCGCACAGCAGGTAACTGTTGAAACCAGCTTCCCAGTGAGCAGTCTGTCCTGGTGGGCGGCAACCACGTGCCGAGTGGTTGGTTCATAAGGGCATTAAAACTCGTGGTGTTATTGCTGTTAACATTAGCGTTGCTGTTCCCACGCGCCTCCCGGTGGAAGGTCCTCTAACTGCCCGGTTCACACACACAAGTGACTCCGCAGCTCCTGAAGTCTTGTTTCCTCCCTTCCTTAAATTTTTCCTTTCCCTCAGTCAACCGTCCTCCCCCTTCCTGAAACAGGCCTGTGTATGGGCTGCTCTGACCCGCACTGTCTGTATGAGCGGGTACTTCCTGGAGTCCTCATCAAGGTTTGCCCTTGTAGCTTAAAGCCAGCAGTGGCCCGCAGGCATCCTAGAGTGCAGGAAGCCCTGCCCCAACCACTCCCGCAAGGACCACTTATGGAGCCCATGCTTGGAAAACAGCCCTCCCCGGAGGCAACTCTCTCTGCTTCCCCTCTGAGAAGCTCCGACTTAAAATAAATAAAATAGATAAATAAAACGGAGCTCACCACAGGCCTCTTTACCTTGTGTTACTTTACCCCAAGTGACAGGAGGGTTCCAACAAGGCAATGTTGAAGACATTGTTTTATTGTTTGGTTTGTTTTGTTTTGTTTTAGAGAAAGGGTCTCACTATGCTGCCCAGGCTGAACTTAACTTTTGGACTCAAGTGATCCTCCCGCCTTGGCCTCTCAAGTAGCTGGGACTACAGGCATATGCCCTGTGCCTGGCTTTTAAGAGATTGGACTGTAGAAAAGATACTTGACTGCTAAAAAGAGGAAAAGGGAAACTTTTATATTTTTAATCCTATAATGATTGAAGCCTAAGAAAAATATAGAGAATAATCTTTGCCACCCAGTTTTGCCAATCTCTGAATATCTCATGTTTATTTCAAATCATTTAGGTACCTATGAAACTCCTATGCACTCCTCCCCAATCCTATTTCCCCTCCCTTGAATATGTTATTTGACATCCCTGTGTGTATATTTATACATTTACTACATACGAGTGCATCTTAAAGAATATCTGGTGGTATTTTGAATGTTTTTAACTTTTACAGGAGCACTATTGTTCTTTATATAATTTCTGCAACTTGCTGTTTCCACACAATGATCTTTTATATTGAGATTTAGCTACGTTAATACATGTAGCTCCTGTTCATTTCTTTTGCCTGTATAGTATTCCATTTTGTGAATACTTTTCCATTCTCCTGTTGTTGGATATTTGGGCTATTTGTAAGTTTCTTTTCTAATATAAACAGTGCTGCAATGCCCAGTGCTGCAATTGGATAGGCTAATGTGTATACATGTGGAAGAGTTTCTAGAATATATACCTGTGCCACAGGAAGAAGCTTTTCATATTACAAAAGTCCTGGGTTGCTTTTCAAGTTTAGAAATTGCAGCCACAGGGGTATGTGTACATTTTGACTGCCTCCAGCTCCCACCTTTCAGCAAGGATGTGGTCCCTGACAATGCCCTTATATCCAGACTCGGTCAGAGTCACCCTTGTAGACCTGCTGTGAATCATTTATCTCGTCTGTGTTCTGTTTTGGATCCACAGTTAGAAACAGCAACAATTTGGAGGGTTCTGATGAGTCACACTGATGAGTGTGACAATGAGGGAATCATGACTATTTCGAGAAGGGGAAATGGGTTTATCAGGGGGAAATCAAAAGGACTGATGTTCCGTCATCCTTTTCTGGGTAACAAATCACCCAGCAAAGATTTATTGTTCTCCTAATTCTGTGGGTTCCTCTGTTGGTCTCTCTTGGGCTCTCTTGTGTGATTAGTTTCAGCCGCACGGATGGCTGAGCAGAAAGGCCCAGTGGGTCTGAGCCCCATGTCTAGAAGTTGGTGCTGGCTGTTGGCTGGGTCTCTCTGATCCCCCTGCACATGACCACTCACCCTCCAGTGGGCTAATCCAACTTCCTTACATGATGGTCTCAGGGCAGCATTCCAAGAGAGTGGAAGCAGACGAAGGCAGAGCCTAGAACTAATTCTCTTGGCCCAAGCAAGTCACAAGGCCAGTCCAGATTTAAGGAGAGGACAAGTAGATGCCCCTCTTGTTGGAAGGAGCAGCAAAGACTCATTGCAAGAGAGCATGAGATGAATTACTTCAGCCGTCTTTGAAAACAATCCCCCATGATTGAGCAATTTGGGTGGAGATAGAACTTTAACGTTCACCGTTGAGATTTTAGCCAGACTGTTTTGTGCAATTTCCAAAATAGGTCAGGATGATGATAGGTCAGCCTGGCTTTCCTGGCTAGGAGGTGGTTCACAGAGGGATGGATCCTTGGTTCTTCTCTTAATCTGAGAGTCCAAGAAGGAATCCACCTTCAACTTTTGCGAATTCTTTGGATACCTATGTTTTAAGCACCTAGTGTGTACCATGTATTGTGCTAGGTGCCCGGGATACAGCAGTGAACAAAAAAGGTGTAGTCTCTCTTCTCTTGGAGCTTTCATTCTATGGATGGGAGAGAAGCATTATACGACTAGCTGTACAGTTACGACTAGCTGTACAGTTAAATATTTGATTACCATGGTGTTAAGTGCCACAGAAGTGACGCATGTGCAGAGAAAATATAAGTGGGGGACCTGATCTGATGTCAGGGTCCTGGGAAATTTCCTGAGGAAGATGTGAGCTAAATTTTGAGGAATAAAGGCCTTATGCAAACTAAGGGAGTGGGGAAGGTGGTATAAGGGACTGTCTCAGGCAGAAGAAACAGCACGGACTAAGGTCCTAGAGAGGTAAGAAGCCTGTGCATTTAAGGAACTGAGAAATAAACAGAGGAAAGGGGAGAGTTGACCAAACTGAAAAATAGGCAAGGACCAGATCACGCAGGTCCTCGTATACCTTATAAAGGGTTTGTTCTGTCCTAAGAGCAACAGAAATGCGTGGTTCTGTGTTAGGGACTGAACTATGTCCCCCTAAAATTAGTATATTAAAGCTCTAAGCCTTAATGTGACAACATCTGGAGATGGGGCCTTTAGGGAGGTAATGAAGGTTAAATGAGGTCACAGGAAAGGGCCCTAACCCAATAGGACTGGTGTTCTTATGAGGAGAGGAAGAGATACCGGGCAAGCTCGTGCACAGAGGGAAGGCCACGTGAGGACACAGGGCAAAGGTGGCCATCTGCAAGCCAAGAGGAAGGCCTTAGGAGAAACCAACCTGCTGACACCTTGATCTTGGACCTCTAGCCTCCGGGACTGTGAGAAAATAAATTTCTGTTGTTTAAGCCACCCAGTCCGAGGCACTTTGTCATGGCAACCCTGGGTGACTAGTACAGCATATGAAGTGCTGACATTTATGCTACTAAAAAATCATCCTGGTTATCATGTGGGGGATGGACTGAAGGGACAAAATTGTTACAGGGAGATAAGCTGGGAGGCTGTGGCAGGAGGGGAGGCTGGCAGGGACGCTGGCCTGTAGCCTACTGGCAGTGAGGGTGGAGAGAAGGGAGGCGGGACCCAGGTCTGGGAGGCAGGGGCTATTTAGAGGGAGGGCTAGGGCAGGGGCCTGAGGGGAGGGGCTGAGTGGAGGAGGTCTAGGGAGGGGAGGAATTGAGGCTCCTGGTGTCAGTGTTTGTAAATTTGCCTGTAAAGAGAAGAAGAGAGATAGGCAATAGATAAGAGAGGGAAGTGGAATCAAGTTTGTTACCTTATAAGATAAGTGAGACAAAAGGGTCCCCAGAGGGAAGACTTGAATAGAAGTGTCTGGTTGGATGAAGGTAACAGACAACTGAGAGAATGAATGAATGAAAAGCAACTGCCTTTATGCTCTAAACTGTGCTGTCGATAGAGGCTGCAGTGCTGTGGCCATCCATGTTCAGTGCACGCTCACCTCCCAAGTGAAGCTGCTCCTGAAGCAGCTTGGGCTCCTTTCTCCTCCCTCAGCTGGTGGTGAGCAGAGGGAGGAGCTGTCGGGGTTCTGGGCTACGTGCTTGAGTGGGCCCTGGCCCTGCTCATGCTCAGCCCCAGAGGGGCCTTTGCCATCTCACCAGGGCTTGAGGCTGGGCCTGCTCAGCTGTACAGGTTGGTGGTTCTGACACGACTTGTTTCACAATGGGCAATTTTGGCTTCCTGGTCACTTGGTGTCCCATGCTCAGGTGTTCTGTCTGTCTGGGGACCCAGAAGCATGCCAGTTGTTTTGCAAAAGGCATTTAGTTCTCCACTGCCGAGAGCATGGCCTTGCTCCAGAACCCAGCTGTCTGCATTGGGATTATTCTCCACTCGGACTAGCAGCAAAACTCCACACGGCAGCCTTTCCCAACCACGAACAGACACCTCTGCCACCGTAGGGTCTACAGGACACTATAGTGCAAGAGGTGCTTACAGCTGCCGCCGGGACCTGCTGCAGAGCCCTTTCGTGTTGTCCAGTGTGTGAGGCTGGCACAGCCCAGCCAGCCATCCCCATCCTTCTGGGGACACCTGGATATCAGTGGCCACCAGAAGGAAGTGAACATGGGATTTTAACAATCCCCCACCCCCGTGTGCTCAGCCTGCAGAGCTTGCCAAACTCTTTCCTATTCCATCCTTATAGTTTCCTTAGAAAGCCAGGGTTAAGCTCTTTGTCTTACAGATGGAGAGACAGGCCCAGAGAGATGAAGACCCTTGTTCAAAAATGTTCCACAGTATGAGATAGAACCGGCAAGAATACCAGGTGCCACAGACTAGGCGATAAAATCTTTTAGAAACAGGGCAAGTGAGGCCGGGCGCGGTGGCTCACGCCTGTAATCCTAGCACTCTGGGAGGCCGAGGCGGGTGGATCGCTCGAGGTCAGGAGTTCAAGACCAGCGTGAGCAAGAGTGAGACCCCGTCTCTACTAAAAATAGAAAGAAATTATATGGACAACTAAAATATATATATATACAAAAAATTAGCCGGGCATGGTGGCGCATGCCTGTAGTCCCAGCTACTCGGGAGGCTGAGACAGGAGGATCGCTTGAGCCCAGGAGTTTGAGGTTGCTGTGAGCTAGGCTGACGCCACGGCACTCACTCTAGCCCGGGCAACAGAGTGAGACTCTGTCTCAAAAAAAAAAAAAAAAAAAAAAGAAACAGGGCAAGTGGACAGAGTGGAGGACAGCACGGCAGCAAGTGTCCCCGGCGATTAAAGCCAGCCTTTACCTGGGTTACTAGAGTAATGTTATCAGTCTCCATAGGTTGCCTTATTAAATCAAGGCCAGCCCTTAGCACATGGAAATGGATGGTGTGGCCTGGGCAATCCCAGAGATTCTGCCTCAACCCCCATCTCCCTCTGCGTTCTCCTCACCCCCAAATCCAGGCTACTTAGAAGACCAATGTTTACACCCACTTATAGACAGATCAAACCAAATTCGGTGCTCAACAAAACCCAAGAATATCCCGGTGAAAGATGAAAGAACTCAGTTGTGGGTTTGGGCTCCCTCTTCTACCCCAATGTTCATTTTTAGAGTAGCAGATCTTAACCTTTACTGAGCAGCAGAATCACCTGCAGGATTTGTTCAAACTCAGATTGTTGGCCTCGCCCCCAGAAGGTTCTGATCCAGTAGGTCTGATTAGGGCCCAAGAAAATGTTCATTTCTCACAAGATCCAAGGTGATGCTGTAGTAGTCAGGGTTCTCCAGTGAAGCAGAACCAATAGATGTGTGTTTGTGTATGTGTGTATGTGTGTGTGTGTGTGAGAAGAGATTTATCATAAGGAATTGGCTCACATGATTGTGGAGGCTGACAAGTCCCAAGATCTGCACTCGGGAGCTGGAGACCCAGGAAGCCGATGGTGTGGTTCCAGTCTGGAAGCCTGCAGGCTCAAGATCCAAGAAGAGCTGATGTTTGGAGTCCAAGAGCAGAAGAAAAATGACGTCCCAGCTTAAAGGCAGTCAGGCAGGAGGAGTTCCCCTTATTCAGGCAGGGTCAGCTGTTTGTTCTACCGGGGCCTTCCGTTGATTGGACAGGGCTCCCCCCCACATTGGGGAGGGCAATCTGTTTTACTCAGTCTGCCTAGTCAAATGTTAATCTCATCCAAACACACCTTCACAGACACACCTAGTTTGACCAGATAACTGGGCACCCTAAGGCCCAGTCAGGTTGACATATAAAATTACCCACCACAGATGCTACTGCCGGTGCTGGCCAGGCTTTGAAAATCACTGCTGTAGAACATCTGCTTCCTTTCGTGGTGGGTTTAGATCATTACCCCCTTTTCTACCACCATCCTCACAACCTACAGGGAGAGCACCTATGATCCTGGGGCAGGAGCCACAGCAGGATAGACACAGCCAGCCTCGGTGGTCAAGCTGGACTGGCTGGCAGGCGTGGGGTGTGGTGCATCCTTGGCTGAGTGGCTGGAGTCCTGTTGCGGGATCTCACAGGCCACTTCACTTCCCTGGGCTTGAACCTCCTTAGGATTCACAGATAAAATACAGGCCATACTAACACTGAAAAAATATTTGTCATTTATCTGAAACTCAAATTTAACTGGACATCCTCTCTTTTGATTTTATCTTATGTTTTGCTAAATTTGGCGATGCTAGCTTCTTTCTTTGTGAAATGGGGCATCACTAGGCTGGGCATGGTGGCTCACACTTATAATCCTAGCACTCTGGGAGGCCGAGGCAGGAAGATTGCTTGACGTCAGGAGTTCGAGACCAGCCTGAGCAAGAGCAGGACCCTGTCTCTACTAAAAATAGAAAGAAATTAGCCAGGCAACTAAAATAGAAAAAAATTAGCTGGGCATGGTGGTGCATGCCTGTAGTCACAGCTACTTGGGAGGCTGGGACTAGAGGATCACTTGAGCCCAGGAGTTTGAGGTTGCTGTGAGCGAGGCTGATGCCACAGCACTCTAGCCTGGGCAACAGAGTGACACTCTGTCTCAAAAAAAAAAAAAAAAAAAAAAAAATTTAAGTCAGCTCAACCCGTGGAGCTTTTTGCCCTCACCTGAGCTTGTCATATAGCTAAGGACAAATCAGTAAATATTTACACAAATGGCAGATATGCTTTTGGAGTACTACACAGTTTTGGCATCTTATGGAAACAATGAGGGTTTCTCACTTCTAGGAGGAACCCCATCAAAAAATGGACTCCAAATAGATGAACTCCTTTCTGCTATCCTGTTACTTTCACAGATTGCCATTGTTAAGATCGAAGCTCAACCTATAAAACTGAACCTGAGTATCACAGAATGCCCTAGCAGATTTTTATGCTAAATCAGCTAGTGCTGAAACTGTTAGGACATGTAACTTGAGTGAACTCTATAAGACTGATCCAAGTCAACTCTCTTATGGTGACCTATTTGATAAACAGTGCAATGCACCTGATTTGGAAAAACAAAATTGGTATCTAAAAGGATGTAAATTCAATTTAAGTGCAGACTCACAGAAAGCTCAGACAGCCACCTGGTCCTTCTTGAGTCTTTGAAGTTTCCACTCCACAACTCATCATGGAACAGACAGAATGATCCAAATTATGAAAAAATATTGGTGGGGTGACTTCTAAAATTGCTAAAATGGTTTATATCCAATGTTTGGTTTGTCAAATTCATAATCCTGGGAAAACAATCAAAACTACAGGTGGTATATTTCTGCCGCCTGACAGACCATATGAACATTTACAGATGGACTTCATTCAGTTTCCATCCTCGATGGGGTGTAATGGTTTGTATGTTTTTTGGTTGGGTAAAGGCTTTCCCATGTACGAAGGCCAATGCCGTGACAGAAGCTAATAAATTATTATAAAATGTATATCCTTTATAGGGCATCCTTGGAGAAATCTCCAGCAATAGGGGAGCTCACTTTACGGGGCAAGTTATAAAGCAGTTAAATAAGGTATTACAGATACAGTGGCACTACCATTGTCCCTATCACCCTCAGCCTTCTGGAAAGAACAAATGGCATTTTAAAACTGAAATTCTCAAAGTTAACTGAGTCAATTGGGTTGTCTTGGCCAAAGGTATTACCATTGGCCTTAATGACAATTGATCCACTCCCACTGGAAAACACAAGTTGACCCTTTATGAAATAGTCACTGGAAGGCCTGTGCCCCTAATAACAGAACCTCATGCATCTCCCACTATCCTAAACTCTGATATGACTAAATACTACACGGTTTTAAAGCATTAGGCCAAGGTATGTTCTCACCAGGTAATGGAAGTTTTTTGTGATCCACCAGCTTAGGTCAATCAAACCCTTTGTGGTCTGGAACCTGGAGATTGGGTCTTCTGAAAATGACATCAGAGGAAGTCTGCCCTTGAGCCCTGTTGGAAGGGACCATACCAGGTTCTTCTCGCCACCCACATTGCAGTGAAGCTTTGGGGCTTCAAAACTTGGGTCCACATCTCACAACTCAAAAGGGTCCCTTCAGACTCTTGGAACTGTATAACTGAGGAAGACTTTAAGGTAAAGCTGACCAGAAACATTTCTTCCCAGAAACAGATGACATCCTAGATTTGGACAGATTTCCCCAGGTCACAGATCAAGACTTCTCCACCATCGTGAAAGCCTTAGGCTTTTTTCCTTCTTATTTCTTGCTGTCCTCATCTTTTCCTTTTCCCTGCAGGAAAATCCATGGGACCATAATCAATGAGTAGCTTTAGCTCTAGTTTGTGCTCTAGCACAAAACCAGAGCACAGCTGGGTGTGGTGGTGTACACTGATAGATAGTCTCAGCTACTCGGGAGGCTGAGGCAGGAGGATCACTTGAACCCAGAAGTTCAAGTCCAACCTGGGCAACATAGTGAAACCCTGTCTCTTAAAAAAAAGAAAAAAGCAATTGGGTTTGTGAGCTAAGGCCACAATCAGAAAACAATTCCACGGATGTCAATGCCTTTCCATGTTCCCAATGAGAGTCACCCTGAAATTCCAAAAGAAGAGTGGAAAGCTATCCTTGATATTCTAAATATCGCTGCTACTTGCTTTCCTGCACTCATTAGGAACAACACTCTAAACCTATGGGAGTGATGCCTGCAAGAGGAATACTGTGCTTCCGTGTGCTGCACACTCAAGACCTGGGAATTACCTACGTGGGAACAAGTAATGGCTTGTATAAGGCCACTGGATTGAATCCAGTAGGGTCCTTTTTCACTAAATGTGATTATACAACCTTACAGTATGTTATAAAAAGGCCACAAAAAAAGTAACTTTCCCACTGGACCTTGTTTAGGAGCCATGCATATCTATGGGTGAACAACTTTAACTGACGCCTGCTTAAATGCAACTAAGTGGCCCTGTTTTCCAAACCCTGAGGGCCTGTGTTGGATCTGGGTAGAGTCTGCTTATGTAGTTCCGCCTCCTCACTGGTTTGGATCTTGCTATTTGTTTTTTTTTTTTTTTTTTTTTTTTTTTTTTTGAGACAGAGTCTCACTCTGTTGCCCAGGCTAGAGTGAGTGCCGTGGCGTCAGCCTAGCTCACAGCAACCTCAAACTCCTGAGCTCAAGCGATCCTCCTGTCTCAGCCTCCCGAGTAGCTGGGACTACAGGCATGCGCCACCATGCCCGGCTAATTTTTTCTATATATATTTTTAGCTGTCCATATAATTTCTTTCTATTTTTAGTAGAGGTGGGGTCTCGCTCTTGCTCAGGCTGGTCTCGAACTCCTGAGCTCAAACGATCCGCCCACCTCGGCCTCCCAGAGTGCTAGGATTACAGGCGTGAGCCACCGCGCCCGGCCCTGGATCTTGCTATTTGGCCTGGATCACTTGTGCTTTTCAAATAGCCTCTCCGGAAAGTTCCCGTAATAGCTTCTATAATCAGAGGCCAAAGCGGTCAGTTACCGAAATTAGTGCCAACTCTGAAATAGACAGAGATAAGCTAGTTTCCACTGAGGAAAGATTCCAGTGGCATTCTCTTGGCAGTAGTGAGGTACCGGTTGTATGGAATTTAAAGCTAATCCATAAATTGGGAAAAACCTTGGATTTGGTAGCCAATCAGACCTCCTAGGGTTTGAAACAGGTAGAAGCCACTCTCTGAAAGGTGGATGATAAATATGCATTCAACAAAAGCACCTAATGGAACATCAAGCAGCTTAAGTCTCCTTTTTGCTCCAGTGGGGGGCTTATGTTTGGTGTTAAACAATTGAATGTTGTAGCTATTTCTCCCCTGATTTTGTCACTACAGAAAGCTCAATTTGAAAGGTGGCCCTTCTGCTGTTTCCTTGACACTGCCACTGGGTACATTAAGGAACTCTTCAAGAGAAAGGAAGACATGATGTCTCTATGGGAGCAGGCGGTTAGCAGTCGGTTTGCAGGCATCCTGAATGGTGGGTGGCAAGCTTGGGTTTCCCAGGGTTTTCTAAGCCTTATATTTCTTCTGGTAGAGCTCCAGGTTATCACGACTTGTGTTACCAGACTAACAACAAAAATAGACACCTCTTTAAATCAGGCGATTTTATAACGAGCTATGATCTTTAATCACCATCATACCCCAAACAAGGACTATCACAAATTCAAGTCAAAAACTGTTGAACTGCCTAAATTTCCTGAGCTTTGACTTGTTTGATTAGGTTGGGTTCCTTGAGTTCATTTCATAACAACTCTTGTTAAGGAGTACATTCTGCTCTTTTTTTTTTTTTTTTTTCCTTTTTTAAGAAATGGGGTCTAGCTATGTTGCGCAGTCTGGCTTTGAACTCCTGGGCTCAAGCAATCCTTCCACCTCAGCCTCCCAAGGAGCTGGGACTACAGGCTGCCTCGCACCACTGCCACGGGCTGGTCTTTTGATATTATCCTTTTAATAGTCATAGTAATCCTCTGGTGCACTATACCTTCTCAAGTCTTAAATGATTTGGATGCAGTCATCCATCAAGCATTGAATGGTCTCACTATAAGTAAATCAGCAATAACATAAAGAATTATTCTACTGGTGTGACATTGTGACTTGTGAATTCCATATTGAGACCAAATAAGTCATTTATGATTGTGGCAGAGAATCAACATGGAGAGGCTGACCAAAAAGGGGGGAATTGTTAAACTAAATTTGGTCTGAGAAAGCCTCCATACTCACATACTTTACTTCTTACATACCAACTGCAACCTAACTAGCATGTAAACAAATGGAAGCTCTAACTAGAAGTGCTTCTGCAACAATAGCTGAGCCTCAGCCAGTCACAGCAGCTGTGCTTCGGCCAATCACAAGCAGCCAACTGTTCAAATTGTGTTCAAATAAGGCAACCGCCTGGAGCTCTAACCCATGCAGCTGTTTCTATGCCTCACTTCTATTTCCTGTACACGACTCTTTTCTGTCCATAAATCTTATCCGACCATGAGTCTCTCTGAATTTGTTCTGATTCTCAGGGCTGCCAGATTTTTTTCTTCTTCTTTTTTTTTTTTTTTTGCTCAATTAAATTCTGTTAAATTTAATTTGTCTAGTTTTTCTTTTAATGCTGCCAAGTCCTTGTCTCTCCATCTGGTTCTTGTCTCACCATCTAACTGTTTCTTTGCCTTTTCATCTCTGAAATAGAGTCCCCTGGCATCGGTAATGTTCTGTTCTGATCACCGCTAATGAGAAACTAGCTCAAATGATGCTATTTAGTCTTACATTAGAAATTCACGTCTTTTTCCATTTTGCTTCTGTGTTATGTTTTGCAGATAGCTTTGTATCTGGCCTTTTTTCTGAAGGACTTAAAGAGGCCTTTGGACCAATGCCACAAAGGTCTGACTTTTTAAAAATATCACATAATTTTCCACCTTTAAAAATTGTAGAACATTTTTTATTCTAAAATGAAAAGCATAGGCACACAAAACTAAACTTTATTCACAAAAAAAGACGTTCCCTAAGGGAATATATTCATAAACAGCTTGAAAAGTGCTATTTTTTTCTTTATTTAGCTATCTTAAGGGCTCCCAAATGCTTTCCACTCTCTCTCAGAAGTCCTGATTACATGATAGATTCTGGGGTCAGTGAAAGAGATATTTTTTTTAAAGTTCAAAATTTTTTCATTTAATAAAAAGTTTCAATCCAGTTTTTATATAAATGAAAAAAAAAATCAACAGTAATTTCAGAGTGTCTATGTTCTATAAGAAAATCAGCAGTTAACAAAGCCCACAGTACATGTCACAATAACTCTGTAGCTTAGGTGCATCTTACTATACCTAAAACATATATTTAATTTACAGGAAAAAAAGTATGCCAAACATTAATTCAAAAGGAAGACTATAACTTAAAGCAAGACGAACAGTGATGATTCAGAAAGAAAGAGGATGCCTGTGGTTGGATCACCACTTTCCTCTATACCAAGATGGTCCCTCCAGCTTTGCTTATAATAAAGTGGAAACAACCAAAGACCCACGAAGAATAGGCCACTAATACTAAGTAGTCACTAAAAAGGAGGTATATGCTAATATAAAAAGCCCTCCCAGATAAATTGTTAAGGAATTTTTAGAAAAACCCAGAGCATAGGCCATTGCCATTTCACAAGGGCTGTTGTCTACATGTGCTTATCTGCAAGTGTCAGGGTTATGTCTCAAAGTAATAATCTGCTTGTTTTCTCCGTGTTTTTGCCTCCCTCCTTCTCTCTCACTGGTGCCCCAAGGGCTGGGCTGGGCAATTTTTCCTCCTTCAGCCCACGCCTAAGCAGGAACAAAGACTCAAAAGTCCTCACCAGAAAAAAATTGCTTTTATGCATATTGACAGAACCAGTTTTTCCTCTCCCAGAGGTAAAATAAGACTGTGCCTGTGGAAAGGAAGAGAGATGGCAGAATGGTAGCAGAAGGAGACCCGGGAGAGGATGAGCTCACGTCCAGTGTGGCTGTATCACTAACTCTTCAGCTGACATCCTGCGGGTCAGCAGTCCTAGGTGTTAGGCTTAAAGAATTCACCCTCCCCAAACTTCCATCCAAACCTCCTATAAAACCCACCCCCTCCCCTTCCTAGGGGTGTATTAGGCATTGTAGCCTTTGCCAGACCCCTAGGGAGATACAGGAATGAAATGCAAAAGGGGAACTTACTTTCCTCATCCCTCCTGGTTGTTCCCTGCAGAGATAAAGGAATGGGATGCAAAAGGGGAACTTACTTTCCTTATCCTTCCTGGTTGTTTGAAAAGCATTTACTCCTCCCAGAAAATCCTCTATAAAACGCAAGGCTCTCCCCCTTTCTCTTGTGGACACCTTTTTCGGCCTCCACCCATCTGCACCCAGATGCTCAAAATAAACAGCATTTTGCTACACGTGGGGCTTCATGTGTCTCTCTCTCGGCTCTAGACCTAACAGTAGGCACCCGAAATACTCCTGAACAGATGAGAAATGAACAGTCGGGATGGACTGGATCACACTGCAGTAACGACAACCCCCAAATCTCAGCGGTTGAAAACAACAAAATAGAAAGAAAAAACCTGTGTTTCTGTACTCACGACGTCCAATGTGTGGGTTTTCCACACCCAGCAATTCTCCAACTCTCCCGACACCAACTAGGTGTCCTACAATTCAGTTCCATTCTGAGACCAGAGTTAGCATAGACACCACATGCTAAGGGCTCAGTCACACCAGACTGCCCCTGCTTCAGATGTCAATTGCAAACCCCAGGCCTCTGGGGCTTCCAATCAACCTGGCTACAAATCAGAAGTTCCCACGACCCCGGCCTCGTATTTGATAATTTGCTATAATGGCTCACAGAACTCAGGAACTACCTTACTTATGTTCCCCAGCTTATTATAAAGGATACAAATGAACAGTCAGAGGAAGAGGTACAGAGGGCAGGGAAGGAAAGGGGCCTGGAGCCTCCATACCCTCTCCAGGTGCACCACCCTCCCAGCACCTCCATGTGTTCACGGCCCAGAGGTTCTCCAACACCTTCATTTAGGGTTTCTACGGAATTTCCATTATGCAGATGTGACTGCTTTAATCACTGGCCGTTGGTGATTGAGCCGGATCCCCAGCCCCTCTCCCTGGAGGTCAGAGCTGGGCTGAAAGTTCCAACCCTCTAGTCACAGCGGTAGTTCTTCTGGCAACCAGCCCCATCCTCCTAGAGTCACCTCATTAGCATAAGCTCAGGTATGGTTGAAAGGGGCTCCTTATGAACAGCAAAAGATGCTCCTTTCACCCCTGTTACTTAGGAAGTTACAAGGGTTTTAGGTTCCTGTGCAAAGAACCAGGGGCAAAGACCAAATATACATTTATCATTACATCACAGTATCACAGAAGGTTCGTTTTGCTGACACTGCATGCCCATAGAGGGTTGGGTGGGGGCTGGCAGTCCTCCATGTCATTCTTACACCAGGACCTGCGCTAACAGAGCAGGCACCAGCACACTGCCTGTCACCAAAGCAGAGGGAAATGGAGAGTGTAGGAAATTGTGCACCGGCTTTTGAAGCTTCAACCTAGAAGTAATATACATCTTTTCAACTCATATTTTATTGACCAGAACAAGTCATATGGTCGCATCTAATTCTATGGTGGCAGGGAAAAGCAATCCTTCCATGTGCTCTGAAGTGAGATAGAAGAGGGACTGAACTCAGGCCCCTCACCTTAGCTATTTATAGAGGGCTGAGACAGTTTCCCAGCCACCAGAATCCAATGCAGGCCCATGTAAGGAAAGCCCAAGGCCATATATCTCTTAAGGTGCATCTTACAGGAATGCAGAGACCAGATGTTTACCCAAAGATTGGAAGAATTCCCACCACTGGAACCAGACAAGACCAGTCTGTGCCAAGCTGGCACAGCACTGTGGCTCCAGCACTGGACTTTTACCAACCTGTCCCCTCATTATAATACTAAAAATCACACCCAGGGGTTGAGATTTAACATGTTAATGAGACATGTGATGCATGAAGAAGCACGTACTGAAGCTTCGCAAGCACGAAGAAATCTCCACCTCTCCATGCTTACTGGGCACCCTTTCCCCACCTAACCCTCTTTAAAACTCTCCCCAGACTCCTCTCGGGGAGCCAGACTGAGGACTGTTTTCTTTGTGCTGTCTCCCTTGTGCGTGAGCATAACCCCAGTAAAGCCTTGCCTGTGCCTCCTGTTCAGCCTCAGGTCAATTTCCATTGCACAGAGAGCCTGAGGGCCTGTGCCAGCAACAGAGGGAGCCCTAGAAATACATGGTGAACAGCACTGATGACTGCCACAGCAACGGACTTGGACCCCTGGTTTGGGGATGGAGGCAGGAAGGGAAAACTACTTCCCCTTAACAGATGCAACTGAGCAGGTCATGATGTCACAGAGGAGCAGAGTAGCAGCAGACCCTCTGCCATGGCTTCTTGTGCACAGAAACTTTCTGGAAGGGAGCGAGGAACCTGATGACTCCTAAAATGGGGAGTGTAGAGAGAGAAACTTTAATTTTCACTTTATGTTCTCTAATAATGTTTGAAACTTTACGACATTAATTTGCATGGATTAATAAATGAGATCCAGGTCCCCCACTCTAACTACTTGGCAGAAGACAATGTAAATGGAGAAAAGGAATCCCAAAGCATTGAGTTCTTATGATGCGGCGTAATCAGGCTTTTCCCAAAACAGAAACATCCAGATGCCAATGGGCCTGAACCAGGGTGAAGAGCACTGCTCTGCTCCCCAGGAACCCGTCTAACATCGGCCTCATATATGTCCTGGTACTTGGGACTTCCTTAGAGGGAACAGCGAGGACTCCTGGCCTTTGTCTCCAAGACTCAGAACATTTCTTTCCAGACCAAAGGTCAGGATCATAACACTTAGTATGTCATCTTTGATCTTATATGAGAGAAATAACTATAGAGACCATGACCTTGACTCAGAGCAAGAAAGTCCAACATGCTAATTCCCTGAGAAGTCTCAGATGCCCATCTGGGATCACTTCCCACTACCATCCTGGGTCCCAGGCAGGGGCCTGGGGCAGGACCAGAGCTCAGGGAAGGTGTGCCCAGTAACCGAAGGGACAGGGAGCTGCACTCACAGAATCCTGCCTTGGGAATTTTCTTCCACCATCACCACAGGGCTGGGAGCCAAAAAGCTGTTGGTTTTCGGAAGGATGGGAGAATTAAGTTACAAAGTGAGATCCAGTCTAAGTGAGGTACATGACCAGAGGATGCATCTGTGCCTGGTTCAGCTGCCCACCTCCAGGTGTGGGTCCACAACAGCTGGAGGGGACTGCCCGAGACATAGGATATGCCTCTTCTCCTTAGAGAACCTTCTCAGGACAGGGCCTTGCAGCTGGGATTATGGGGAAGATGGGCATTGGGTGCAAATCTTAAAAAATATGTGATTCAGGCCGGGCGCGGTGGCTCACGCCTGTAATCCTAGCACTCTGGGAGGCCGAGGTGGGCGGATCGTTTGAGCTCAGGAGTTCGAGATCAGCCTGAGCAAGAGCGAGACCCCACCTCTACTAAAAATAGAAAGAAATTATATGGACAGCTAAAAATATATATAGAAAAAATTAGCCGGGCATGGTGGCGCATGCCTGTAGTCCCAGCTACTTGGGAGGCTGAGACAGGAGGATCGCTTGAGCTCAGGAGTTTGAGGTTGCTGTGAGCTAGGCTGACGCCACGGCACTCACTCTAGCCTGGGCAACAGAGTGAGACTCTGTCTCAAAAAAAAAAAAAGAAATACTAAAAAAAATAAAAAATAAAAAAAAATAAAAAAAAAAAATATGTGATTCATTCCCTCATTGTTCAGCAAATATCATCTTGATTCACTAATAACTATTGATCAGCAAGGAGCCCAGGACCGTGATGGAAACTGAGGTATGCACAAACATGTTTAAGAACTAACCCACCCTCACCAAACCCAAAGCCCAGAGGGGAAGACAATACACAGCCAAACATTGGGGTACAGGGCCCAGCAAGGCCCACAAAAGACACAGGCAGAGTTTGGTGGGAGGCCAAAGGAGGAAAGGAGCAATTCCTGCTGGAGGGCTCTAGAGCCTTTCCTGGTGGACTTTCAGCCTAATTCACAGCCTCCTTTGGCAAGCAGCTGGACAGAAGCTGCCTCTCTCGTAGTTTTCTTTTTCTCTATGTTAGGTGGGGGGGGAAAGGGGTATGAGGATTTTCCTAGAAGTTCATTGGCAGCAGTGTCCTGAGACACAGGGCTAACAAAGGGTTCACAATTTAGATGTGTGGGAAAACAAAAAATAAATATTTGGGTGTTGTCCGGGGTTCCTGGTACACAGCTCCTAAAGCCCTTAGAATCTCTAGAGTGATAAGGGTGTCTTTTGAATGCTAAAGAGATGATAGGTGGCTGGGGGCCTAGATAGCTTCAGGATGCGGTTTTATTGCCAGAGAGTCCAAGATGAGATTAGAGGGTTGAGACTTTCAACCCCATCTCCTAACCTCTGGGGAGGGGAGACAGGCTGGAGATTGAGTTCAATCACCAATGGCCAATGCTGTAATCGATCATGCCTATGTATTGAAACTTCCATAAAACCCCAAAATGACAGAATTTGCAGAGCATCTGGGCTGATGAACAAATCAAGGTGCTGAAAGGGTGGCACCCTGTAAAAGGGCACGGAAGCTCTGTGCCCCTCCCCTGTACCTTGCCCTATGCATCTTTTGCATCTGGCTGTTCCTGAGCGGTACCCTTTATAATAAATTGGTAGTAGCCTGTGGAGTGGTTTCCTGAGTCCTGTGAGTCATTCTAGCAAATCATCAAACCTGAAGAGGGAGGTTGTGGGAATCCCCAACTTTGTAGCCAAGTCAGACGGAAAGAAGTGTGGGTGTAACCTGGGGACCCCAAAGCCACACCTGGTGTCTGAAGTGAGGGCACTCTTGTGAGGCTGGGTCCTTAAACCTGTAGTCTAGAATTACGGTATTGTTAGACATTCAGGTGGTGTCAGGGAAATGGAAATTAGCTGATGTGAGCAAAAAAAAAAAAATCCTACCAAGGAGGAGGTTCACGGGAAGTGCCCTGCCCTTATCACAGCCTTTCCCACGTCAGCAAGCAAAGCCACCTGCAGGCTGTGTGGGCCCAGTTCGCAGGAGCAGAGATGCTGAACCTCTGATGTATTCCTGGGAATCTAGAGGGTACACACGTGCCCAGAATGGTGCGCATGCTCAGGAAAGACCTGAGAAGGCTCTAAACTCTCACCTCTGGCTGACCTTCCGTCAGGCTCTGTGCAAGCAGAAAGTGAGGGCTAAGGCACAATTGTGAACCAGGTCATTCCATTTTTCTTCCCGTCACTGGGAAAATTTCGTTTCTCTTGGCCTGACCCTGCCTTGAGGAATGCAGAGGGCTGCTCAGACGCAGCTCGTCTGATCCCTGGTCACAGGCGCCTTTCAGGAACCACTGGGGCCCCACACACCCTGTCTGGCAGCCCAGGGGAGGGTCCTAAGTCAGGTGGGGTGGAGCAGCCTAGGGGCTGGCACTGGGCTGTTGACACCCTGGAGTTTGGTGTCAAAAAGTCCTTTCAAGAATACCCTGGGTTGCAAATGGTGGGAACAAGACTGAGTACCAACTTCCTCAGGCTCTGTGGCCCTCCAGCCCCACAAGAGAGCAGGAGAAAGTGGTTGTCAATTCAGAGACCTTGAGTAGGAGCCAGGCCTTTCCCATCTGTCAAGGCAGGAGCAGCTGGCCACAGCGTCCCTGGGCTTCAGGGAAGCAGAGCAAAGCAGCAGCAGTTCCTGTCCCCTCTCTACTGAACACAGCATTTCCCACCACACGAGAGCCCTATAAGGACAGGACTGAGTCCTGGGAGAGGAGCTGCCCCAAGGGCCCGAGGGCATTCTTGGCACCGCTCCGGGAGCAGAGGGCCCCGCTCAGGGAAAGGCTGAGAGGGTGGATGCCGCCCTCTAGTGGGCACAGAGGGACAGAGGGAGAGAAAAATGGACAGGGGAGAAAGAGAACTCAAAGCAAAGGAGAGGTGGAGGGAGATGGCGTGGGGAGAAGGGGAGAGAAGCACCCCATCCCCTGGGCAGTTCTATTTCTGACTACGCAGTCACTATTTCCACCTGATCTTCCATCAGTCCCTGAGACCTCTACCAGGGCGGGTTCGACCAGGGCTCTCACTCAACTCCAAGAGCGCTGACCAAGGTGGGAATTCCTGAACCCACCGGTCTGTGCTGAGACCTGGGCGGTCACGCTGAGGACCAGCTGCCAGACAGGTCAGCTTACGTGTCATCTCCCTCTGACTCCAACTGTCCCATGGATGCCTCTGATTTCTACCCCTCCTTTATGTTTTTGCTAAATCTGTGTTTCTGTCCTCAACCTCCCTCCAGAGCTTCAGACCTACACATCTGGCTGTCCTATCCACAGGGTACTCCACACTCAGGTCCCTAAAACACCTCAAACTCAGCATGTTCAGCTCCTCACCTTCCCCAAACCCACTGCCCCTCCTGGTAGTCCTAGTCTTCAGGCACCCTACCATGTTTACTTAATACAGTAGACACTGGGATGGGCCACCAAGATCCCCCTCAGGAAGGAGGGGTTTATTCCTCCAACTGCTAGAAACTCGCTCTGCCTGCAGAAAGCCTTCAGGGATTTCCTCAGCTGCAGAGAGCCACCTCACCAAGGCCACTCCCATCCCAGGGAAGTGCACATCCAGTGACTGATGGGCATGGGAGCACGAAGGCCCAGGCCCATTGCCCTGGCTGGCACAGCCCTGCAGAGTCATCCCAGTTCTACAGCTCCCTGCAGGGTCTGTGGGCTCTCTGTCGAGGCTGCCTTGCAGCTCAGCTTTTCCATCTGTCCAACCCTGCCTCCTGCCCCTCCCTTCCACAGGTATTGACCCCAAGAGAACTGCCAAAACAACCTTGGCAATGCCGCCTTCTGTCTGAGACTTCTTTCCAGGGAATGCAGTTTGCACAGTGCCGGTTGTAATCTCGAAAGACACATCCCAAATGCCATAATCCTGAATATTGAAATCCCAAAAGATCAAAATCCCTAAAGTCTAAAATTTCTACCATCTAAAATCCCAAAAATCACAGCCCTGACAGATTAAAATCCCGAATGTTGAAATCCTGAAAGCCCGAATTCTGGAAAAGGCATTAGGGCATTTTCAGTTGCAGGCAGGATGGTTGCATCGTATCAGTTGCATCATGTTAGGCAGAACTATCACCTTGTTATTGTCTTTATTTGCACTTGGCAGAAAATTCAGATGAGTGGATTGGCCATTCGATACATCAAGGACAAAAATGGCAGTTTAAAAATGCGTCATTTGTCTGCGTTGGCATTCCTTCCTGCTGATGAAATCCCAGGAGCTTTTAATGTATTAGAATTAAAGCCAAATTTGTCTGCAGAAGCTAGCAAAGTTACTCACTGGTTTGAAAATAATTATGTGTGTGGTAGGATAGGACGACACACAACAGTGTTGCTGTTTCATCACCAGTATTATTTCTGTCAAATTTGTGGTCTGTATATGAGTGCATGCAAAATGGATTTCCTCGTACCCAAAATAACATAGAAGCATGGCACAGAAGATGGGCAAATTTAATAGGGAATGCACGTCATGTTGGTGTATATGGAATCATGGAAGAATTTCAAAAAGAGCAGCGCCATACAGAAAATGAATGTCAATGTATTCTACGAGGACAGCGATGTCCTAAAAGAAAAAAAAAAAGCAACTATTCATTGTGATGCAAGACTTCAAAATATAACTAATGATCATGAAAATCAGGCAGCTCTGTGGACTACCTCTGTGCAATTGCCCATACTCTATCCACTTTTTTCAGATGTCAAATTTTCTTTGTGGTTTTTGTTTTGTCATTTTTGTTTTTTTAGGGTTTTTTTTTAGCACTGTTTTAAATTGGTGGCATTACTTTTTATTATTAGCAATGCAATGTATTTTTTTTTTTTTTTTTTTGGAGACAAGATCTTGCTATGTTGCCCAGGCTGGAGTGCAGTGGCTATTCATAGGCACGGTCATTGCACACTACAGCTTCAAACTCCTGGGCTCAAGCAACCCTCCTGCCACAGTCTCTCAATTTACTGGGACTACAGGCACATATCACCACGCCCAGCTATGCTATGTATTTCATTTTCACATCATTTTAAATGCAGGAGGTGTAAATTGTGTAAAGACTTTTGAAAGTGTTAATTTGTTATATGCATTTTATGCAAATTTGACTCCACAAAAGCACATTATCACAATGTTGACTTTGTGTGTAAGCACTGTGTGTGTATGTAAAAATGTTGAAACTTCCTCAATAAATGAAGAGATGTCCTTTTTGTCCATTTTATCTGCATTTTTGAAAGATAAAATTTCTTGAGATCTCAGTTCTTTGGGCTATTGCATATGTCATGGTGACTCATTTTGGGTTTTGATCAATCTCCTCAAAAGACTTAGGTGCTCTGTCATGGTATTTCAGATGTCCATAGCTAACAAAGCTGGGTGTGCACAATTACCAATCATAGTGACATGTGTTTATAGATTTCCCTTTTTGACCTATTTCTTTATGAATATGTTTCATCTGCTCATAACTCTTATACTCGTACAACTGTCATTAGCATACCTGAGTGTTTATTCTTGCAAAAATATGTGTGTTACTATTGCCTATTTTATGGTGTAAAGTAGCCTATGAAGTGTTCTGTTGGGTTTGAATATGTTTCTGAAATAAATCTCCTTTTAAAAATGTAAATAAGTAAAGGGCTTTTAAAGAATTCTTAAAATTATTTTTTCCAGAATTATATTTTTGGGATTTTACTTTTTCAGGATTTCAACATTCAGGATCAGGGCATGCAGGATTGTGTCTTTTGGAATGGTGAGCCAAACCCCAATTTGCAACAGCTGGTCACAAGGGTTCAAACCCTTAGAGCCATCACTGACATCTCCTTACCCACAGCCAAGAAGACTGGGCAGTGCCCCTTGCTGCACGTCTCAGGCCTTCCCAGCCCTCATACCCACTGCCACTGCCCCAGGTCACCTAGACAGCTGCCTTCCTCCCTCCTTTTCTCACAGCACAAGGAGCCAGATTCACCTTCCAAAGCACCACTTTCCCCTCCAAAGCTGCAGTTTAGCTCCCTCGTCCTGGAGTCAAGCCGGAATGCCTGGCCGGGGACCCTACATTCCCCAGACATGCTGCCTGTGCAGCCTTGCTCGCCGCACCCCATGCACACACCCCCTGGGCTGCCCAATCAGGCTCCACCAGATCCCACAGCAGGTGAGGCATGGGGGAGTTTCCAGTGATGGAGCTCAAAGCCGAAGCCAGGGACGTTGACTTGAGAACTGACTGGTTGCCCCGTCGAGACAGGCGGAATCTCCCCCTGGTTTGTCTCCCTGTCTCCCTGTGCGGGGCTCCCACTCCAGAGGCCACTCTGGGTGTGTGATGATTAACTGCTGTGAGTGGCGCCAGGATTGATGGATCGTAGACAGAGCTGGCGATGCCTGGAGCAGGGTCCCCAGGACCAAGGCAGTAACTCAGGTCCCTCCGGGGCTTCGTCTAGCCTGGTTTGTCCCTCACACAATTCCCAGGGCCCATGGGAGAGCCCAGGACAAGCTGGGGCCCATTGCTAAGTGAGGATGAGGCCAGTTGCTCCTCATGGCCATGTGGCTGTCTTCCCATCCAGTTCTTGTCTCACCATCTAGATTTTTCTTTGTCTTATATCGCTGAAGTATCGGGCCTGATTCTGTGGCATTGGCTAAGTGACAAATTCACCTGATTTCCCCTTATGTGAAACCAGGCCTATAGATGCCATTTACTCTTAGATTCAGAAATTTTTCTTTTTTTTAATATTTTTTAGGGTTTTTTGTTTTGAGGGTTGTCTTAGTTTGTTTTTAGCTTTGCTCTTTACACTGTTTCTAAAAGAACAAATGTACTTGCTCTTTGCTTTAGAGGTTTTGAAATGACATTTAGACAAAACTATAAAATTTTGCCCTTTTAAAAATTAATGCGTTATAGGAGCTTTTTGTTTTTAAATGAAAAAGATGTGTATATATGAATCCAAACTTAACTTTCTAAAGAACACTTCATTTTGAAGTGATTTTCAGTTGTGTGCCTCTTTCATTAGTGATTTAATCCTAAATATTTTACAACTATTGCCTGGTTGCATGTTAAAATTGGGGGTTGGGGTGATCTGCTTAAGAAACTCAGCTATATTCTTTGATTCTTCACTTAGAAAAAGCATCCAAAAGAGTCTCTCTGAACCTATTCTGGTTCAAGGGCTGCCTGATTCGTGCAGAGAGGAAAAAAAAAAAAAGGAAAAAAGAAAAGGCACCCAAATAGAAGTCCTTTGAATCAGCAACCAGACCTATATTCAGTGTGATCCCATTTGTTTTGCACACACGCATGCACATGCTCACGCACATGTGTGCATGGAAATTTTCTGGAAGAATACAAAAGAAAATGTTAACCGTCATTGCCTTGAAGGAGTGAGACCAGGAAGTGAGTGCCTGTTTCTGTGGCTGCGGGCGTCTCCGCCAGCAAGCACAATCCAGGAGGCATTTGTCTCCTGTGTGGTTGCAGAAACAGAATTCTCAGTGGCTGATCCTGTGTTTGTGGGTGCAAAGTTACAGAGCAGGAGGCATGAAATATTTCAATGGCAATTGAGGTTGGGGAGGTATACCCTCAAACTAGCAGCGGGGACAGTGATGTCCCTGACAGGCAGGTTCTGTGGAGATGTTTTAGGGGAGCCATTGCTGGAAGCTCGGCCTCCAGCCTGCTCCCCTACCCCTTGCAACAACTTTGTAATCACCGAACTTCCTGTATTAAGTTTCTTTATACTTGTCTGGAGGCCGGGCGCAGTGGCTCAGGCCTGTAATCCTAGCACTCTGGGAGTCCAAGGCGGGAGGATCGCTCCAGGTCAGGAGTTTGAGACCAGCCTGAGCAAGGGTGAGACCCCCATCTCTACTAAAAAAAATAGAAAGAAATTATATGGACAGCTAAAAATATATATATAAAAAAAATTAGCCAGGCATGGTGGCATATGTCTGTAGTCCCAGCTACTTGGGAGGCTGAAGCAGAAGGATTGCTTGAGCCCAGGAGTTTGAGTTTGCTGTGAGCTAGGCTGACACCATGGCACTCTAGCCCGGGCAGCAGAGCAAGACTCTGTCTCAAAAAAAAAAAAAAAAGAAAGAAAGAAAAGAAAAAGAAAGAGGAAAAACAAAAGTAGAGGAGCACCAGAGATTATAAATACAGTGAAAAACACAGTAAAAAACCTAGATGAGGCTGACTGTGGTGGCTCATGCTTGTAATCCTAGCACTTTGGGAGGCTAAGGTGGGAGGATTGCTTGAGGCCAGGAGTTCAAGACCAGCCTCAGCAAAAGCAAGAAAAATTAGCCAGGTGTGGTGCATGCCTGCAGTCCCAGCTACTCAGGAGGCTGAGGCAGGAGGGTCACTTGAGCCCAGGAGTCTGAGGTTGCAGTGAGCTATGATGATGCCACTGCACTCTAGCCGAGGTGACAGAGCAAGATCCTGTCTCAAAATAAAGCTAGATGATAGATGAGAGACAAATATAGGCCGGACGCGGTGGCTCACGCCTGTAATCCTAGCACTCTGGGAGGCCGAGGTGGGTGGATCACTCGAAGTCAGGAGTTCGAGAGACAAATATAGAAAATGAAATGGATATATAGTTTTAAAATAAATTATGAAGAAATTGATACATAGAGAAGACAGACAATGGAGCTCCAACAAGCACACAAGTGGAGTCCCCAAAGAAGAAAAAAAGCAAAACAATGAAACAGAATAAATAATGCCAAGAAAATGTTCCTGAAATAAAAGGCAACTTGACATGTTGTGTACTAAGGAAAATTGACACAAAATGGTTGTTGCCCAAACATAAACAAGTAAAGTTATTAGATGTTAAAAACAAAGAAACAATCCCTCTTCCTCTTTCTATTCCTCTTTCTTTTTCCTTTTTCTTCTACTCAATTCAGTCCAAAAACCATTTGGTGGCATGAAGCAAAATAGGCATGCATGTAGGGAATGAGCAGGGGTCTGGGGCAGCCCCAAAAGTAGTTGTGTCAGAACTTCAGCCGAGAAAGGACATCTGGGTAGAAGGGTGACTGTCCTGGGAAGTTGGAGCCCACCAAGAGTAAAGAGAGTGTCTGCTGGAGGGCAGCATGGCATGGGGGCTTGCAGCCTCTGTGGGTGAGGAGGCCTTCTGCATGGTGGGACAGCTCAGCACAGGGCCCAATCAGTGCGAGAACGGTCTCAGCACAGGGTGGGAGGCACCCAGTATGCAGTGTGAGAGCCTGACCACAGCCTGGGGCAGTACGAAGCAGCTGGGGTAAGTGGGAGCCAGTGCATACTCAACAGAGCTCAGAGAGACAGCAGCAGTGGCGGCTGTCTGGTTATCAGGACCAATGTGTAGGTGACAAGAAAGGCAGGCAAGGAGCCTTGGGGATGTCAGATGTAAATGTAGGATACCTCTCCAACCCCACACTTGGGAACCAGGGTGCCCATCTCAGCATGGCACACGGTGCCCAGCACCACCAGGAGGCCACAGGCCAGAGAAAAAGTAGGCACCTTGTCTGGCACTGGTTCTGGCACCTTATTGACTCAGATCTGTGTTTATGCGGGGACTCATATGCCCGGCATAACTCAGCCACATTCCAAAAAAGAGAAGTTTTAATGCAAACTCTTAGTACTTACTTTCTAAGCCCATTGTTGTAGAACTATTTGTAGAGGGTTCTGTACTTAAAATGTAAACTCCAAGCAATTGCAGATGGAAAGGCAGAATTCTTTGTACTGGGCATATTAGCAAGGATATCAAGATGTGTTCATGGTTGGATGTGGTGGCTCACACCCGTAATCCTAGCATTCTGGGAGGCCGACACAAGAGGATCGCTTGAGCTCGGGAGTTCAAGACCAGCCTGAGCAAGAGTGAGACCCCATCTCTACTAAAATTAGAAAAGTTAGCTGAACATGGTGGCCCGTGCCTGTAATCCCAGCTACTCAGGAGGCTGAGGCAAGAGGATTGTTTGAGCCCAGGAGTTTGAGGTTGCTGTGAGCTAGGCTGACGCCATGGCACTCTAGCCCAGATGACAAAGCGGGACTCCATCTCAAAGAAAAAAAAAAAAAAAAAAGACGTGTTCATTCCGGGTCAGACAGCATGGGATGAGGGACACAAGTGAGAAAGGATTGGAATTAAGGATGAAGAAGATAGAGACAGGCTCAGGACAGAAATGTTTTTCATCAGGCACACCTGGATAAGGGTTTCACAAGTTCCATAGTGTGAAGAGATTGAATTTACTGCCAGAATAACACTCCAGATAAGAGCTACAATGAAACTCTCCGTGATATCGGAAATGTTCTGTGGCTGTGCTGTCTAATACAGTGGCACTAGCTACTTGTGGCTATTGAGCACTGGAAATGTGGCTAGTATAGCTGATTTTGAATTTTAGTTAATTAAAATATTTATTAGCCAATGAGCCCATGTGGCTAGGGGCTGCCATACTGGACAGCGCAGCTGTATGGAATGTGGTCGCTGCTTAATTGGCTGCTGAACCCTGTCAGAGAGCTGGCGCTAGTTTTCAACTGTCTCAGGTAACCGAAAAATTATTTTTTGTATAAATAAAACGATGAAAGAACCTCTCTTAATTTGTGTAAATCAAATTCGCAGGGCTCTCGAGTCTTATGTAGGCAAGTTAAGTGAACTCAATTGCTAACTGTGGTCCAGACGGTGGTGTCCAGAGTGGGCAAAGCGAATGAGAAACTGCTCCCAGAAAGGCATTATTACAGCACAGTTATGACCACTTGCATCTCCTTATTTCTTCCTCGTGTTATGAAGGGGCTTTGTAAATGGGTAAAGTGCCATATGGATTTCCCACTGGAGTAGAATTTCCCAGTGAGCCCGTCCCTACCTAAACACTCCCCACAAAAGCCTATTAGAGACTAAACGAAGGGGCATCGTTCCGTTCAGACCAGCACCTATGGGGATTCTTAGTGAGAGGGTGTAACAGAGGGAGGGTGGCAAAGATGGGGTAAGAAAAGAATAGGTGGGAAATGAGGGATAGAACTGAGTCAATAGAAAAGAAAATTATCTGGTGTCTCGGGTAAGAAACCAGCAATTTCTAAGAACTCCGTGGTGAGGATGCCTTAATGTACATTTATTAATTATTTACTAATGTGTGCAAACTCATTAATTTACCCCTGGGGAGATAAAAGATTCAGAAGCTTTCTGTGACCTGTAAGTCGATGGGAAGATGGGGATATGAGGGAGGCTGACCCCCTTGGTCATCAGAGTCCGTGCCCTGAAAAGGCAGGTGGAGAGTAAGGTTGGAGAGCTTAGAACTTCAGAGAAAATACTGAGGAAGGCAAAAAGCCAGCTGCTCTGAGTCCCAGCTCCAGGGCTTTCTTGGCCTGGGAGGACTGGGGAGGTTGAGGCTGGCAGTCCTCCCGCAGCCCTTCTCGTACATCAGACGCGAGTGGAAGAAGTTATGTTCGCATCCATAAGCCAGATTTCCCGTTCTTGTTCCCGTTTGCCCACTCTGGACTGCAGGGCCCTGCCCAGTTCCCGCCAGCTCTGAGGGAGCCCTCGGGAGGTGTCTCACGGGTGCTCCCAGACCAGTCTGTCAGTACAGTCAGCGCCAACGGTCATCACCGACTGTTCCTCTCCTGCTTCTCCAGCTCACGACCCTGAGCAAGGGCATCTCCTCTCTGCCTCTGAGGACAGTGCCCCTCATGAAAATGCCCATGTCTGTCCCCAAAATGCTGTCTTCCATGTTTCCAAAGCTGCTGAGCAGAGGCACCAGAGGTGCTGGGCTCCAAGCACAAATTTCCCTGATTTCGTGAAATATTTTACTGCCTCAGCACTAGAGCCACCTTACGTGTATCACCCAAATGCCCAGACCTCAGCAACCTGTGACTGCCAAATAAGGTTATTAAAGAAACTCAAAACCTAACTTTTAATGATAATGAGCTCCTCACCTGCCTCCCACCTGGTAGAAACCCAGTTCAATAGTTCTCTTTTCGGTATTTTGAGCCACCCTCACCCTCAGGAACTTATGCTGCCCCATGATTGACTCACTCACTAGCTTCCTTCCCTGCCTGGGGATCTGGTGTTCAGTCACATGTATGGGCCAGGCAGGGAGTGGCCAGACTCTGGAAATGGGATCACATCAGTCTTTGAGCGTCTTAGCCCCACCCAGCTGTTTCAGATAACACCCAAGTGTTTACAGCCGATGTCACCCCTCCAGCTTGAAGGAGAAGACAGCCATCACACAGGTCCAGCCATTCCCAGAGTCCTACAGGAAACCCAAGCTGGCCCTGTGGCTCCTGTGCCTAAGGTAGTGGGCCTCAGGGTTATGTAGGAGCCAAGGGAAAACGTCTTTGCCCTGTAAATATTTGCTGAAAAATCAACTGACAAAAGGCAGATTTGGCTGGGCACGGTGGCTCATGCCTGTAATACTAGCACTCTGGGAGGCCAAGGTGGGAGGATCGCTTGAGCTCAGGAGTTCGATCAGCCTGAGCATGAGTGAGACACCATCTCTACTAAAAATAGAAAAATTAGCCTGGTGTAGTGCATGCCTGTAGTCCCAGCTACTCAGGAGGCTGAGGCAGGAGGATCCCTTAAGCCCAGGAGTTTGAGGTTGCTGTGAGCTAGGCTGATGCCATGGCACTCTAGCCAGGGCAACAAAGCAAGACTCTGTCTCAAAAAAAAAAAAAAAAAAAAAGGAAGAAAAGAAAGAAAGGCAGATTAACAGGAGAAAAGGCATGCAAATTTATTAACATGCACACGGGGCAGAATCACAGAGTAGTTATCCCCCCTTCAATGGGGCACAGAAACTTATGTATTCTTTTTCATACTGGAGGGAGGAGATGGGGAATGTAGACAATTCTTTTGAGGGTCAGTAAGTTATTAGTAGGGATAATGAATGGACCAAGGAGACAGAAATTAATTTGGAAATGATTCTCCTTGGAATTTGAATGAGCCCAAGAGGCAGGCACCGTCCTGTGGAAAAGTCCATCCAGGAGAGGTTGCGTTCTTTAGTCTCTTCTTCTGCACTCGGTTATCAAGTAACAGGGAGGGGACGAAGGCAATTGTGTTCTTTGGTAAGAAACTTTCTTGGACAGATAAGGAAATTCTGAGAGAGTCCCTCCCTGCACCTGGAAAAGGAGGAACAAGACAAGGTTAGAGGCTTATTTCTAAGACCTTTCCATTTTGCCCCTTTCCATTGCCCCTCCGAAGGTTCTGTGGCTCTCCCATTGTCTCCAGGCCTTGGCACTCAGGGGCACTTCTGCCAGAGTCAGGACTGGCCCTCGGTGTCAGCGCCTGGGCTCCAGTCTCAGGGACCGAGCTCCAATCCAAATTCCCAGCATGACTGGCTATGATTTGACCCTCACCTCTCTCTCCCAGAGACCTTCTCACCCACAGCCCTGGCCAGCACCCCGGAAATACGCACTGTAAGGAAACATATGTTCTTCCATTTTCTGCTTTCGCAATTGGCACAGTCATCTTCCTTGGCCCCAGCAAGCCACAAGCCAGCGCCAGGGGCAGGTTCCAGGACAGAGGGAGGGAGTCCTGTCAACAGGTGGAGCTCTGGATTGGCAGCACAGGGCAGCAGGTGGTGGGATGTTCATCAGTCTGTGTGGGAGTTAGCAGCAGTTAGCAGGAGGGGACTGAGGGATCCCACTGTCCCTGTGGTGAAGAGCAGTGGTGGGAACCCCCAGAGGCTCCCCAGTGCCTTTCTAGGTCACCAGCAGCCTCAGTGACACAGGGAGCATGGGTCTCTGCTGGAGGTGGAGAGCAGCTGTGCCCCGCACCTGCAGCTGCCTCCCTTGGGAGAACAACAGAAGACTCCACACTCAAGGGGCTCTGATCACTACCCCAAGCCAACCATCGCCCCTCCCTGGGGCCACTGTGTTTCATATCCCAGGAAACTTCAGCTCCCAGAACAATCTCTTTATGGCCTAAAATGGTGCTTGGCACACAGCTCATACTCAGAAAACATTTGTTGAATGAATGGAAGACTCTTAAAATCAGGCTGCTTAATTGTAGCTGCTGGTTTCATGGCAAAACATTTTTACTAGTCTGGCCAGAATCCTGCCCTCACTCCAGTCAGACTGGTTTGGATGACTTCATTTCACGGAGCTTGGACTCCTCAAAACAGCATCCTCACAGCATCATCTCTGAAAACAACACCATCATCTCAAAATAACACCTCCCTGTGTCATCAGCCAAACGTCTCAGCATCATCTCTCAAAACACCACCTCACAGCATCCTTGTCCTCTCCAGCAGCTCAACTCCTCTTTCCTGGGGCAGCTAGCAAATGTGGTGAGGACACCAGCAGGGACAGGTGACACTGCGTGAGGGACGTGTCTCCTCAGAAGGTCTGGAGGAAACACCTATCAAAATTCCTTTCCCAGAGGTGTTTTGGTGAGAGTGAGTAGATACCTTCCCATGATGAGTCCTATTCATTCTACGTCTGTTTCTGAAGGGCTGTTACTGAAAGCTCAGCACTTATCCCTGAGGCCACTTCAGAAGAATAAGAACAAGTGGTTTGAGGAGAAAGAAAGAGGAGTTTATTAATTTGCCAGCAAATGAAGAGGCTGGCAGACTCCCATCTCAAAGTACCAGCGTCCTACATCTGAGCAGAAGTACAGAGGTTTTTTTATTTTGGTTTTGGTTTTGGTTTTTACATTTCAGAGAAAGAATGGGTCAAACCACAAGAGTGGAGGAGACCCAGAGCTTTTAAAAGTTCTGATCAATCCCATCTTTGGCTAAGGCTATCTCATGACCCGCCCAGATTAATCCTCTCTTTGGCTAAGATAATCTCCCAACCTCTGCCCAGACAATTCCCTAGAGCCATCTCCTGTGGCACAAAGAACAAAAGACATTCCCTGTCCCTCCCAACCACTGGTCGGAGGCAGGGGTGCAGGTCCTAGTTCTCCGAAAGGAGCGTGGGATGTCTTAAAGAGACATAAAACATTTTGCCATTTTCTCAAGCCATTTCTTCTGTTACAGGGCTCACTCCATATCAGGCACTATTCTATTCATAGAAGCTGAGGTACAGCAGGGAACAGAACAAAGTCCCTGCTCTCATGGAGTTTACACTCTAATGAGGGAAGATGGACAAAAACAAATATTTCAGGTGGTGATTGTGCTAAGAAGAAAAACCAGAGTAATGGGGTACGGAATGGCTGGGAAGGACAGGAATGTGTGTGTGTTATCTGAGGAAGAGTGTTTGGAGAAGGTGTTCCTGACACAGGGGAAGGGAGCTTTGTGTGTGCATCTGGGGGAAAATGGTCCAGGCAGAGGAATTAAAAACACAAAGACCCTGAAGCAAGAGTGTCTGTTGTGCTTCAGGAACAGCAAAGCAACCAGTGTGGCTTGAGTGAGGGTGAGAGGGGTAGGCAATTTGAGAGGTGGCAGGGAGCTAGATCATGAAGGTGGGGTGAAGATTTTGGATATATTCCAAGTGGCCAAAGGAGCAATTAAAGGGTTCTGAGCAGAGAAGTGGCATGATCCCACTTGAGTGATAAAAGGAACACACTGGCTGGGTACTGACTAAACTAGACTCGGGCAAGGGTGGGAGCAAGGAGGCAGAAGGCTTTGCAGTGATCCGGCTGAGCGCTGTCATGGTGGAAGTAGCTGGAAGTGGATGGAACCTCAATATATTTCAAAGGCAGAGGCAACAAGATTTTCTGGTGAATTGTATGTAAGGAAGAAAGATAAAAGTCAAAGATGACTCCTGAGATGACTCAGATCTGAGCAAATAGGAAGAATGAAGCTACCATGAGGAAATGCTTTCAACCCTGGGATCTTGTATTTCTCTGAAAAGAAAATGAAAATCAGGAACCAAGAAAAGGACATGCTAAGGACCTGGGTACAGTGATCATAGTCCACTGAAGTTGGTGACCCTGCAAATGTGTGTACTGAGAGGCGTGTAAGTACAAAAGGAGCACAATGAGGACCACGACACCATTGTGGGTGCCAACGCAGCTGAGTACACTGCATACGTCCCGGGTGAAGCTACAGGCGTGCATTGGGACAGGCGTGTGCCATGCAGCACACTTGGGCAAAATCTTGTTAAAACAGCAGCCTGGAGGGCAGTTACTCATCTTATTTTAACTAATTTATGTACTAGACTTTTGACATGAATTGTTCAGTAAGATTCATCCACCTCTAATATCTTCTACGGCAAAACTTTGAGGTTTTATTTGGGATTTGTGTATGAGAAACCCATACCCAGGAATAAGACCTGCAATTGGTTTACTCTAAATTCTCATAGACAATAAATTACTAATTTTGTGCAGAAGGATTTGGCCTTGGACTTCAGTTTTTCTTACTTATAAGCTGGTGAAAATCCATAACTCATACAGCCAACAGCATAGTCTTTTCCTCATAGGTTTCCTTTGTCCAGGGAATCTTCCAGATCCTTCTTGGCGAGCACCACACTGAGATTGTCCCACATGGTGAAGTTCGCTCTGTGACGTTTACTTCTAGTTTCAAACAACTTGTTCCTACTCATGGTCAAGAATTCTTATTTTTTGCTTACACTCATATTTCAAAGAGGATCTGTTTCTCTGATACCTATAAAATGCTGAATGCCAGCTCTCCTTCCAGCCAACCACCTGATGGGGTAGTTCTGTTTCCTGCCATGATGAGTTTCTGTCTGGAATCAGCCTTCTGTGTGAGCTTCGGCAACGGGAGGTGTATCCTAAACCCCTTCTGAGAGGAGCCATTGTTACACACAGCACACAGGAGACCATAAACATAGAGGCTGCTACACCACCAGGAAGTTTTCAGTAATATTTTGTATATATTTTGCTCATAGGAATGCATCTCTAGTTTAATGACAAAATAAGAAAACACAAACTACTTTGAAAATCTTCATTCTTGGAAGCCTATAAGGTAGAAGGTACCAGTAAATTTTCCCTGACAGCATGGACTAATGGTGATGGGATCTCACTGTGTTGCTCTGGTTGGCCTCAAACTCCTGGGCTCTAGTGATCCTCCCACCTCAGCCTCCTGAGGAGCTGGGACTACAGGCACAGGCTCAGCTACTTCTTAATGTATAAGTATAATTTGCCTCCCTGACTCACCTGCACACAGACTCAGAATCATTCCAGTGGTATGCAGGTCAGGCTCTGGGAATTCTGGACGCGTGGCCTGCCTGGGACAGTACAAGGTTTTTTGGGTCTAGTTTTGCCCTTGCCTTAGTGAGAAACACTGGACAACGTCACAGATATCCCTGTTTCGAAGACCCACCTTTCTTGTTTTAAGCAAGGAAAGCCCTACTCGCTATATGTGCAAGTGTGCAAGTGTGAGGAATAACCAGGATGTTCCCCCTGAGTACCATAACAAGCTGATAGAGCCCCGCCCCGCCCGGGCATGTTCTTATTCAAGAAAATGCTTCTGGCTTGCCCTCTGATATTCAGGTGGCCTCTCTTTCAGGGGTCAATAGAACATACAAGATTTTAACCCCATTGGCCTCATGCACAAACATTTAGAGAACACAAGCAAAGAAACTCGCAGCCACCGTAGGTTATCTAAGCTAGAAAAATTGTTCCCATAACCCAAAACATGCCAAAATCCAGATCTCCATTGTTTTATTGCTTGTCATGGAAGAACAATAGGTAGTCAATGTTTAGTTAACAGTGGAGTAATTATTTTTTTATAGCCTTTTGGGCAACGGGGTGGAATTCAAGGCTGCATGAGCCATGTTGTTCCATAGAATGCCACCAGAATGATACTTTAAGACTGGAAATAAAGCTTAGAAATCCTCTACTTGAGATTGGATGTTTCACTGGAAACAAGGTATTATTCAGTGTTATGTAAGTTCATCAGCCTGTGAACACTAAGAAATTTTCTCACAATTCTGAAAATGAGAAGTTGATGTAAACCAAGCCTTCACAGATGTATAATATCTTACGAAACTGGGCTCTATCCTGGAAGGGGAAGGCAGCTTATGGTAGCTATGCATGGGCTGGCTCAGAGCTCTTGCTTGGTTTCAGTACTGAGACAAGACTCTAATAGGCCAGGATGCTATGAGGGGAAAAGCCAGGAAGTGAAGCAGACGTTACCATAGCTCACTATCTTTTTCTTTTCTTTTCTTTCTTTTTTTTTTTTTTTTGAGACAGAGTCTTGTTCTGTTGCCTGGGCTAGAGTGCTGCTGTGGTGTCAGCCTAGCTCACAGCAACCTCAAACTCCTGGGCTCAAGAAATCCTCCTGTCTCAGGCTCCCACATAGCTGGGACTATAGATGTGCACCACCATGCCCGGCTAATTTTTTCTGTTTTTAGTTGTCCGGCTAATTTCTTTCTATTTTTATTGGTAGAGATGGGGGTCTCGCTCTTGCTGAGGCTGGTCTCGAACTCATGACCTCAAGCGATCCTCCCATCTCAGCCTCCCAGAGTGCTAGGATTACAGGCGTGAGCCACCATACCTGGACTTTCTGGGCACTCTTAACTGAAAGAACAAGCTGAAGCTCACGGGAGAGGAATAGACCTGTGACTGGGTGGTGTGAGCCTTGACAAAGAGGATCTCTTTTGGGTGATCAGAATCTATGCCCTCCAGCCAAAATCCAACTTAGTGCTGCCTAAACTCTTTCCCTCCCTCACTGTGGTTGCCTCAGGCTGCAGAGAAGTGGCCCTTTCTAGTTCCATACCCAGTACTCAGACTACAGGTATACAGGGAAGACATATTGGTCCCAGATGAATGAGAAAGCTATCAGAAAGATTTCACTTACACTAAGTCAAAGCAAAAAGAAAGTGTGCCAGGTTTGCCCATAATAAACTCCTATAGGAAGGAAAAAAACAATTACCTTTCCATGAGGCAAACATACAGGCAGGAGGGAAGGAACACATCACACCAAGGACAGAGAACCCAGTCTAAAAGAAACCATACTCTAAGAACAAAGGCACTCCATACAAAAACTTGTACGTGAATATTTATAGCAACATTATTCATAATAGACAAAAGGTAGAAACAACAAACATGCTCATCCATTGGTGATAGAGAAACAAAATGTGGTATAGCCATGCAATGAAATATTATTTGGCCATAAAAAGGAATGAAGTACTGATACATGCTCCAAGATAGATGAACCTTTAAAACGTTATGCGAAGTGAAAGAAGCCAATCTCATATCTCATATTATATGATTCTATTTATGTGAAATGTCCAAAATAGGCAAATTATCTATTTTGCCTTTCTAGACAAAAAATACATTAGTGATAGCTTAGAACTAGAGAGTGGAGGAAGAGGGGAGTGATAACCTAACCATACGTGGTTTCTTTTTGAAGTGAATAAAAACAGGCCGGGCGTGGTGGCTCACGCCTGTAATTCTAGCACTCTGGGAGGCAGAGGCTGGAGGATTGCCCAAGGTCAGGAGTTCGAAACCATCCTGAGCAAGAGTGAGACCCTGTCTCTACTAAAAATAGAAAGAAATTAGCTGGACAACTAAAAATATATAGAAAAAATTAGCCGGGCAGGGTGGCACATGCCTGTAGTCCCTTCTCCTAGGGAGGCTGAGACAGGAGGATTACTTAGGCCCAGGAGTTTGAGGTTGCTGTGAGCTAGGCTGACGCCATGGCACTCTAGCCCGGGCAACAGAGTGAGACTCTGTCTCAAAAATAATAATAATAAAATAAAGTGATAAAAATATTGTAAAATTGACTTTGGCAATGGTTGTACATATCCATCTACAGATTGAAGTGTATATGTTAAACAGATAAATTGTGGCCGGGCGAGGTGGCTCATACCTCTGGGAGGCCCAATTGGGAGAATCGCTGGAGGTCAGGAATTTGAGACCAGCCTGAGCAAGAACAAGACCCCAAGACCCCATCTCTACTAAAAAATAGAAAAAATTAGCCAGGTGTGGTGGTGCGAGCCTGTAGTCCCAGCTACTCAGGAGCCTGAGGCAGGAGGATTGCTTGAGCCCGTGAGTTTGAGGTTGCTGTGAGCTAGGCTGACGCCACGGCACTCTACCCATGGTGACAAAGTGAGGCTCTGTCTCAAAAATAAATAAATAAATAAATTGTATGGTATGTCAATTAAATGTCAATAAATCTGTTTGAAAAATAAGATCTATCAATGTTGTCAAAAGAGACACATTTAAACAAAAAATAAGAGACAGAAAATTTGAAAAAATTTAGGTAAGGGCCAAGACAATAGAAACTACACTGATTATTCTAACTGAGAAAATTTAACGCAGAGACTTGGTTAAATAGGCATTCAAAAATTGGCAAAACAAAAAGGGTCAACGAGATAACAGTCTTAGCAACTGCAGTAAGCAGCTTCCACCCCTGGGGAAATAGAGGAGTAAAAGAGATGGATGTTTTCTGAACTTAGAAAGTGAGAGCAGGAAGGCCATGGAGTTGGGACGTGGACCTCTGAGGAAGGGGTGCCCTGGTTGCTCAGGAGTTTGGAGAAGAGGCCCCATGGGACTGACCTTACTTCTCTGAGGAGGGGTCCTGTCCAGCGGTTGTTTATTCCTCTGAGGGGGTACCACAAGGCTGGTTCTAGGAGTGTGCAAGGAAAAGCTGGAAACTGGAACCAGCTGCTGCAGTTGGGCCGACGTGCTGTTCTGGGTTCACTCAGACAGGAATCACATGCAAACAGAAAGGAGCGAAAGGAGTCTTCTCCCTTCTCCTGCCTTCTTTTTCTTTCTTTTTGCTTTTGTTTTTTAAAGGGGGAGGGTGGTGGGATCTCCTGCTTTCTGATTTCTTTCCAGTTGCCTACTCTTGGCAGAGCCTAACAGGAAGTGCAGTTTGCAGGTTTCTAACTTCAGCATTGCAAAGGTCTGAGCGGAGAGACAATGGATTAATAATCAGGACAGATGACTTGATAAAACATCAAAATGAGATGAAAAGGATGATTGCCAAGCTAAGGAAACACTGAAACCAAAACAATCCTGTTACATTGCACCATGGCACAATTTGGCAATGAATCAAGTTGAATCGATAACATGGAGAAAAGGTTTGATTTAATCATAGTAAATTCAGAAGACAAAGAAAAACTTATTAAAGCAAGTAGCAAGAAGATAACATATGTGAAAGACAAAGATGTTTCAAATAAGAAAAATCATAGCCCAAGAATCTATCAAAGGTTAGAGAAAGACATTTAGAAATATTACACAGAAAAATTTCCCTGAAGTGACAAAATAACTTAATTTTCAAATATAAGGGTTTTATTGTAATACCAGGAAAATGTTAGAGAATGGTTGGCATTGAGATACATTGTCGTTAAGATATAGAACTTCAAAAGTAGAGAAAAAATTCTTAAGTGGGTTAGAATCAAACTAGCCTCAGACCCTTCCATAGAGCAATGTAGACAAAGTTCCGAGGGGAAATTTTTTTTAACAAAAGCAAGACTCAAGAATAGTTGTTGTCTAAGTCTAAATAAAACAAGAAGGCATTTTCAAACATGAAATAATACAGAATATGAGGCTATCTTGAAATGGATAAAAATATTTTGCAGCTCCTCTCATCAAAAGGTAAAGTCTTTTTCTTCATCTTTTGAATGTGTGCTGGCCTTATGATTTGTTTTTCCCAATGAATTGTGGTGGAAGGGATAGTACGTGAGTTCCAAGCCTAGGCCTCAAGAAGCCTTGCATCTTCCATGCTCTCTGTCTGCTCCCACGTGAGCAAGCCTGAGCTGGCTTGCTGGAGAGGAAACAAGGCACTTTGGCCGATTGCCAGACCTCAACGATCCAGTCCCAGCCAAACTACCAGCCCACTGCAATTTCAAAAGTGATCTGAGAGAGCTCCACAGAGCCTTCCGGTTCAACTTAGCTAAATTTGCCAATACACAGATTGTGATCTAATAAAACGATTGATGGGAGTGGTTTATAACACGAGTAAGGGCTAACCGATACATGACCAAATCCAAATAACCAATTCAAAATGAAGTCAGAAATAGAGCGGTGAACAAGGGATGCATGTAAATACTAAAATCAAGACAAATCAGTAGGGAAATTGTGGATAAATAGAATATAAATGTTATAAGGCCTGACAAGGTAAAAAAGATAAAAGCAAAAAATTAGAAGTGCAGGGAAGAGGTGGCAGAAAGTGAAAGAGTGCGAATTTATCTTTAATAATAGGGGATTTAGCACTGACCAACATTGAAACATTGTTTGAAAAGTTACTCTGTCCTATTAATGATTTTTATAATTTTATGAGAAACCTTTTATGAATCAGTCTCTCTTGAGATGAAGTAACATGCATCTGAATGGTTCCTTCAGTTTTCTTCTATTGTTAAATTCAAATAAGAATACATTCAACACTGTATTTTAAAAATAGTATGTGCAGGAAGAACCTATTCCTGTTAGTGTCACTCTATCTATGTATCTCTCTTTCCGTCCTTAAATCTGAATTTATGAAGATATTAGTTTTCTGTGATATTAAAATTGGGATGGGCCAGGTGTGGTGGCTCACGCCTGTAATCCCAGCACTTTGGGAGACCGAGGTGGGAGGATTACTTGAGCTCAGGAGTTTGAGACCAGCCTGAGCAAGAGTGAGATCCCATCTCTACCATAAAGTAAGAAAAAAAACCCAGCCGGGCATTGTGGCTCATGCCTGTAGTCCTAGCCACCCAGCAGGCCGAGGCAGAAGGGTTGCTTAGAGCCCAGAAGTTGGAGGTTGCAGTGAGCTACAGTGACACCACTGCACTCTACCCAGGGCGACAGAGTGAGACTCTGCCTCAACAATAACAACAACAACAAAAACAAGGCAATTGAACACCTCTCCTCACAACCCCCTACTCTTTTTATAAAAATTAAAATTAAGGCCGGGCGTGGTGGCTCACGCCTGTAATCCTAGCACTCTGGGAGGCCGAGGCGGGTGGATTGCTCAAGGTCAGAAGTTCGAGACCAGCCTGACCAACAGCGAGACCCCGTCTCTACTAAAAATAGAAAGAAATTATCTGGCCAACTAAAATATATATAGAAAAAATTAGCCGGGCATGGTGGCACATGCCTGTAGTCCCAGCTACCCGGGAGGCTGAGGCAGTAGGATTGCTTAAGCCCAGGAGTTTGAGGTTGCTGTGAGCTAGGCTGACGCCACGGCACTCACTGTAGCCCGGGCAACAAAGCGAGACTCTATCTCGAAAAAAAAAAAAAAAAAAAATTAAAATTAAAATTGGGATGATTTGAAATTTTTTGTATTTTGGAAAATTCTATAAAGGGCTTGTATTAGTTTTATCAAAACAACAAGGGTTTAAAAAGAGTTTACAAGAAAGTTTTACAAATAGTCCCAGTGGAAAGGGAGCACTTGCACAGAGAATGTCAAAATGGCATTATGCTCTAAGATGTGATCTGTCTAAATTGGTGGTTCTCAATCATGGCTACACATTATAACCACTAAGGAGCTTTTAAAAAATACCAATGTCCAGACCCATTAAATCAAAATCTCTGGGAGTGGAGCCTGGGAACTAAAATGTTTTAAATGTTCCCCAGGTGATTCTGATGTGCAACTCTGGCTGAGAACCACTTGACTCACAGGCCATATAGACACATTCCCAAGATGCAGTGCTTGTTGCTGGAAGGTCAGGACATTCCATTCTATGCCTCCTCCAACCCACAGGACGTCCACACCAGGACCAGTCAGTCACTGAGGAAGAAGGAGAGAACGAATACTGGATTGGCTATGAGCAGTCTGTTTTCCCTTACCATCATAAGATGCCTGTCAGCAGGGACCCTGGCAACATGTTTTCTTGTTTACATCCAGGAGAGAGACTGGCTTCGTGCCCCTAGAAGCTCTGAGTTGGCACCTCTTTGTGTCTTTTACTTGCCCATTACAGAATCAATTTCTAGCGAGCTGGATAGAATTATTGTGATTGGCTTACTAATGCTTCTCAAACTTTATTGTGTATAGGCATTGCCCAGGAATCTTGCTAAAATGCAGATTCTGATTCCGTAGGTATGGCATGGGGCCAAGATTCCGCATTTCTAACAAACTCCCAGGTGATTAGAATGGCTATTGAGGTGTCAATTACAATGTCCTCAACTACCAAGCACACCAGATATTTGCATTAGCTGAGGAGTACATTTTTTCCTTGTAGGTAAATCTAAAAGAGAAGCCAACTGTAATCAGAAGTGCTTAATGAGCATGGCAGATTGCAAAACATATGTGAAGGCACAGAAGCAAGAAACTGCTCACTGTGCATAAGCAATCAGGGGCTGGAGAGGAGAAAGGGACACAGGCAGAGTCAGATTACTAAAAGGCTGGGCTTTAACCTGTGTCCTGCAGAGCACAAAACCTGTCAGAGACTTTCCATAAAAAAAGTCTTCTACCGTCAAATGTGGTTGGGACACATTGCATACTATGCTCCTCACTTGGATATTTACAATGCACATTTTGATTTTAAAGGTGCTAAGACATCTGGCAGTAAAGAAACCTTTTGTCAAATAGAGATGATATCTCATAGGCAGGGCAGGCTATATAATTTTTGGAGCCAAGTGCAAAATGAACATGAGAGGCTCCTTTTCCAAAAACCATTAAGACTTTCTATGGTGACAAGAACATTAAACCAACTGTAGAATCCTTCCAATCTCAAGGTCTGGTGCAACTGCACAGGTCACACGGTCACGAAGCCAGCCTTGCTCATGGAGGTGTTGAGAGCATTGAAAGAGACAACGTGGCCAGGCGTGGTGGCTCACGCCTGTAATCCTAGCACTCTGGGAGGCAGAGGCGGGAGGATTGTTTGAGCTCAGGAGTTCAAGATCAGCTTGAGCAAGAGTGAGACCCCGTCTCTACTAAAAAAATATAGAAAGAAATTAGCTGAACAACTAAAATTATATATAGAAAAAATTAGCAGGGCATGGTGGCACATGCCTGTAGTCCCAGCTACTCGGGAGGCTGAGGCAGGATTGCTTGAGCTCAGGAGTTTGAGGTTGCTGTGAGCTAGGCTGATGCCACGGCACTCTAGCCTGGGCAACAGAGTAAGACTCTGTATCAAAAAAAAAAAAAAAAAAAAGACAATGTATGGAAAGTGCTTTGGTGTTGTATACTGTAAGCGCAAATAAATAACTTTGGTATACACAGGGCTTTTATTTATGACTACTGGTTGTAACAGGACGTCACTTCATCTAGCTCAAGGAAAAAGCAGAATTTGTTATAAGGATCCAGGCATGTATGTCAGACTCCAGCCAACTGTAGAGGCAGCCAGCCAGGCACAGAAGTGGAAGAGAAACATTGTCTGGGCTCTTTTTTTCTCTCTCAACTCCACTCTTCTCTATGGGTTCCTTGTTTACAGGGTTAGACAAGTCAGCCCAAGAGATCCCAGGTTTAAGGGACTTCCCAAGGGTGACTGGGGTTTCATAGTCCCAATTCGATATACTGAGGGAGGGCCACTAATGGGTTTATCTATTTTCACTTGGACTGAGCAACTTCTGCTGTTACCAGCCCAAGGGACAGCAAAGGAGAAATCAGGCAAAGTGTCTACCTCCCAGTATCTCCCATTTTTACTCAATCAAGGGACATTGCTTAAAGAAACATCTATTAACACTGAACAGAACACAATGGGAAATGTCATCGTGGGTGATGGGGAACAATGGGATGGTTGAAGCAGAGGCCTGTGTGCCAGGAATTGGATTTGCATTTTAGATGGCAGTGAGCAGAAATGATGGGAAGGAGTAAGTCTAGAGATAGGAAGGCTGATTAAGAGCCAGTTACAGAAATACAGACCTTGGAAACAAGGCTGGTGTTAGTGAGGGGGCAGAGGAAGAGACTGTCTCCAGAAATACTTAGGAAGTGAAAATCTGCAAGGCCTGGTAAGTTATCTAGACAGGGAGTAGCATTTCCCAAGTGTGCCCTGTTCAGTGTTAACAGATGTTCCTTTAAGAAATGTCCCACGACCAAGTAAGAATGGGAGACACTGGAGGTAGACATTTTGCCTGCCTTCATTGAGCTGGTAACAGCAGAGGAGTCTTTATGTACAGTTACTTAGTCGGAGTGAAAATAGATAAACCCATCAGAGGCCCTTCCTCAAAATATGGAATTGGGACTAAGAGACCCCAGTATCCCCAGGGACGTCTCTTTGCAAGAGAATGAAAAGGTGGTGGCATAGCCATCTGTGAAGACAGTGCAGGAGTGGGAGCTGGGGGATGGAAAGTGACTTCAGTTTTTAACATGCTTAGCAACAGAAAGAACATTAAAGTGTAAATAATCTAGTCTCAAATTTGAGCCTGTGGTAAAGGCTTGAGATGGACTCTATGTCAGACATTTTTTGGTAACAATTAAAAACCGAAGAGCTCATGCGTTCAGCAGGCACTGGGGGACATAGTGGAACAAAACACACATGGTCCCTGCCTTCGTGGGGCTTATGGTCGTCTAGGGAACACATACATTAAGGAAAGTAATTACAAGACCCTGAATGTTTACGAAGGGCCGAATGTCAGGAGACCCAGGCGCCCTGCAAACCATCAAGACCAAGTCGGACACGGTGCCCGTGCTGTCCCACATTACAGCCGTGTGACAGGGAGCGAGTTGGGTCAGACTCCAGGAACCACTTGTCTGCAGGAATGCCGGGCCAGGAGGTCGGCTGCGCCTGGGCTGGGCCGGTTTGGACTCTCCAACTAGCTTGTAAACTGCGCAGGAGAGAACGCTCAGCCTATGAGAAAAAACAGCCACGAATGACAACCGCTGGTCGCTGGAGACCGACGAGAGTTTCCTTTGTGTTCGCCCCGCCAAACACTGGGGCCGACGATGAGCTCAGAGACCGCTCCGCGGGCCCTGGGAGCAACCACCAGGAGAGTGACGGTCCACGCGCGGGAAGCAACTGTCCTCCTCCAAGCGCATCTGCATCGCCTTGTCGGGGGAGGTAAAGGGTGAAAGCAAAAGGCCTGATATGTCCGGCTCCTGTGGGTGTCAGCACCCGGAAGCGAAGTGCTACGAGGACCCCGCGGTGGCGCCACCGACACCCGCACGCACAGCTGGGGGAGAACAATGAGCTCCTGGGAGGAAGCCGAGGGAGAGCGAATTCGGAAGTCGAGGCCCCACGCTGGCAGACAGCTGAACGCAGCGTTCGGGAACACCACGCCTGCGCCGTCCGAGCCGGGCGCGCGCTCCCGCGGGGCGCCGAGACCAAGCCCAGGAGGGCGGGGGAGGGCACGCCGAAGGGACTGCCGAACAGGCGAGAGCGCAAAGAGCGTGCGCATGCGCAGAGCCCTCGCCTGCTCGCGCCCGGAGCGCGGGAGAAGGGACGCAAGCCACTGAGAAGAGCCGCGCCTCGGTGAGTGCTCCCCCTCCCCTTTCTCCCGGAGTGCTTTGCGCGCGCCCGGTGGGCGGGGGGAGGGGAGGTGGCGGTGGCAGCCATGTTGTTGTGAGTCTCTGTGTCTCACCCTCGGTACTTCGGTGGTTCGGAGGAGGAGGGGGAGGAGAAGGAGGAGGTGGGGTGGGGGGGGAGGGAGGTAGGTGGAGAAAGAAGACATTGCCGCCACCGAAGGCGGAGGAGGGGGAGGACGGCCACGAACGACGCCGTCGTGTGCCCAACGGTCGGTGTCCCCGGCTGAGGCAGCGCGGCCGCAGCAGCCCCGTAAGTCAGTCCGCCCTCGCTCCTTTTCCCGTCCTTTGGCGCTGCAGAGCCTGGCTCCCTGCGCTTTGTGTGGCGGCCTCGGCGGGAGCAGACCGTCGGCGGGAGGGAGGCCGGGGCCTGCGGCGTGCCCGGGCGAGCTGCGGCCTGGGGCCCGCTCGCACAATGCAGGGGGAGGGGTGCCGGAAGGGGGTGTGCGCTGGGCGGGGGAGGGGGCGCTGCGCTCTCCTTTCCCGCTTCCTTTCTCCCCCGCGCCCCCGCCTCGCGGGCTTGGGGCACCGACCGGGTTCGCCCTCCGTTTAGGCGCTCTTGGGGCTAGAGACCGAGCTGTGCGCCCGCTCCAGCTCTTGGGTTCGGAAAGTGGGGGAGAGGCCGGGTGGATCTAGAGAAGCGTGCGAGTTGGAAGTGGGTGAAGAGGAAGGAGTGGGTTTCTGCAAACAAGTGTAGGGATTCTCCAAGGCCCGAGTGTGTCCAGGAAAAGCTTGTGGTAGACATATGTGGGTTTGAAAGCAACAGTGACTTAAGTTCGACTTGTTTAGGTGCCATTGGTAAGGAAGGTTGTGTTTTGTTATAGGACTAGATTTCAGTACTCAAAGAAATACGGATTAAAACCAAGGACAAGATGAGCGGTTTCTAGTATTTTAGCAATAGTTTTGTGTCTGAACTGGGTCAGATTTTGGGGAAATAATTTTTTTAAGGTTTTATACCCAAACACGTGTAAAAGTTGGTGCTACTTCTGAGCACATAGCTGGAGAAAACGCACTTTTCTTAGCTTTTAATTCTAACATGTATTTAAGCTTTTGGGGAAAGGAGTGTATTGCCGGCATATTAGATTCAATAAGACATCGTGTCAGGACTTAGTACTTTGAGATATTTTACTTGTTAAGAAAGCTGGTGACATTTTTTTGGTGAAGGTTTTTAAGAAAAGCTTTAGAAAAATGCTTTTAAACGCTGCAGAGAAATGTAATATCAGTGAAGGTATTGTATGTCGGGAAAACAGTTTTAGTAAAGGAAGTTACCTGAGGATTTTAAAAGCTTGTTTAATGCTTAGATTCGTGTTTAATATGTGACTCTTCACCGTGTGACCTGGAGTTTTGGAGGAGGATTTAAGGAATTCTGACTAAGAGTACTGTTAAAAATACAACGATGAATATTTTTAATTGGTCGTTTCTGTTAGTCTTTTAATATCCTTTTAAAAAATTATGTACTTAATGTGCACAGTCATAAATGATGGCATTTCCCTTGTTGCAAGAATGTCTTTAAAATTCCAATTTTTGCTGGAATTGCGTTGTGTAGAATTGTCTCCATGTCCTTGAGGGCAGTTCTTTATGCAGGAAAGGTTTACACTGATTTTAAAAATTAAAGTTACATTTCAAAACCTGGCTTTTAAGTTCAGGTTATTTTTTTAAAGTTCAGTTTTGTTATTCTCCGCACAAGTGTAGCTATTTTATCTTCGAGTTAGACTTCGCATTAGCAAATGTAAGTATCTTCAAACAATTTAAGTAAACTATTTAATTTTAAGATATGGTTTTCTTTACTTGTCTTGAGTCCAAAGTTGTTAGGTTTTTCAGTATTTCAATTTTTTAAAAAAGCCTAAATTGCTGACATTTAAATTGCTTTTATAAAGCTATCACTTTACTAGGCCAAATTTTCTTAGGCATTACAAATACTGTATATAAAATACCAAATACAGATTTAACAACCCCTTATTTAACACAGATACTAATACTTGAATTTTGTTTCTCCTAAGCCATCCATACTTGTTTATAAATCTTCTGGTGTTGAAAGATAATTTGTCTTCCTGGGTAGGTACTTAATCCTAGTTAACATAAGTAATTATGGTCAGATTTGGGCCAGGTGTGACATCCAGAGTCAATTTTCTCAGTAACCAAGCTGCCTCCTTTTTATAGACACTGACTGACAGGGTCTTCATAATTTTAAGTGGAGGTTAGCTCCTATCTCCTGAACTCAAGTTCTGCATACTTTCTAATTTAAAGACCTTGCTGGGTTTCTAAGACATGAAAATATTCTGTATATTTTCACCTTAAAGTTTATGGGCATTTAAAATATCTGAATATTTGAATCTCACATGGTTTTGTCTGACTTGCATTCACAGCTTGAGGCCATCTTACTAACAGGTGTGAATAAGATAAAAACTGCACAGATAGCTGGGTAAATTGGTTTGTGACATTAAATAGATTTCTTGCTGTTTTTAAGAAGGCATTAAAATATAGTCTGACTTGCTCCTATTGTCCTGCCTCCTCATTCTTTGTATGGCTCAGACTTTTCCTCTCTTTCTCTCTCTGGGAGTTTTCCCTCTGCAGAAAGCACTTAATTTGTTCTGTTTTTCATGAGACTGCCTTTTTCTAGAGGAGGACAGAAGTTGTACAGTGCTACCTGTTGACTGGGTTAGGATAATTATGGGGTATGGTGTTGGGAAGCCACTTGGCCTAGATCTAAATTACATCTTCAGTGTACCTTTATCAGTAGTAAAGGAGATATATGGATTACCATCAGTCTAACTCCTGTCTCAGTTCTGAATTTTGGTGTGGTGGGAAAAGGTTTCCTCAAACTCTATCATTTAGAAGCTAACATTAATTAGTTTTAAAAAACAAATATAAAACTTTTATATTTGGAGACAGAAGATAATTTTCATTTAAAATTTATTGCTTTTGTAGTTGAAAAAGTGAACTTATAGAGAAGTGTTTTCAAGCTTTTCCAGTGAATGAAATACTATAGAATTACTATATAGGTAGATATATGATGACTGCTTTTTCTTCTCAGAGTTTCAGGTAGCAGTATGTTTAGAGACCAGTTAATGTTTTTTTCTCTAGTGACTTTTTCCTTCAGTAACTCAAAAGATCCATCTTTGTAAATAAAAAATTAAGACTTGCCTAATTAAACGTAAAAATCACCTTTTAAAGGGTTGTTTTAATTCTTAATGAAATTAGAATTTTTTCTTCACTTCTTGCTCTTACTATTCTCTTGTGAAGGGATAAAACGTTTTAGAGTAGAGTACTGGGAAACATCCATATGTGCACACCTCATGTGCTTATGATTATAGCTGCCAAGTACAAAAAAGGGAAGTAGTATGAAATGTGAAAGGAGAAGGGAGAAAATGGGGTAGTTGAATTGTCAGAATGTTAGATTGACTGCAAATGGGCAAGGGAAAAAAGGTGGTAATCACCTACTTGGAGCAAAATATGTGTTTGGACCACAGTGATCCCTTCCCCCTGAAATGTGTTTTCTGGAAGCAGTTTGGTTCAATTGGCTATAAAATGACACTACAAAACCACCTAGTCAACACTGCCTAGGAGGGTGTAACATGTAATTTGCCTGCAGACATACCTATGGTGCGGTGGTGGGGAGGTGGAGGTGGGGAAGGATTATGTACATTTTTTTTTAGTCCTGAAAAAGACACCAATAAGCATGTATGGCATCTGGTTTGAGGATAGTTCTTTTTGATTTCTGTTGTAGTACACATGTCAAGGGTAGCAAGTTCTAGATCTCAAAGTGGTGATCTCTGATTTTAGGCACTATTTCTGAAAGACTTATTAAAGGGCTCAATGGAAGAAAGTCTTTTTTTTTTTCCCCCCTTCCCTCCCGCCTCCCTAATTTGGGAGAAAGTCTTAACTAAGATGCGATTAATCTTATTCATTCAGACATTAAAGAAGGTAAATGAGTAGTAGAGGCAGGGTAACCATAAATGTAGGTCTTTATTAGGCAGTCAAATAAGGCAAATTTTAGATACAGTAAAATATGGATTGTATCCTATTATTTTGTTAAATACCAAAAACGTATACGTATAGGAGTTACTTGAATCTTCCATTTTGATGACCAGGTCAGTTGTTTTTTTTTCTAGGTAATTTATGATGAACAGAAGACCAGGTCAGTTTTTGAACTAGTTTATTAAGAACATCTTGATAGTATTTTATCAGTACTTTTAGCATGGTTAAATGCAAAATATTTTCTTTTTCATTCTTTTTTTTTTTTTTGAGACAGAGTCTCACTCTATTGCTCCGGCTAGAGTGCCGTGGGGTCAGCCTAGCTCACAGCAAGCTCAAACTCCTGAGCTCAAGCAATCCTTCTCCCTAAGCCTCCCGAGTAGCTGGAACTACAGGCATGTGCCACCATGCCCAGCTAATTTTTTCTATATGTTTTTAGTTGTCCAGCTAATTTTCTATTTTTTTTTTTTTTTTTAGTAGAGATGGGGTCTCGCTCTTGCTTGGGCTGGTCTCGAACCCCTGAGCTCAAACCATACGCCTGCCTCTGCCTCCCAGAGTGCTAGGATTAAAGGCGTGAGCCACCTCGCCCAGCCACAAAATATTGTTTTCTGTGGTAAAATTTGAATCTTTAAAACCAATTCAGCATAAACAGAATTAAGTTTTGAAGTTAAGAGAGGCTCTAGGTTTTGTCTACAGTTTTTTTTTTTTTTTTTTTTTTTGAGACAGAGTCTTGCCAGTGCCGTGGCATCAGTCTAGCCCATAGCAACCTCAAACTGTTGGGGTCAAGCAATCCTCCTGCCTCAGCCTCCCAAGTAGCTGGGACTACAGGTGTGTGCCACCATGCCCAGCTAATTTTTTTCTTTCTGTTTTTAGTTGCCCGTCTAATTTCTTTTCTTTTTTTTCCTGTAGAGACAGGGGTGTCGCTATTGCTGAGGCTGGTCTCGAACTCCTGACCTTAAGCGATCATCCTGCCTCTGCATCCCAGAGTGGTAGGATTACAGGCGTGAGCCACCATACCCAGGCTTAGTGCCTTCATTTAATTTCTAAATTATGTGGATTCTATACTAGCAAAAATGGAAGTACTCTAGGCTCTTGGGAAAAATAAATGGTTTGTCAGTTTTTACCAGAATTCTGGTTGAGAAAATATTCATGGGATATGGACATTTAGCCCATTTGTAGTCTGAATACTCTAAGTTGTATCTTCTCATTAAGCTAGAGTACCAGAAACCTGCACACATTTGAGGTTCCAGGCCTGTTGTGTGTCAGACTGTCTGTAGATATTGGTGATACATGGTTCTTGTTCTTGAATTTATTGTAAAGTGGAGAGAAAGAGTTAAATTCGTGATTACAGTGGAGTACACTACTAACACCAATGTGGTGTTACAAGAGTGCTGTGGACGCAGGGACAGGAAAAGCTTTCCACAAGAGATGAAGCTGAGTCTTAAAAGATTTGCAGAAGTTAAATTAGTCAAGAGATGGGTGAAATGGCATTCAGCCAGAGGGATTGATATCTGTAGTGACCCTGATGGGGAAGAATGGCAGAGATTAAAATGCAGGCATAAACTCATGCTACTCAGAAGGCTGAGATGGGAGGATCACTTGAGCCTGGAAGTTGGAAGTTGCAGTGAGCTATGATGACACCACTGCACTAGCCTGGGCAACAGAATGAGACTCCGTCTCAAAAAAAATATTTAAATACACAAACTGGGTTTTACTTTTTTTTTTTTTTTAATAGGGACAGAGTCTTACTCTGTCACCCAGACTAGAGCACCATGGCGCCATCATAGCTCACTGCAACATGGAGCTTCTGGGCTCAAGTGATCCTCCCATCTCAGCCTCCTGAGTAACTGGGACTATCGGTATGTGCCAACATGCCTGGCTAAATTTTTTTATTTTTGTAGAGGTAGGGTCTTTTTGTTACCGAGAATGGTCTTGAACTCCTGACCTTATGCCATCCTCCTGCCTCAGCTTCCCAAATCGCTGTGATGATAGGCGTGCGGCACTCTGCTTGTCAGGTTTTACTTTTTTAAAACCCCAACGTGTCATGAAGGTATGGCTGAAGACATAGTAGGTTTGAGTGTACGTGTAAATTTTTTTATTTTGACTCTAAAACTTTTGGAAGCTTACAGATAAGACTGAAATGAGGACATTCTTTTAGGTGATGCTTATTTTATTGAAAAGATGTTTTTCTGTAATTTCTTAACAAGCCATGATACACAGTCTGTTTATAGGTATATGTATTAGGAAAAATCTAGTCTTGCTCACACATTATCATAAACATACATATTCCTTTGAGATAAGCTATAGAAATCACTTATCTTTATTTTATTTTATTTTATTTTATTTATTTATTTATTTTGAGACAAGAGTCTCGCTCTGTTGCCTGGGCCAGAGTGCTGTGGCATCAGCCTAGCTCACAGCAACCTCAAACTCCCGAGCTCAAGCAATCCTTCTACCTCAGCCTCCTGAGTAGCTGGGACTACAGGCATGTGCCACCATGCCCGGCTAATTTTTTCAGTATATATTTTTAGTTGTCCAGATAATTTCTTTCTATTTTTAGTAGAGATGGGGTCGGTCTTGCTTTTGCTCAGGCTGGTCCCAAACTCCTGACCTTGAGCTACCCTCCTGCCTCAGCCTCCCCAGAGTGCTAGGATTACAGGCATGAGCCACCACTCCCTGCCAACGAAATCACTTATTTTTAGTGCTTAGATGTGGCATATTAACTAATTCATTCATTAAATATTTGAGTCTTTCCATATATGAGGCCATTGATTTCTAAGTTAATATGACTAGAAGAACTATATAAATGTGTTTAGTGATTTTATCATGTATATATTTTAAATATTTTAAAAAATACAAGTAGCGCATGGGAAATATTATGGGAGTGAAGAACTATAAAATTAAAAATGATGTGTATCCTTTTAGCAGATATAACCACTGTTAACAGTTACATGTAACTCTTTTTGATTGTTTCTTATGTAGCCACATATATATGGACTTGTGTTCTATTTTTACAAAACTGGGATGATAGAAACATGGACTGGTTTTCACTTTCCCTTTTCACTTAATATCCTGGAATATTTTTATAGTTTTCTCCCCTCCCTACTACAGTGTCCTTGCTATTTTGTCCTTTGACTTTTCTCATAACTAATAAACACTGGCATAACCAGAACAGTTGACAAAATTGTGTTAAGATTTTTTTCATTCTTAATTTTGAGAGAAGTTTTAAAGTCTGATGGGTAAATTCTATTATTAATACTAAAAAATGCCAATTAAATGCCATGAGAATTAAGAGAAAGATTGTTTGGTGTGGGTTTTATGGAGAAAGAGGCATTTGAGCTAAACTTTGTGGGGCTTGTGGAATTTGCCAGTGAAGACATAAATGGTAAAGAACTGTCCAGGGGGCTGCTGTATAGTGTAAGCAAAAGGAAGATTGGAGAGGGCCAGGCATCATGGCTCAAGCCTATAATCCCAGCACTTCAGGAGGCCAAGGAGGGAGGATTGCTTGAGGCCAAAAGTTCAAGACCAGCCTGGGCAACATAACAAGATCTGGTTTCTGCCAAAAAAAAGAAGAAAAATTAGCTGGGTGTGGTGGCACGCACTTGTAGTCTCAACTACTTCGGATTACTTGAGCCCAGAAATTTTAGGCTACAGTGAGCTGTGATTGTGCTATTTGCACTCCAGCCTGGGTGACAGGGCAATGCTCTGTCTCCAAAAAAAAAAAAAAAAAATTAGAGGAAAGAGCTTTTAGAGAATTGTATAATTAACATATTAGTTGAGTGATGGCTTATGCTTGCTTGGTGTGAGAAAAATGGGGCTTTTGGGGTCTTGATAGTATTGAGTTCTCTGCCATTTTAGTAGTTTTGTTTATTAGGGTAGGGAAGTTGGCCACAATGCCCTTAATTTGTGAAGTAGGAATATAGTACCTACTTTGGAGGATTATTGTGAGAATTAGATATAATGTGCCTAATATACAATATCTCTGGCATAAAAATGGGTGTTCAGTAAATTCTGTTATACTCTTTGGGGGAAGATTGTCTGGTTAAAAATTAGTCCCAAAATTTTCTTTCTTATGTGGAAGTCAGTTTTTAGGAAAATTTTGGCCGGGCGTGGTGGCTCACGCCTGTAATCCTAGCACTCTGGGAGGCCGAGGTGGGTGGATCGCTCAAGGTCAGGAGTTCAAGACCAGCCTGAGCAAGAGTGAGACCCCGTCTCTACTAAAAATAGAAAGAAATTATATGGACAACTAACATATATATATACACAAAAAATTAGCCGGGCATGGTGGTGCATGCCTGTAGTCCCAGCTACTCGGGAGGCTGAGGCAGTAGGATCGCTTAAGTCCAGGAGTTTGAGGTTGCTGTGAGCTAGGCTGACGCCACGGCACTCACTCTAGCCTGGGCAACAAAGTGAGACTCTGTCTCCAAAAAAAAAAAAAAAAAAAAAAATAGGAAAATTTTTTATAACACTAGTCAAAAGTATGATTGAGGAAGTAATAAGCCCAATTAAATTTATATAATGACTTGGACCCTAAATAAGTTAACCTTGAGGAAAGGAGCCACCTTTAAAAGCTATGGTTGATAAATGTTTTGTTTAAAAAATTTTTTTTTTCATCCTAATCGTGTACCTATCTCCTTCACGATGCAGCTTAAATACCATCTGGTTCATGTGACTTTCTGTTTTCTTTGTTTGCAGTAGGTAAAGTTAGTGCTCAATGATGATGTTCATTAAAAACAGTCCAGGGAGGATAACTACCAAAGAAAAAGTCATAAGCTGCTTAAGTCACTCTCTTTGTGTATTGACTTTTACATTTAGGTGACTCAACCAGGTTTTTATGTAATTTTGTTGTGTTTGTACTTGGTGCGAAAGGTAGCTGCAGCCTCCAGGTATAGAAGACTGATTTGGAGAAGTAGTGCCACTGGGAAGTTGCTGCCCTCAGGCATTTTGTGTTGGTAAATGTCCTCAGCACTACAAAAAATGTGAGGAGGAAGAGCCTTGTTCATTGTCTTGATTAAAATGAGCATTTTGTATTATATATGAAGGCATTTGTAAATTCATAGTCACTGTCCATATACTAGTTGATTTCATGATCTGAATTCACATTTCCTAAAATATAATGTTTTTTTCCATTCAGTAAATATTGAACTTTTTTTTTGTTGACCAGTCAAGTGCAGTAGTGAGAAGAGGGGAAAGTAGTAGAGCAAGGAGTTCAATGTGTAACTGACTGTAAACAATCAAGTGAGACAATTCACTACCTTCAGACTAGCCAATATTGAACATTTAGATGGCTAAGACACAGACCCTAGTCCCTTTGACCCCAGAGATTAATTTCTACTGTGGCTTTAAAATATAATTAAAGGATTATGAAAATGTGATGATTCGTGTCGTGGTGGTGTAGAGTGCTTTAATACCACTTATTGTAGCTCTAAATGCTTTTTTCTCATAACTTTGTGGTAGTCGTATGGTAAAGAATTGGATATGTCTGAGAAAATATAGTATTAATGACATAAATATGATATTAATGTATTTTCTTGATTCTTTACAGAAGCAGTTTGTCAACTTTTTGGATTATGTACTAGTAAATATGAAAACTGTCACAGAACTTATTCAAGTTGTTATTTGAGGTGCTTAATCTATTTTACTCACATAATTAGTCAAATTAGCTAATAATGTTAAAATTTAGAATGACCAAAATAAGACTTATCTTTTTTCTGTGCTAGGAAACAGTCATAACATCAGAAACTAACTTTAATTCAAATTTATCTCAAGATTACACTGGGTCTTGGTCATAGAAAAGTTTCTATGATGTATTTTCTATGTTAGCAAATTCTAATTGTTAATGTTAAAGGAAATAATATTGGGAGGTTTCAAACATTAGTAATGCAGACCAAGAAGACCTGAAGACAGAACTTACACCCCAAGCAGTACAGTGTGCCATAGCTCCTGAATACATTTTCTTCAAATAAACATACAATTCAATATTTTTTTTTTTTTTTTGAGACAGAGTCTCACTCTGTTGCCCAGGCTAGAGTGAGTGCCGTGGCGTCAGCCTAGCTCACAGCAACCTCAAACTCCTGAGCTCAAGCGATCCTCCTGTCTCAGCCTCCCGAGTAGCTGGGACTACAGGCATGCACCACCATGCCCGGCTAATTTTTTTTTTTTTTATATATATTTTTAGCTGTCCATATCATTTCTTTCTATTTTTTAGTAGAGATGGGGTCTCGCCCGGCCTGCAATTCAATATTACATAACCAGTTGCTGGTAGGTTCTGTTGCTTGTTAGAAGAAAAGATCATTTCCTCCTAAGATCTAACCATTCAGGGTGAAGTCATTAAATTCATGTCCAAATTCTAACTTTTTCATTGCCATCAGATGACACTAACATTTGTAGGTGCTACAGAGATAGCAGATTGGCATTTTGTAAAAATTTTGAAGTCCTACTTGCTGGCATGTGTGCAACCCTCTCCCAACCCCTTTGCCTTTATTATTGCCAATATGGAAATTATCAGAAGAGAGTTGAAAATGTTTATTTCTGTCCTGTTGTCTTGTCCGATTTCTCTTTCCTTGAGATTGAAATAAACAGTAACACCTTAAACTGAAAAACTGAGCCTGAGTCTTGCTGGGTGAAGTTGTTGGTATTTTTTTTTAATGTTTTCCCTGTAGCTCCCCCGTCATTGAAAGATAATAAAAATTACCTTCCTTTAGTTGTGATCTGAAATCCCCATTCATTTTAAGGGAAAAAAAATAATGCCTGAGGGTAGTATAAGTGGAAAGGTTGAAAGCAAAGCCCTGATGTTTAACTTTTACTGTGCTTTTATTGGGGAGTGGATTATTTGCATTTGATTTTTGTGGAGCAGTCAAGAGAGTAAATGCACTAGAGTAGAGGTCAGAAAACTATGGCCTGTAGGCCAAATTTGGCCCATCATCTGTTTTTGCACAGCCCACTCTGTCGGAATGGTTTTTACATTTTTAATTTGTTAGAAAAAATTAAAAAGAATAATATTTTGTGACATTGTGACACACACATAAAAACCTTATGAAGGCCAGGCACGGTGGCTCACACCTGTAATCCTAGCACTCTGGGAGGCCGAGGCGGGTAGATCGTTTGAGTTCAGGAGTTCGAGACCAGCCTGAGCAAGAGCCAGACCCCGTCTCTACTAAAAATAGAAAGAAATTAGCTGGACAACTAAAAACATATAAAAAATTAGTCGGGCATGGTGGCGCATGCCTGTAGTCCCAGCTACTCGGGTCGCTGAGGCAGAAGGATTGCTTCAGCCCAGGAGTTTGAGGTTGCTGTGAGCTACGCTGACGCCATGGCAGTCTAGCCCAGGCAACAAAGTGAGACTGTCTCAAAAAAAAAAAAAAAAAAAATAGGAAATTCAAATTTTACTATTCATGAAGTTTTATTGAGACACATCCATGCTGGTTCATTTTAGTATTGTTTACAGGTGCTTTTGTGCTACAGAAGCAGAGTTGAGTAGCTGCAACAGAGACCACATGGCCTGCAAAGCCCAAAATGTGTACTGTCTGGCCCTTTACAGAAAGTTTGTTGACCCCTGTACTAGGGACATGATTCACTCCAACAGTTAGAATGGATCCACAGAGCTAAGAGACCTTTCAAAATTATCCAGTTACTCAATGATCTCATATTTGGGCCACAGATAAAAACCTATAAGTAAGCAAAAAAAGGATATCAGTAAATCTGCTGTACTTTAATCTGTTTTTCTTTCTTTCTTTTCTTTTCTTTTTTTTTTTTTTTGAGACAAGAGTCTCAACTTTGTTGCCTGAGCTATAGTGCCGTGGCATCAGCGTAGCTCACGGCAACCTCAAGCTCCTGGGCTCAAGCGATCCTCCCAACTCAGCCTCCTGAGTAGCCAGGACTATAGGCACCTGCCATCACACCTGACTAATTTTCTTTATTTTTAGTTGCCCGGCTAATTTTTTCTGGTTTCTTATTCTAGTAGAGACAGGGGTCTCTTTCTTGCTCAGGCTGGTCTCGAACTCCTGAGCTCAAGTGTTCCTCCTGCCTTGGCCTCCCAGAGTGCTAGGATTAAGGCATGAGCCACCGTGCCTCACCTGTATAAGCATTTTCTTAATTACATACCCAAATATTTTTGATAGCTACATAATACCGTATTTTGTAATGATATGTTACATCCTTTATAGGTAAGGGTTGAGAAATCTACCTTCCCAGTGTAAACAGACATTACAGTGGTTTTCATACATTCAGTCCACCAGACTAGCTATTCCCTTGCAGATAACCACCTGTGTATATGGATCACATCGGTGATCGTTCCGCAGTGAGCTCTGAGTCCTGCCTTAAGTCAGACATGCTCTTCTGTTCTACAGCATTTGAAACTGAAGATACTGTTCCTGAATTTGTTACTCAGAATCCTAAATTTTAGTAAGAGCTCCTCGGGAAGCTAATGATAATGGTCTACAAAATGAAACAATTCCTTTATATGTTCTGGTTTCAGCAGTTTCTTGGTTTTGTCCTTCCCCCACATTGACTGCCTTCTTGGCAATCGTAGATCTTAGAGGTACTTTCTATTGTCCCTGCATAATTTTTCTCTTGGAGGTCAGCTTTGAGGATAGTGGCCAAAGCTCAGACTCACTGACATCTGAGTTTAGTGTAGCATAAAGGTCTGATCTTTTCATTTTTGGTTATAGATAACAGTAACCTAGGGACTAAATATTTCACTATTTTATGAGTTTGCATTTTCTTACGGATGCGGTGAACCAACTTTCTGGGAGTTGGGTCTGTCTTTAAGTTCTATTGGTAACTTTTACCTTTAGTAACTGAGTGTAGCACAGCTGCTGTTCCACACCATGGGTGACCACTTGGCTACCCAGGAATCAAAAATTCCTCATCCCCCATCCTTTGTCCTCCCAAACCACATGTTTTCGTGAGCCAGGGCTGTACTGGCAAATCCCACTTCTGACACCAAATGTAAGGCTGTAGGGGAAAAACTCGGTTTCTGCTGCTATGCTCTCACAACACAGAACACTCTGTGACCCCAGATGTATGGGGGTATCATACAAGCAATCAGTTCTGCAGTGAATTCGCCAGTGGACACCAGCTGGGTGTCTTGTAACTCAATTCTGATACTCTTTACCTGGGGAGAGCATCAGATCCCACAGATTGAGGGCTCAGTCCCATAATACTACCCCCCTGCCACCTCAGATGTCAGTTGCAAATTGTAGGTTTTCACCTATATTTCCAGCTGGCTATAAATTGGGGGTTCCTATGACCCCTTCCTTGTATTTATTTAATTTTCTTGAACAGAACTCAGGGAAACACATTACTTACATTTACCCACTTATTACAAAGGATATTGCAAAGGATGCAGAAGAACAGCCATATGGAAGAGATGGATAGGGCAAGCTATGGGAAAGGGGGCATGGAGTTTCCCTTCCCTCTGTGTGTGCCACCTCTAGGAACCTCCACAGGTGGAGCTCTTGGAATTAGAACTCTATTCTTTTGGGGTTTTATTAAAACTTTGTTATATAGGCATTGAAATTGTTGGCTATTGGTGATAACTGAACCTTCACCCCCTCCCACCTCCCTGGAGGGGGTGGGTGGGAAGGATTGAAAATTCCAACCCTCTAACCAAAAGGTTGGTTCCCCTGGAGTCCAGCCCTCATCCTGGGGTTATCTAGGGGCCCCCAGGCAATAGCTCATGAGCATACAAAAGACACTGATCATAGTTCACCATACCCTTGAGCTCCTAGGCTCAAGTGATCCTCTTCCTCAGCCTCCTGAGTAGCTGGGACTATAGGTGTGCACCACCATGCCCAGCTATTTTTAAAAATTTTTTGCATCGTAGTGAGATGAGATCTCACTATGTTGCATCAGCTGGCCTCAAACTCTTGGCTTCAAGTGATCCTCCTGGGTCTCCGAGATTGCTGGGATTATAGGTGTGAGCTACCATACCTGGCTATAGAGCTTTTTAATAGCTGACTTTTGAGTGCTTATGCTTCAGCCTCTGTTTTAGGTATTTTGTTACTGAATTCAGTGTTCCCTGGAAGTCCACGTGGCCGTTAACTGTGGTTACCCTCACATGAGGAAATTGAGAAAAAAACAATTTAGATTACTTGTCCAGAGTTACAGAACTACTAGGTGCCACAACTATAATTTGAGTTCAATTCTGTCCCTTTGTAAGCCACGTTAGTAAGCTTCATTGAGGAGTCTGAGCTTTATCTTTAAGGGAAGGATTAAAATATGAGAGTCCCATGATCAGAGTACAGGTCAAAAAGATGACTAATTACACTTTGGAGATTAGATTGTGGGATGGGGAGACAGGTAGAGAATTGCACTGTTTTAGGTAAGAGGTGATGGTGGTTTGAACAACAAGACAGCTGGAAAATGGATCAACTTAAGTGACTTAACAGGACTTGATAAGGGATTGGGTATTGGGTGTAAGAAGAAAAGAATTAAAATTAGAAGTAAGGGCGAAAGAAGAGTAAATTTGAAATTTCCTGTGGCACATCGGGGAATGGAAGGAGATAATTGGGAATTTTAAAGAGGAGAGATTTGTGATAAAATGAGAGATTGCTAAATATTGTACTCTGAATACTGTATTCTCAAAGCAGCTTAAGTAAAGTAAATGTTGCTTTCAGGTAGAATTGGATCACCATTTTATTGGTAGAGAGTGTATTTTGCTAAATATTCACAGTGAATTTTTTTTCTTTTTATCATTTCACAGGTAGAAATTTTTTTATCATTGCATAGGGCCCACAAATAATGAAATCTTGAGAAATTTTGAAAAATCTTAAGGAATTAGTAATGCAAAATAATTTTATAATAGGAAATACAATATAAAAATACAACTATTTTAGTGCTGAGTTTGCTTCTTTACTTTCCATCTGTTCTTTTGCTTAAGAACCCCTGACTTCCTGTTTTTCCACACATTTTTATATACAGGGTGTCCCACAAGTTGCCATACCTTGAGAAAATTGGAAGTTGTACCCACCTGTGGACAGGGCAAACCTGTCTTCATAGAGAAATCAGTTCTTGTCTATCTCATGTCATGCTAATATTAGTAATAACAGCAGTATAAATCAGAAATAGTTGATGCAGTCTGTTTAAAGTTTCTTTCTACTAACTTTTGTTTTTGTTATTCAACAGGTTTGATCTTTGGATGAAATGAATCATGATTTTCAAGCTCTTGCATTAGAATCTCGGGGAATGGGAGAGGTAAGTATGTATGAATACTAAGAATTTATATCTCACTTTAATTATTTTGAGCCATTGAAACTTTTTAAAACTAAATCTTATTGAAATAGTGGTTATATGCTTCAAACTAAACGGGAGGTTTTTAAATCTCAGATTATACAATCGTTTAGTTGGAATTTTAGCTTTTAACTTTTAGCAGTAGGTAATTTTTAATATGATTATTTGTGTCTAGGTGATTTGATTGACTTGGTTAGATAATGCCTTATATTTTGATAATGAACTATAATTAGCTTTGCTCAGAGGAAAATGACTTCCTTTATCCTTGTTCTGTTGTTTTATATATGTATGTTGTGTTTGGTTTAGCCACACTTGATTTGTTCACTATTCTCCCTCTAAAAAATCTCTTGTTCACCTAAAGCTGTTTGGTTAATAAACTTCTAATTCTTTACAAGAGTCTACTGAAAAGACCTGTCTGTTGTCCCATTGCTATCTTCAGTAGAATTAATCAGTTCATTAGACTTCTCCTAGTTCTTTATTATATTGCTGTTTACAGTTTGTTTTATATTTGTCTACCCTGTAAATTGCTAGCTTTGAATGCCTAGCACAGTTAGGTACTTTACATGTTTGAATGGATTTTATCATTCCTGTTATTCTATGTTTTTCTTTGGGGTACCCAATTTAACCTCACCATTACATATTTCAAGGCACCAAAAATACTTAGCTTCCCATATAGCTAATGAATATTTAGAGAACTTTATGAAAACTCTTGTGGTCACATCTATATTTTGTCATGTTCTATACTACTAACATAGACTTTGATAATAGAAAATAACAGTGAACAGACCTAAGACGTGTAATTAACTGCTTGCTCCTGGAGATTATTTTACTTTGGTAGATTAGAGACCTTCATGAGACTCACTCCATCCAATGCTGTGCTCTTCAGATGCAGAAAAAGAGTCCAGTCACTCCTTTGGGCCACAAGAGGGCACCCTGCAGCTAGCTAACCCTCCCCTTCTTCAGAACAGCGTTTTCCAAAGAGTTTGTCATTTTCAGAGGACTGATTTAAGGGTGAGTTAAGGTGCTTAAGCTTAAGTATTGCCAAAATAAACTTGTTAGTTCAGTGCATAAGGTAAAATTCTGGGCCCCAAGAAAAATTTGAGAGGAGTAATTTTTTTGTTAAAGAAAAAAAATGTAGCTTCATTACAGTGCAGTGTCTGCTTAGGCATTATTTATGCTGTGGGGGAATAAAAAGGCAGTTGAAAAGGGCTCTTGTTCTTTCCCTGCCACTTGTTTTCTTTGGTCTTTAGGAAGCAGAATAACATAATCTTAAAAGCAGATTTGAACAGTGTTTCAGCTTTCTAGTCTGTGAACTTGTTGATTCTTTTAAGAGCAGGTAGAGTTACACACCCCTACATTAATTCTAGTTAGACTCCTTATACTTTACTTCTTAGATGTATATTGTGTATATGTTTATAAATTGGCTCATTTTTTCCCTTTCTAAATAATATTTGATAAATCCAAAGGATATCTTTAAAAAAAATGTCATGAGCAGAAACGTAGTTGAAAGAGTTTAGTTATTTGGGGGCGGAGGAAGGGTATCTGAGGTTTTTGATAAAGAGGAGCTAGGTTGAATAGCATGTTAAATGAAATAAGCTTAAATCCAGGCTTTCTTAATGGACATGTCAGATACAGAGTAAAAGTGATTAGAATTTAGACTACCTGGTGGATAGCAGCAGGTCAATGTATCTGACCTTCATCCAGTAAAAATTTATTTTTAAATAAGCTGTCTTCACTAATTAAGTTTTTTTCTTAACAGTTTACCAACGAATACTGTTAAATCTAAGAGATAGCTAAGAAACCTACTCAGATTTCTGTCTCTGGATTCTCTCTCCCACAAGCCTTTCTATCTTTCCTCATCTCACAGGCAGCAGGGAACCTTCTGGGATTTCCTTCTTTGCCTGTCTCTCTCTCACCAGTCTTCTCCTCCTTTCCTGACAGGTGAGGTTTTGGTTTTTGTTCTATCCCAGAATTCTTTCATTGGAATAAATTTTAAAAAGGCTTGAGTTTTCTGGCTCCTGAGTTTTCTAAAAATGTTTGGGTTTTTTTTTATGCAAACTTTTTAAAAATAGATTGTCCTATTCTTGATTTTCTGCAAAAAATAGTTTTTGCTTATTGTGTCTTAAGTGTTGTAAATCTCTAGTGTACAAAGCATTGCATTTGCATATAGGACTAATTTCAAATGTATTATGTTTTGTAGATCATGATGGCTTTACTGAGCCATCATCAAAAGGGCAGTTTCTTCTGGTTGTTCGTCCAAAAATAAGGACAGATTTGTATTCATCTATTCATAAATTCACCCTTTCTGTTTTTTCCCTATAGCATATTTTTGTCAAAAGACCTGGCAGCATTATGTCATGTGGCTTAAAGAGCAAAGCTAATCCGCAGGAGACTGAACTCCTTCATTAGTGTAATGTTTTAATCAAATACACTGCAGAGGCACATCCCTATTATCTTCTTTACATTGTTGAGGTGTATATAACTAGGTTCCTGTTTATTTTTTTAAATAACAAGAAAGAGGATTCTGCCTGAAATTCTTTGGGGGAATGCAGGGTTTAACTTTAAATCACTGAGTTAATGTGTTTTATTTTGAGAGTATTTTTATAGGATAGTATGATAAATAATGCACCCTTTTTTCTGACACAATATTTAAAGAAAATGTTACAGAAAATTTATGTACTAAGATTCCACATGGTGTGATGAAGTGGAAAATAGAGGAGTAAGGAGACTTCTGTTTTCTCTCAGATCTCTCACTAGTATTATGAGTTTGAATAAGACTATTTTAAAAATAGTAATAAGAATAACCTTTTGTATGAATCACCACTCTCTCAAATGCTCTAGCTTTGATGTGAACTGTTAGGGATAACTGGAATGGAAACTTGCCATTTCAGATAATATTTAAAGAGCTGATCATAGTTTGTCTACATAATCCCTATCTTAACAAATCTGTCTTAAACTTTACCTACTATAATTGGAAGAATATCGTGATAATATCTTAAATTGGTTTTTTTTTTTTTTTTGAGACAGAGTGTCGCTCTGTTGCCTGGGCTAGAGTGCTGTGGCATCAGCCTAGCTCACAGCAACCTCAAACTCCTGGGCTCGAGCAATCCTCCTGCCTCAGCCTTCCAAGTAGCTGGGACCACAGGCATGCGCCACCATGCCTGGCTAATTTTTTCTATATAATTTTAGTTGTCCAGCTAATTTGTTTCTATTTTTTTTTTTTTTTTTTTTAGTAGAGACAGGGTCTTGCTCTTGCTCAGGCTGGTCTCGAACTCCTGAGCTCAAACGCTCTTCCTGCCTCGGCCTCGCAGAGTGCTAGAAGTACAGGCGTGAGCCCCCGCACCCGGCCTGTTTTTTTTTTTTTTTTATTATACCTAGTGGTGGATACTGGACAATTTTAGAAATATTGATGAGTTAAACTAATTGAGAAGAACTATCTTCTGTGATAGTTAAGTGTAACGAGAAGGACCTCAGAATTATTAAAAATGGGATCAAATCCCATTGCTACCATTTATCAGTTGTATATGGAACCTTAGACAGTTTAACCTCTGACTCTGTTTCCTTATGCGGAATGTTACTGTGTTAGGTAAGTGTTATCCCAAAGTCATGGGGTTTCATCATACCCCTGGAATATTAAAAACTGACTCAAGAAAATGAAAAAGGCAAATAGCTATAGACAAAATCTTTGTAGTGAATAATAATTCTTTGAAATAATTAGCCAGTTAAATATGAGCCAGTTAGTGTAAACTCATGTTTTATAATAAAGGATTCATACTTTTGGTAGTCAAAGTATTTCATATTTATGTGTTTGCCATGTGCTAGATGCTGTGCTAAGCAGTACTTATGTTATTTCATTCTAGTATCATAATAATTCTTATGACAGGACCTTTATTATTATCTTTCCTTTACAGATGGGAAAACTGGAGCTCAGAAAGGTTAAAAACCAGCCCAGAGCCACACAATAGTGCTTGAACAGCAGTTTGAACTCATGAGTGTCTTGACTATTTACAATACTACTTCCTGTTGGAAGTGATAGCATTTAATAATGTTTGCTGGGGATACTAAGGAATATTGGGAATGGAGAAGATTTGGGGAAGTGGTACAAGTTGAAAAAATAAAAAGTAGTATTATCTTTTATTAACAAAAAAGATTAAAACCTGGAAAAGCACCATTCTTGGGTTCTAGGAAATTACCTTGTATTTTTTGTTTTCTCCACAACTTACTTTTTAGCATTTATTCTTGTTTTTTATGAACTTCAGTTGTAAGTAGAGTGACCTTACATCCTGTATTTGCCCAGGACCATCCAGATATTTATGTGTTATACTATTATTACTATAATTCTAATAGCATCCCCTTTCTCAAACTGTCCCAGTTTGGATTATAAGTTATATGAACACCCTAATTTCAAACATCATAATGTAAACATTTAGCTTTTAAATCCTTTTGTCTTTGGATTATGTTAATTTGATTGGTTTGGAGATTTTATATAATTTGTATTAGAAAAATCTGAAATATAAGTATACCTTGTGTAAAGCCGGAACCAGGAATTTCATTGATTGATTGGTTTTTGATGCAGTATGCTAGGGTGCTGATTGATTTCTTTGGAGATGGAGAGGGCAAGCCACAGATACTTTTTTTTTTCTTTTTTTCTTCCTTTTTTTTTTAAATTTCTTTTTCTTTTTTTTTTTTTATTTTTCGCTTTCTCTTTTTCAACAACTCAATTTGAGTACTGACACAGAAACTTTTTAAGGAAAGGACATTGTATATTCACTTAGTCATATCCAGATTAAAAGGATAGAAGAGTAGGTTGACAAGAAACTCTTCGAGTTGCCTAATCTTGGTTTAGAGCTTTTGTTAGTTAGGGAACTAATTAATATGAAGTGATATTGTATAACATAGTTTACAGATCTGTGAGGTTTCTTAGCCTTGTTTTCTGTTGTAATATACTTCCCTATTTCTTTTACAGTAAAAGAGTCTCCAGGGGCAAATCTCTGTTTTTATTGCTGTTCTAATCAGTGCATTATTGAACTTTTTCTTTTCTTATTCTTCTTTAACTATTCTGTCCTGAGTTGTTGCCTTACCCTATATTTAGTCCATTTTAATCTATTCTTGGTCACCAGCTAGTAGTTTCTCTAAAAGTATTTGAATCAGTGTCTAAACTGTCACAGAAAAGTTTCTAGAATGTTGGTGAAGGCTTTGGTAGAAGTAATAATTTTAACTACTGAATTGTTTTTCTGTGCATGAAAACTTAAAAATGTTTGCAAAATGGAAAGCTACTTATAGTATAGTGCTTGGCAAAGTAGGCATGCTTGATAAGTGGTTGACAGATTTTTTTCCCCCTAGCTATGCAATTACATTTTAAAGCAGTTGTCAATGAAGGCATTCACAGAATCTTATCCCAGAAGACTCTGGAACAGGATCCTAAAAGAAGTTCTGTTATTTCTACTACCTCAGAAAATTAGCCTGTTTTAGCCACTTCTGGGTTTTTGATAAATGCTTCTGTTAGTTATAACTTTTAGATTCCTTACTTGTTCTCTTATTTTGAAACAGATTTTTCTTTGTGAAGTATGGGATAAAAGCATTTCTTTATTCTTTTAGGAATTATTTTCATCTTGAAATGGCTTATTTTTAAGGGATTAACTTGTTTTACTATGAATAAACATTCAGTTATTTAAATATATCAAGTATGGTGCTTTAATATCAATATTAGCTTTATGTTTTGTTTTAATATTTACATGAATCTTACGGTGAGATTTTTTAAATTGAAGGAATGGAGGAGGCTGTAGTTTATGTACCACAATCTTTGTTAGAGCAAATTATTGTCTAAAATGGCTATACTTTATAAATACAAATTATTTACAGTCCAAGAAGATCCTAATATCAAAAAACTTCTTGTTTTAAATAGTTTCTTTTAAAATCAGGAATATTTTGTTTAGCAAAAGATCTAAGTTAGGAGTATGCCCAAATTGAATTTTCCTCCCTCCCTTCAAAGCTGCTACTTTTGTTGTGTTTTTGTTTTTCCATTTTGGCTAATAGCACTACCATTTACCTTGTTACCCATGTTTTGAAAGTTTTATCTTTTTTACCCACCTTCCCCACCATTTGTGTTCAGATCCTTTGACTCTCAAATCTGTTTTACTTTCTCACTTCTTTCTGCGAATACCCTCTTTCAGTTCTTGCTATCTTGGCCCTCTTGTTGTAATTCTTCTCCTTGCCCCCTTCTCTTGGTTACAACTTGAGTTGTTTTCTAAAACATAAGGTCACTCTTGCTAACTTCTCTTGATTCCTCATTATTTCAATATGATATCCAGCTTCCTTACCATGTCTTTAGGGGACCTCATAATCTGACCTGGTTGACTTTACCAGCATCGTTCTTTGGCCTCCCCAATATCTGTTCCTCCATCTCATACCCTGTTCTATACACTGTACATTTTCTCAAGTTTTTGCCTTTGTTCATGCTTTACTGTATCTTACACACAATCTTACTTCTCAATCTTATCTCTTGCACAGATAATCTTACCTCTCAATTTAGTAATTCAGGTGTTACTAAGTTAAACATTTTATTATAGTTTATATGTTTGCGGGCTCCCTAAATATGAGGTCACTATGCCCTTAAAGAGGCAAACACAGGAAATTTAGTATGGTAAATATAGTAATAGAAGTATATACAGATTTGATTGTCAACCCTGAAAGAGTGGTCATCTAATTGTGGGCTGAGAGGGATGAGTATCTTATGAGTGCTTCTTTAAAATGCTAAGTGCACGTCTCCGAAAACCGATCTGTTCTTCTCAAATATATCCTAAGTCCTCCTCCTCTGGGTGACAGGGATGGTAGAAAGGAGAGACCTGGATGAATATTAAAGAATTATTAAAAATTGCCCAAATATACATTTTGAGTAATCAGTGAATGTTTGTATCAACATATTTTTATGTGCTGTGTATGTCGCAAGATAGGACAAAGCATAGCACCTTGAGATTGCTAAAGATTGTGGGCCTTTTCTATGCATATTTTCTACTATCCACGGTTTCTTGATATGGCATTTACATATTGATAGCATTCAGGAGCCAGTAAGAGTTGTAAAGTTCACTTCCACTGAGTAACTGAAGTAAGAAAGAAAAAATATTTTCCATCCTGGAAACTAAGGATAAGGAGGTGGTCTAAGGACAGAACTTGGAAGTGAAGAAAAATGGTAACCATTTGTGTGGATGTGTTTATTACGTTAAATGTCCTTGAGGAAGAAATTTAATAACCCTTTTGAATAAATGCATATATGAAGAGAATAGCATAATAAAACGTTTGAAAAAATGTAGAAAAGTCAGAAGTGGACTTTGGTTAATGTTTAGGTCTAGAATTATTAAGGCCAGTACATAAAAATAAGTGAAAAGTTATTTTACTTTAACAAGACAATTCAGAAATAGGTCACTCTGAATTTTCATTAGCTATAAAAACTAACATGTACATATCAGTGATATGTTTGCTATCTCCTGTATGTTCATTCTTTGTAATCAGAATAAAATTTAACTGTGATTCCCCCCCCCCCCCGCCCCCAAATAGCTTTTGCCTACCAAAAAGTTTTGGGAACCTGATGATTCAACAAAAGATGGACAAAAAGGCATATTTCTTGGGGATGATGAATGGAGAGAGACTGCATGGGGAACTTCTCGTAAGTTACCGGTGTATGTGTGACAATTATGAATATACTCAACGCTTTTTTTTAAACAAACCCTGCCCACCCTCAGCAAATACCAGGAGAAAATTTGTAATGTCTTTGAGGATTTTATAAGTCTATGCACATTTTCTTATGGCAGTTAACCCTTGTCTCTCTGGTAGCACATCTGTTGTACTTGATTAGTACACTTAATTTTAGAAGTGTTTGTTACAATAACATTTTATTAAGAAGTTTTTTGGTTTTTGTTTTTTAATTAACTCTGATTATAAAATTCTGAATTCCCATTAAAATAGAGGACATATTAATTTATCCATGGGAATTTTCAGTTGTATTAGATGACAGTGACTATCTAATTGCAGCTCAGTCTAGCTTTAGACATTTGCTGCACCCAGAACGGAAGTAAACTGCCTTGATAAGACCTGAGGGAGCAGGTCTTTGAATGCTTTTTATTTCTTTAAGTATTAGGGAAGAGACTTAGGTCTAAGAAACTGTTAAGGGAAAATTTACTGGTGTATAAGGAGTATAATTTGCAGAAATGACAGTATTTATTGTCATAAAGAGCATCATTATATTCTTAAGATAGCATATCATTTTACTGATTATGTTTTTAAATGATTATGATTTATAAAATCTGAGAGGTGTACAGATAGAATATCAACATGTATTTTACAAATAAGTTTTCTCTTTTTATTACCAAGTTTAACTCTTCTTGCTTAAACTATGCAGAATGACCAAAGTAATATGAAAACAAATTTCTGGATGGTAATTACCAATTAACATTGTATTTTGAGTGTAAATTACCAGGTGTTTCTTTATTCTGCATATCATTAAAATATGTTGAAAGATCTTAAGCTTCAATAGATTTTTTTAAAATTTGTTGTTCAACTAAAATAATTGCCAAAAAGCTAAAATTCAAAATTAGAAAGTTGTAGAAAATTGTATTTTTTTTTAAAATACTCATAATAGGATGAAAACTTTGGTAACAGATAATTTAGACTAAAATTTTCTTAAAATGTTGGAAATTTTGAGTTCAACCGCTACATAATATTCCAGCTTGGAGAATACAAACATAAATGAGATATGATCCTTGCCCTCAAGGAATTTTTTTTTTTCTGAATTAGAATTAATATTAGACTAGACTCCTAATTTAAAATATTCAGTAATTTGGACTGGATGTATTTTCCCCACAGATGACACATTCTTTGCCAAGAGTACATGTGCTTGATAACTTGATTGATGGATCTGTTTTGAAAGTTGAATAGATAATTTCTTTATTTACCAGAACTAAGTATTTTTTTAAGGTGTTAAAAAGCAAAGCACCTTGAGCACAGAATGGTAATGGGAGGTTATTTTCAAGATGGATGGTAGGGAAAATGCCAAATTTATAATTTTAATTGATTCTTTGTACTCCTCCCTCTCCCAACTTAACTTTGAGCTGCATAGATAAAATTTTGAAGTTAAATATTAGTCTTTTACCAGAAAACATGAGAAAATTAGAAATGAATGGAATTTCATTTGTTTACCTAACAGTTACCGAATGCCAAGCATGTACAAATATGAATAACACATTCCTTGTTCTAAAGGAATTGTCATTCTAAGAAACATCGGTTTTTCCATAACTGCAGGAGACTTATATATCACACCCTTCCTCAGTTGAAGTGAACTGCTTGTAATTGCCAGTTTCATTATGTTCTCCCAGCACTTCTAGGCCTTTGAACATGCAGTTTCTGTAAACTGAAATGCCTCCCGGTACCCCTATTCTCCCAAATTTTCTTACTTTAACTTTTTATCTTTCATATTTAGTTTAAATATTACCTCCTTTGGTAGTCACTCTAAGACTGCTAGGGATTGATGCCCCCATCTTTCTGTTCTTATAGTATCAATACAAATTGAAGCATTTGTATTCTATTCTGATTAAACCTGTAGTCTATTTGAGGGCAAAGACCATCTTGTTTGTGCTTGGATTCTCTGTGCGTAGCTCAATGCCTAGCATACTAGAGAGTAAATCAATATTTGAACTACGTAAATGCATGAGTGAATGATTGAATGAAAGGATATCATGAAATGGAAGTGTTATAATTTAGCTTAACAAAAGTAGCATCATTTCAAAATTACTATAGTTAATAAAATTATGCTCCTATGATACTTCATCCTAGGTAGTTTAAGGGCTAGACAGACTTAAATTCTGTTGTATTAGTGATTTTTTTTCAAACTCATTCATTTGTCTTTATAGCATTAAAGCCATGTGTTATGATCTCTCCAGCCCATAAACTGTGAGCTTGAGAAGTGGTTCTGCCAATTTGGAAGAAGTTATTTTTATTCTTCTAGATTTTATCCCTGAAAGTTTTTGTTATGAATTGTTACGTTGTGAATCACCAAAAGATGGTTAACTTTAATATGATTCTTACAAGCAACTGAGCCTTCAGGTTAATGTTTCTGCCTTCGTTGACCTTTTTAGTTTGACTGCTCTTTACAAAGGTTTTTACCTGTTTATTACCAAATGGCTCTTTCCTTCTGTGTTTTCAAGAGATGTGCTCCAGCCAGTGAGTCTCAACAGAATGAAGAGCTTTCTATAAAAATTAGTAATAATATTCAAAATAAAACAATATGCTAATTTTTTATACTGTGTATATTAATTTGTGTAACTACATTTTGTTTCATAAAATGTACAAATATGTAATTACATCCTTTCTTCCAAACAGACCATTCAATGTCCCAGCCTATTATGGTACAGAGAAGATCTGGACAGGGTTTTCATGGAAACAGTGAAGTAAATGCAATACTGTCTCCGCGATCAGAAAGTGGAGGCCTTGGTGTGAGCATGGTAGAATATGTATTAAGTTCTTCTCCTGCTGATAAATTGGATTCTCGATTTAGGAAGGGAACTTTTGTAAGTATTTTGAATAAAGAAATATTTAATATTTGCTTGGTAGTTATTTGGTTTTATTTTGTTTTTAAGTCAGATTGTCCCCCTCACTCCTTCCTAGAGCTAATAAAGGAAATTTTATATCCATCTGCGCTCTTGTTTTCATCACTTGGCCACTTCTTGAAATACATGGAATGATAGAACTATTAGAAATATTTATGATCTTAACCATGTTACAAAAATTAAGCCATGTTAATTTTTAAAGATAATTTACAAAATTAAAATTGCTTACTCCTGGTAGTGCTTGATGAGAAAATAACTAAACAAAATTGTATATGCATTAAACTAAACAGAATATTAATCTAGTTTGTGGTGTTAACTGCTTTTTCAGCACCGCTATAGTTAAGGTTGCCTTAGCCCTTCTGTTATAAATCACTAGTTTGTACTCAAATTTTTGGCTTTTGATAAATTAGTTGACTACAAAATTAAAATAAGATTTAATGCTTTTATTGTTTAACATGCACTGTAGTGTAGTTTTAGTCACCTTATGGTGCCTTTTTTTTTGTTTTATTTTGTTTTCTATTAACTATTCAGAATCAAACAGATTCTTTTTCCTCAGGGCACTAGAGATGCTGAAACAGATGGACCTGAGAAAGGAGATCAAAAAGGCAAGGCTTCTCCATTTGAGGAGGACCAAAACAGAGATCTTAAACAAGGCGATGATGATGATTCTAAAATAAATGGCAGAGGTTTGCCAAATGGAATGGATGCCGATTGCAAAGATTTTAAGTAAGATTTTAACTTTCTAAAGAAGAATAGCGTATCTCTGTAGGGATTATTACTATTAGTTGATGTGACTCACTTAGACATTTTTCCAGTTTAGGTTTATTTCCTTTGTACCTTGTGTTAATCTAGACAAATAATTTTTTTAAAAAGAAAAATTAGTGATTGAACCATTTTTAAAATAATCTTCAAAACTGTCTCTAAAACAGTACGTGCTGTTGAAAGAGTAATATTAGAAGCTGCTGTTACTTTTCTGCTAATATGGTAGCCTAAATTTAAACTTTCCTCTCTGCTCTAATTTAGTGGAGGTTTAATCTGATTTTTTTCCCCCTTGGGGTTGCTTTTGAGCACCTTTAAGTGGAGTTTTCCTCTTCCTTCTACCCCTGTATTTATTCCCTGCCTTCCATTTAGCTTTAATTTTAGAAATGAGATAAAATTAGCTTAAGGTACAGTGACCTGTCTTATGAGTTTATGCTAATTCCTGATATCGTTCCTGCATATAGGAAATGGGGAACATGTTAGAGACTTCAAAAAAATTAGCTTCAAACCGAGAATTCTTTCAGTTATAGCTTTTCAGTTGCCTTTTTTTGGCAATTAAGTAAGAATTTTTTCTTTTAGTTTTTGGTCTTAGATTAGACAGTGTTCATTTATGTACATATTAGGGAGTTGTTTCTTTATATTGATTTCCTGTACTTTTTATTTCAATAGTGAGATGCTTTGGAGCCTATACCTGAAAATGAGCTTTTTCTTTGAGGTCTTGCGAACCATGGAATCTTAGATAAAAGAATATAGGTACATGGTGGGGGGTACACTTTTACATTTATTGCTTTTAATTATTAAAAGCAGAGTAACAATGCTTCTTAAAAACAGAGCGATTTCTATCTGTTCTGAGTGCAAAAAAGCATCCAAAACCAGTAAACCTCTTTTGATAAGAAATAAGTTTAATGTTAATCAATTTGTTTTAGAACCTTATCCTGATCTTGCTCTTCTGCTATTACCTACCCTAAGTTTTAGTCAAGAACATGCATTTAAAACTTACTTGATTATATTATAAACCCTTCAGAGTATACATTTATAATTGAAGTGTTAATACACCATTAACTATAGCAAGAAAATAGCACCACTGATAGCATAATGATTTTTGTTACCTAATATGTCCTCTAGTTTTTGCTATATGTTATTTCCTGTGAAAGGTTATACTTCTCCCCTTAAGATATTAATATGAACTTAATGTCTATTAGCATTCTAATTTTATTTCATTAAGTTTTAGATACATGTTTAAAACTATTAATTAGATACGGTATTAGTTACTACTTGACAATGTAAAAACATTTCAACAGAATAGCTGTGGCCATATGGTCACTGTGCCAGCACATCATTAATGTACATTAACTGGTACATTATCCATATATACATTACTGGAGTAGAATGGAAACGTATGAAAGAACTATGGGGCTTTCTTTTTTTTTTTTTTTTTTTTTTTTTTTGAGACAGAGTCTCACTCTGTTGCCCAGGCTAGAGTGAGTGCCGTGGCATCAGCCTAGCTCACAGCAACCTCAAACTCCTGAGCTCAAGCGATCCTCCTGTCTCAGCCTCCCGAGTAGCTGGGACTACAGGCATGCACCACCATGCCCGGCTAATTTTTTCTATATATATATCTTTAGCTGTCCATATAATTTCTTTCTATTTTTAGTAGAGATGGGGTCTCGCTCTTGCTCAGGCTGGTCTCGAACTCCTGAGCTCAAACGATCCGCCCACCTCGGCCTCCCAGAGTGTTAGGATTACAGGCGTGAGCCACTGCGCCCGGCCTCTTTTTGTTTTTTTTTGTTTCTTTTTTTTTTTTTTTTTTTTAAATTGGCTGATTTCAAAGAAGATAATTTCGGTTTCATTTTTTCTTCCTATATGTACTGAATGAAAAATGAATATTTGGAATGTTCATATGCAAAATTGGGTGTAGCTAAAGGGAAAGGAAGTTTGAAATCTTCTAATGTTGCAAGGAGAGTGGTTTTTGTTTTGTTTTGCTTTTTAATAAAATGTAAGTTAAATATCTGGAGAACAAGTCTTAAAATCAGGGAATTGCTTTATAAAGTAGTCTGTACATGTTAGCAAATTTTTCCAATGTGGAGCACCAAAGTTGGGGACAGAATTAGATGTAACCACTGGCATTAAATGCTAGATAAAACAGTTAATGCCATTTACTTAATGTACTTATGATTGAATATACTATAAATGCATGGTTACTCTGAAAAATAAATGAGTTCTTATAAGGGAAAGGAACTTATGTAAATATTTATGTAAATATTTATGTAGAATAAAAGACTTCAGATGAGCATCAGTTATGTCTAGAAATAAGGTGAAAACAACGTTTAGACTATGAAGGATGATAATGAAAATACAATACTTAAAATTCAGTCCAATGCAAATGAATTTCTTATAGAAGTTAAGGAGGCCATACAGTAGAGAAAGTTTTTGTTTTTTTTTTTAATATAGAATATACCTTTCATGTTGTATGTACTTAATTTTTGATAAATATGTGACACATTTCTTTCTGATGGTTTAAACTGAAACAGTTTGGGATGCGGATGGTTTTTAGAGAGTTGTCATAGAGGGCTTTCACAAATTGTTGTTTTGTTCTTATTAGTTAGAACTAGAAGGTCATCTCCTTGGTCTCTTCAATAAGGAAACTGGGGCTTCAAGAATGAAATGATTTGCTCAAAATCTTACTTAAAGGACAAGAGTCAAGAGTAGTTAGCCTTTTATTTTAGTTCAGTGGCCTTTTTTGTTATGTCCCACATTTTACTCCCTTAAGTGATGAAGACCATAATGATCTCTTATGGCCAGATTTTTCCCTTAAATATTATTAAACAAGATATTATGGCAAAATTATGTGCTGGTGGGCAGCATAGCAGTATGGTGGGTTAAGTTTTGGTATTGAGCTTTCAAACCATATTTACTACTTAATAATCTGCTTTTCCTACTTAACTGTTAATTTTGTCTGTGGTTTGAGACAGGTTTCTAGTAGTATAAACCTAAGTTGTGATATTGGCCAATTTTCTTATCTGTAAATTTGAGTTACGTCTTTATGCTATTCAAATTGAGTATAATCATTGATAATATTTTTTAAATACCTTCAAACTATGACAGTTCTTAAGATGAAAGTTGTATTAAATAAAACAAAATGTGATAAAGTGGCATGGTTAGTGACCCGGAATGCCTTATTTACTGTATTTATCACCATTTGTTTTTATGATTTTTCTACTTACCTGTTTTACCTTTTGACTTGTTACTTTTACTCATAATCTTTTCTATTTTCTTCATGTAGTCGTACTCCTGGAAGTCGACAAGCCTCTCCAACTGAAGTAGTTGAGCGCCTGGGCCCCAATACTAATCCCCCAGAAGGATTGGGGCCTCTTCCTAATCCTACAGCTAATAAAACAATTGTTGAAGAATTTTCAAATCCTGAAACTCAGAATCTGGATGCCATGGAACAAGTTGGTCTGGATTCCTTACAGTTTGACTATCCTGGTAATCAGGTACCAATGGACTCTTCAGGAGCTACTGTAGGCCTTTTTGACTACAATTCTCAACAGCAGGTAAAGCATGCTCTTTCTTTAAGAAGTTCCTCTTAACTATATACTGGTGTAGCCTGAAGTGGTATGAGACATTTGACATGAATGATAAGGGCTCTTGAACACTTAATGTTTTATTGATTGAAATGTCCTGGTGATAGTTGAGAATGTGCTTCAAATAAGTGTTTAAAACAATTTATTCAAAGCTTTCTAATTAGAAATGAAATGTTTTGACACTGATCTTTGTATTAAATATTTTCCCTAATAGCTCTTTCAGAGGACTAATGCACTAACAGTTCAGCAGTTAACTGCAGCTCAGCAGCAGCAGTATGCATTAGCAGCAGCCCAGCAGCCACATATAGGTGAGTCTTCATAAGTTCCCATTTTGACTAGAGTTAAAGACTGTAAGAAAAATCTTGTTTTTAGAAAAAATCTTGTGTTTAGAATGTTTGATTTTTCATTTGCTGATTGGTGATATTTTGTTACTTTTTAAAATACCTTATTGATATCACAGAATAATAGATTGTATCGCAAGAGTACTAATTAGGGAAGAATTATTTCTCAGTATTACTTGCATCACTGATTAAATGAAATCTATAACTGATAAAAGTTGTCAGTGCTCAAGATTTTTCCCAACGTGAAGTCGAGAGTCAAACACCTAGAAATTCAAATGTAGTTATTTGTGTCCATTATCAAATCAGAATGTTCATTTAAAAATTATTTTGAAATAGGAATCCCAAGAAAATTTCTTAAAAATATTTTCTTCCTACATTAAGTTATTTGGTCTTTGACCTTTAGTCTTTACTGTTAAATATAATGTGAATTTTTATTGCTATTGGGGTATTCTTATTTTTGCTTATTGCTCCCCTCCCAGTATAAATTTTTACTGTTTGTTAATACACATCAGTCCTGCTGGTAGCCATTTCGTGATTAGTTCCCCCCCCCAACTGTTTTCTTGACCCTTCCGTTGGTAGAATATGGAATAAAATAAGTCGAATACAAGTTTTTATTTTGAAATAATTTTAGATTCACATGAAGTTGCAAAAGAGTACAGAGAGATTCCCCATATTGTTTACCCAGTTTCCCGTAATGGCTACATCTTAAATAATTATAGTATTAACACAATATCAGGAGCAGTATTACGACATTGATGGCGATATATATAGTTTTGTATCATTTTATCACATGTAGATTTGTGTAAGCATTTTTATGCCTATCTGATTTTGGCTAAACTTAATTCCTGGTTAGAAAAGGTGTGAATACTCAACATCAGAGTTGGGGAGGAGGGGGAGGATATACTAAGTTGGTTCTCTTCCCTTAACTTTGTATTACTTTGTATCAATGAAGTAAGGCTTCTTAGGTCCCAGATTTTATTTTTGGTTTTAATCAAAGATGTCTACATTTATAAATGACTTCTAACAGCAGCATGCACTCTTGCCCTGTTTCTTTCCTCCTTCTCCCCAGTTCCCTTTATCACTGTACTTTTTCCATCCATCATCTCATTGTTAGAAATGTACTGATTCCTCTCTATTCATGGGCCAATACAAATTTTTATTTCTTGAGACTTTATGATGTATTTTAGTATTTTATAGGATAATACACCTATTACTTTTCTTTTTTTTTTTTGAGGTTTGCTTTTTTTCCCCCAACCCCGAACTATGTAAACTACAGGGATTAGTTAATTTTTCATATGAACTTTCATATCAATCAGTTTATCTACTTCCAAAAGATTGGGTTATGTTTTGTAATTTACTTAGGGAAAACTGAATCTTTATGACAATTAATTAAGTATTCTCATCCAAGGCATGATATGCCTTTACTTTTGTTTAGGTCTACTTTAGTGTCATTTATGAGTACTTTAAAGTTTTTCCTCATTAAGTTTCCGTACTTCTTGATAGGCTTATTTTATGTATTTTATGTTTTGTTATTGAAAATGGCCTCTTTCTTATCTTTTGTTACAGCTTTTTTTTTTTTTTTTGGAGACAGAGTCTCACTCTGTTGCCTGGATAGAGTGCTGTGGCGTCATCCTAGCTCACAGCAACCTCAAACTCCTGGGCTCAAGCAATCCTACTGCCTCAGCCTCCTGAGTAGCTAGGACTACAGGCATGTGCCATCATGCCCGGCTAATTTTTTTTCCGTATATATTTTTAGCTGTCCAGATAATTTGTTTCTATTTTTAGTAGAGACGGGGTCTCACTGTTGCTCAGGCTGGTCTCGAACTCCTGACCTTGAGCGATCCTCCTGCCTCGGTCTTCCAGAGTGCTAGGATTATAGGAGTGAGCCACCGCGCCGGGCTACATTATAGCTTTAAATTGCTATCTGTGAAAGCTCTTGAATACCATATATTAGATTTTATGAAATATTTTTAATAATTGGATTATACATCCATCTTGGAATAAAAAAGACTTTATTCTTTTAACATGTACTTTCAATTTGTTAGTGTTTTATTTAGTATTTTTGCATCAATACATAGAAGTGAAATTAGTCCCTCGGTTTCCTTGTGTGTATTTGCAGTTTTTGTCAGGTTTTGTGTCAAGATACTTCATAAAAAGAATTTTAGAAATGATTAACTTTTAGGCCGGGCGCGGTGGCTCACGCCTGTAATCCTAGCACTCTGGGAGGCCGAGGCGGGTGGATTGCTCAAGGTCAAGAGTTCGAGACCAGCCTGAGCGAGACCCCGTCTCTACTAAAAATAGAAAGACATTATATGGACACCTAAAAATCTATATAGAAAAAATTAGCCGGGCATAGTGGCGCATGCCTGTAGTCCCAGCTACTCGGGAGGCTGAGGCAGTAGGATCGCTTAAGCCCAGGAGTTTGAGGTTGCTGTGAGCTAAGCTGACGCCACGGCACTCACTCTAGCCTGGGCAACAAAGTGAGACTCTGTCTCAACAAAAAAAAAAAAAAAAAAAAAAAAAAAAAAAAGAAATGATTAACTTTTAATGCCTTAGAGTATATTGAATAGCATTGAACTTACATAATCTTTAAAGAAAGATAGGACAGAACTTTTCTGTGAAGCCATCTTGACAGCTCAATGCAGTTAAACTTGAAAACCTAAATAAAATGGAAGTATTTCTGTGAAAGCATAATATATCAAAATTGACCTCACATTTGAATCTTAGTTCCACAGTTAAGTGTATTCCTTGTTGAAAATCAATTCTTTTTAATCCAAGTTTGCCCAGTCATCTGTTAGTTGGCCAGTAGTTCATTTAGAGTAGCACTGTACAATAGAAATACAATATATACCACATAATATTAAACTGATATTCAGACTATCATTTCAAAATGTAATCAGTATAAAACCTACTAATGAGAAATTTCACATTCTTTTCTTCATATTAAGTCTTTGAAATCAGATGTACATTTTCCTACTTGTGACTAGTCCGACTTGAGATCAGCTATAAGTAGGAATGCACAGTGGCTGTATGTGGCTAGTAATTACCGTACTGGTTAGTGCAGCTCCAGAAGATTTCTGTTAAGTGGGGTTGACAAATTCTTTCTATAAAGGGCCAGATAGTGAATATTTTAAGCTTTGTAGGCCATATGGTTGCATTCACAATCAACTCTGCTGTTACAGCATGACAGTGGTCATCAATGATATGTATATAAATATATATTTCTGTGGTCCAATACAGCCTTTCATATGGATACTGAAATTTGAATTTCATATAATTTCCATGCATTACGAATTATTTTTTCAACAATTTAAAAATGTTAAAATTGTTCTTAGCTAGTTCATACAAAAATAGGTACAGGCTAGACTTGGCCCCTGAGCTGGGCTAGAAAGAGATAATAGATAGATGCCATAGAACGAAAAAAATGACAGGATTGTGTAGGTGCTTTGGGAATGTTTGCAGTACAAGAAATTGAGGAAAAAAATCCATAGGAATAAATTGGGAATAAAGCCATGTGACCCGCAGAGGGCTAGAAGAGGAATAAACAAACAAAAAGAGGGCTTATATACACTACAAGGATTGGTAATCAATGTAAGGTAAGAGCCCCCAAGCCGACTTGATTTGGAGATTTGTGTAGTCAAGATAATCGTGAATACCATCTGATGGACGGGTGAGTGCAAGAGAAACTGTCATGTAAGAGAGCGTTTCAGACAGAAATGACAGTACAAACAAGCCCAGCCAGGAAAAACAGTAATATAACAAAGTTTCAAGATGTAGAAATAAGAGAACTTTAAAGTTCTGAAAAGAATTTAGTGTCTATAGAAGCTAGAGATCATCGGAGGTCTTGAGACAACAGAGTGATGTGGAAATGAGCCATTTCATGATCTTATAAATAAAAGTCATTGAAAAATAGTTGTAAGTGTGCTGCATAATTGACTGGCTAACACCTAGGACTAAATGAACTAGAAAATAGAGAACACTGAAATTACCCATAGTAATCAGGACATGAAAAATATAAAAGAGAAATGAAAAGCTATGGGAGTAGATTAGGGAGTAACTAAAGATGTTCGAGGCATTTGTAAAGTAACTTTCCCTGAAGTCTTGAATAACACATGCTTTTTAAAGAAAACTCAACATTGTAAGGATTTCAGTTCTCCCTAAATTAATGTGTAGATTTAATCTTGGTCAGAATTCCAACAGGTTTTTGTTCTGTTTTGTATTTTTTGAAACTTGAAAGTTTGATATTTGTTTCAGAAAAGTAAAATCAGAAAATTAGTGAAAAACTTAAGGAGGAGGACTTGTTCAACCATCTTTTAAAACAATTATTAATTACAGTGATTAGTACCTGGCCTAAAAATAGACAAGTAGACCAGTGAACAGGAAGACTATGAAATAGATTCTTGTGTGCATGCACGCTTGTTTGGGGTAGAGTGGTGGAATGAATTTTAATTGACATGTCAAATCAACGACAAAAGAATGATTATTTGGAAAATAGCTTGGAGATATTAGTTCTTATTCCTAATGGATTGAAAACTTAAATGAGAAAAACAAAGGCATAAAAACACATTTTGCCTTGTTGATAGCCAAGGAACCATAAATTAAAACAAAGTAGTTTGGTTTTTTTCTAGAATGTTTTACTTTGCCTGTCAGATTGGCAACTATTTAAAAACTTTGATAATGTCCTATTTTGGCAAGAGTGTGGCTTACATCCTCTTGATAGGAATATAAATTGGTACAATATTCCTGGCAGATAATCTGGAAATGTGTATCAAGAATTTATATGTTTTTACCCATTTTTAAGTGAATTTTCATAAAGATATAATAATGTAGAGATCTGTGTAGTTAAAAAGTAATGGCATTATTTATAGCAAAAGATAATGAACCACCCAAATATATATATATATATATATATATCACTAGACTGATTAAATCACATTCCTTCTCTATAGAATACACATTACATAGTCATTAAAAAGAATGAGCTAGATATATATCTATAGACAGAAATCTATGCTTAATTAATAAGTGGGTAAAGCATGTTAAAATACCATTATAAATTAGAATACCAAATGTATGAGTAATGTGTATTTAGAAATTAAGGAGACAAACCTTTCACTTTATATACTCCAGTTGTATGTGAATTTTTAAAAACAATCTCTTATCACAAAACCATAAAATATTAAAAAATTATATTCTGGTTTTTAGACTTTATAGTGGTATAAGTAGAACATGAATACTAATATGTTATTTTTTATTCTTGTCATAAAGATAATTCATGATAGATGAATCTGATGGGAATCTTAACTTTTAACCTAGGGAATAGTTAAGAATGTAACTCTGAGCAGATGACTTTAAAATGCAAGGATTTTTATTGACATTTAATTCATATTTCCTTTATAAAAAGCAGATTTTTCTAAATGGCTGTGTTGTATCTAGGAATAAAATCAAGTTTGTTGTGACCTGTATTTTTGAAAATTTAAATAGATTATAGAAAAATTGAGTGCAATATAGAGTACAATGGAACTTCATAAGGATAAATTTTTTTCTGTAAGACTTATTTGTAGTATATATGTATGTATATGGACACTAGGTTGAAGTAAAATGTATTTCATATTGTGGATCACAGTCAAAAACTTGGAAAGCTCCTATAATAACAGTTTTAAAATATTTTCTAAATTCTGATTTTAAGGCCTAGACTTTAAGAAAAATACTCCTGTAGAACGCTTTTTAAAAAATTGAACCTTTTAAAAAAATCTCCTTTAACTTTAAAAACATTTCATTCTTGTTCATGATTTTCTTTTCTTTTCTTTTATTTTCTTTTCTTTCTTTTCTTTTCTTTTCTTTTCTTTCTTGTGTGTGTGTGCAGTGATGCAGCTCACTATAGCCTCAAACTCCTGGGCTCTGGCTCTAGCGATCCTGCCACCTCAGACTCCCAAGTAGCTCGGGGACTTACAGGCATGTGCCATCATGCCTGCCTTCCCCTCCCCCCCACCCCACCCCCCCCTACTTTTGAAGAGACAGGTCTTACTGTGTTGCCCAGGCTGGTCTTGAACTCTCGGCCTCAAGCAGTCCTCCCATTTGGCCTCCCAAAGCACTAGGATTAGATGTGTGAGCCACTGCACCCAGCCTTGGTTATGATTTTCTTATCTTCCACTTGCCTCAGTTACTTCCCAAAAGAGACAGTCCTAGCAACACATTTTCAAAGTAATTTTTTCAGTAACTGGTTGAAAAGTTTATACAATGATTCCTCAGTACCTGGGAATTTCTTGTTTGTTTAATGAGTAATGCAAATGTAGTATTTTCAAATCTTGTTTAGACTTTACTAAATCCAGATCGGCATGTGTTAGACTCAGAAATGGGCTTAAAGTCACTCTCCTTTAAGCTTTTTCTTATTTCCCTATTGCTGTCAGGGTAAAGTCCAAACTACTTAATATGAGAGGAGAAGCTCATTATCCTTCATTCTGGTTTACCTTATCTTCTATCATACCCCATCTTTTCCACCCACCCCTTCCAAAGTTTGTTAGATCTCCCACCACTGTGCCCATAGCACTTGTTATACTGTATTCTAATTGCTAATTTATCTGTTTTTCTCACTAGAGTGCTTTGTGAGGGCAGATTGTATCCTCTTTCCTTGCTGTCGAATTCCTAGCTCATAGTATGTCTTAATAAAGATTTAATGAAAAACTATTACTGAACAGCAGTAATTTTAGCTCTAACGTTTATTATGTCTGTTGTGTGGTAGCAGTATATAATTGTTTCATATTCAACATCTAATTCTCACAAAAAATCCTATATCGATAACTTTCCTCTTATATTCGATTGGCTTACATTTCAGTTTTTGTAGTTTTGGAAATCTTACATTGTCAACCATGAATCTCCATTTTAAGGACCAATCCCATTTCTTAAAAAACTTAGAGTCAGTATTACATACCCCAAATTACTGAGCAAAAATTTGAACTATTATCTGCTCCCCCACTCCACTCCAGATTCAGAGTAGAAATGTTTTTACCTAATGAAGAAAATCATACTTTACATTTTTATTCATTATTTCTCCCCCTTTTAAATATAGCTGGTGTATTCTCAGCAGGCCTTGCTCCAGCTGCATTTGTGCCAAATCCATATATTATTAGCGCTGCTCCTCCAGGGACCGATCCATATACTGCAGCAGGATTGGCTGCAGCAGCAACGTTAGCAGGTAACTTACTGTTCATCCTTGTTGCTTATTATGGATTTAGTTTTAATGTTGGTGTAAGCTTTATTTTTATCTATTTGAGCAATTTGAAATTCCTAGGAGATTCTAAAGGATTATCCAGAATGAACTGAAGTTTCCAGGGAGTTATTTTTCAACTGTAATGCTACAGGGGAAAGTTTAAGCGGTAACTCTTACCTCCTATACCCTATTGGTTTACATTTCAGTTTTGTAGTTTTAGAAATCTTACGTTGTCAACCATGACTCTCCATTTTAATGACCAATCCCATCACCCTCAGAGACATGCAGAGTTACGTCTTAAAAAATAAATTGGATGGCCGGGCGTGGTGGCTCACGCCTGTAATCCTAGCACTCTGGGAGGCCGAGGTGGGCGGATCGTTTGAGCTCAGGAGTTCGAGACCAGCCTGAGCAAGAGCGAGACCCCATCTCTACTAAAAATAGAAAAGAAATTATATGGACAGCTAAAAATATATATAGAAAAAATTAGCCGGGCATGGTGGCTCATGCCTGTAGTCCCAGCTACTCGGGAGGCTGAGACAGGAGGATCGCTTGAGCTCAGGAGTTTGAGGTTGCTGTGAGCTAGGCTGACGCCACGGCACTCACTCTAGCCTGGGCAACAGAGTGAGACTCTGTCTCAAAAAAATAAATAAATAAATAAATAAATAAATAAATTGGAGGTAGGTGGTGTGAATGCCCAGGTCAGGGATAACATAAGATATAAAGACCTTCAGCAGTCCTGAGAAAATGCATCTCTAAAAAGTTTCTTGAGCAGTATTCAAATGGTACAAGCAACCTGGGGACAAAAAGTTAGGGTAGAGTTGAAAAAACTTATTAAAAATTGTCAAAGCCTGAGATCATCACTCAAAATCTGAAATAAAAACCAAAGCTGAATTTATTGCTTATTTAAGTAAGCATAAGTGTGCTGGTCAGTCATGGTCTTGCTGAACGAAGTAATATGCTGATTGTAATTAGGGTTTTTGGTTTGGGAAGAGTTTGTGTTAGGTTGAGTTAGTTACAGAGACAGAAATGAGTTAGTCTCAGGTGTGGTTTATGTTGGTTATACAGGCAAGAATTGATTTATGTCAACCTTAGAATTGTGTTCACTGAAATGTGTCTGCTGGTGGAGTAATTTTAAAAACTTAAGGCTGTCAGGGATTTTTTGGCTTTCAGGGATATCTTCACTGAGATGATTGTCACCAGTCAGACAGTTTTAAATCGACTTCTGGTATTTATTATCACAACTGTAGACAGGCAGTCTTTTCTGTGGAGTAGGGACTTTTAAATTCAAGATCTTGTTTTACAAAGTGGGCAGGAGGAGTTAATTTCAAAGTCTTGTTTGGTATCTTAGCTACCAGACCGAAACTAACCTGTCACATTCAGTAGCCTTTGGTGTAGATTTGTGTGTGAGACTTTTCTGGTGCTATTTAACTGGGTGTTAGTATGTAAAGTGCTGACATAGTATACATACAGAGAACCATTAACCTATGGCACTGAAAGGAACAACTTTAAGTGGTCATTTAGTTTGCGGAGATGATAAGCTTTCTAGGACCAATGGTATCCAGTAGAGATACAATATGAGCCAGAATATGTAATTTAAAATTTCTAGTAGCCATATTATAAAAGTAAAAAACAGATTAAATTAATTGCAATGATACGTTTGGTTTGCCCCAACGTGTAGAAAATATTTCAACATGTAATCGATATTTTTAGAATTATTAATAAATATCTTCCCTTTTTTTCCATGCTAAGTCTTTAAAGCCTGTATATATTAAATAACAGCACATCTTAATTTGGAGCTCTCTACCTTTCAGTTCATTAGTCACCGGTAGCTTCTGGCTGTGTTGGATAGCGAGGTTCTAGGTAGATGTCAGATTTGTTTTGCTTTTACAATGTATCCTTTCTTCATAAACTCTTTTCTTTTCTTTTTTTTTTTTTTTTTTGAGACAGAGTCTCACTCTGTTGCCGGGGCTAGAGTGCCGTGGCGTCAGCCTAGCTCACAGCAATCTCAAACTCCTGGGCTCAAGCGATCCAACTGCCTCAGCCTCCCAAGTAGCTGGGACTACAGGCATGTGCCACCATGCCCGGCTAATTTTTCTCTATATATATTTTTTTAGCTGTCCATATAATTTATTTCTATTTTTAGTAGATATGGGGTCTCGCTCTTGCTCAGGCTGGTCTTGAATTCCTGAGCTCAAACAATCCGCCCGCCTCGGCCTCCCAAAGTGCTGGGATTACAGGCTTGAGCCACCGTGCCCGGCCATAAACTCTTTTCAGCACCAATCTTTAGAAATATATTTTGCCTTTAAAGTTCTGAAAGCTCTTCCCCCCCCCCCCCCTTTTTTTTTTCCCCTTGAGACAGGGTCTCACTCTGTCACCCGAATTCTAGAATGCAGTGGATCATCATAGGTCACTACAACCTCAGATTCCTGGGGCTCAAGCTATCCTCTTGCCTCAGCCTCCCAAATACCTAGGGCTGGTAGTCCTGTACCACCATACCCGGCTAATTTTTCTATTTTTTGTAGGGATGGGGTCGTGCTCTTGCTCATGCTGGTCCTGAACTCATGGCCTCAATCAATCCTCCTGCCTTGGCCTCCAAAGTGCTAGGATTACAGGTGTGAGCCACCACACCCAGCCTAATTTTTAAAAAAAATTTTTTTGTATAGATAGTGTCCTGCAGTGTTGCCCAGGCTGGCCTTAAGTGATCCTCCTGCTTCAGCCTCCCAAAGTTAGAGGCGTGAGCTACCACACCTGGCCTAAAGCTTTGATTTGAGTGATTTAGTAAAATATACTGGGCTTTATTTTCTTACAGAACTAAGTGAAACTGATATACAAATTAAGATGTCCTAAACTTTCACTGCTAAGATTTTAGGGCATGTCTGTTGTATCAGGAATCATTTGACATTTTATTCATTGCTTTAATGGTGAGGCTTACTGTTTATAATACTATTTATTCTCCAGGAATCAAATATTATCTTTCTTTGAGACAGAGTTTCCCTCTGTTTCCCGGGCTAGAGTGAGTGCCATGGCATCAGCCTAGCTCACAGTAACCTCAAACTCCTGGGCTTAAGCGATTCTCCTGCCTCAGCCTCCTGAGTAGCTGGGACTACAGGCATGCGCCACCATGCCCGGCTAATTTTTTCTATATATATTTTTACTTGACCAGATAATTTCTTTCTATTTTTAGTAGAGACAGGGTCTCACTCTTGCTCAGGCTGATCTTGGAACTCCTGACCTCGAGCCATCCACCCGCCTCGGCCTCCCAGAGTGCTAGGTTTACAGGCGTGAGCCACTGCGCCCGGCCTATTATCTTGAATAAAGTAAAATAGAGCAGGAACCATTCATTCAACATTTCCTAGGTCTTACCTTTACTTTCCTCTGTTCTTACATTATGTAGTTCTTTATCTTGACTCGCTAGTCTCATTTTCCTGACCACATAAACACTGATATCTCATTTGTTTTCATATAATTTTCAGTTGCTTTGTGGGAATTGTGACTAGTGCTGTTTCAAATGTGAAGAATATTTTTAAATTTAAAGTTAACAATTCAAATACTGTCGTAGGAGGCTTAATGCCTGAATGTTCCCTAGTTTTGTATTATAGATTGTAAAGCAAGATTTTTTTTTAAATTATAATTCATTTGAATAGTCAGAAAATCCTCTTTATGAGAGAAGTGATGAATTGAGCATAAGAAATCTTAATAGTTTTATGGTATGTAATATTCCCTGGATATATTACCTGTATTTATCAGTATCAGATCCATAAATAGGCATTCATTAAATGTTGAATAGATGGTGTTAAATGTCCAGTTACTCCATTGGTGGCCTTGAATTTTGCTCTAAGATCCCTGGTGTCACTCCTGAACACTTTAATAATAATCCATACCTGGATGATGCTTACGCCTTAAAGAATCAGAAAAAATAGAGTATAACACGTGTAACTGGGTAGAAGATTAAAAGGACATGTTTTGCTCTAAGTCTTATGCCTGTCCCCTTTTATAATCTAATGGTAACCTCATGTAGCTATAAAATCTAGTGACTCTTCTTTTTTGGGGGGGCGGTTTGGGTGTGGGGTTTAGGTCCAGCGGTGGTTCCACCTCAGTATTATGGTGTTCCATGGGGGGTGTATCCAGCCAATTTATTTCAGCAACAAGCTGCTGCTGCAGCAAACAACACAGCCAATCAGCAGGCAGCATCACAAGCTCAGCCTGGACAGCAACAGGTAGGCCTTTTTTCTTTAAATAGTGTCTTTGAAATTAAATAAATTCTTTGAAATTCTATGAGCTCCTGGTGTTTAAGATTTGTGTCCTTTTTCTCTTTTGTTTCCGCAGTATATAACGTGGTACCTGGCATATAGTTGGTTATTTATTGCATGGGATTTTCCCCCCAATCAGTATTATATGTATTTAGAGATTTGGTGTATTCCCCCATTTCTGTGTTTCTGTTATTTTGCTGTCTTGAAATCTCTAGCAATTTTAGAAATTTCTTCTTCATCACTTCTTTAGAAGTATATTAATGTTTCTGTCAAAATAATTGTCCCTTCATTTTTCTCCAAGCATTTAAATTGTACTTCTAAGTGTTAACTGAATATGTTTTACTAAAGGTTAGATTTAATTTCTTAAAGAAGGAAGAAAATGTTTGTTATGGATTTCTAAAAAAAATTTTTCAGCCTTTTCCCTCCCTCCCTGCCTTATTTCCCTCTTCTTTTTTTTCCTTTTTTGTTTTGATAGGGTCTCCCTCTATCACCCAGGCTAGTGCAGTGGCCTCGTCATAGCTCACTGCAACCTCAAAGTCCTGGGCTGAAGCGATCCTCCTGCCTCAGCCTCCTTAGTAGCTGGGACTACAAGCGAGCACCACCATGCCTGGCTGATTTTTCTGTTATTTCGTACAGATAGGTCACATTCTTGCTCAGGCTGGTCTCAAACTCCTGGCCTCAAGCAATCCTCCCATCTCAGCCTCCCAAAGATCTAGGATTACAGGCATCAGCCACCATGCCCAGCCCTCAGCCCTTTTCAAAGAACTATCTTGATGTATGTTGTCGCTTACTTGGCAGTTAAACTTCATTCTGAATTTCCTTTATTATACCATATTGAATTTTCTTTTAATACTATATTGGTGTTCTGTTGAAACTGTCCTTTGGCTCAGTCCTTGTACATCATAACACAGTGTTATTTAATAAATTATTTTTTGTACCCCCCCAAATCTGTTGAAATTATTTTTTAATCTGTATCTTTGGGCAACCAGAAAAATGTCACATTATCCTTTTTTTTTTTAAAAAACGTGCTCCTGAGGAAAGTAAAAATGTCACATTATCTTAACAGTACACATGTGTGCTTAAATCCTGCTTGTCCTGAATTATTTTTATATTTCTGAAATTAATGATTGTTTATCATGTTTGTGTATCATAACTGTAACAGCTGTGTGTTGTAAAGTAGTAAGACTTGACCAGCCGTAAGAGGTTTCACCTTGTTTTGATGTAATTTTGTTTTTTTATTGAAGTTTGTTTAAAAGCAGCTTTTTATTCATTTTCATTAAAGCTTCTGAATTCTAAAAACTTGATTTGATTTGAAATTTTTACTCTGTATCACTGTCTTATAACAAATTCATAATTTATTTCCTTAAGCTTCCCGTGTTTCCATTTACAGCCACAGAAAAATCATTTTAATAAAATTTAAATTTTTTAAATCTTGTAGTTAAGATTTTGCCATTTGTCCTACTCTCAAATCTTTTGTTTTTTAATATTACCTTGGTAAAGTAAAGAGCACAAATCATAGAAATAATTTTTACCCAAAGACATTCTGAAACCTTCACGCATTGTGTTTTTGATATTAAAGCATTTTGTAATTTTTTTCATGCTAAATCTACATTCCATTGCATATAACTGTTCAAAGACTACCAAACAGCTATTTGTAATATATACACAGCTGTCCAAGATAAATTTACTTATTTGTTATTTCATAATACACTTTTTAAGAAAATTGTTTGACCTTTGTAGGTTCTCCGTGCTGGAGCAGGTCAGCGTCCTCTTACTCCCAATCAGGGTCAGCAAGGGCAGCAAGCAGAATCCCTTGCAGCAGCTGCAGCAGCAAATCCAACTTTGGCTTTTGGTCAGGGTCTTGCTACTGGCATGCCAGGTATTTAATTGGTTATTTATGGAAATCTGAATAGATTTTAAATGTTAAATGTAGACATTCATACTGGAAAGTGAAAAAATCAAGAATTGTATTTAAAATCTTGCCTACCTTGTAATAAATTGTTTAGAACTTATATGCAAATAGTTGAAATCAGTACTGTTTGTGAGAATCCATGACAGGAATGGCAAATATGTATCAGAATTCTCAGTACAGCCATTTTTTTCACACTCTGTTTTTGGTATAAACCACAGCATTTTTCCAGCTGATCCTAGCCAGGAAGTTTTAATACAGTGGTTGAAGAAATGAAAGCAGTTGGTTAGAGTTGGCATGCAAGACAAAACCTGTTTGCCATTCCTGCCTTGTAAGAATGGTCGTTTAGTTAATGTAGAGAAGCTTGCAGCTAACATTTTCTACTTTAGCATTGTTTAATCTTGTTTCGCCCATTTATAGCATTTTAAACTATTGGTATTTATAACTTAATAGCAACAATGTCTGTAAGTATCGGAAAGGCTAATGCATTAGAAAATTAAAGTAGAAAATTCCTGCCAGTTGCCACTGTACAACTTTTAGAAAAGGGCAACAAAGTAGATTTTTGTGGAACTAGATGTAAAATCACTACTTTAGTAACAATGGAGGAAGGAAGGGATTTTTCTCAAGCCCAAAAAGCAGCACTTGTTTTGTTTTTAAACTGAAATTTAAAGGCTACATTTGAATGTCATAACTTCCCATTCTCTCCACTTCTGAAGACTCACTTTTTAAGTATGTTATTTTTCACTTCTGATATATGAGTGGCTATTACTGTAACTATATATTGGTTACTTGTTAATGAAATGTGAGTTTGTTTCCGTTTAATTGTAAGGTAATTTTTAAATTCAAATCATTTAGGAAATGTGTTCATTGTATTGGAAAAGATATGACTTATTGAAGTTTCTTTTATATATTAAGTGCTGGCAAATACTTCTCTATGTAATCTTAAGGATTTCTATATCAGTTGCATTCATTGTTTTCTCTCTGGAACTCTAAGATCTGGGTTTATTATCTTATCCTCTGGATAAAGAGAAGATTTTCATACTGCTGTCCCTGAAGTACAAATAATATTAGAATGCAGGGCATTCTCACTGTTTTTTACTCAAGCCATATATTTGCTCCCTGAAAGCTGCTGTTCTGGAGCCATTGTGTATTAGAGGCCTTGGCAAAAGTAGCCTTTTGAGAAGTGGACTGTGAAGCTAAAGTTGTAGGCAGAAAGAGGCAAGACTTAAAAGAAGTGTGCTAGGAGTTTTTGAGAGCCACTAAGAATATTTTGGATTTTAACAACAGAGGAGAGGAGTTGTGGAGTACAACAGTCCTTCCTGCTTAACTAGTTTCTCAGGGGAACCTGGAATTAAGAGAGTACTTCTGGCCTGTGTATATTTTATGTTTCGTATAACTATTACTGATCTTTCTAGGCTCTTGATGCCAGTCCCGCTATTAACTTATTATAAATACCTTGGCTTCCTTTCATATTGAACTCGTGGTCGTCTTATCTTTCTTAGAAACATCAAAGTATGTTGCTGTTAATTTTATCAACCGTAGTCTTAGAATTTATTTTTGTATTCACTTTTCTTTCCATTGCATGAGAAAGTTCTGTTGCTTTCTTTCTGTTGTTCAATAGTGAATTCTGTTGGTGATTCTAAAAAAAGTAACCTTTCATACTGTATTTGTCTAAAAACAGTTGTATTTTGGAGTGATGATAAAAAAATAGATAACTCTTTTAGGACATGCCTTAAAACAGGTTATTTTATTTAACCTTTTGAGCCAGAATATTTAGCCCCTTTAGAAATATAAACATAAAAACCAGTTTCTAAAAAGGGGCCTTCCTAGAATTAATATTTCTATATCTCAGTGCCTTGTGAGCTTTTCATATGATAGCTGATGCTGCCTTTGCTTCATTCTGCCCAGGACTATGATGAAATAATTCTCATTTTCCATATCCAAATAGTTATAAACCTAATGAGCTCTATTAAGAATAACTCGAGAAAAATTGATGTTCCTTCCAGTCCCATATTTTAACTCTTCCACTTTTTATCTTTCTTCAGTTCTCAATTATATCAAATTCCTGTTCATTGTCCTATATTTAACTCTTACTGTTTCATCCTGTGTGCTGTTTTTCAGTCTTGTATCTTCAGTCTTTTCTCGTCTGCCACCTCCTTCTCTTCAACCATTGTGTTAGTCTGCGTCTTCGTCCTGTAAAGTTTTGTGTGTATTGTGCTCCCTTTATGGACTACTTGTCAAAATTTACACTCTACCCGACACTTTTTAAGCCCTCTGCTCCATGATTCCTTTGCAGTAGCTCTAACATTACTTGATGATAATTGCAAATTATGACTTCCTTTCCTCCACCCTTATTTTTCTGTTTATTGTATTTCTTCCTGATACAACTCTCTGGGACTCCTTTCTCTTGTGTGATATTTTACTCTCTTGGCATTCCCACCTTTCTCATTGCTTTTTATCAGTCTTTGTTTCCTCTGTGTATGTCCTTAAATATAGAAGACAATCTGGCTTAATAAACTACATGCTTTGGAGGCAGATCTGCTGATTTTCTACCATTTAGCAGTTGTATGACCTTGACCAAGTCATTTTCCTCTTTGAGTTTTGGTTTCAGTATTGGAAAAATGCAGATACTTTACATTCTTTAGGAGAGTCTGTCTACTTTAACCATTTCAGCTATCGTCCCTATGAGTTTACATCTGCATCTTAGATTCTTTTGTGAACAACTAACACATGTCTACCCTGTGTACCAGACATTACCATGTGTATGTTCCAGCCATTCCTCAAACTGAAAGTGTCAGAAAATGAACTCATCTCTCCAAATTTGCTTATATTATTATTTATCTTGTTTCTTTCTTTCTTTCTTTTTTTTTTTTTTTTGGTGAGACAGAGTCTCACTCTGTTGCCCAAGCTAGAGTGCCATGGTGTCAGCCTAGTTCATAGCAACTTCAAACTCTTGGGCTCAAGCAATCCTCCTGCCTCAGCTTCCCAAGCAGCTAGGACTACAGGCGTGTGCCACCATGCCCAGCTAATTTTTCTATTTTTAGTAGAGATGGGATCTCACTCTTGCTCAAGCTGGTGGAACTCCTGAGCTCAAGCGATCCTCCTGCCTCGGCCTCCCAGAATGCTGGGATTACAGGCATGAGCCACTGTGCCTGGCCTTAACCATTCTGTCTTGTGTTCATTTCTTTTCTCTGCTGTTCTTGTTTAGCCTCTGTCTTATCCTCTCACTAACTCTTTTTCTGCTAATCTCTTTGGTTCATTTCATCTTTTTATTCTCCTTTTAGGTACCCTTGACAAAAATACATGTCAGTTTATACTGTTCTGGTTCTTACATTTTATCTAGCCCCAAACTCTTTTTTTTTTTTTTTTTTTTTTTGGAGACGGAGTCTTGCTCTTTTGCCCTGGCTAGAGTGCCATGACATCAGCTTAGCTCATAGCAACCTCAAACTCCTGGGCTTAAGCAATCCTGCCTCAGCTTCCCGAGTAGCTGGGACTACAGGCATGCGCCACAATGCCCGGCTAATTTTTTCTATATATTTTTAGTTGTCCAGATAATTTGTTTCTATTTTTAAGTAGAGACGGGGTCTCGCTCTTGCTCAGACTGGTCTTGAACTCCTTGAGCTCAAACAATCCACCCGCCTCAGCCTCCCAAGTGCTAGGATTACAGGCGTCAGCCACCGCTCCCAGCCCCCAAATTCTTTTTAACCTAATCTGTGACATGCCTCTATAGTCCTATGCTTTACCATACTGGACCACATACTGTTCTCCAAATACAATAGTACTTTTATGCCTCTAGTCCTAGCTCATGTTCTTCTTAGACTACCGCTCCATAAATTTTAAACAGAATTGATGTATATAGTTTTGCTATTTAAAAATCTGTCTTTAAACATTTTGTGATTAACTTTCCTTCTCATCTTTTAATACGATCTCTTCCATGAAGCTTTCCTCAGCCTTTCCCAGTGCTCATTCATTAACAGTTTCTCCTCATTCTGCCTTACTGTGGCACATTACTTGCACCTTTCTTTAGTACTTGTCTGCCTTGCATTTCATTTAGCTATTTGTGGCCTATTTTCTCAGTTCTACTTACTTGAACATGCTGAAAAATGGGAAATGTCTTTAAAGTAGAAAGAGTTTTATTTCTCTCTCTTCAGGAAAGTTATTAGATATTAGATCAATGTTATGTCTTAAAGTAAATGGCATCTCGGAATTAAGAAAATGGTGTATTTCCTTCTCTATTAGATTGTACAGTTCATTAGTATGAGGACCATGCTTTTTTTTTTTTTAAATTCCCTTTCCGCACCCTTCATACACTCAACCACTCAACAGACTTGCCTAGTAACAGAAATATAATACAATGGAAATTAGAAACTTTTGAACTGAATTATAGTGAAAATACTACATATTTAAGCTTGTGGACTGCAACTGAAACAACATAGAAGGAGACTATATAGGCTTAAATGGAAACATTAGAAAAGAAGAAAGACTGGAAATGAGCTAAGCATTCATCTGGAAACTAAAGAGAATAAACCCAAAGAATGTAGAAGTAAGCCAATAGTAAGGCTGGAGTTGATGTGAATGGATTTGACAAACATATCACAAAAAGGATCAATTATCCCAAAAGTTACTTTAAAAAGACTAAGTTGATAAAATTCTGAGAGGCTCATTAAAAAGAAGGTATAAATATCTAGTATCAGGAAAATCAATCATAAGGTATAATATTAGGAAATATCTCATGTTAGTTAAAAAAATGTAGACTGAACAAATGCATTGTGGTGTCTATCTTTACAGTAAATAGCAACTCCATTGTTGTAATACTTAAGCCAAAAATAGGAGCAATTCTTGACTCCTTTTTCGCCTCCCCTCCACACCCCACATCTCGTCTCAACAAATCCTGCCAGCTCTCAGAATTCAACTGCCTTTCTACTTCCACCTCTTCTACTCTGACTTGGTCCCCATTACATCTCACCTGGATTAGGTTTCTGTCTATGTTCCCATGTTTCATCTTACCTCTTCTTTCTACCCCATGAAGTCTGTTCTCTACACAGTAGCTAGGAGGGAAAGCAAAGGCACAATAGCTCCCTCCTCCTAAAAACCCTCTAATGAATGGTTTCCTACCTTTTTAGAGTAAAAGTTCAAATTCTTACAGTGGCCTGTAAGAATCTGGCCCACTTGTTATCCAACTTACTTTCTCTCTGTCTCTCTTTTAGCCATACTGGTTTACTTTCTGTTCCGTTTGGAGAGCCTTTTCTACAGATATGTGCTTGACTTGTTCTCTCAATTCTTTTAGATTTTTTCCTCATATATCATCTTGTTATAGAGATTCTTCTTGACCCCCAATTTTAAATTACCAATACAACTGTCACCACTCAATACTCCAATCCACTAATTTTTCTTTCCTTTTAATACTTAAAACTGTCTAATGATTTTCTTTCACTTACTTTTTGTCTCTATTTGCAGTAGAAAATAATCTTCTTGAGAATAAAGATACTGCTTTTTATTGTTCCCCGCTCTATCCCAGTACTTAGAATAGTGCCTGTCATATGGTAGCTACTTGATAAATATTTGTCAAGTGGATAAATGCATGAAAAATTAATTAAGCTAAGTAGGGAGTGGAAGAGGGAAAGGAACAGCATTCTGTGAGAAGGAAACAAAATACACCAAAGCCCTATAGTGAGAGGAAGCATAGTACCTTTGGGGAACTTGAAACTTCATTTTTCCCACCACACAAAAGGTATGAGTGTGTCAGCTGAAACTAGAAAGATGGCCAGGGACCAACCAGATCATACTGTGGGCCATATTCTGAGTTTTACTTTTCATTCGAAACCCTTTGGAAGGTTTTGACCAGGGCTGTGGTATTAGATTGGGTATTAAAAGATCACTCTGAAGAGTAAGTTATAGAAGTGGGGCAAAAGAATGAGTGCAGACCATATAGATCTAGTTTGGCAGGATAGTGGCAATCAAGAGAATGGAGGATTTGAGAAGGATTTAGAAGGTCAATGAACAGGTCTTGAGAGATGAATCAACTAGGCTGTTTCCTCTTTTTGGTAATTTATGTATGCTATTTAAGTAGCAGTTAAGTGCTATTTGATCTGTCAGTATAGTGTTTGCAGCCAGCTGTCCAAATGGATTAACTTTTATTTAATTCAGATATTCAGTAGATGATGCGTTTGAACTAGAGTGTTTTTGTGTGTGTTGTACCAGTTAAAACTATTGACTGACAATCTACAGATTGAGATGTGCTAGTAATGTGGATGTTTCATTAGCAGTGTGCTAATGCTTATTCTTAGAATTACTGTACTTACCAAAAACCAGCCTTTTCATATGAAAAGTATCAGTCTTAATGGTGAAGTGTTTATCCCAGCAGTGTTTATTGTACTTGAAATGAATTTAACCCACTGTGTTTGAAGGCAATAAAATTGTCATGCTGCTTTGTGACTAATTTTACTGTGACTTTTGCTTCTGTAAAGCCTTAACAAGATAAAACTCAAAAATTCATGTTGGAATGTATTATATTTCAGTGTATTCTGTGTTTCAAAAAACTTCTGAAAGTATTAGAAGTTACCAGTACATTTTTGCAGGTAATTGTTAGGCTATTGGGCCTGAGTCCTTGTCACTGTATAAGACAACCTTTCTCAACCTTAGTTCCAAGAGAGAATTAAGTCTTATTGCTCTAAAAATTTCCACTCTATATATTAATAATAGTTAGCTTCTCTCCTGTGACTCTAGAGTGATAATTGTTATGTATCATCCTTGGGAGAATTGATAGAACAGTCACTCCAGTCATTTTCTGTGTTCTTCCGTTCAAAGAATCCCCATTGAGAAAGTCTGCAAAGAAGTAAACTTCACTCTCCTTTAGTTCTAAATGATACAGATTATCTGCCTGTGCTCAAGGCTACAATAAAACTAATGCCCACATAATCTTTATTCAAACTCTAGCCTAAGAACCTTTACAAATAGACCGTAGGATTTTAAGGTATCTGTTCAGATCATGATTTAAGTTTTTAAAGAGATACTTACAAATGAAAATCCAAGAGTGCTAGTAATGAGGCACATGGTTTAGAACTTTACTGAACTTGCATAGTAAACCTTTCTTACAGTGTTCTACCTCACTCCCCTGCCCCCCAACAAGTCTTTTTGTTCATCCTCCTCTCAGCGCTGACTAAATGCTGACATTTTTCTAATATCAGCTCCTGATAGCCTACAGTTTTCTATAAGGAAAATACCTCTTCATTTTGTGGCCCATAAGTGAAAGGCATCTCTGTTACAGATATCTCTGTTAAAATTTAGACAAAAAAATGTTTAATGACATTGTATTTTTCATGTATCATGATTTTCTCAAATGTGTTGCTTTTAATATGGTAACTAAGGGTTTATAGTAATAGTATTAAATAGCCGTGTTTCCTATTTGAAAAAAATGCAAGTGTAGGGTGAAATAAATATGCGTGTTTTTATTAGTAAACATTTATTTTAATGTTATCTAGGCTATCAAGTACTAGCTCCAACTGCCTATTATGATCAGACTGGTGCCTTAGTGGTTGGCCCTGGAGCAAGAACTGGCCTTGGAGCTCCAGTTCGATTAATGGCTCCAACACCTGTTTTAATTAGCTCGGCAGCAGCACAAGCTGGTAAGTGTAACTGACGTTTTTAGGATGATATTTTTCTGGTGTAGAGATACAATTTTAAAAATACAGAATAGTTTTCTGTGTAGTTTTAAGAAGTATCTGAATTTTCTTTCTTTCTTTTTTTTTTTTTTTAGCAGCAGCAGCAGCAGCTGGAGGAACTGCAAATAGTCTTACAGGCAGCACAAATGGTCTGTTTCGGCCAATTGGCACTCAGCCACCACAGCAGCAGCAGCAACAGCAGCCAAGCACTAATCTGCAATCTAATTCATTTTATGGGAGCAGTTCTTTGACTAATAGCTCCCAGAGCAGTTCTTTATTTTCTCATGGACCTGGTCAACCTGGAAGTACATCTCTTGGCTTTGGAAGTGGCAGCTCTTTGGGTGCTGCTATAGGCTCAGCCCTCAGTGGATTTGGTTCATCAGGTAAGTTTGTTTTTAAGATAGGTGTACTCTGATAAGTGGACATGAAGAATAGGTGTGTTTTTAATATTAAAATAAGCAATAATAGCATGTAGTATAGGAAGACAGGAATAAAGTATTGGATTATTTGTTTAATTTTATAGAAGAAAAAATATTCCTGCAAATCTTTTAAACATTTATAAATGTTTAACTCACTTCAAGAAGCCCAAATATAATACATTTCCTTTTTCCCCTGAAATTTATTAATAAGAATTTATAACTGGAATTTTTATTTTAGTAAGGTTTGTTTGGATCAATATATTGTATATAAATTATTAGCCCTTCCTCATTCTCTACATAATATTAGTGTTTGAGGAGATAAATATTTTGCCTTCTTAAATTTTTGGTGTTTTAAAATAATTATCTTTGTGTGCTTAGCAGATGGTTCACTCTTACTAAATGCTTGTGATTCATTATGGTTTTACTTGGCATAATCTATTTTAAAATTATATAATGAAATGTTCTAAATAGAAGCCCCTAAGAAACAACCATTATGCTTATCTTTAGATTAAATAATTTAGCATTTGTCACTATAAATTCATTTAAAAGAATACCTATTCACATTTCTTAACTTTATATAACATTTAGAAATGAAATTTTAAATAGCTTCTCAAATAAATAATTGACCCATACAAACTGGTTCCTAGATATTGTGACTGAGGAAGAATTAAGTGAAATCAGAAGAGGCCCACGTTGACTCCATGTTGACACACTTTGTATATTCTCTGAGGCTTCCGGAGTATTCAGGAAACATTAGGAAAAAAACAGCTTACCTAGTTCTGTTGGTACAATTGGCAGCCTTTAATTCCGTTAGGGCAGGGCTATTATTTGGACCTCAAGAGATTTTCTATTTCTTTACCTTAATGTTCTAGAATCCTTAATATCTGCTTCTCATCTATTTTCCCACCACATCAGATTATATTCTTTTCTGGTGTGGAAAATGGCAAAACTAACATATGCCAGTCATCATTAACCGTGCTTGCCAGTTTTCTAAGGATGGAAATGTCTTCTGAACTTCTACCATTCATATTTATTGAAGAGATGGTCTAGAATAGCTATAAACTATTAGAGGCAGAGTGCTTTTTTGTTACAATGAAATATAACAAGGAAATGTCATACTTGCCTAACATAAAATTATCTAAAGAATGGGCACAAGAACTTCTGAAGGAAAATCCAGTAAACAGGGAGATTGTGTTAAATCTTTTAATTTTCCTACCTTAGTTTTTCATTCCTTTTGGAGTTTTGTATTTTTATGTCCAGCTCACGCACTCCCATAGGACTGATTCTTTGTCTCTAACACAACTGGGACATTTTCCCGAAAGAATCCTAAATATTTTGAGGAAAACAGAACAAGTAACTTAAGAAACAAACTTTGTGGAAATAACTAGTTTCTAAACTACAGATTGTGCACCCTAAATAATCCAGGAAAGGTAGAGCTTTGGTAAACCCCATGTTCCTCTTTCTAGTGTAATGTGTCATTGATGTATGGTGTAGATTTATAGGACCTCCTGCTCGATTCTTCTTCCAAATTCCCATTTGTCTCTTAGTTAAGACGGTTTCTCTTACATTCAGAAACTGGTTGGCATGAACATTTTGTCCCCTCCAGATGCCCTTTTCCCCAAAATTGATCTCCGTGCCTCCCTTATTTATAAATATTGCTTACTCAGTTCTGACTTGCAGTCTGAAAAAGATTTGTTTTTATCTTGCTTTAGAGGCCATTAATGATTACCACCCCTGAAAGCCAATAACCGATCATCTCCCTCTTGGGTGTTTTGTGAGAGTTCATTCAAGTGCCACACATATGTACTCTTACAACAAGTCTGCCCACTGCCGTCCTACATTATGGCAATTACATACTTAGAGGAAATCTAAGATATGATATGGTTGTGTGCATGTGTACACATAGTCGTTCTCTTACCTCTATGATGAAATTATTAATGTTTAACAGTGTTAAATACCCTATTTCATAATATAGTTGGCCAAGAAGCTTAGCCATTGTAATATAGTAATTAAATCATCCTTTCTATGACCTATTATTTTAAAAGAGCTATTATAATTGAAGGTTTGTAATTTAACCTTTTTTACCCAGTTGATGAATGATCAGCAGTCTCTCTGGCCTCTTAGATATTTTAGGTGCACTTCATATCATATTTCATAGTCATATTGTTGCAGATAATTTAGGAATAAAGTAAAACTTTAAAGAGCCAGCTTCTTTATGTTTAAAGTTATTTCTGAATAATTTTTAAATGTTTGGCTTGGATTTTCCTTTTTGGAGGAAAATAATATTGCATGTGTCATTACTGATTTCTTTGGTTATTTGCCAGGGGAATGATAATGCTGCTCTCGTTAGAGAGCTTTTGTCTTTTTTCCTTGTCAGTTGTTTTCTGAAATAAATAGGAATTTAAAATGTAGCCATGTTTTAAAAAATCACTTTGACAGTGTCCTTTTAAATTAGCATAGTTAATGTAGCATATGTTGACAATTTTGCCAAAACCAAGTTAAGAGGAGCTATTTATTACATTAGTGTTTATATTTGTTTTGCCATTAAGACACATATAGCTATCTAGTATTTTCCTATCACATGATATCTTAAAATGTGAAATTTTCAATAAACATGATCAGTCTTTCAGAAACTTCACTGGCTGGTATAAAAGATTGAGTAGGTTTATATAATCTTTTGCCTAATATGATAGCATGAGCCTGTTTTTTTTTCCCCTCTTTATAGAATTCTGAATTTTGGCAAAACCAACATAATTAAGTTTTTATCTGTACTATAAGCTTAACATGGTCTACCCATCATGTACTGTCCTTAATTTTTTTTCTTTATATCCTGTATGACCTACTTATGTATGACTTGTGATTGGAAAACAAAGATTTAATAGAAACTTCAAAATTCCTTGAAAAGAATTGCCATATTGGTCCGAATATAGAGCTTGCCCTTAAGAAAAATTATTTGGCAGGTTAAGAAGTATAATATGAAATTCTTAGATGTAAAAGGCATTCAGTTAAAAGAAGCCAGCACTTACAAATACGAAGGAAACGTAATTGATGAAAATGCGGACTCTAAACGAGATTTGATAATTGGCAGTTTTGCACAGCCCTTACACACATGGTAAAGAATTTGATTATCCAGATATGTATTGATTAACAGCTAGATCTTGGTTTGCTCTTCTGAGCATGCGTAGCTCACCAAAGCCTACATGGTAGTGTGAGTCTATTCTTTGTGATTTTGTGGAGTATAAAAAGGAAAGGAGGCTGGCCTGGTGGCTAATGCCTGAAATCCTAGCACTCTGGGAGCCTGAGGGGGCAAGGATCGCTTGAGCTCAGGAGTTCTAGACCAGCCTGAGCAAGAGTAAGACCCCATCTCTACTAAAAATAGGAAAGATTAGCCAGGCAACTAAAAATAGAAACAAAAAAATTAGCCAGGCGTGGTGGCAAGCTCCTGTAGTGCCAGGTGCTCAGGAGGCTGAGGCAGGAGGATTACTTGAGCCCAGGAGTTTGAGGTTGCTGTGAGCGAGGCTGATGCCAGGGCACTCTCCCTCTAGCTCGGGCAACAAAGTGAGATTCTGTCTCCAAAAAACAAAAAGGAAAAGGATAAAGAGGCTAGTAGTTAAATTAGGGATTAAATAAAAGGAATTGGGTATGAAGTACAATAAGGGTTGTGAGATAAGAGAAATTGTATATTTTCTAAGGTAAAAAAAAACCTTGTCATTCTTCACTTGAGTAAGGACCCAGGAAGCCAATAATAGAATCTTAGGAATGCAAGAGTCCTGGAAGGATAAGTGAAAGCATGCCAGTTAGTGTGATAAGGGTAATGAGGGCTACTAATCTTCTAAAAGAAAGTGTAGTGTTTTCATATATGTTTTGTAATTTAGTTGTTGGAGAACAAGGGAGAATGTGTAGTGTAAAAAATACTGAGGAATTAGCTGCTGTGTGTACTTCACAACTGACTGATATTCGGGCCAATATGGACTTAAAGGGCTATGTTTTGAACACAGCTAGAAGCCACATCAAATGTGAATGGTGAAGGAAATGTATTAATATTCCATTTATTGGGATAATCTTGTCTTAGCATTGAGTCAAAGTATAAGAATCAGGTTCCAGAGACTAGGATACTACCAGAATTTAACCATTTGGAATTTAATCTCTAGCATGTCCTAATGCAGACAACTTGCAATTCCAGGGTTTATAAATCATACCAGGGTATTAAAGCACAGTAATCATATGTGTCAGTGGTAAACATGTGTGAAATAATGAAACATATGACTGCTCTGTTAATTATTTGGTTACTTTATTGGGGTGCATTTATACCCTTTTATGATTAATAAGTTAGTATATATAGTTATCACAGTAATTATCTTCTCCATAATGTTTCTAAAAATAATTATTGTGATCACTTCTGTTATTGCCCAGCAAGAGTTGGGGATAGATTTTATTCAGTTAACACTGTATGTAATTAGGGTTTTTTTTATTTCTTCTTCAGTTGGCAGTTCTGCAAGTAGTAGTGCCACAAGGAGAGAGTCTCTATCTACTAGCTCTGACTTGTACAAAAGATCTAGTAGCAGCCTAGCACCCATAGGGCAACCATTTTACAATAGTCTGGGATTTTCCTCCTCTCCAAGTCCAATAGGCATGCCTCTGCCAAGCCAAACTCCAGGACATTCACTTACGCCACCGCCATCACTTTCATCACATGGATCCTCATCCAGTTTGCATTTAGGTAAAAAAAAAACCAAAACCCTTTTTATTTGTATGTATACATGTATGTGTGTTTGTGTGTGTGTTTATAATATATGTAAAATATTTAATGTTGGATAAAACATGCCAAATTGCTTTTGCTTTTAGATATTAGCCTTTTGAAAAAGTTCTACTTTCCTGAAAATTCAAAGTGAGGGTCTAATGTACAGTAAGGTAAAGACCCCCTGTTGTATCTTATGTTTCTTTTATGAAGTACAATGGTGTGTTTTTTTCTTGTCTGTGCTTTTGATTTGTGTGTTATAGAGCATCTGAAAAGTCAATTATTTATACATGATAGTGAAAAAGAAATTTCACTATCAAAAGTTTTTGCACACCATAAGAAAAACATTAGTCACACAGTTACTTACTGAACTTAAATAATTTAGTTAGTACAATGGTTTTTGCTTTGGCCTTTGAACACCTGGCCACTTTACCAGTTACATTAGGAAATATGAATTTAGTGTGAGTTAGAGAAGCTTATGGGCTTGGGCCATATATTTCTCTTACTTTTGAATATGTTAAAAGAAAAATGTTTTAGGCTTGTTGTACCCTGAAATTGGAGCATTTTTGTTGATGTCTGTATTATAAATTCTCCTCACCCCCAAATTATTAAATTGGTGGTTGCCTTTTTTCCCTCTCTGGGCAAGTATTTATCGTGTAGATAATAATATATTTTGCAGAGTTTTTAGACATCAGAGGCGGTGTATAAATCCCTATCTTGTCAAAGAAAATATTTCATTAAAATTAGATTTTGAATTTTGGTAATTCTAGTTTCCTCAGCTGAAACTGAGGGATTCTGTTGCTGACTTGTATGTGCTTGGAAAGATTTAAATCAACTTGTGGTTAAACAGTAATGTTGCTATTGTATGTGGATAAGTTAGTTGATTATGTTTGACCTCCCCCTCCCAATCATACGGGTGTAGCCTTTTTTATCTTAAAGCCCATTAGTACAGTAAATGTCCATGTAACAAAGGTATCTGTTGCAGTGATCATTTATTGTACAATGAGCTAGATTTCTTTTTTAAAACTCCTGGTCCTTTGCCCCAAATTCTGTGCCTTTACTCTTTTGGAGATATTGAATACATACAACTGATTAATTTATTCAGATAGAGTCCTAAGATCTGCTTTGCAGCACTATATGTGCAGACTTACCAGTGTTTAGCCTAATATTCTTCCTTCATTTATCATCTGTTCTTAGTCACAGAAGCTGCCCAGTTCCTGATTTCTATCATTACTACTCAGACACCCCCTACTACATAAAACATGTCTTTGAAATGGACATAAAAGTTTGGAACATAACAAACCCAACAATAGACCTATCATAATAGTTTTGTGTTTTATTGTTAAGATATTTGTCATGTCCTGTCATCTTTTCATAGGTAAGTTTCAGATTAGATTCCTGTTCTGTTAGCTTGTGTTGTGTTTAGAGCCTGTATGAATAGCAGTAAATGTGGTTCTATGTAGCTTAGCAATTGTATATAAGTTACTTTTTAGATGTCTTCATAAGTAAACAGCAATCTAGATATATACTTCTCCACCCTTCTTTAGACCATAAAGAAGAAACCAGCCTAATAGATGCTTAGGGAAGGAATTCTAATCAATTAACAGAAATAATCACTACTTGGGTCAGCAGTTCTGCATTTGATACTTTTGTACCCATAGTTAAACTTCTTAGGTTAGCTTCAGCTTGAAATCTGATATTTTATAATAATATACCTCTGATTGGAATTAGGAATTATCTGCATTATTTTCTTTTGTGTTCTTCCAGTTCCCAAAGCTTTTAGTTGTAGTATGACTGGCAATGTTGTTAACAATGAATAGACCCCTACCAGGTTGAAAATAATTCAGATGATTTCATACATTTGCTCTTTGCATACTGTTTATGAAAATAATCTCTTCTGCACTTCCCTATGATTGAATCATAATGCAAGGCTTTCATGCTCTCTGATCTATATTTTTTTTTTTTTTTTTTTTCTTCTTGAGACAGAGTGTCGCCCTGTTGCCCGGGCTAGAGTGCCATGGTGTCAGCCTAGCTCACAGCAACCTCAAACTCCTGGGCTCAAGCAATCCTCCTGCCTCAGCCTCCCGAGTAGCTGGGACTACAGGCATGCGCCACCATGCCTGGCTAATTTTTTCTATATATATTTTTCAGCTGTCCAAATCATTTCTTTCTATTTTTAGTAGAGACGGGGTCTCGCTCTTGCTCAGGCTGGTCTCAAACTCCTGACCTCAAGGGATCCTCCCGCCTCGGCCTCCCAGAGTGCTAGGATTACAGGCGTGGGCCACCGCGCCCGGCCTGAGTGTTCATTTTTTTATAATGATCTAAAACATTTTTGTTCAGATTTGTAATGCTGTCACTTACTATTTTGATGTTAGAAGCATAAGAAAATAATTTTATTTTTCTACTTTCTAGTATGTGTTACTAAGAGATTCCTTTTTTAAAAAATATAACAATATCATCTGTTTAAATTAGTAATTTCTTATTAATTCTTATTAACCTAATTGACTAAATGTCTTTTTCTAGTTGTTTTGTTTGAATTCATCCAAATAAGGTTGATATATTGCATTTGTTTGTCTTTTAATCTGTAATTCTTTTTCCTTCATCCTTTTTTCCTTTCCACTTACTTGTTGAAGAAACTTTTGTCCTGTCACATTTCTCACACACACGATTTTGCTGGTTGTTTCTCCACGATGCTGCATTTGTAATATGGAACTTTTCTATAAAGAAGAATAAGTTGCCCTCATCAATTGTGAGGTTACCCTGAAAGACAGTTCATATAAGGGTCAGGATAATGCATGATGCTTTTTCTTTGTTTTCTAATTTTCAAAATAATGAGTTGATACCCTCCCAACCTCTAAAGGTGACTCAGGTTTTTATCTTCATCTTTATAAATTGATAGATTTGGGGAATAATGTTTTTCGTCCATTGCAGTCTGAGAGACATCAATTTTATATCTATTTCTTATTCCAAAATTATACCATCTTTGGTTGTTTGGAGCCCCTTCATATTGGCTCCCATGTTGACTATAATTTTTTTAAAGCAGCACTTAAATTACTGGAGGTTAGAGAAAGAAATGGAAAGGAGCAAGGAAAGAGAGTAAAAGTTACTTTAAGATTAATAGTTTTTTTTATCCTGAAATGCAAAGAACGGTGTAAAAGTCTAGGCCTTTAGGTTCAGTGTAAAAATATTTAAAGTGAATTATTTTTTCATGTTGTATTGATCTATAGAGTTGGAGAAAAAAATCTACCTGCAGTTTTTATCAGTCATTGTCTCTGATAGAAGTCAGCATTTCATTTTGATATATTACATTCCTTGTAAAGAACATTGCATAATTCCAGTATTATCTCACTTTTCTACCTGGAGCTACCAGCTAGTTCCTTCCTTGTTTTCTTTCTTTTTCTTATTCTAATAAACTTATGTCTTAGTGGTTTCTGATTTACTCCAGTCTTTATGCTCATAGTAATTTTTTTATATGGAACTTCTTAGGTATAAAGCAGCATTCTGTATTTTTGTTATTTGACTTAGATTTTGACAAACTAATGGCTTCTTCCCTTGTACCTATTTGGTTTTGAACTGGCTTAATTTTTTCTTGAGAAAGGGATACTAAAAGGTGTAATCCAAACTTTGAATTTGGTGAAATTAATTGACAGGTGGCTATCATTCCTGGCAATTCATTAATGTCATGTGTTAAGTAAATAATTGTCCTTTGGTTTGCTGTGGATTAGAAAATTGCATGACTTGTCTTTTCTCCCAATCACAGAAAATTTTATGTTAAAAACATAGACAGGATAATACTAACTTTAAGGATCATTCTGTTAAAATTGCTGGCTTTTGGCAGATTTGGTTAGCTTACTTCAATTAGAATGAAATATTTTAAGAATTAAAATAAGTAAGGATACAACCATTTTTCTGAGTTTCATATATATGGTCAATAGTGGGAGCAGAAAACAATATAAACTATTTTGAAGCTTTCATTGAAAATACTGCTATCCTTTAAGTATACAGTTCCTTATAACTAAATAGCATTTGATAGGTTTCTAAAGCATCTTCATATTCATTATTTCATTTCATTCTGATTGTTGACATAGACTGGCTGAATATCTTCATTAAAGATGAGGAAATTAAAGATCAGATGAGCCTAAGAGACTTGCCCAAGCCAATAAACGATAGAATTTAGGTTAGCATACAGTTCTCATTCCTGATACTGTCCTTGCTTTTTCCATTACGCTGTTCTATAAGGAGCTGAACAGTGTTTCAAAGCACACAAATATATTTTAATCAGCCTCTCAGAAACTAATATTTACCTCACTGTGGTGTAAGTCATCCTTTTTTTTTTTTGGTTAAGATGTGCATAAGATTACCAGATTTCTAGATCCCTGTACTTAGTTATTCTTGAGATTTCTATAAAAACTCCTGTCTAAGCACTTAACTCCCTGAAATAAGAATATTTGGTAATCTAAAGTATATTATTTAGGGACTGGCTATAGGGCAGCATCTTTAGTGCTCAGCCGAATATTATTTACAGCTCATGATAATGTAAACTAAAGCACAGCTTTAGCCCTTTGATATGTCTGAAAGTAATTTATTTGCTGATGAGTAGGAAATGTGTTGTGAAGAAATTCTGAAATTCTATTACTGTATGGAGTAATTTGTGATGTTTGGTTCTCTGTATAAAATTATTGGTTTTAGTTGTGCTAGCTTTGGGGCACAGTCATTTTTGGCCATGTATTTTTATTGATTACACTTTAATAACATTATCCGTGCTTTGTGGTTCTGATGTCTGAGAATGTTTTCATCAGTTTATCTCAAATTTACTTAAGATAATCACAGGTTTAAGATTAGAAAATACTTTATTTGATCCAATGTTTTGATCAGAATCACTTGGGGCACTTGTTTAAAATACCTAGTGCTAGAATTCACAAGAAGGTGAACAGTTTGGAAATGTGTGGCAACAGTTTTTGCTTGTTACAATAATTGTGGGGATTCTGTTGACGTTAAATGCCCAGCAGGGAGATACTATACTTTATGTAGTTGGCACAAAAAAAGATCATTCCAGTGAAATTTCCAGAAGCTCCTGTGTAGATACACTGAATGGAAAGAAATAATTCATAATTCCCATACAGTTTTACTCCAGTGTCATACTTGATTTTTAACTCATAATTCTAGGATTTCTTATGTTCCTCATCATCTGCCTAATGCATTTTTTTCCTTCTACCTTCCTTCCATTGACCTGAACTCTGCTTACCATTGCATATTTTAAATTTTTGAAAAAGAACTTATGGGATGAAAGGCAGAAAATAGAAAAGGCTGATCTCTTTTTGTATGTGTTTCAAAATGCTTTTTTCCCCTTGATATGTAGTTTGCTGACCTTAATTTTATATATTATTTACTGTCATTTTATTGTTTTCCTTTTGCTTCATTAACCCTACCTTTCCTTCACGTTTGCATTTCAGCTTCTTGCTCAACTTTTTCCTCTATCTTTTCTTTTTATTGAGCTAGCAAGTAAGTCTTTATATTACTTAATTACTTTGTGTTTAAATCCTAGCCCTCAAAACATTTTCACACAATATGGAAAAATTGAACTTTTAAATTTACCAGCTATATCTATTATTAGGGATATTACCTTTTGTAATATATCCAGGTACATGTTCATGTGACTTTTTTACTTTATATGTGATTCTGTTTTGAAATGTGATACCTCTGTATGGGTTCATGTTAAAAATTCATCTTTGGCTTTATGGAAAATAATTTGTAGTTACTAAGAACTGATAGAGATTATTTTTTCAATTTTTTGGGGGGATGGGGGGCAGAGTCTTGCTCTGTCACCCAGGCTGGAGCGCAGTGGTGTCATCGTAGCTTGCTGCAGCCCCCAACTATCCTCCCACCTCAGCCTCCAGAGTAGCTGGGACTACAGGTACACACCACTCCACCTGGCTAATTTTTCTGTTTTTAGTAGAGAAGGGGTCTCTCTTGCTCAGGCTGGTCTTGAGCCCCCTGGCCTCAAGCAGTCCTCCCGCTTCGGCCTCTCAGAGTGCTAGGATTACAGGTGTGAGCCATGGTGCCCAGCCTAAAAAATTCCTTTAATTTACCAAGAATTCACCTGGAATTTACATCATTGGACTATGCTTATAATGTACACTAAGGATCAAAAAGTAGCTCTTAAAATACAGGCAGATATGCTTCATGAGAGATTTGCAGCGTTAGCCAAATTACTTAAAAATGAAAGCAGCATATGTATCTATTGGGATTGTATTACAAAATTATATATGTAGAGAATATTTTCACATGAGAGAGTTTCCTTGTGATGTACCTAGGAATAAATCTAATGAGAAAGGGCAAGGTCTTGTACATTGTAAACTATAAAACACTGACAGAAATTAAAGAAGACTTAAATGCAAGGACATAACCGTGCTTTTGGCTGAAAGACTCCTCACTACGTCGAAGATACCAGCTTTTTACTAATTGATCTATAGATTTAGTGCTATCAAAATTTTTTCAGATTTCTAAAAGAAATTAAGCTGAAAAGCAGAACCAAGCATAGTCAAGACAATACTAAAGAACAAAGTTAGGGAACTTAATACTGCTAGATACCTAAATTTATAAAGAATACAATAACTAAAATTGTGGTATTGGCAGAAGTATAGTATAGGTCTATAGATAAATAGACCAGTGGAACAGAATAGAATATCCAAAACTAGACCTGCTCATTTAGTTACCTGATTTGTGACCAAGGTGCCCCACCAGTGTATAGCAAAAGGATGGTGGTTTCAGTAAGTTGTGCTGGAGCAATTAAATATCGAAATGAGAAGTGAACTTTGACTTCTTTTTCCCACCACACGCACACATATTTCATTCTTAAAGAAACTAAGTGACTTGTAGTCATGACGTTAGTATGAAGCAGAGTAAAAATTTTGAGCTCAGATCTGTCTGGCTTATTCTAAATATCATACTGCCTCTCAAAGGATGCTTTTATTTCTAATATCTACCTGAATAAATTAAAAGGATCTTGTTCCCTAAGTTTAGGGTGTATTTTTTTGTTCATGGGGGGTGTTGAATGTCAGTGTATATTTATATAGGCTTCTTTCTGGTTTTACACTTGCTACGAATTGACCTTTAACCCAAATTAAATGTTCTTCAGGGGTTCTTAAAATATTTTACTGTCAATTTTTAAATTAAAATTGATAAAAATCTCCTTTATGTGATATTTTAAAATACTTAAATAGTGTATAAACAGCAAGTTTTATTTATAGTTACTAATTACTATTTTATGTTTATCTTTTGCATAGTTAGCCTCCTTTTGAGAATTTTTATGTGTAATTAGAATTTTTGCTTATTAATTCATTCAACCATTATCAAATACCTACATGCCAGACTCTGCTTAACTGGAAAAAAAAATCACCATCTTAATCCACTATCATCAAGTTTGTAGTTTTGTGGTAAATACAGACAAGAACAGCAGTTATAATATGATCGTAATACGATTGCCTTACTATGCTTTATTTAATAATTCTCTTATGGCCGGGCGAGGTGGCCCACGCCTGTAATCCTAGCACTCTGGGAGGCCGAGGCGGGAGGATCCCTTGAGGTCAGGAGTTTGAGACCAGCCTGAGCAAGAGCGAGACCCCGTCTCTACTAAAAATAGAAAGAAATGATTTGGACAGTTGAAAAATATATATAGAAAAAATTAGCCGGGCATGGTGGCGCATGCCTGTAGTCCCAGCTACTCGGGAGGCTGAGGCAGGAGGATCGCTTGAGCCCAGGAGTTTGAGGTTGCTGTGAGCTAGGCTGACGCCATGGCACTCTAGCCCGGGCAACAGAGCGACACTCTGTCTCAAATAATAATAATAATAATAATAATTCGCTTATAAAATCATACTGATTCTTTCCATTGTAATTATCATTTTTCATGGGTTTTTTGGTACCAGTACTATAGACCGGATTATATTAGTTGCATCTTAGTTTGTTTTCCCCACTAGATTAGTAACAAGAAAGCCGAGACCTTTCTCTACAACTTTAAGAATATTCAGATTTCAGTAAATGTTTGAGTAGTTGAATTTCAGTGGTTTTATTTGCTTATTTTTTGAAGAGACAGGGTCTTGCTGTATTCAGGCTGGAATGCAGTGGCTATTCACAGGCTTGATCATAGTGTACTGCAGCTTCAAATTCCTAGCCTCAGCAATCCTCCCACCTCAGCTTCCCAAGTAGCTGGGACTATAGCTGCTTGCCACCATGCCCAGCTTGTTTTTCTGTGTTTTGTTGACAACTTTATTCTTAAAGACACTAGCTACTTTCCTTTCTTAAAAAAAAAAAAAAAATGTTTTGTATCCTACATAGATTTCTACATTAAAAAGCATTATTTGGCCTTTCCCAACCAATGTGTTCTCTGTTCAGTTGTGTTAGGATCATACTCTTGAGGATATTGCACTAAAATGAAATTATGTGACAGTTGGGGAGTTTTTGTTTTTACATGTATGTAAAGTTTTTTGTTTTTCTGGGTTAACTACATCTTTCACAGTACCTACTCAGTTCAGCCTTCTTCTCACTACTATAACAGCCACATCGTGAGAGAAAATAAATGTTCCCATAATGTTTGTCTGGAATCAAAATTTTCCCCAATATCCATAATTTTGAAGCAAAACTTAAGATTACATAAGTCCTTCTTAGTTTAGTGATCATGAAACTAATACCGAATGTGTTAACCAAAGTATTCAGGTCAAATCTGAAAGGGTGATTTGAGATACTCAGGGGAAAAGCTCACCTTATTACTAATTTTTTTTCAGGGGGAGGAGAGTAAGTTTTTTGTTTTTCTTGTTTGTTTTTTAAAAAACAGGGTCACCCACGCTGGTGTGCAGTGGCTTGAGGGGAGTAAGTTTTTAAAAGTGTCCTCATATTCATTAATTGCAGAGTGGGGTAGTTTTTAGTAAATATAGGTAATTTTTGAAACTGCACAGAACTACCCCGTTTTGATGGAATAATAGAAATTGGCAAGCTGGGTTATTGATAGAAATGATGTGATACTAGCCTGAAGACTATGTAGTTCATATGTAAAACTTAGCCTGTTTTAAATGCTCTTTGATGAATGAGGGAGGATTATTAAATACCTTCTGTGGTGATAGTCTCCCCTTAACTTTTTTTTAAGTTTAAGCAGTAGAGACTAAAAGGTAAGATTTGAAAATTGCTTTTAGAAAAGGATCAGGAGCAGTAGGAATGGATACAACTGATTTTTATTTCCTGTTTTAAAACATTTGGTGTATAGTTTGCATCTAATGTTTGCTTACATATTGTCATAAAATTTACAGATTTAAGATAGGTAGCACACTTGACATGTCGATGCTGTTTATATTAGCCTATTAAAATGATGTGGAAGATGATTATACTTTTAACTAGGATTACTTAGGGTTTTAAAGTTACCGTAGCCTTAATCTTTCTCCCATTAAAATTTTTGTGTCATTATATGGCAACTATATAGTTGTTAATTAGAAAAATTTTATATAGTTCATGCTCTTTGTAACTTCAGTCATTTTTCAGATTTAAGAATGGCATGTGGCATTAAATGTTCTCCAGGAAGTATAGCTGAATATAACTAAAAACTTTAAAGTGAATTACACAGACATATGGTAAAAAATTCAGTCTAATTATTAGCTGTACTTCCTTGAATAAGTTACTTGGGTTCTCTAAGCCTGTTGTCTCATAAGTGATATGGTGGAGATATGTTTGTTTCATAGATAATTAAGAGGATGGCATTCTCATACAGCGATGTTACAATAATGTATCATAAAATAATAGGACAAACACTTGCAAGTTTAGAGAAACAAAGATTTTTACTTTAAATGCAGTGTTTATGTGCAAAAACTTTTAAATTCTGAGAAAAATGAAAAAACCCCACACTTGTCATTTACATATTAATCTGGAAAGAAATATTGTCTTACTATTCCTTTATTCGATTGTGATATTTCTATGTTTTATTATCTTTATTTCAACATTCACTGTTCGTGTGCGTGTACTTTATTATTTAAATGTGTAATAGTATTTCAAGTAGTATAGGATTAACTTTTATTAATTAGAAATAGAGGACATTCATATTAGCTTCCTAGGCCTGCTGTAACAAATTACTATAACCAGATGGCTTCAAACAGCAGAAATTTATTCTACTCACAGTTCTGAAGCTATAATTCTGAAATCAAGATGTTGGCGCGGCCAACTGAAGGCCCTTCAAGGCTCTAGAGGACAGTTTTTCCTTGCCTCTTTCTACTGGTGGTTGCTGGCAATCCTTCGTGTTCCTTAGTTTGTGGACACACTGCTCCAGTGTTTGCCTCCATTGTCACATGGCATTCTCTCTGTGTCTCTGTATCCAATTTTTCCTCCTCTTATAAGGACATTAGTCATTGGATTAGAACCCACCCTAATTAAGTATGACCCCATTTTAACTTGTTTACATCTGCAAAGACCCTCTTTGCCAATAACTTTACATTCACAGATACAGGCAGTTAGAACTTGAACATATTTTTGGTGGGGGACACAATTCTACCCTGTATTGTCTGGCCTCTTGTTTCCCAAGTGTAGCCCGGTCTTAGCCAATTGGATAATCGGTAGAAGCTGGAAAAACTTGGAAGCACATAATATAACAAAATACCACAACTGATTGGCTTATATCATTTAAAAAAAATGACCTTTTGGAGGGCACAGCTCAATCCAGTACAGCATTTCATGCAAAATTTCCCTATTGCAGTGTCCAATACAGAGTGTTCAATAAATGGTTGCTGCCTTTTTAAAAGTTACCATGTATGGGAGGGTAACAAGGCCATGTTAATGTGCAACTGGTAGGCTGAGTTAGTCTCAGGGATAGTTGCCTTTAAAAAACAAAGTAATAAATTACTACATGCCATAGACCCTCAAGGTCTAGCACATAGTAATAACTATGAGTATTTAGAAATATGTAACCAAGATTCATGTACATATTGAGAAGCACTGCTCTAAAGTCTTTCCCCCCACTTTTCAACTTTAGGTTTTCCCGCTAAACTTAAGCAACATGTAGATAGATGTAGTAATAAGTCAGATTATCCAAGGATATCACAGTCTACTCTGAGTATCCGAATCCTGTTTTTGGAAGGTAATCTGAGAGAAAATACTGAACTAAAATTATTAATGGACCTCTTCATGGGCTAGAAGTAACTAAAATTAATGCTGTAAAATAGACTGTCCTCACGTTAGACTATTCCCAGCAACTCATTCTGTGTCTTTGATTCCTTGCCTACTGCAACTAACTGGTCATCTTCCATTATCGTCTCATTTATTTTCAGAGCCCTGCCTTCTGAAACAGGCTCTTCTCTAGTGGCCTATATGTAGTTGTATCCTTTTTAGGACCCCAAATCTACTTTTCATTTTTATTTGAAATCAGTAATTGAAAACCTATTTGTAAAATGAAGCTTTATATTATCTTGATTCTAATTTGTTAGTCCCCAAACACTGCTATCAGAATAACCTTCCGGTAGATTGTTTTAAAAATAAAAATTGTTCAAAAAGGGTAATTCAGTATGTCTTGAGTAAGGCTCAGGAATTTATTTTTGAATATATATACATATCTGATAGATTGAGTAGCTGTCATTCCAAATCCCAGGGTGGAAAATAATCAAAAGCAAAGGCTAATCAGATTTCTTTATTTTTGGTTGTTTGAGTAGTTATATTATTTTTCTTCCCTGTGTTTTTCCCAATACAGTCTGCCCTCCAGATCCACGGGTTCTGCATCTGCAGATAGTCTCGGGATGCAGGACCCACTGATAAGAAGGGCCGACTGCAGGATTTGAACATCTACAGATTTTGGTATCTGAGCGAGTCCTGGAACCAGTCCCCCACAGATATCAAGGGAGACTCTGTTTTTTTTTGTCTTTTTGACTTCTGATATTTAATAGGGAAGGATTCTAAAACAATAGACTTCTTAAAGAAATTAATGAAAACTTGTAAAATCTTATTATTTCTACTAGTAAAATAATAAGGCATTTGCATTTATTGAGTTGTTATGAGTAAATGTGAAAGATACTTTTGTAAATAGCATATAAGGGCAGCACACTGTTGTGTGATAAACTCTGGCCTAGGAGTCCTGGCTGATGGTGATGTGATGGTCCACATCACTTTTAGACCATAGTGACCATATCCATGAAATTATAGTAATGATCTACATTTCCTATACATATTCCTATTCAAATACGATTAAGAAGTAGTGAATGGTAGTGGGTACTGAATGATGAAGTAAAAGGGTCTGTTATCCATTTAATATAGTTTGTGCAGAACGTAATCTACTTTTAGACTACCAACAGCAGAAGTATGAATATGCGTGACCTATTTGTCTTTAACTAATTTTGGAATAATTTTAGACTTATGGGAGAATTACAAAATTAGTTTTAAAAAAATCCAAAATACCCGTCACCCATATTCTCCAAGTGTTATCATTTACCACATTTACCTTATCTTTCTCTTTCCTCCTCACCCCTTCCCCAACAAAAGTTATTTTTTTCCTGATACTTTTGAAAGGAGGTTGCAGGCATCATGTCCCTTATTCATTAATATGTCAGTGTATATTTCCTGAAAACAAGGATATTCTTTCATATAACCACAATTATCAAAGTCAGAAAGTTAACACAGATTTATTATTATCAAGTCAGCCAATTTTATTCACTTGTCAATTTTCTCATTCATGTCCTTCATAAGAAAGGGAGGGAGGGAGATTGATTGATTGATTTGGGGCCCACTTGAGAACTGCACATTACATTAAATTGTCACAGCTCTATTTTTAGTATTGAACTGTTTCTCTGTATTTTATGACCTTGACGTTTTTGAAGAGTAAAAGCCCATTTTGTGGAATGTTCCTCAAATCTCCAAACTGGTTTTGGGTAACCTGCTTTCAATGTGTAGACAACCTAATTTTAAATGTTTAATCTGTATCATAAATTAGGTTTCATTTTGCTTATTTAATTTGTAAGGAATGGTATCCTGCCCTGGATGAAATTAATTTTTCAGTTTTATAAATAAGACCTATTAGCCTTTTAGAATTGAAAGTCTGAGGTTTTTAAAACTAAATGCAGGCCGGGCGCGGTGGCTCACGCCTATAATCCTAGCGCTCTGGGAGGCCGAGGTGGGTGGATCGTTTGAGCTCAGGAGTTCGGGACCAGCCTGAGCAAGAGCGAGACCCCATCTCTGCTAAAAAAAATAGAAAGAAATGACATGGACAGCTAAAAATATATATAGAAAAAAAAATTAGCCGGGCATGGTGGTGCATGCCTGTAGTCCCAACTACTCGGGAGGCTGAGACAGGAGGATCCCTTGAGCTCAGGAGTTTGAGGTTGCTGTGAGCTAGGCTGACGCCACGGCACTCACTCTAGCCTGGGCAACAGAGTGAGACTCTGTCTCAAAAAAAAAAAAAAAAAAAACTAAATGCAGTTTAGCATTATTAGATGATTGTCACACAGAGGTACATCAGGAGTTTGGTGTTGGCAGCTGTTAGAATCAAAGAATATCTAGATATGGGAGAAATTCCCACTAGACATTGGTAGGATACTTGGAAGGTACGAAATCAAACTGGCTTAGTCATATCCTAGGGTAAGTATGTATATTGAATTTGGTGTTGAAAATCTTTAGCGCATTAAGGATAAGATTAGGCCTTATGTTTGAGGTGATGATAAGCAATGGCATAGAAATTGTAACGAATAAGGGAGAGAAGATGAGCACTTAGGGTACTACTAGGAAATTTGTGTGAGAAATAGATTTGAGATAATGACTTGAAAACTAGGTTGAAGGTTTTAGAAGATGTACTCTAGCAGGATGCTGTAGATTTTTATCATAAAATGATATCACCAAATGGCCTTTGAAAGGAAAAAATATAATTGATATGTATAAAAAACAGATTGGAATGATAAGCAAAACACCCTTACCCTACAGAAAGGACATGGATACTAGAAAAATCCCTGTGGCAATGTGTGGGATGTGATACTACTACCCAGTTATAGTAGTATTTGTAGAAGTCATCTGATGTATTGTTAAAGAATCAAATGGGCTAGTGATCATTTATTGTTATGAACAATTCTTTAAACTACATAAACAGAAATAATGGGGAGTTGAAGAATTGGCAGTAGTGAGATAGTATTGAAACACTGAACTCTTTGACATTTTGAATATCATACGTGGGTGTTGAGATAGTTTACGTAGAACTGGAACAAACAAGAATTTGTAGTTAGTGATTCTGGTATATAAGATGGTTGTTAAATTACACGCTGTTTACAGGATCTTTCAGAACTAAATCATAGGCAGTTGATGCTGTGTAAAATGTTTGTGCCCTCTAGTTGTCATTTAGTAAATATTTATGCACCCACTTACTGTCTGCTAGACGTTACTGTAGACACTGGATATCTAGCATGTAATTGAACATAATATTATGACACATTGTAGAAGGAGTTGGGGATTCAAATAAATAAATGTATGATATAGTATATAATTTGTTATATAATGAAGAAAAATAAAGCTAGGGCAGTAGAGACAGAAAATAAGAGGAATGCTCTAACCCAGTTCACCCTCCAGGATTATAACTTTTACTGCTCCCTGTCCTTGTAATTCTTTTTGGCCTTTAATGCCTCTTTATAGCTTTGCACTGACAGTGTGTCCTTGGGATCATCCATACCCTGTGGCCTGGATTGTATAATAGCACTATTCCACATAGAGTTAATGGTATAAAGCTGGTGGTTTTTGTTTGTCTGAGCTACTAAATCTGCATTTTGCGATTGTGGTTACATTTTTCTTTTTTAAAAGGACACTGTCAAGTACTTTTAAACTGTTATTTGTAATAAAAATAATATCCTGCTTGTATTTATTTTTTCTGTTGGATTGCCCTTTAATTTTCTTGTTTATAATTGAACATAAAGAGGCTTTTTATTCATTTGTCTTAAATGATTAAGGCTATAGAAATAATAATTGCTGTTTATTACTACTATTTCTTGTCTGCAAAATAATAGTATTTTTATGGCAAGTATTTTCAATAAAAAAATTAAAAATCTTTTTAAAAATAGTGTGTAATTTAGATTTACTTTAATATGGCTTTTTATAAAACTTCAGTCAGTGGGTGAACTAAGAAATGATTTGTCTTTACATAGAAGTATATAAGACTTAATACATTTTAAATATTTTCCTCAAAAGTACAGATTCAACACAGTGTTATTTATTAACAATGCAAATGAATTTCAATCACACTATTTCAATGTGTGCTTAAAATCTAAGTTTGCCAGCTACTTAAACTTGCTTGTTAACATAATTGAAAATTCTGTTGGTACTTTCAGTATTCTGGTATTGCCTTGAGTGCATATGATACTAGATCTTGTAATTACACTTTAAGCTGCCAAAAAACAAATAAGTTTTTTTTTTCCTTTGTGTTTTCTAGTCTCTTTTTTTCATAGGGCCAAATACATAAGTATATGTGTGAGATTTTCTCTTCCAATTTTAATTTCCTGTCACAACAAATAGGAATTAGTGGGAGAATATTTCTTTATTGACTGAATTTGTAGTTTAACTGTTATGAGGAACAACTTTTAAAAATATTTGCTGACCACAGCTGCTTTGTTGTAGGAGGACTGACAAATGGTAGTGGTCGATATATCTCTGCAGCACCTGGAGCAGAAGCAAAATATCGAAGTGCTTCAAGCGCTTCCAGTCTATTTAGCTCCAGCAGCCAGCTCTTTCCTCCTTCTCGGCTTCGGTATAATAGGTCTGATATTATGCCTTCTGGCCGCAGTAGATTATTGGAAGATTTCAGAAACAACCGCTTCCCAAACCTTCAACTTAGAGACTTGATTGGACATATAGTTGAGTTTTCTCAAGACCAGCATGGTTCTAGGTAGGTGATATTTTCTACCATGTTTTTTTATGGTGTCCCAGTTTTCTTCTATGAGAGTGTTTTTATAATGAAAATATAGTAGTGCCTGTTTTTTCTGTTATTTTGATTACATTGTTTCTGAATGACATTTATGCACTTGAGTGTCCTGATGTATAGTTTGTCTTAAAAAAAAAAAACCAACAATGTTAAATGCTTTTGCATTGCTTTATAGGTTGGTATTCAAGGTGACTTGGCTTAGATTGAAATAATTCACATTTCTTATAGGAAAATTTGCTGCCTTTTTACATTAAATAGATATAATGCTTGAGAGATACATGTGAATTAGCATTCTCAAGATAGGAAAATAGAATACTAACACATTTAGTAAATGTAAGATTTTGTGTGTGTGTGGTTTTAAGGTAAACTTCAAATTTTTTAAAAATTGTAAGTTAGATAGTTGCATACAAATTTTACCTCCCTATATAGTCATGCATCATTTAACAATGGGGATATGTTCTGAGAAATGTGTCATTGTGCAAACATAGAGTATACCTATACAAACCTAGATGGGATAGGCTATACACCTAGGCCATGTGTTACAGCCTGTTGCTCCTAGGCTACAAACCTGTATAACATGTTACTGTACTGAATACTGTAGGTAGTTGTAACACAATGGTAAATATTTATGTATCTAAACATAGAAAAGGGTCCAGTAAAAATACAGTCTAAAAGATAAATGGTACTCCTGTATAGAGCACTTACCCTGTATAGACCTTGCAGGACTGGAAGTTGTTCTGGGTAAGTCAGTGAGTGAGTTTAAAGGGCCTAAGGACATGACTGGGACTGGACATTACTGCAGGCTTTATAAACCCAGCTTACACTAAACACTCAGCTTACACTAAATTTATGTAAAATTTTTCTCTTTAATAACAAATTAACCGTAGCTTACTATAATTTTTTAAAATGAATAGCTGATAACTTTTTTAGTTTATAAACTTTGAAAATTTTTAAACTTGTTGAGTCTTTTGTAATAGCACTTAGCTTAAAACACATTGTATAGCTATACAAAATATTTTCCTTCTTTGCATCCATATTTAAGCTTTTTCTATTTTTAATTTTTTTTTTTTTTAACTTTTGTGTTAAGAACTAAGTCAAAGACAAACATTTCCTAGGCCTACGCAAAGTTAGGATCATCAGTATCTTGTCGTTCACATCCATGTCTTATCCCACTAGAAGGTTTTCAGGGGCAATAACAAGCATGGAGCTGTCATCTATGATAACAATGCCTTCTTCTGGAATACTTTCTGATGGACCTGCCTGAGGCTGTTTATAGTTAACTTTTGTTTTTTTGTATGTAGAGGAGGGAGTATACTTTAAAAAGTATAGTAAATAAATAAACCATAACATAGTTGTTACCATTATAAAGCATTATGCACTGTTGTAATTCTGTGTGCTATACTTAAACAACTGGCAGCACGGTAGGTTTGTATATATACCTACATGACCCCAAACACATATTGATCAAAGTCTCACTGGTCATTAGGAATTTATCAGCTTCATTTTAATCTTAGGGGACCACCATAGTATATGCTCCTCTTATCATTGATCAAAACATTGTAGTGCAGTGCATGACCGTATTTGGAAGTTCCTTAAGAATAGCAAATGAACCTTGCATCACCCACAGTGGCTAGCTTAGTTCGTTCATACTGGGTGAATTTTATTTCTTTTATTATGGTCTAGAAGAAGATATTTAATAATGTGTACTGTGAAAAATGAACAACCAAGCAAATTTTTGCAATGTTCTTTTTCTTTTATTATGATATAACCAAACTAACCTAAGAAAGATTAAACATCTTTATGTCCAGGTTTTGTGTTTGTCTAACTATATTTTAAGTTAAAGTGTTACAAAGAAACGTTCTTATAACCTTTGTCCTTTTTGTTGTAAACCAGCAGCCTACAGTATATAGTGTGTTAATACTATTTTTGGAAATACTTTTATTTGTGTAAACACGTGGAAGGGGGGAATATAATAGTCAAGTAAGAGAGAGAATTGCAGATCTTGCTTTCAACTTATTGTTATGCCATTTAAATTTTTTTCCCACATAGATTCATACAGCAAAAGTTAGAGAGAGCTACTCCAGCTGAGCGACAGATGGTATTTAATGAAATTCTACAAGCAGCCTATCAATTAATGACGGATGTTTTTGGCAACTATGTTATACAGAAGTTTTTTGAGGTAAGCATGCATGCATATTTGTGTGTCCATGCAGCTATATAAATAATGCTAAGAAAAGCTCTGGAAGTTCTATAACAATAATTTCTTATAAAAATAGCTGTATATCTGGGAGAAAATATTTACAAATATGTATCTGGTAAAGATTTTTTTTTTTTTTTTTAAATGAACGGGGCAGGGGTGCTGTGGGGAAGGGTGTTCAGTTGTCTTGTTTGGTCTTTTTGTTGAGACACAGTCTGACTGTCGCCCTGGGTAGAGTATAGTGGCATCATTGTAGCTCACTGTAACCTCCAACTCCTGGGCTCTAAGCAATCCTTCTGCCTCAGCCACCTGGGTAGCTGGGACTATAGGCATGGCCCACCACGCCAGGCTAATTTTTCTATTTTTGGTAGAGACGGGGGTCTCTCTCTTGCTCAGGCTTGTCTCGAACTCCTGAGCTGAAGCGATCCTCCGCCTCGGCCTCCCAGAGTGCTAGGATTACAGGTGTGGGCCACCGCACCTGGCCAGTATCTGGTAAGGATTTTATATCTAGAATATATAAAGAAATCTAAAACTCAACAACAAAAAGACAGATAACCCAATTAAAGAATGGATAAAGGACTTGAACAGTCATTTGTCCATAGAAGATAATACAAATGGCCAATAAACCATGAAAAAATGCTCAACATCCTTAAATCAATAGGGAAATACAAATCAAAATCACAGCAAGATACCACTTTATGCCTATTATAGGATGTAATTTAAAAAAGAAAAGGAAAAATACCAGGCATGGTGGTTCACACCTGTAATCCCAACTCTTTGGGAGGCTGAGGCAGGAAGATCACTTGAGGCCAGGAGTTCGAAACTAGACTGGACAACATAGGGAAACCATGTCTCTACAACATAAAAAATTAAAAAAAAAAAAAAAATAGCTGGGCTTAGTGGTGTCCGGCTACTTCGGAGGCTGGGCAGTAGGATTGCTTCACTTTAGCCCAGAAGTTGGAGGCTCCAGTGAGCTATGATCGCACCACTGCACTCTAGCCTGGGTGACGACTAATAAAATTTTTAAAATGTAAAACCATGTAAAATGTGTAGGTAAAAGTGTGGAGAGATTGAAAACTTGTGCATTTCTGGTGGAAATGTAAAATGGTACAGCCAAGAAAAGGAATTAACATGCTATAACACGGAAGAACCTTGAAAACATTAAGTAGAAAAAGCCAAAGAAGGACAAACATTATAGGGTTCTACCTGTATGAAATGTCTGGAGTAGCAAATTCATGGAGACATAAGGTATTATAGATTAGGGCTTCCCAGCGGCTGGAGGAAAAGGGGAGTAGAACGTTATTGTTAAACTCATTTCTGTTTGAGGCTGTGGGAGAGAGTTGGAAACAGCAGCCAACAGCAGTGATGGTTGTACAACAGTGTGATGTAATTAGCACTACTGAAATATTAGGTTAAGTATGAAATGTCCAATTTCCTTAAGTACAAAGTTTGACACTTAATATCGCAGACATTCCACTTTGACACCTGTTTCATGTTTATTGTGAAAGTACATCGTCAGTCTTTCAAAGGCATATTTTTGGCTTGTGGTTATCTTTCAAGTATTTTCAGAACAATTTTTGTGAAACCATGCATAAGTCAAAAATTCCTGTTATTTTTTAATATGAGTTCCATCATGGAACCAATGCAGCACAGACAGCTCTAAATAACAACCAAGTGTTTGGGAAGGATGTGGCAAATGAGCCCCATAGGTGACCTGAGACCAAGGTGGATGATGAGCTGAAAGCCACAGTGAAGTGAATCCATCTCAACCTATGTGTGAATTAGCAGCAAGGTTTGACATTACTATTCAAATGGGACCATTTGAAACAAATTGGCAAGGTAGAGAAGCTGGATGGATGGGCTCCACATGAATTAAATGAGTGTCAGAAATCATCTCAAAGCTCGCCTTTCTTAGCTGTCACGACATAAAGGCAATGTGTTACGTGTGATAAAAATGAAGTTTTTCCCGACAATCACAAGTGTTTGATACAATGGTTGGGTAAAGACGAAGTGCTGAAACACAGTCCAAAACCAAATACTCATCCAAAAAGCTAATGGTGTCTGTTTGGTGGTCCAGCGCTGGTATTATCCACTACAGTTTCCTGAAACCTGGTCAGGCAATTACACCGGACGTGTTCTGCAACCAGTTGGACAAAAATGATGAGGATGCTTGCGATTAAGCAGCTCGAGATTGGTCAATAGAGACAGGCCAATTCTCTTGCAAGACAATGCTGAACCACATGTCGCACAAATAAGGCTGCTCAACTACAGAAGCTGGACTTAAAAACTCTCTTGTCATCCACTGTATTCACCAGACCTTGCACCAGCTGATTACCACTTCTTCCAGGCTTTGGATCACTTCTTGCAAGGAAAAATATTCCATTCTCAACAAGCTGTGGAAAACGTCTTTTGCTACTTCATCGCCACTTGCTCTCCAGACTTCATTGCTGCTGGCATAAAAAAGCTACCATTAAGATGGCAAAACTGTGTCAATACTTCAGGTGCACACTTTGAATAATTGTACTGCTTCTTGTTTGAGATATAATAATCTACACTTTTGATTTGAAATTGGACATTTCATATTTAATGACCTAATACATATTTTAAAATCGTTAAAATGACATATTTTATGGAGTATACATATTTTATCACAATAAAAAATTTTTAAAGGTAAGCATGAAATGAGGTTTATTGAGGAGAAAAGATAGGATTATAGAGCAAGAGCAAGATACAATAAAAAATTTTAAATATATGAGCCTACTTTAAATGAAAAGTTTAATATTAATCCTGATGAATATTTGAAAATTAAAGTGTTGGGAGTAAGTCTTAGGTGAACCAGTTAATGAATGATAGTCTTTATTTGGATTTGTAGATGTGGTTTATCTTGTAACTTAGCAAATTTTTAGATAAACATCTGTGTTGTAGCTTGACTTAACAGATTTTCTCCTCAATTACATCAGAATATAGTTTGAGAATTGTCTGAGTGAGAGAGTTTTAGTGGCCTGAATATATGGCTCAGAAGTTTATATATTAAAGATGGGGATTTTGTTTGTTAGGAGTGAAGGATGAAGGTGTTTACTTTTAAAGGTGGTTGATCTATAGTAACAAGGAAATTTTAGCTAGTATGACTTAACCCCCAAAAAGTAGCAAAATTATTATTGCAGCCTAAGTCTGTCTTAATTAGCTACTTCCTGAATACTTACCCAAAGGTATTATTTTAAAAACAGATTCAACGGGCTGCAAACACTGTCTTATTCAAGTTTAACAAAGTAATGTTATGGTCACTTTTTATTAATATTATATTCTTTTCTGTCAGTTTGGAAGTTTGGATCAAAAATTAGCCTTGGCTACTCGTATTCGTGGTCATGTTCTACCCTTAGCCTTGCAGATGTATGGCTGCCGTGTTATTCAGAAAGCATTAGAGTCTATTTCATCTGACCAGCAGGTAATTGTAAGTTAAGACAAAATTTTTGTATTATTTTATTCAATTTTTAAATTATTTTTTATCTTAGAATAATCTTGAAATGAGTAAATATTTCCACAACTAGACTAAAATATTTTTAAATGTCTCAAATAGCACAATACTAATTAAAAGTTACAAAGCAGATCATTTCTAAATGAAGATATTTGAGTACATACTATGTGCCAAGCAGAATACTAAATGATGGCTGTTTTTACTATCTTATTTGATTTTCTGTAAAATCAGAATGCGTTTTACTATTTCCAGTGTTTATTTGGGTTGTATATAATGTTTCTGTTATAAGAATAAAATGGAGTATTACTCAGCCTTAAAAAGGAATGTAAAAAATTTTTTAAAGAAGAATAAAATTTTTGGCCGGGTGTAGTGGCTCACGCCTGTAATCCTAGCACTTTGGGAGGCCGAGGCAGGAGGATCGCTCGAGGTCAGGAGTTCGAGACCAGCTCTAAGCAAGAGCGAGATCCTGACTCTACTAAAAATAGAAAGATATGATCTGGACAGCTAAAATTATACATATAGAAAAAGATTAGCCAGGCATGGTGGTGCATGTCTGTAGTCCCAGCTACTGGGGAGACTGAGGCAGGGAGATTGCTTAAGCCCAGGAGTTTGAGGTTGCTGTGAGCTTGATGCCACGGCACTCTAGCCCGGGCAACACAGTGACACTCTGTCTCAAAAAAAAAAAAAGAAGAAGAAAATTTTTAGCAACAAAAGCATTACTATATGCCAATTAAAAATATATATATATATAATTTTTTTTGAAATCTAGCTCAACAGAAAAGTAACCTAAGAATCCTCTTAACAAGATTTATAATTTTTTGAGAGAATATATAAATTAAGTGAGAAATATTCTGTGTTCTTGGAAAGTCTAAATATTTTAAGTTAATAAAGGATTGATGCAAATCCAACCATGTATTTGTGGGCCTTTTAAGGGGGGATAACTGATCAAAATAATTGTTACAGTTATTTTAAATGGAGTAGAATATTGAGATTAGGGAATGAGGATAAATGCTGATCCACCAGATTTTTAAAATATACTGTGAAGCAACACTAATTAGTGGGGTTCTTACACAAGAATAAACAGATTTTAAATATGAAATTAACCCCAAGTAGATACTATTTTCTATACATAATTTATGTATTACAATGAAAACATAAGCGTGAAGGAAATCATTATTTCTTAAAAGATAATTGCAGTTCATGATATAAAGAGATCAGCTTGACTCTCATACAATAAAAGTAAATTCTAGAATTAAAAACAATGGTATTATGTGGATGGATGGTTACGTATTTGTACATGTATATACATTAATCAGAACGTTAAAAATCTGTGAGAAAATACAGTTATTCCTCCAGAGGAAATCTTGAGTTTCAGAGTAATTGGAGATATGTCACAATGGAGAAAGAGAAACAAATCTGGTTACTTAAAACCATAGAACTTCTCTGCCACGTGTCAAATTGGTATAGATATTTTAAATGTCTTTGATATTTAAACATATATAGCATTGGGAGTAAGTCTTGGGTGAACCAGTTAATGAATAATGGTATTATATTTATTTGGATTCTTAAGTATGTTTGATTTTGTGATTTAGTTTATTTTAATTTATACATAAACATCTGTGTTGTAGCTTAGTAGGATTCTTCCCCAATTATGTCAGAATGTAGCTGAGAGTTCTTTGGGTGAAAGATACTTAAATGTGAATTCCTTTAGACTAAGTGTGCGTGCTCCATTTCTCCACAGTACCATTTTTATTGCTCTAATTAGGCACGTAGATTATTAATGGTGAAAGCTAGGAAGTTCTTTATTATAAGAGCATCAGGAAGAACAAAAATGCCCAATAATAATTTCTTCCCTTACGGGAATTATTGAGATAATATGTGACAATCACATGAACCACATGTGCTCAATTCCTTACTTTTTTCCATGCACTTGGTAGACTTCTGCAGCCATTAAAAATAATTCCTTTGGAGGGGATGATAAGTAGGGCAAAAAATGTAGAAGTCTGAATTAGTTATATGAGTTTACCAACTGAGAACAATTAGTGGATGATATATGCAGTGAAGACAGCTTAAATAGAGCAAATTCAGCACCACCAGGTTATTTCAACATGTATCATTCACATTATAATCCCACAAAATACATTTTGGTAATTTTTTTCTTATTTTGGAGACAGAGTCTTGCTCTGTTGCCTGGACTAGAGTGCCGTGGCGTCAGCCTAGCTCACAGCAACCTCAAACTCCTGGGCTCAAGCAATCCTCCTGCCTCAGCCTCCCGAGTAGCTGGGACTACAGGCATGTGCCACCATGCCTGGCTAATTCTTAGTTGTCCATATAATTTCTTTCTATTTTTAGTTGAGACGGGGTCTTGCTCTTGCTCAGGCTGGTCTTGAACTCCTGAGCTCAAACAATCCGCCCGCCTCGGCCTCCCAGAGTGCTAGGATTACAGGCATGAGCCACCGTGCATGGCCCATTTTAGTAATTTTTACCTTCATTGGTTTCTACTAATTATACTTCAAGGAAAAATACTTTAAACTTCTATATATTAAAAAAAAAATACAAATAGGAAATACTTTTTGAGTATACTTTGTTCCCAGGCCAGTTAGTATTTTTAATTTGATTATGTTATTTATTGAGAGAATTATTTAAATGGTATCTTCTCTTTTACAGAGTGAAATGGTAAAGGAGTTAGATGGTCATGTACTCAAATGTGTGAAAGATCAGAATGGAAACCATGTTGTACAAAAATGTATTGAATGTGTTCAACCACAGTCACTGCAGTTCATCATTGATGCTTTCAAAGGACAAGTAAGATTGAGTTTTGGCTTCTGATTTGTTAGGACATTATTTTAGAATTTTGAAAGTTAACACATTTGTCGTAAGTCACAAGATAAAACACAGCACTCGGATATAAAAATAGGAGACAAAATAGTAAATGTGCATTAATTTCGTCCTCCTTCTAGAGTTAGTAGATAGCTTCATTTTTTTGAACCTGCAAAATGTAGAAATACAAGTTATAATCACATTACTTTAAGAAGTAAAGGTAATTGCTATTAGAATGTAAACCAGTGTTTTCCAGATTTCCTCGTGGAGGAGGAGGAGGGAAGGAGACTTAAGACTGTATAGTAATACAGAAAATACATAGTAATTAATGGCATTTAATTAAATGTTAAACTACCTTCTCTCTTCTCGGCCGTTCATTAATCTTCTGGTTAGGTTCCTTTAGATCAGAATACCTTTAGCTCCTAAATTGAGCGCTCCCTCCTCCCACATCCCAGTCTTTGCCAACGTGGTGGTCATATTAAATGTGAATCCATCACCCTTCTATTTTCAACTAATTCTAGGTGTTGTCAAAAACCTCTGTGCCTCATAAAACTGTTAAAAAATGTGAGAGAATGCAAATAATAATTTTTTACATTTTATTAAGGTGTTTGTGCTTTCAACTCATCCTTATGGCTGCAGAGTAATTCAGCGCATCCTAGAACATTGCACTGCAGAACAGACCCTACCTATCTTAGAAGAACTCCACCAACATACAGAACAGTTGGTACAGGTATAAATTACCTAATAATTTGAAATGTTTATATATATTTGGAAATTTTTCTGATTTTTAAAAGAAATATGCTATTAAATATTATAGAAAGAGTGAAACAAAGCCTATTCTTCTGACTATACTATAGGATGTTTAGACAAAATTATTAATATCTTTTTAAAGAGTAATCATTATTCTTAAGGAATGACTTAGGTGAAGTAACTTTTAAATATTTGTCCTTAGGATCAGTATGGCAATTATGTTATTCAGCATGTACTGGAACATGGTCGACCTGAAGACAAGAGTAAAATTGTTTCCGAAATCAGAGGAAAGGTCTTAGCCCTGAGTCAACACAAATTTGCCAGGTATTGCTGTATTTTCTAATTCCAGGGCTCAATTCTTTGAATTTCTTGGCTTTTATTAGTAAGCACAAAAATGGATGTAGACTATATCATTGAACTACTTACTGTCTTTTTTGGTGGTGTTAAAAAGCACATACAGAACATTGCTTTTACTTTTTAAAAATCGACATAACAAATTTATTTTGCCCATATAATACTATTGTTGAAGTCTGTATTTAAAAAAATCATTTATCTACAAGACCTGTAAGGAAATGCAAATTTATTCAGTACATGTTCTTGAAAGTCTCAGAACTTACTAATGATGTAATTGCCTTTTTTAAATTATAATTTTAATATGTAATGTCCCATGATGCCAATTTCTGTTTTAAAAGCAATCACAAGACAAGAGAATCCCATCTTGACTCTTCTGTTTACTACTGCATCAGAGTAGATTCTTGATTCCAAAAGTCAAGAAAATTTTGGTAGAAAGAAAGAATTAACAAAATCTTATCTACTTTAATTTTTAGCAATGTAGTAGAAAAGTGTGTTACTCATGCCTCCCGTGCTGAGAGAGCTTTACTGATTGATGAAGTTTGCTGCCAGAATGATGGTCCTCACAGTGCCTTATACACCATGATGAAGGACCAGTATGCCAATTATGTGGTTCAAAAGATGATTGATATGGCTGAACCTGCTCAGAGAAAAATAATCATGCACAAGGTAATATATTGCTAACCTGATTTATCTGTAACTTCAGGCTACACATTTAATTTCTCTTGGATTTAATTTCTTCATGTATTATAACTGGATAAAAAAATTAAAATTGATGGATAACTTTGGCAGATGTTGGTATGGTTTACCCTTTTATTAAATTCTTAAGGTAATCATATTGATTAGTCATCTGTTTACCAATGTTTGGCATTGTTCTTTCTTCCCCCATCTTATTTAAATACTCAGTTATCCCCCCTGGGGGTTGGTTCCAGGAACACCCCCTCCCCGCACCCATGGATATCAAAATCCACAGATGCTCAAGTTCCTTCTTATATATAATGACACAGTATTTGCATATAACCTATGCACATTCTTCCATAGACTAAATCATCTCTCTATTAGTTATGATACCTAATACAATATAAATGCTATGTGAATAGTTGTTATACTGTATTGTTTACAATACAGGAAGCAATGACAAGAAAAGTCTGTTTAGTACAGACTTAACTTTTTTTTTTTTTTTTTTGAGATAGAGGTCTCACTATATCACTGTATTGTTTAGTCTCGTCTCGAATCCTTGGGCTAAAGCAATCTTCCTGCCTCACCCTCCCAAGTAGCTGAGATTATAGGTGTGCGCCTTCTTTTTTTTTTCTTTCTTTCTGTCAATTTAAACTTAAAACTGTCAACTTCTTTCTTCTAAAAAAAAAAAATGTGTGTGTGTGTATTACATAGTTTTGATCCACATTTGGTTGAATCCATGGATGCAGAACCCAACCCATGGGTATGGAGGGCAGACTACACTTGATTTACTAATTTACTATATTATATTACATGGGTGAACATTGACTTTAATACATTTTTCTGAAGAGAATTTTATGTTGATTTCTTTTTGGGTAGCACTAACTCCTAATACTTTCCGTTCACACTGTTAACTCTCTGTATCATCCTACTAGAATCTAATGCCTCTTTAAGAAAGAAATCATCTATTGCAATATGAAGACTTAGTATTAAAAAGAATACTGAAAGAAGTAACATTTTGAATACTCTTGCTCTTTTTCTAAATGTATTCCTTTAGGAAACATGAAATGAAGAACATAACCTGTTTGAACCTCACCTCATTTAGAAAGTGATCTCTTAAGATCGCTTCCAGCCATAAACGTGTTTTGGCCTTCTGATTTTTAAAATTCGTCTTTAATTTGATGTACTAAATTTTCCACCTATTTTTTTACTTTATCATTTCTGCTTAAATGTATACATACAAATAATTTTTAATCTTATTTTTTAACAGCTACATTATTTATTTAACCAATAACATATTTATGACATTTGGATTGTCCCTAATTGTTATATATAAGTAGTGCTTTATACAAAAGCTTTGCACAGTTATTTTGGTAGAATAAATTCCTGGATGTGAAATTGCTGGGTCAAAGCATTGTAAACAATTTTGTTTTAATAGATGCTGCCAAGCTGTGCTCAGAGTATCTTGTACAAGTTTACACATCTATCCAGTATGAGAATCATGCCTGTTTTACCATGCCCTCGTCAGTGCCAGTTATTGTTACTTACAAAAACTTTGCTGGTCTGGCAGAAGAGATAATGATAATATGATTCCTTAAAAATTTAATAGCTCACTAGCACCAGGTGTGGGGATAGCACACGCCTGTAGTCCCACCTACTCAGAAAGCTGAGGCAGAAGGATCGCCTGAGCCCAGGATTTGGAGGCTGTGATCACACCATTGCAGTCCAGCCGTAGTGACAGAGGAAGACCCTGTTTCTTTCTTTCTTTTTTTTTTTTTTGTGACAAAGAGTCTCGCTCTCTTGCCCAGGCTAGAGTGCTGTGGCGTCAGCCTACCTCACAGCAACCTCAAACTCCCTGGCTCCAGCAATCCTTCTGCCTCAGTCTCCCGAGTAGCTGAGACTACAGGCATGCGCCACCATGCCTGTGTAATTTTTTTCTATATATATATTTGTAGTTGTCCAGATAATTTCTTTCTGTTTTTAGTAGAGACAGGGTCTCGTTCTTGCTGAGGCTGGTCTCGAACTCCTGACCTTGAGCAATCCTCCCAGAGTGCTCGGATTACAGGCGTGAGCCGCGCCTAGCCAATCCTGTTTCTTCAATTAAAAAAAAAAAAAAACAAAAAACTTCCTTGCTGTTTAGAGTCTCTGTTTGCAATGTGACATAGTTCAGACTTAGTGGTTTGTTTATTCTTTGAACAAATATTGAGAGCAGATATTTGGAGGGATTGAGATTGATTTCCTTTTGCAAAAAGTAGCTTTCTTTCAATTTAAATTTTTTAATTGCAGTTGTTCTCTGTTACTCAGATTTGGTTGCACTTTTTAAAAGAGTCAAAAGAGTGAGAGACTAACTTAGATTTCTTAAGCAGATTATTTGTTTTTCAGATTCGACCTCACATTACTACTTTGCGCAAATACACATACGGGAAGCATATACTGGCCAAGTTGGAAAAGTATTATTTGAAAAACAGCCCAGATCTAGGGCCCATTGGAGGACCACCAAATGGAATGCTGTAAAGGAATAAGAGAAAGAAGATGATTTAACCATGTGAAAAGAACGTTTCTTTTGTGAATTATCAAAACACAACTCAACTATGAATCTTCAAATTTTTTTTTTAAAGCAAAACTATTTATTGACTTTATTCATCCATTTGTAAATTTTTTAAGGTTCTTGTGTATATTAGGGGGGTGGGGGTGGTAAATGATAAATTATATTCAGCCCTGAATGGAGACCTATCAGATTGGATTGCTGGCAAAGCACAGAATGCCTGTATATGATGTAACTGTATCAAAAAAAAAAAAAGCTGTCACATATTTTGTAAATTTTTACCTTGTAAAGTCACAAAAATAGTTTTTAAAGGAAAAAGTACAGTATTCTTTTAATAAACTGGCTTGCAGTCTGGTAGGTCTACAACCCCATAGCACAACAGGTTTATAGAGATGTATATAGAATTATAGTCCTTATTTTTTTTGTTTTGCGTGACGTGACGCCTTTTATAACAGATTAACAATCAACTGCATAAATATTAATATTTTAAAAAGAAAGTTAAGTTGTATTTTGGTAATTCACAAACTATCATGCAAATAAAAACGCAGCAAGAGAACAATAAAATGATTTGAGATGAAAAGAACCTAACATTATTTACAGTGGACGTGCTGTTTTAATACAAATACTGCCCTAAAATGTCTCTGGCAATGTACAGAAATATTGTATATACTTACATATGTAATTGTTGTAAGAGTTAGAAAAAACAAAATCATGGTGACACTTCCATGCAGTTAAGTGCACTAAATGAAAAGTTAAGTCACATATTAACTTTTCAGTTTGGTTTGCAATGAGAAAGAGTGGAAATTTGTATTTTGTTTTGCTTATAGAATTACAAAAATATGTTGAGGAAGTGTTGAGCTTTATTTTGCTTTTTCATAGTAGATGCAAAAAGTAGGAATCAGATAGAGGTAAAAAGGGGCCACTGAAAAGTGAATTTGATAGCTCAACATTTAAGCATGATTACATATTCAGATAGCTTTTTTTGCTTCCTATAAATATATGCATTGTGTGTGTAGTAATAGGTGTAAGTTTACACTTTGAAAGCAAATCTTGTTTCGATGTTATTATAAAAGCCTTGCTAATTTAGTAGTGACACCTTCCTTGGTTGTACAGGTGTACATTTGTAAACCTTCATGCTGTAAATGGAATTTGTTTTATCTCTTTGGGAAACATTTGCATTTTAGTGTACATTTATGTCCCTGCCCTCTTTGACCTGGCAATATAGTGTTGTATAATGTAAATTTATTTCTCCAAATTGAGAGTGATTTTTTAAAAATTTTTTATCTTTATATGGTTTAAGAAGTATGAACCAGCTTTCTTTTTATTATTGTGAGAAACATTTTGTTTTATAACATAGTTGTCAACTCTGTTAATATGGACATGCTAGGATTTGGATCACTTTCAATTGAAGTCAGGGTATTGTGCATAATAGAAAGTATTGGACTGAGATACTTGGTTACCATGGAGCCAATGCTTTTTCCATCTTATTAAATGTGATGTGACTTTTTTCTTTGTACAGAAGAGTACTGTATTTTTGAATAGCCTATTCCCAAGTAAGAGCAAATCTGTATGATACCATTTTTTCCTCTGGACATAAACATTATAACAGTAACATGATGTACATTTACAAGCGGCCTTATGTACATTTCCCAACAATCTTTTTAAGGCAAAATTGTGACCATATGTGTATAATTAAAATCGTTTTTAATCCTTTGCCTATGAAAATATTTTGGAAAAAAACTTGCTGTGTATATTCAGTTTCTGAAAGATAAAGAAAGTGCTTTGTATTTTGTTGAAGTCAGTATTTTGTATAAACATTTATGTTAACTCACTTATGTTTAGTGCTGAAAACTAAAATGAACATGCTGTCAGTTGAACATGGAAGGGATTTTTTACTAGAGGTCTGCAGAGGAAAAGCAGTCCTTCTGAGCACAATATTGAATATAAAGGTTTTATCACTTAGCTGTTCATATCATGAACCTAAAAATAATGGCATAATGTTTGGGGTGCCAGGCATACTTCTTAATGTTTAATGTTGAGTTATTCTAGTTTTCTAACCCAACATTCCTTGGTGAGGCCATTAAATCCTGCCACCTGTCATTGTTCCTTCTTGTAGTCACACTGGTTCATCAGCATGTCCCAGTCACAGTAGCAGTGCTTCCCCTACCCCCACACAAAGCTGCTCTCTTCCACTCTCCTAGTTTGTTTTGCCAGCCATAGAGTGTCTTGGCCCCTTGTCAAAATTTTGTTCCCAGTATCAGCCCATGGTTTCAGGATCAAAGCTGTCCTTGTTGGATATTGCTAATAGCTAACCTGTCTTTGTACAGTTGAATTCCTAGTCTTCCTTCATTCTTGCCCTCTGTTGGCACAAGCAGTTAAATCTCTGCAATTTTAGAAGATGGCAGTTCTAGAGAATATTACATTGGGAAACTGAACCCTCTGGGGTCCTGATAGTCCCATGTGTCCCAATGCCGACAACCCAATCTTCCCAATACCCTTAGGCCTATTCTAGAAAAACACATTGTTGTAGAAATGTTATGGTCTGCCATTTTTGGTGTCCACTCCAATCCCACCTTTTAGGAAGTTAGCGTGAAATTTTGGTAAAATCTGAGAATGACACTTCAGATTAAAGAAATTTAACTGGGCAAAAACACCTAGGCTTTACTCTTGAATGTCTCCTTTCTGATATGGATTGTTTCTGGACCAGTTTGTCCTAAGTCCTGGCTCTTATTGGTTCATATGAAATAATGTTAACTTCACTTCTTTGTATATTATGTATAAATTAGAAAATGAAAAAATGTGTGAATAACGTATGAAATAAACCTGGTCTTGTGTTTTTCTCTAGATAAAATAACCCTCTGTACCTCAATTAAGATCACCCATTCAAGTTTACTCTGACTTAAGGAAAACAATATCCTGACTGCCCACAGAACCTTGGAGCTAAAGAGTTCTTAACTCTGAGAACTTTATTACAGGATGGATCCTATAGGAAGTTCAATATTAAGTAGGGTTGTTAGTGAACTTTACGTTCGTATACTGTACATAAATTTCTCTAGTTTCTATTATGTTCCAGTCACAGAACTTTTAAAAAATATATATTTACCAAGAACTTAAACCAGATAAAACAGTTTTGTCTTCTATCTGGTAGTGTAAGGGAAAGAAATTGGCTAAATGAAGATTTGATTCAAAGTTTCTTGGACAATTAGAGTACAATGGTTCGGAGTTTGGGTTCTGGAATTAAACTGCCCAGGTTCCAAACGCTAGCTTCCCATCTGTTAGGCAAATGGTTTCATCTTTTAAGTCTTGGTTTCCTTGTGTAAGATAAAGGGAATGATACCGACCTGCTGAGATGATGAGGATTAAAGAGAACATGCATGAAGTGCCATGGCAAGTGAGAACTTGCTACTTGTTAGCTAACCAAGCAACTCCTGTGTATCACTTGGGGTTATTAGTAACTTTATAAACAGCTCTTGATTCAAGTTGTAGATAAATTGCTAAGTTATACATAGATTTGCTCTGATGTGTATGAGCTGCCAGGTTGCAGAGAAAGGCAATGTGATGGAGAATCTCAATCCCTCCCTCTCACAGAGGCCTGGAAGCCGCTGAGGTCTTGTGGAGGTCAGACAGTGGTTCAAGACCATCAATCCATCCCTGCCATTCCTCACATTCATCCTTTCCATCATTTTCACTGGCCAGTTTGGGAGCCCTTGATGCTGTGATTATGTAGTAGTAAAAGAACAGGACTGCCAGCAAGTCAGTATTTTGCTGAGCATTTGATTACAAAGAGCTACCTACGATTATTTCTAAATGTCTGCTTTTTTAGAGGCGAGGTCTTGCTCCATCGCCCAGGCTGGAGTGCAATGGCTCGATCATAGCTCACTGCAACCACAAACAACTAGGCTCAAGGGATCTTCACGCCTCAGTCTCTGAGTTAGGTAGGGCTACAGACACACACCACCTGGCTGTAGAGACAGGGTAGTTAAGTTGCCCAGGCTGGTCTTGAACTGGCCTCAAGTGATCCTCCTGTGTCAGCCTCCTAAAGTGCTAGGATTATGTGTGAGCCACCCACCTGCACCGATGTCTGCTTTGAGAATTGAGCCATAGTTGTAGTCAAGTGAGGAAAAAGCCCTCTGTGGGTCCATCCAACTGATGCATCAAGTTTGAGTTTCACCTGAAGAAAGCCACAGTAACACTCCTTAGTAAAGCTCTGCCAATTTGGCTTATAGCAAGGAGAGCACTGAATTAAGAAACATTTGCCTGTTGGCGTTCGAAACCATTCCCTCTTGGCCGCTGCGTGGACTACAAAGTTAAGTTGACGGAGGCCTCCCCAAAGCAGTAGGTATTTAGAAATCAGAACCCAAGAGGGTTTCGCCCTACACAAAGCACAGGATTCCACCCTCATAGAAGATACGGAATATTGCCCAATAATTCCGTATGAACATGGCCATCTATGACTCCTAAAGGAAGTCAAGGGTTGAGAGGATCATGTGCCTTCCCTCCACACACCTCTTGGGAGCAGGCCTGGCGTCCATGCAGTTGAGCAGAAGACGCCGTCCACTTCAGGGCCGTGTCTTCACTGTGTACAGAGCACCTAGCTCATGGCCAGACGGAGCTTACTGCAAGAATGGCAAACACTGGAGGGAAACCCGCGACAAATCATCCCATGACCAGTAGGATCATGTTGACAACGTTAGGCCTCACTTACTTTTTGGAAAGGCAGTAAGCCTGACGAAAAAGAAATACCCTATCTCGAAAGCTTTAGATGTAGACAGGAATCAAGATTTCAAAACTAAGTTGTGGGGGAGAGCACGGTGCGAAGTGCCTTGGGCTGAGAAGGGAAAGGCAGAATGAGGAGGAGGGGAGGGCGTCATCCACTGAGCACCTCCTTTGTGTCAGGGGTTAACTCTAGGTGCTGGGGGTGCAGCCCTCAAAAAGCACACATCCCAGTGCAGGGAGACACAGAATGAGGTCCTTGAATAGAAGCAATAATGTGATTAACACAGGAAGTCATCACAGATGCTGGGGCGGAGAGTGGCCAGAGCAGCCGTGGAGGGCGGGCCGAGCCGCGGCGGCGGGGAGACGGCAGGAGCGCACAGTCCGCGGTGCGATCGCAGCTGGGGCTCCCACGACCAGGGCCGACCGCACCCTCTAGCCTCACCCTCCAACCCCACCTCCAAGCCTTTTATGGGAGGAAGCCTTGGAAAGCCAGGGCTCCCAACACCTGGAGGGGGCCTTCCCCGACAGGGGTTAGCAGGAAACCTCGCGATCATCCTGGAGAAGAGCAACGTTTGGGAACCCTCCTCTCTGCCCCACTCCTTCCTTCCAAAGGCAGTTCCGGTCTGGGCTGTGGGGTGGGAGCTTGCAGGGCACCTGTGATCTGAGGAGGGGTGTCACCACCCACAGGTTGGGAGGGTGGCAGCTTCATCTGTATTCCAATCCCACTCCCTCCCGAGTAGAGTGGGGAACTAGGGAAGGGACCTGGAGGCCAAAGCTGTCCCAGGATGAGACAGCTACACACACTGAGGGGACAGCCTCCAGGTGGGCTCACTCCAGAAAGGGGCCTTCGGAAGCGGCAGGCCCGCCTGGGTGACACCCTCCGCTCTCCCTGCTTCAGTTTGCTCACCTGAGCAGAACCCGGCAGGGCTGCTGGGAAGGCTGCCTGGGCGCAGACGCAGGAGGACCGCCACCTCCTAGGCCTGCGCTGAGCACCCGGTGCCCGCCCTGAGCCGCGCCCGGGGGTCGCCGCCGCCGCCTGCCGCCCCCCGCCCAGGGGCGCCCCCTGCCGGCCTCCCCGCCAGCAGCGCACAGCAGCTGCAGCGCACCCCGGGGAATCGCTCAGGCTCCAGAAGCGTTCTTCCTTTAATTACTTGGGATTGATCTTTCTAAACCGGATTATGACAACACGCCCTGCTTTCCTGAACAAGGAAAGAATCTCCACCCACCACCCTCGTGGCTCCAACTGCCATTCATTATATGACAGCCTGTAGCTGTAGCACATACCCTGTCTATCCTATCCCACCATAGCTCAGCCCTAATCTCTCCCGTAAGATCCGAACCCCGAAATCCCGCAGCCTGAAATGCAACGTCTCCATTCGAGTGTTCCACTGACCCCACGTCCCCTGTCCGGAACTGAGCCCACCTTCTTGCCCAACCCTTCTTTTTCTCTGCCTCTGTCACTTCCCTTCTTGAACAAATCGTCCCCCAAAGCCATACGTGGAGCGACTAAGTAAAGTATTACTCTCTCTCAAATATTTCATGAAACACGCACAAAATATGTATTCATCTGCAGTTCAAATTTAACTGGCATCCTGTGTTTTTATTTGCTAAATCTGGCAACCCCACTGCCTACCTCTCCAAGCCAGTTCCTCCCATTCTTCTCAATCCAGGTCTGGAACCCTCTCTGGAGGCTTCCTTGGACAGATACAGGGAATAACTCCTCCAGGCACAATGTATGATCACTGTGATGACCACGTACTGGAATTGCTTGTCTTCTTGTATTTCTCCAACCAGACTATGACCTTTTGAAAGGCCAGACTGTTTTTTGGCTTTGTTTACTTTCTCTTTTTCTTTCTTTTTTCTTTTTTTTTTTCTTTTTTTTTTTTTTTGAGACTGGGTCTTGCTGTGTCACCCAGAGGCTCATTGCAGACTCTAACTCCTGGGCTCAAGAATCCTCCGGCTGAGTACCTACAGGGCCAGGCCACCATGCTGGGCTAATTTTTTAATTTTTTATTTTTTTAGAGACTGGGTCTCACTATGTTGCCCAGGCTGGTCTCAAACTCCTGGCTTCAAAAGATCCCCTAGCCTTGGCCTCCCACAGTGCTGGCAGCCACCTGCCTGGCCTCAAACTGTAGATTTTTCTCTCTCTCTACCCAAAGCCTGATGTTAGGAAACGCTTACAGATCATGGAGCCAATACAAGGTAAGCATGTTTTTAGCGGCAGTGTCTCAATCAAGAGCTATCATACAATGGTGCTTTCAGGGGTCTATTGGCCACTGCACCCAGAGGTTTATACTGCCAGGTTCTCTGAGTTACTTTTGAAAAATATTAATACTTGAGCAAATTCTTATGGTAAAAAATGTTTTCAACCAGTCAAATGTATACAAAGTAAAAACAAACAAAAAGCCTCCCCTTGCTGCCTCCACCCTTTAATTTCACACCCCTCTTAATAGTCAATCGCTGTTAACACTATAGTATGTAACTTCCAAATCTTCTTCTTTGTATTTATTAGGCTATAATAAAAAGCCTAATAATATTCCGAAAAGGTGGAATCATATAGGACACATTCACTGAACAGAATTAGAAATGGAGGACAAAAATATAGCTTAGAAACAGAAATAGAAATACATCTATTAATAAAGCATGTCTTAGAAATAGAAATGGATTTATTACTAGAAATAATCTCAGAAAATTTAAAAATACTCTTCTTAATAACTCTTAGGTTAAAGAGCTAATCTAATGTGGGATAAACTATTATGGCTTACTTTCAAAAGTAATAACAATGAGAGTCTTATATGTCAAAATCTGGGGGATTCAGGCCAAAGGCTATTTAGGGAAAAATGTTTAGCCAAGAAAATCTGAAGCCAAATGAACTCAAGAAGCTAGTAAAATAACAATAAAAGAATTACAAAGAAAGTAGAAAGAAGGAATTAATAACAAACTCACACACAAAAAAATCTTGATTGGTTAAAAATAATGAATTAGACATGCTTTTGGCAAATCAGAATTTTTTTTTAGACATTAGTAAACATATAAAATCATGGTTTTTTTTTTAATAAATTAGAATATTACATTAAAAGTCTACCCATAAATTAAAAACCCAAATTAAATAAAAATTTTCTAGGAAAATACATAGTTCCAGAATTGACTTGAGTGGGAAACTTGAATAGATCAATAGTCATAAAAGAAATTTAGAGAGTACTCAAAAGAACAAAGTTGGAGGTCTCACACTTCCTGATTTCAAAACATATGACAAAGCTACATTAATCAAAAGGTACTGGCATAAAGACAGACATATAAACCAGTGGAAGAGATTAGACAGCACAGAAATAAACCCTCGAGTATACATACGGTCAAATAATCTTCCACAAGGTTACCAAGACCATTCAAAAGGGAAAGGACAATCTTTTCAACAAATGTTGCTGGGAAAATTTGATGTCCACACACAAAAGTTGGACCCTTACCTTTCACCATATACAAAAATTAACTCAAAAGGAATAAAAACCTAAACATAAGACCTAAAACTATAAGACTCTTAGAAGAAAACATAGGGGAAAGCTTCGAAACAATGGATTTGGCAGTGATTCTTGGCTATGGCACCAAAAGCACATGCAACAAAAGGCAAAATAGATAAATGAGACTACATCAAACTAAAAACTTCCATGCACCAAAGGAAATGATCAAGAATGTGAGAAGGCAACCTAGAGACTGGGAGAAAATATTTGCAAATCAGTATATGATAAGGGGTTAATATCCAGAATATGTAAAGAACTCCTGCAACTTAACAATAACAACAACAAAAAAAGAACCTGGTTAAAAAATGGGCAAAGGACTTGAATAGACATTTCTCCAAAGATGACATAAATGGCCAAAAAGCACATGAAAAGATGCTCAACCTCTTTCATCATTAAGGAAATGCAAACCAAAAGCACAATGAGATATCACTTCACAAACCCATTAGGATGGCTTCTACTAAAATTTTTTTAAAAACTAGAAAATAAGTGTTGGCAAGGATGTGGAAAAATTGGAACCCTTGTACACTATTGATGGGAATGTAGAATAGTGTAGCCTCTATGGAAAAAACAGTATGGTGGTTCCTCAAAAAATTAAAAATAGAACTATCACATGATTCAGCAATTCCACTTCTTAGAATACATCCAAAACAGTTGAAAGTAGGATCTTGAAGAGATATTTGCCTACCCATGTTCACAGCATCATTCACAGTATCTAAGAGGTGGCAGTAACCCAAGCATTCACTTACAGATGAATGGAAATGGGTAAATAAAATGTGGTGTGTGTGTGTGTGTGTGTGTGTGTGTATATGTATAATATATATACACACAAAAAAAATGAAATATCAGCCTTGAAAAAGAGGAAGTTTTGATTACATGCTACATACAACATGGATGAAAAGCCAGGGCATTGTGCTAAATGAAATAAGTCACAAAAAGACAAATACTGTATTTGCCCAAATGAGTTGAAAACTACGTCCACACAGAAAACTGCACACAAATGTTTATAGCAGCTTTATTCATAATTGCCAAAAATTCAGAGCAACCACGATATCCTTCAGAAATGGATAAACAAATTGGTGTATCCATACAATGGAATATTATTCTGCAATAAAAAGAAGGGATCTTATCAAGCCATGAAAAGACATGGAGGAACACTAAATGCATACTACTAGGTGAAAGAAGCCAACCTGAAGAGGCTACATACTGTATATGTGCAGCTATGAGACATTCTGGAAAAGGCAAAACTATAGAGACAATATCAAGAGCAGGGGTTGCCAGGGGTTGAGGGCAGTGAGGGGTGAGCAGGTAGAACACAGGGCATTTTTAGAGCAGGGAAGCTGCTCTGTGTCATGCTGTAATGGTGGAGACATGTCATTACGCATTTGTCCAAACCTGTAGAATCCACACCACTAAGAGTGCACCCTAATGTAAACTATGGACTTTATTTAATAATAATGTACCAACATTGGTTCATCAGTTGTAACAGATGTACCACATAAATGCAAGATGTTAACAATAGGAGACCAGCCCTGGCAACATAGGGGGACCCCGTATCTACAAAAAATTAAAGAAAAAATTAACCAAGTGTGGTGGTGTGCTCCTATTGTCCCAGGTACTCAGGAGTCTGAGGCTGCAGTGAGCTATGATCATGTCACTGCACTTCAGCCTGGGTGACAGAGCAAGACCCTATCTCTCTAATAAAAAAAGAAAAAAAAAGGAGAAACAGTGCATATTGGGGTGGGGAGGGGTCTCTATGGGAACTCTCTATATTTTCTACTCAATTTTTCTGTAAACCTAAAATGGCTCTTAAGAAAGTCTATTAATTTAAAAGGAAGGAAGGAAGGGAGGAAGGGAGGGAAGGAAACCACTCCTCACACCACAAAGGGCCAGGCTCCTGGTGGGCTCTTGCCAAGTGTGAGTTCCTGACCTCTGCCCGAGCACCTGTCCTCTCTCCCCTCCAGCCCCCCAGCTCAGACTTCCTCAGGTGTGTGTAATCAGGCATCTCTGCTAACTGCCCTCGGGTGACATTCCCACTCCTTAGCCCCTCACCATCCTACTCCAGCTTCCCGTCAGCCCCACCCTGCCGCTGTCTTCAGGCCTGGCCGCAAGCATTTAGGGGACACCATTACTTGGTGCTGCACAGATGGCCTGGCCCTTGCAGGCCCCCAGCTGGCCGAGCCCTCCTCCAGCTGGAACAGCCTTTCCCTGGCTCTGCTGCCTGGCGGAACTGCTACTCAACAGGCAGGTTTCTGCCTGGACACCAACTTCTCCAGGGAGCCTTCCCTGAACTCCACCCCCACCCTGGTGCTGGAGGCCCCTGGCTCCTGAATCACGTCATCACAGGACGCTGAGACTGGAGCTGTCCCAGGGCAGGACCTGGCTGGGAACGGGTGCTCACTGCCAGTTCAGAGCCATCCAGAGGAGCGGAGGCACAGCCTTCTGGGAGAACAGAATCTCCTCCCAAGCAGCCAGGCTGCTCCCGGCCTAGGCAAGGACGTCCAAGGTGTCCACGCGAGGATGCTCAGCAGCATTGCTTGTGGTGGCAAAGCATTTAAAAATGACACCTATCAGAAGGTGGATGGTTAATAAACCAAGGTAAAGCCAAACTGGGGAATCCCAAGAGCAACTAACAAGGCTGAGTCTGGTCTACAGATACTGACATTTCTAACACATACTGTCGGGTCAAAAGGCCAGTTGTGGAAGATGTTAAACAACACATACACACAATCATGTATTTGTGTAAGTGTCATTTATGTATGTAAATGGATGGGAAAAGGTCTGAATAAGCCCCACCAAACTGGGCAGAGGAGTATATCATAGGAGAAAGGAGGCAGCAGAGAAGTTGGGAGGGGGTTTACTTTTTCCTCCACATACCTCTGTATTATTAGAATTTTTTTATAAAATGACTGTATTCATGTATCAGGTGTATTTGTAAAAATGGGATGAATCTATATATGCTGACTTGGAAATGTGCCCAATCTATGCTGTTAACATAAGAGTTAACACACACAGGCAATTGCGTAGACACAGGAAGCAAACTGGAAGGATCCATCACAAACTTCTAACAGTGGTTACCCCTGAGGAGTAGGCTAAGGGAAAAGGAACTTTCAAGTTTTATGTTCTATGCTTTGGTACTGTTAGAATTTGTTAAGACACACAAACATCAATCTTGTTGCTAAAACAAAAATAAAACCTATTTTCTTTTTTTTTTTTTTTTTTTGAGACAGAGTCTCCCTTTGTTGCCCAGGCTAGAGTGCCGTGGCATCAGCCTAGCTCACAGCAACCTCAAACTCCTGGGCTCAAGCGATCCTCCTGCCTCAGCCTCCCGAGTAGCTGGGACTACAGGCATGCGCCACCATGCCCGGATAATTTTTTCTGTATATATTTTTAGTTGTCCATATAATTTCTTTCTGTTTTTAGTAGACACGAGGTCTCGCTCTTGCTCAGGCTGGTCTTGAACTCCGGAGCTCAAATGATCCACCTGCCTCACACCTCCCAGAGTGCTAGCATTATAGGCATGACCCACCGCACCCAGCCCTATAAAGCCTATTTTCTACGGAAAGTTTTGGTGGAGGACTGAACGAATGGATGAGATGCGTAAATTAAGAGATTCTTTGGCCAGAGGCTTGTCGTTCCACGCTTGTGTCCTCAGCGAAAAGGGCGTGTCTGGAGAGGCGAGCAAGGGACACCATCACTTCTGCTGCTCAGAAGTGCAGGAAAATCACCTTCTTGTCAGAGAGGGCTCCCCAGCACCCATGGGTGCAGGACTGCCACCCAGCTTTTCCCACCTTCCCGGCATAAGCCCAGTGACTGGTTTCCAGTGAAACATGGCACTTTCCAGCCTCTCCTGCCTGGCCCACGCTGTGCCCCTTGCTGGGATCACCCTCCCCTTTCTTCTGCCTAGATGAGCACTGCTTGGCATTAGAGACCCCTGCCCTGGACTCCCTCGGCCCGACTGCCCGCCTCCTGTCGGGTCCAGTGTCTCAGTGAGGGTCCAGTGCCTCTGAGTGTCTCAGACAGAAAGTGGGGTCCTCGAGGGCAAAGGCCATCTCCTCACCCAGAGTCCCCAGAGCCTGGCCCTGACGTTGAAGGGAATTCCCTTTCAGCTTCACCAACACTTCATACCATGGGATTTCAGAAGGAGGTTGGGAAGATAACCAAGTGTGACACCGCGTGAAAGCTCACGGGGCTTATGTGTCAACAAGAAGTGTCTTTCCCCATCAGGCCTAGACTGTACGTGAGTCAGGGCACTGGGTGGTCAACATGGAGACACGTGGGGACAGCAGGTCCTGGGAGAGAGTCTGGTTCCCATAGTGTGGTGTCCAGGATTAGCAGGTGACAGGGTGAGACCTGAGGAAAATGAGCTGTGCTAGTTAAGGAAGTTCCCTTCAAATATCCATGGAGGTTGGCTTGGATCCTGAAATCACGGGCTGATGCCAGAAACAGTAATAACAGCAGTAGCTGAAAGTTATAGACTCTTCCCTAAGTGCCAGGTGCCAAGTGCTTCACACATGTTATCGTTATCTCGTCTCCCCCTTGTAACAACTCTGGGGGGAATGTACTATGATCATACCCATTTTATAGATAAAGAAACTGAGGCTTAGAGAGGTTGTATGACTTGTCCAGGGTGGCAGGCCTAGACTTGAAATCCAGACAGTATGATGCCAGAGCCAACACCCTTAAGTGCCATGCCCAGGCTCTGGAACTCAGACCCCCACAGGCCCAGGGGCTAGTGGAGACCAGAAATGCACACACTGCGACTTGCATCTTCAGCTGGTCTCTGTCTTGATGGGATGTGGGTTCAAGGTACTAGCTTTTCTGATTCTGCTAAAAAAGTCAGAAATCTAGATTCTGATATGCAATTTCCTTATGGAAATCTCCTTTGTTAAATGCTGTAAGGGAAAAACTCCTCCAGGCCACATGCAGCCCCGAGGGCTGTCAGTTTGCAATCTCTGTCTGTACAGCCTCCTTGCAAATACAAAGTGACCTTCTTGTCTTGTCTGTTCTATGAATTTGCATATGTGTCCTGGGGCTGGAGGGGAGGCATACCTGTGCGTGTGAGGTGGGGTGCGTGCAACAACGGTAACACTGTGACTTACACAGCCTGCTTGCAGTGAGCGCAGAAATCCCTTCAGAGCCCAGCCCAGACTCTCCCCTGTGGGCTTTAAAAAGCCTAACTTCTCTGTGATTCCTAGGGTCCCACCTCCTGCCAGGTAAAATGCTAAGTGTCTTCCACGCATATGTCAGAATGTATTCAGATTGTTTACAGAACTTGCCCAGTGGCAGAGACAGACGGTGCTAAGGCTGACAGCCACACCCCAGTCTATCTGCCTCTCACAGTGAATCCTGTCGCAGGCACCTTCAGCATCAGGAACCTGCAGGGAGCGCGCAGGTGGATGGCCAGGCATCCTGCTGGCCACTCTCCAGTGCTTGTCTCGTTCAATCCTCACAACTGTCTGCGGAAGGTACTAGTATTTACCCAATTCATAGAGGAGCAAATTAAAGCACAAAGAGGTCACACAGCTAAAGTGGCTTTAAGAACTGTGGAAGGAAACTGCATACAGGGTCTCTGTAAAGCCCCTGGCCAGCTGAGTGGGTGGGGGTGGGTGGGACAGATGTGGCCTGCCGCTTCCCCGCTCCCCTTCCCAATAGGGGCTGAGTCAGAGAGGGCCTGGGGCTGCTCACACACCAGGTCATTGATGACTCCTTTTCAGATGGACTGGTGTGGGCCAGGGGCAAGGGGCCCCACCCCAGGAAGTGGCTCACAGTGACTGGGCCTGGCTGCACCTGGAAGGGTGTGGCTGGCTTTGGCACACTTACCTGTGGGAGAGCTTCCTGTCCAAGCCTCCAACAAAAAGGCTGCTCCTTGGGGCAGCCCAGAACTGAGTCACATGCCCGGGGCGGGGTCCACCGCAGGACTTCAGCACCCAGCACTGACCCAGCCAGGGAGGCCACTTCTCACGCCAGTCTGGTCCCTAAGAAGCTGGCTGTTTACAGGAACCTGATGGAAGGACACCACTTCCTCTCTGTGGTCCATCTCCAAGCCTCATTGCATCCTACGTCCTTCATATTGCTCAATCCTGTCCACCCTCCCCCCCATCTTCATGTCCTTGGCTCTACATGTCCCAGCCCGCAGTCTCCCTCCCCTGCAGCCCATCCTCCACACAGGTAGGGTCTTTCTAAAATGTAAACCTGATCCTGTCTCTCCATTGCTCTGAGACCTCAGTGGCTCTTCTTGCCTGGGCACAACCCTTTAGTGGCACAAGGGCACAGGCTCCCTCTGATCCAGCTCTCACCAGAGGTCATGTCTCCCGCCAGTCCAGCCCACTGCAGGTTCCCTCCGGTTCTTGAACATCCTGAAGGTCTTTCTTGCTTCCTTGTCTACTCTTTGCGGGGGTTCCCTTCCCGGAATGGCCTTTCCCTGCCCTACCTGCCTGTAGCAGACTGAACAATAGCCCTTAAAAGGCTGGGCCCGGTGGCTCATGCCTGTAATCCTAGCACTCTGGGAAGCCGAGGCGGGAGGATCACTCGAGGTCAGGAATTTGAGACCAGCCTGAGCAAGAGCAAGACCCCGTCTCTACTGAAAAATAAAAAGAAATTAACCTGACAACTAAAAATATATATAGAAAAAAATAGCCGGGCATGGTGGCGCATACCTGTAGTCCCAGCTACTCGGGAGGCTGAGGCAGGAGGATCGCTTGAGCCCAGGAGTTTGAGGTTGCTGTGAGCTAGGCTGACGCCACGGCACTCTAGCCGGAGCAACAGAGCGAGACTCTGTCTCAAAAAAAAAAAAAAAAAAATAGCCCTTAAAAAATAGCTTCATCTGAATGCCTGGAACGTGCGAATGTTACCTTATAGGGCAAGCAAACAGACAACAACAATAACAACAAAAAATGGTGGGGGGAGGTGTCTGCAGATTTGCAGATGTGATTAAGTTAAGCATTTTGAGATGGGGATGATTATCCTGGATTATTCTGGTGGGCCCAGAATGCAATCCCCATATTCTTTTTTTCTTTCTTTTGAGACAGAGAGTCTCACTATGTCACTGGGACTAGAGTGCAGTGGCGTCATCACAGCTCACTGCAGCCTCAAACTCCTGGGCTCAAACGATCCTCCTGTCTCAGTGGTCGAGTGGCTGGGACTATAGACACACACCACGATGCCCGGCTACTTTTTCTATTTTTGGTAGAGATGGCGTCTCGCTCTTGCTCAGGCTGGTCTCGAACTCCTCGCCTCAAGTGATCCTCCCACCTTGGCCTCCTAAAGTGCTAGGATTACAGGTGTGAGTCACTGTACCCGGCCTCCTATATTTTTATAAGAGAGAGACAGAGGGAGATTTCACTACACACAGAGCAGAAGGCAAGGTGAAGACATAGCAGTGGGAAATTTGAAGAGGCTGGCTTTGAACACTGGAGTGATGCAGCCCAAGCCAAGGAATGCAGGCAGCCACCAGAAGCTGGAAAAGGCAAGGAACAGCCTCCAGATGGAGCACAGGCTGCCAACACCTAGATGTTGACCCAGTGAACCTGGTTTTGGACTTCAGGCTTCCAGAACTATTAGAGAATCAATGGATGTTATTTAAGCCACCAGATTTGGAGTAGTTTGTTACAGCAGCCACAGGAGACTAACACACCGCCCAAGTCCTCTTTCTTGATTCAAGGTCAGGTCTAATGGCTTCTCAACCCACCCTCATCTGTGAAACCTTTTGGAGCCTTGTCCCAGCATTTGGAGTCCATTGTTTCCTTCAGCTGCTGGCGAACGGGCTAGTAGTTCACACAAATCTTGGTCTTAAAATGATCATTTATATATGTTTCTCCCCAAAGACTGTGAACACCTAGAAAGCGAAAACTTATGTTTTCACTTTTCTATCTCCAGCATCCATCTGGCCCCGGGCCCGGCTCCCAGTATGTTCTCTGCGGCCGTCACACTGTGGCGCTGCCCAACTCCAGGGGCACCATGCATGCTGGACGTTATGGGAAATGAATCCCTAGAACAGATTCCGAGGGGAACCATTTACATAAAAGATACTGTGAATCGTGCTTCCTGGAGTTGGGCAACCCTGTAGCTCTGGACACATTTATCAAATGAATGAACTATATTCCACCGTCCTCCTCCAAAAAAAAAAAAAAAAGCTATTCCCTATTCCCACAGATGATGGCAGCATCAGGCGTTAAGTGTGGCCTCCCGAGGGAGCTGCTCTAGGAAGGAGATACTCTGATTGGGATGTGTCCATTCCAGTGATATTCACAAAGGCCTGTCCTTCCCTCACTCTTCGGCTGACATTCTACAGGCAGCTTAGAAGGTGCAGGAAACCATACATTAGAAATGCGCAGGAGGCCCGGGGGCGAGGCAGGGATGAGGATGGTAACAGAGAAGCACCTGCCATACAGGCAGTCCCTCCATGCTCAGAACTAGCTGAGCACACAAGTGAAAACAGAAATGCACTTAGATACATAGTTCCCATATCTTCCAGAACAAACATATTAGTTCCTCAGAAGAAATAAAAACTTGCCACTGCCTTTAGGTCCATTGCTCATCTCAGTGGACTCAAGGACAGCTCTACTGCGTGAGGGGCTTCCTCTGGAGTCCCCTGGTGGAAGTCAGGGCCACGCCCTGCGCTTGGACCCCGCAGGGCAATTCCATGGTGCATCAGAGGAGCAAAGGGCCTGTGTGGCCTCCAGACGGTCCTCAGAGAAACCTCTGCCAAACACAGCTCCTTCCGCTCTACACCTCTTCTGGGGACAGGAGCTGTTATGTGACTTAAGTCAAATCCAAAAGTTACCATACAGTCCGGGCTGCCTCCCAGAGGCTCTTATTGGCGGCATTTTCAAAGCTGTTTCTCGAGCCTTCCTCCCCGGGTGCCTCTTCCTCCCTCTTCCAGCCATCCTCCCCTCACTCTCGTGGGATTATCCACTTAGTCATGTACGGAGGACTAAACTTATCAGTGTATTGTTAGGACTAGATATCCTGGCAAGTGACAGAAAATTCAGAATAATAGTGTCTTAAACAACAACAAAAAAGTATATATTTCCATCATGTATAAGGGTTGGCGTTGTGCTCCATTGGCCAGGGACCCAACCTTCTTCTAACGTGTTCCTCTGCCACGCATGGCCCCTGTTCCCAAGTTCACTTCCTGGCGCAAGATGACTGCTCCAGCAGCAGCCATATGTCTGCATCGAGCCAAGAGGAAAGAGAAAGGGGAGGAGGAAGGGCACACCTCTTTCCTTTGACACTTCCCTGAAGGTGCGTGGACCACTTCTGCTCACGTACCACTGGCAAAACCCTAACCACAAGGCCACACATTGCTGTAACAGATGCTAGAAAAATTAGTCTTTGAGTGGCCATGAGCCCAGTTGAAATTGAGGGAATCTCTTATTGAGAAAGAGAATAGATACGGAAGCAACCAGAAGTGTCTGCCCCAACCAGGTGGTAACAAAAGGTTTCAGGAAAATGTTTCATAATGGGTGGGACATTCAGCAAACAACAATGAGATATCATTTTACCTACATCAGATGACAAAATATAGAAAGTCCAACAATACCAAGTCATAGAGAACATGTAGAAAAATGGGAACTCCCCTAACTGCTGTTGAGAGTGTAAATTACTATAAGCCCTTTGGGGAGCAATTTGCTTAGAGAAATTGCTTAGAGCAATTCCTAAGGAAGTTGAAGATGTTCATACCCATAATCCAGGAACTCCACTTCTAGGGAAAGTCTCATACATGCACTCAGGAAGACAAGTATAAGAGTTGACTGCAGCAATGTATGTGACATTTAAAAAAAAAACAAACTGGAAACCACCACCAAATGTCCATGGATAAACAACTGTGCCATTTTTATAATGCAAATAAATGCAATGAAATATTATAGAGCAATTAAAATAAATGAACCACATCCACCTGTATCAACATGGATAAATCTCAAAACATAACATGAGTTGGGAAAATTCAGTTGTATCTGTGGATTAGTCAGGATTCTCCAGAAAAACAGAACTAATAGGATATGTATCTATGGAGACCAAGAAATCTGCCATTTGTAAGCTGGAGATCCAAGAGAGCTGGTACTATGCAGTCCAAGTCCAAAGGCCTGAGAACCAGGAGTTCCAATGTCCAAGGGCAGAAGATGGATGTCCCAGCTCAATAAGAGAGAGAATTTGCCCTTTCTCCACATATTTATTCTATGTGGGCCCTCAATGAATTAGATGGTGCCCGTCACACCGGTGAGAGTGGATCTGCCTTACTCAGTCTACTGATTCAAATGCAAATTTCTTCTGGAAGCACCCTCACAGACACACTCAGAAGTAATATTTTACCAGCTACCTCGGCATCCTTTAGCCTGGTCAAGTTAACACATAAAATTAGCCATCACAATCTGTAATGTTCCATTTCATAAAAAGGGATAGAAGAAAAAAAAATCATATCAAGATTTGGTAAACTAGGTGGTAGTTTCACAGGTGTTCATCGTGTTATTCTTTATTATATGTTTGAAATGGTTTACAATGAAACAGTTAGCTGTCTTTTAAAATGCTTCACAAGGGGAAGAAATTGGCATGAAAAAGTTTGTGTTTTGCATCATCTAGAAGTAAGAATGCCCTCACATGCATCTGATCCTCTCTACGAAGTCAAAATGTTTAGTGGACATGGTATTGGCTCCCCCAAATCCAAGCCCCTGGATGATTAATCTAAAATCATACTGGTAATCAAACTCCCTTTGCCAGTGATGGGTTCAGGGCCCCACTTTGGGCTGGTGAGTTGTTTTAAGAAAATAATAGGTCACTCTTTAAATTGCTCTTTTCACATAAAAATAGGTTTTGAAAAACTTTCCATGTCAGGACCTAACCATCTTCTTCATTTAAAAAAATGTTGCATCGTATTCCACAGTGTGCGAACAGTCACGTTTATTTCACTTTTCCTTTATTGGTGAACATTCAGACGTGCCTCTTTGGACACTGGTGAAAATACTTCTGAAGAGGAAATGTACTAAAGTAGAATTCCTGACTTACAGGAGCTAAGTGCCTTTTAAGTTTAGATAGATGCTGTCGGCTTGCCCAGAGGATGCCTGTGCCAGTTTAGGTGCCTGATGTAGCAACGTGCACCGTGTGCTCAGGTGCTGGCCTCCTCCCTCTTCCTGCCTGCCCACTCCATGGGCTGCAGCTCCCGTGCAATAGCGCAATAGCCTGCATTTCTCCCACAGGGAAGCCCTGGGTGTCCGTGGGAAGAACGAGAGAGAGAGAAACGCAGGAGGAGACAACCGGCCCTGCCTTCTAGGAGCTTTCTTTGATTCACCATAGATGACACTGAAAATATTTAATTACCCATGGTTCTAACACAAATCAGGACAGAGGCCTTGCCCTAGAGTCCCCAGGTAGGAGGCTAGAAGCCCCTTGCTGATCTAGGTGTTAACCCTTTAGTTGCTAGAATCATATGAAGGTCTCAGGGCCCCTCAGAGGAAGGGGTGATGAATGCAGACAGCAATGGCCATATCCAAGCATGTGTACTGCAGGAAATCTGAGGAGGCACAGGTTCCTGAGTACCATGGGACTCCGAGATAGGTTCCTGGAGGAAGAGGCTCTCCTGCAGAATTTGGGTGAAAGCAAGCTGGACAAGCTTGGACCCTCCAATTCTGTGTACATAGCCTTCTTGGGCCCCTCTGTAGGACCCCTCCTCTTTCCTGTTTGCCCCAAAGACACACTGACCTGGGGCAAATTATTGTTTGAAAGAAAAACCACGGATGATTTTAAAAATATGAATGAAAAGACCCCATCAAATCCTCCTTGACCTCAATTTTCTCTGTTTTGAGCAGTAGAGAAAGGTAAGATTCCAAATGGACCTGCTTTCCCACCAAATTGGGTTGGAAAAACAGAAGAGCTGACTTCAGCAGCTCTGTGGAGCCAGCCTCTGGTCAACCAGTCAGGGCCTTCAAAAACACCATTCTTAACCTCCCAGGACTCCCTGGGCTCCTGGGGAGGCCCTCCTGGACCTGGGTGGTGCCATGCTGTGGGTGACCCATCACCAGGGCACTCAGGAAGCCTGCATCAGCCCCAAGGAACCCTGAGGAGGATCTTCACCCCACAGACAGACCTGGGGAAACAGAGACCCCCAAAGGGAGAGAGTTTGGGTCCAACAGGTATTCAGGAGCAGGGCCTTAGTGCTCTGAGGGAGGAGTATGGCCGAGGCGGGGACGCAGGAGGCTGCTCCCCTCCAGGAAAACCTGCTGCATGGCTGCAGAACCCTGGGGTCCATAGTCATTGTCCCTTCCTGCATGACCCAGGAAGATTTAATCAATCTTTTAAAGAGAAACAGTGGAAACTTCCTAAGAGGCCAGGAAGCCTTAGGAGACCTCCTTGGTTCCAAGTTCAGCCAGCTCAGCTCTTGCCCTCTGCCTGAAGAAGGTGGGTAAGGAGGGCGCCATCTTTGGTCCACAGGTCCAGGTACGAAGGTCATTCGGCACCTTCTCTCCTGCCTTCCCGCCGGTCCTTCCCCTTTGCTCTCAGGGCTGTTGGCCTCACTCCCGCAGGCCTTCAATAGCCTTTTTGGACTGAGGTGCCCAACGGGCGATGCAAACACTCATGAGGTCCAGGGCCTCGCAGGGAATGACGCAGGAGCAGGAGCTCACCCGGTGCTTCTCAGACCAGCATGCCCGAGGTCACCCGGGAACAAAGCAGTTATTTATTTCTCCTTTTAGCTCAGAGTATGAAGAGAGAGGGCATTGTCTTCTATAGAAAGACGCTGAGAACTTTTTTTTTTTTTTTTTAACAGCCCTTCCCAAGCGTGTCCGTTTAAAGAAGGCCCCAAGTCTCCAGCACTTTGTGGAGGGCTGACAGAACCGAGCGCACGTAAGAATCCCATCCGCAGCCGGAGGAGAGACGGGCAGTGTGTGTGGGTCCGTCGGTTTCAGGCCCCATCGCCCGGAGACCCCGCACCGCTGGGGAAAGCGATCCCACCGAGCCGGGACTCCCGCGCACCTGGAGCGCGCTCCGCGCTCACGTCCAGAGGGCGCTGCAGACTCGCGCCCACAGAGGACCAACTCACACCCTCTCTGCTCCCCTCCCGGGCAGCGCCCCAGGACCCTGGGCCGGGGACGGAAGGAGGTGCGGCCCGGCCTCACCACCGCGGGTGCAGCCGAGCTGAAACGCCGGGAACCACAGCTTGCGGGAACCACGGCTCCCGAAGGCGGCGAAGTTCAGCCCCTACCCGGCGGGAGCGGGGCAGGCTCGGACCCTAGGGGGCGGGAGGGGCGGGGCTTGGCCGGGGGTGGGGCGTTCCAAGGGGCCGGGCCCGGCTTGGTGGCTCAGGGGGCGGGGTTCTGGGGGGTGGGGACTGGGGCTGGCCTCTAGACCTGGCGGAGCTGGGGGTGGGGGGCTAGTTTTTGCAACGGCTAAGGGCCTCTGAGTTTATTATAAGGCGGAGCTCGGCGGGAGAGGTGCGGACCGGATCCGATCCGAGCGCAGAGGAATCCGGCAGTAGAGAGCGGACTCCAGCCGGGGCACCCCGAAGCCCTCGCCTAGGACAGCAGAGCCCTGGGCAGGCGTCCGAGGGAGCATCGCGCAGCGCAACCCGCGGAGCCGGCCCTCAGCCCCGACCCGAGCAGCCCGCCGAGCTCCAGCCGCCGGTCCGGGCAGCATGAAGCGCGCGGCGCTCTGCCTCTGGCTTTGCGCGCTGGCGCTGCGCCTGCAGCCGGCCCTCCCGGTGAGTGCGGCCCGGGCCGGGCTGGGAGGCGGCGGGAAGCCGGGGCGAGCCACCGGCCGATGCCGGCAGCGGCACGTGGAGGGGGAGGGGTAGCGGGGACTTCCCTTCTTCCCGCGCTAGTCCAGCGGGCCGGGGGACGGTGAGCCCCGAAATCAGGGCTCCACCCCAATTCTCTCCGCTGTCGGTGGGCGCCGCCCGGGTCCCGCTGCTCGGGTCGGGGGGCTAGGGCGCCCCGCCGAGCGGAGCCTGCGCCGGGGCTCCGCGCTCAATTATGTAAAACGTCTCCACATGTGTCGGAGCCCGCCAGCCCGCCGCGGCGCCCGGGGTCGTCCGCTCCCACCCCCTCGCCCGGGCCACCGCGGCGGCTAGGCCCCCGCCGGTGACCCAGGGGATGCAGTGACCGTGGCCACGGCGCCCCTCTCGCAGACCCTAATTCAAACCAGACCCGCGGGCTTGCGCCCCAAGCGCCACCGATCCTGGGCGCCCGGCCCCTTTGCGCGGAGGCAAGTTTGGGCGCAGCTCAGGCGGCGCGGGAGCGGGTGGGTGCGTTGGCCCAGGGAGCCGGGCCGGGGCTGCGTGGGGTATGCGGGCGGCCGCAGGGCCCTCGAGCTTTCACTTGGCTGCTGAAGGTGAGCCGGGCCGGGCCGAGCCGGCAGCGGGAGGTTCCATGAAGTTGGCCTCGGAACGCTAGAGACCCGGACGAGCCCAACTTCTGGGCTACTGAAGTTGAGCTGGCCCCGGAGGGCGCGTTCCCGTGCCGGGCACGGCCGAGGCGCACGGGCGCCTTCCACGCGAGTGGACCCGGGAATGGCCTCCCCCTCCCCGGCTCGGCTTTGTGCTGAAGCCGCGCGGAGGGAAGGCGGGTCCCTTGGCCCGCCCAGGAGAGCTGGGGAGAAAGAGGGACAAATGTGGAGCTCGAGGCTGGGGGAGGCCTTTGGGTAGCATGCAGCATCCACTTTTGGCGGGGGTCATTCTCTTTTAAAGAGGGACGTGGCCGAAAAAGAGCGGCCTGAGGGTCCCCAGAAAGTGAATCTCCCGCCCCAACCGCCGTCCGCTAGCCCGCCTTCCCCAATGGGGGCGCTTTGTTCTCGGCCCCTGTAACCCTTCCTGGGAACCGCCCCGCAGCGGCGGCCCCTTGACGGGATCTGGGACCTGGGCCGCCGCCAGGTGTCAGCGCCGGCCGCCGGGTGCCCACGTCCACCCCCCAGCTCCCGCATCCGGCGCTGGAGTCGTGGAGGTCCTCCCGGCGGGCCGCTCGCCCATCCCTGGGGATGCAGAGGGGAGGTGTGGAGCCGGGGGCTCTTCCCCTTCCGGAAGTGGCGGTCTCGCCACCACATCTGGACAGCTCGACTTCCCCAGCTCTGGCAAAAGGAGGCGCTTGGGCAGGGAAGGAGCGTTGCCGGGGTTGGGGGTGGGCACGCGGGTCCCTCACTTCTAATGTGACATCTGGACAAGTGACCTGCTGTGAGAGCTGCCCACTATAATAGTACCTACCAGTTAGCGAGAGCTTTGGGGTATTTTATGGGGGTCTGGCTCACATGAGGGGAGGTAGGTACTGTGGTTTTTGAGGCTACCGTGGAATGTGCCTTCCCTGCTTCCCGAGTGACCTGGATTTCCAAACATTTGAAGTACAGGAGAGGTCCCTGCTGCCTGTTGAATTGCGAGTGAGTTGGAGTGTGTCGGGTGCTGTATCTGGAGAGCCACCGGGAGGGATATGATTTCTGAGCCGGGTCTCTAGTGCACTCCTGGCTTTCAAGTCCAAGACGTTGCTCTTTAGGGTTGTGGTTTCTGCGGGACTCAGATCGCGCCTGGAATTGCAGTTAGGACTCTGGAGGAGACAGTGGAGCGCTTGGCTTACCTCCCTGCCCCGCCTGGCATCACCTCCTTGCTCTGCTCTCTCCAGGCCCAAGATGGGGCCTGAGCAGGGGATGCCAGGGTGGGGCGCTCCACCTATTTCCAGCAGGAATCAGGGGGGCTGGTGGGTCCTTTGCCTGTCTTGGGTGAGGCAGACATTCCTGTGAGCTCGGATCCTCCAGCGCCCCTTAACCCTGGGAGGCAGATGGAGTTTGGGATTCTCTATGAACTGAGTTTCCTGGAGTTTTCTGTGGGCTGGGTAGGGCCAGATACTGCAGTATGAGGGGTTATTTCTTGCCCAGAAACGTTGACATTTTATGGAGACACAAGGCCCAGGAGGCAGGAGAGTCTACAGGGGGAAAGGAGGGAGGGAGGCCTTCCCAAGGAGGGTTTGCTCCAGCTGAGCTTTGGGGTCAGACTCCGGCTTGGAGCTTAGGTGCTCTGTTTTCTTTTTCTTATTTTATAAAGTTTAGTTTGTTTCTCTTTCCCAGCCCTGCCCTCTCCGTCTTACTGTGAATGCCCATGTTTGCCTAAGGGGGGGGTGGGGCGTAATGTGGCGTAAAGTGCCTTCCCAGAACCCTGCTTTACCCCTTCCCTAAAAGAAATAAGGCAGCTGCGATTTGCTTAAAATGGGAGAAGGTGCCCACAGGTGGCAGAGACCTGGCCTGTCCAAAGGTTCCCCTTGGCCCCAGTGGGAAGCAGGTCAGAACTCCCTGGGGACCAGCGAGGTAGGGAGTGACTCCTGGGCGCCTGACTCTGAATGGGCAGGGGAGGCTGCCAGGGCAGGAGCTTGCTCAAAACCGCTCCCAAGAGACGAAAACAGGTTTGTCTAAAAAGATTTCTCTGTGTGCGTGTATCTGTGTGTTTCCTGTGGTCTTTTGTTTCTGCCATGTAAGAAAAATTGCTTGTTCTGGAATAGTTATTTGCTGTTTTTCTCTCTTTCTCTTGTCTCTTTCTTGAAAGGCATAAAATCCCTTTTGCCTTAATTATGAGGGCCAGTGGAGACATTTCCCCGTGGCCTGGCAGAGTGGGTGGGGGTGGGGGAGAGGCACTAGCTGCCTCCGCTTGGGCTCAGAGCCTTGTAGAAGTGATGTCACCCCTGGCTTCAGCTCCACGGGGAGGGTGGAGCCAGTTTAAGTCTCTACCTGTGGCTCAGGATGGGGTCCAACAGAACCTCATTAGTGCAGATTGGTGGGGAGAGGGGTAAGGAAGGAGACGGGCCTGGAAAGAATTAATGAAAAGCTTGACTTCTGCAGTATTTTATAGAGGAATCTTTTATGTTGCAGCAGAATTTTGGAGTCTCGAAATCCCCTGGAATGAGGTGTCCTTGGTATCCAGGTTTTTTTGGCGAGCTAAGAATCCGTATTGCCCTCAAAAATACTCTTACTTCAGCAGGACTCGCTGAAATATTTGTATCCCTTCCTTTATCAACAAAAAAATGCCAGGCATGATTTAATCTCCTCTAGATGCCAGGGTTGTTGTCCTCATGGTTGTGCTTGGCCACGGCACTGTCTCCTGGGTTTACTGTGCTCTGAAGAGCGCTTTGCCCCTGTGCCTGGTGCCCCCAGGTTGCCCTGGTTTGAGTTCTGGTCTGATCTTTTTCCTTTGTCTATCCCTGTCTGAGAGCAGCCAGAAGTGACATTTGTGTGTCTGGGGTCAGCAAGCAGTTTTTCTGTACAGTTCCAATTTGTTGCTTTTTTTCAGCAGTGCTAAGAAACTGATCAGATTGGTTAGAATTATTTCTAAACCAAGAGTTTTAGGCTGACTAAGAGTCTTGCCTGTGAGTAAGGTTCATAATCTGTGACACGTGGATTTTGTGTCCTTTGTGGGCCTCACCTGGGACCTGAAGGTTTTATTGTCCCCCTCTGCCTCCCTACCCCCACCTAGAGTAACAAAGGGATGCTGACAAGGTGGGGCACTTACAGGCCTCCCTCAGTGAAGAGATGAGTAATCTCTTGGAGGAAGCACCTGAAGACACCCACGTCCCAAGTTCCTCACCCTGGTTTGAAAGTGACTTGCCTGTCACAGGTAGCCTGGACCAACTAGGCAAGGGCCATCGTTCTTTAGCCTTGACTGTTACTCTCAGCTTTGGTCCTGTCTCTGTCTTCACATATGTTTTATTTGGATTTTAGTTCATGTTTCTGAATAATCTACACCCCATACCATTTGGCAGGCCCAAAACAGCTTTGGATTAAGTAGAGCCCCAGGACTGATTCTCAACTCTGCCACCAATTCGCTTCGTAATCTGGGGTGAGTCACTGTCCTTCCAAGGCTTGTTGTCCTCATCTGTAAAGCGGACACCATAATACCTGTTCTCCCTGTCCTCATTCTGTCATTTGCGTATTCATTTCATAATGGATGTGTGAAAGTACTTTGCGATGAAAGTGCCTGAGGAAAGTTAGCTGTCGATATAATTAAGAGAGCCTGCTATCTCATGCTCAGTGCTTTCCTATATTCTTATTTAATCCCAACCCTTTACAATGTATATTATCGCCCTGTCTTGTGGACGAGGAAGCTAAGGCCCCTGCTAAGGCCCCTGCGGAGGTGAGCCCCTCCAAGGGGCAGCAGTGGCAGAACCAGGATTTGTGCGTGCAGCGTGTGGTGTGTGCGTGTGTGTGTGTGTGTGTGTGTGTGCGCGCGCGCGCGCGCGCGCGTGCGTGTGAAGGCATCAATACATCATAGGGCTGTCAAGTCTCCCCTGAGAAGCCTGGGTCTCGGGGGCTGGCTGAACCCTGAGAGGCCCTGCTGGGTGTTTGCTGGTCCGTCCTGGAGAACCATGGGTGTCAGCATTTTGGATGGGAGGGCGTTGGGCTGGGCTCAGCTGGCCTGAACGGTGCCTTTGGGCAAACCATGAGCATTGGGCAACATTCTGGGTTTGTGTTGGGTTTCGATGGCTGCTCAGGGACAGACAAGAGCTCTTCACAGGAAGCCTAGTGAAACCCAGCAGAGCACGTTGGGGAATGTGTGGGCTGTGGCCCAGGCAGAGCCCTTAGGTCTTTGGCTGGGTGTGGGGTCGCCTGTTTGGATGGTGCCCTTAAGCTGGACCCCTGTTGGCACCCAGCATGCACTGGGTGGACATTGTGGAATTGTTAAGCCTGGGAGGCAGGCTCTGTGACACAAGTGGGGTGCTCAGAACCCAGGACTCCTGGCTCCTGTGCTAGGTTTACCTCCTGGTCCCCTCCAACGCCAGGTCCTGCTGAAGGGGCAGCCACATGGGGAATTGGTCATTAGATGATTTCTAGCGTTGAACTGTTGCCTGATTGCCGTCTTCTTTTCACCAACCAATTTTGGAGTACTGGACTGAAAGTGCCCCTCGAGGCCCTGCCTGAGCGTGTCTAGAGAGAAGGAACAGGATTAAGGGAATCTGTGGAAAGGGGGCTTTTGGTGCCAGGATCCTGTACCCTTGAAGAGTCAGTACCATGTCAGTTCCCTCTCAGCTGTTCCAGCAGAGGTTGGATTGTGGGTGGGAACATGCATTCTGGAACCTTCCACTGAGTGGGACATGAGTGCCCTGACAGGCACCAGAGAAAGGCGGATGTGTGTGTGTCCAGGCTGTGGAGCTGAGGCCACACAGGCAAGACCTGGGCTTGGGGCCACTTCAGCAACTGTGCAGTTTCCGGTTGCAGGCACATGGGGAGCCCTCCATGGCCTTCCCCAAAGGACCAACTTTATCTGCACAATGTTACCAAGCCTGCCTGCCCTCAGGAAGCTTACATTTGGGCGGAGAGGCAGTACGAGAAGGTCCCTGGCATTCCCAGAGCTGAGACAGGCACACCAGCAACTCCCCAGTGGTCAGTGCTATGGGAGCCCAGAGGAAGGGGTGGTCTGAGCGTCCCCTGGAAGGTGTCCTGCTGCCTGTCATGCCAGGCGTGTTGGGCGGGGCCGTGAGAGTGGAGGCAAGCTTACAGAGCAAGGGGAGCCTACAGGGAAATCTTGGGGCTTGGGGCCGTTGAGCCAGGAGCCGGGAAGGGATGGTGGCCAGACCTGCCCCTCCACTGTGTCGTTTGCCTGGTGAACTTTCCTGTTGATTTGTGTACTCCGAGGCTTCCAGATGTGTCCCCTTTTGCCCCTGGGCCCTCTCCCCACCGGGAGACCCTCAAGGGTCTCGGACCTCCTGGCATTTATGGCTTTGTGGGTTGCCTAATTATATGTAGAGGATGCGCCTCCTCTGGCTTTCAGCCCTGGGCACAACTCCTCTGCCCAGTGGTTCACCAAGGGTTGCAGCCCCACCGGAGGCTGTGCGTTGCTGTTGTCAGGCTGCAGTCCCAGTTTTGGGAAGCCTGGTCACCACCTGGCTGCACCTTCCTCCTCAGAAGCTGGGAAGCTCCTTCCTCTCTGCATCCCTTGCTGGTGGTCTTTTCCCTTTGTAACTGCAGCTCTGACATTCCTCGGTCTTTGGCTGTAGAAGTCTATAGAAGTTATTCCTGCAGAGAAGGGCAGCCAGGACACCTGTCCTTCCTGCTCCCAGCTTAGCCCCCGACCCTGTGTTGCCTGGGCAGGCCATTGCCCCTCTGGGCCTCAGTTTTCCCATCTGCTCAAAAGGTCTCCTTCCCCTCCTCGGTTCTGAGAGCCATGTGGTTGCAGAGACCTTGTCCTGGAAAGGTGAAGGTGGCACTGTAGGACTTGTTTGGGGCTCATGGTCCTCTGCCATTATTCCTCTGGGGACTCGGAGAACTAGCTGCTCGAGGGTCATCTGTGGGATGGGCTACGCTGGTGGAGGCCAGGGTAGGCTGCGTGGAGGGCTGGATTGGAGCCCAGTGTGGGAGGCAGGGTGATGGAGGCTCCTGGGCAAGGTCGGGGTGGGGGCTGGGTGATGTTTTCTATACACACACACACACACACACACACACACTGGGGCATCCTGGCACCTGCCCCGAGGCCCACTCAGGCAGGTTGGGGCAGTGGGAAGGTGGGTGTGGTCATCAGCCCACTCATCAGCTGAGTCATGGTGCCAGGCCCATGGGTCCTCCCCGGAGACTTACCCAACCAGCCCTGATCCGCTGTGAGCCCACTGTGTGCCAGCGCGAGGTGGGGGAGTACAGCAAGGCGCAGGCTAGGGCCTGGGGGCCTGGCTTCCAGCCCTGGCCCTGCCTCTTTACTGTTGAATGGCTTTGTTCGTGGGTGTCTCTTGGCCTCAGTGAGCCCATCTGTGAAATGGGGGGAGGGGGCGGGGAAGCAGAGGTGAGGTCATGCTTTTGGGTGTGTTTGGCCTCTTGTGGCTGTGTGGTGTGACTGGTGGGTGTCTGTGGGGCTCCTGCTGCCCTAGGAGGGTTCTGTCTCAAGTGCTGAGGGGCTTTGTGAGCCCTACCTGGCTTGACCAGATCTAAAGCCCAGAGCCTGAGCACTTGCTGTGTGCACAGCCCTGCGCAGTGGGGAGGGGTCCATGCCTGGTCCAGGGGACTCATGAAAGAGAGGGTGGCCATTACTAGACAGGAGGGTTGGGCTCTGCAGATAGGCCAGGGGGGCAGTGACGATGAAGGGCGTTCACGATGCAGCACCTCATGGGTCTCCCCAGTCAGAGGAAGGGTTTTGTCCCAGAGATCTTCAATACAGCGGTTTCAAATCAGGAGCTTGGGCTGTAAGATGGAGCTGTTTCCTGGCCGTGAGAAGTGTTAGGGTAGGGGATCTCCCTGAGCGGGGCAGCAGGAGCTGCAGAAGCCACCAGTCCTACTCAGGGACCACTCTTGGGCACCATTGATCTCCAAAGATGTCGAGAGAACCAACTTTCCCGCCACCAAAACATTAGCTCAAATTCACAATCTTTCCCTCGTAGGGCTCCTTGGTGCTCTCTGTGGCCACAGTGGCCCTCTTTGGGTGCATTCTGTGTGACTCAGAGGGCTGAGAGACAGGATTCTGGTGCCTGGCCTGAGTGGGTAGGGGAGGATTGCGTGACCCCCAGGGTGGGAGGTGGAAGGGAACTTCTGGAGGGCTGAGGAGCTTGTGGCCACCCAAGGCATCTAGCATATGCCGAGTACCAGGGGGTCCCAGAAAGCTGTTTAGGACTTGGGCTCTGGCCTTGCTGTGTCCATGGCACCGACACCAGTGGTGGCTGCTGATGATCCAGGGACCTCACCTAGTTGGGGATGAGAGTGTGTCAGTCCTGTGGCCGGGCACAGAGTGACATTGACTCTACTCCCCAGCAGCTTCCCTGCATCCCTGCCGCTCAGAAAACTCTCTGCGGCCTTGGAGGTCCTATATCCCGGGAGTGTTCCGGACGGATATGACGGTCAGGTTTGGGCTTGCAGGGCCCTAGGCTGTAGGTGTTTCAGGAGCCTCTGGACCATCATAGAGGCTGACGTCACTCCAGCTTCTCCTAGAGAAAACCACAGGGGTGCAGTGCTGCTGTCATGGTGATCATATCTCTTCCAGGATGGGGTGCGGGGGAGGGTCTGGACTGCCTGAGATCCTCACGCTCTGCCCCCCATCTCCCCTTCCCGCCCTCACAGGTACTCTAAAGGAGACCCGGGGCTGGGGAGTGGACACAGGTGGAATTTTCCCTGGGGCCAGGCCTGTTTGTTGTGAAGTCCAGGAAGCCGACCCCTGAGCTTTCCGTTGTGAATCTGAAGCAGTGACTGAGGTGTCCTGGGCTCGGGATTGTGGGAAGAGCAGAGACCCGCCCCCCTCCCCCACCTACCCCCATCCTCCAGTCCAGGAGGGCCATTCTTACAGGCCCTGTCTAGGGGGCTGGCCATGCAGTGGGCGTGCTGGCCCACCTGTCTTCCCCGTGTAGGGGCAGCCACCTGAGCTGGGTCTGCCTGCCTTCGGGGGCTCCAGTCTGGGGTCCTGAAGCCTTGGGGTGGGCGGAGCGGTGGGACACAGAACTAGCTGGCTAGTCTGCCTTGGTTCGTTCCAACTCGGGCTGGAGCAGAGAGGTGTGCGGAGGCTGGGAAAGGCCTAGGACATGGAGTCTGCCCACCTGGATCACATCCCGGTTTGTCACTTCCTCCCTGTGTAATCTTGGGTGCAATTCTTCCCCTACCTCCAAGCCTCAGTTTCCTCATTTATAAAATGGAGTTTCTCATATCCTGCCTCAGGGCTTTTGGAGAGATTCAGGGAAGTAACATGTGATATGATTGGGGCCTCTTCCTTGCCTGGAGCAAAGGGGAGCACATCCGGGTGAGCCCTGAGGCTGAGCTGCCCGGGGAGCCCCTGGGAGCACCCTGTTGCCGAGACTGGGGCAAGGCTGCAGTCTGACCCGGCGGGCATGTGGTCACAGTGTGAGCTCCCCCGACCCCAGCCTTCCTGACGTAACAGGGTCTGCAAACATGGCTTTTGCCCCTTCTCAGGAGCACAAGCCTTCCCTGGCAGGCCAGACTTTGCTCTCCTCCGCCTGGGCCCCTGCCAGGGGCTGCCTCCTGACCTGGGGAGGTGTGGGCTGGGCTGGCAGCAGGGGAGCAGACCAGGTAACCCACACACCGGGACACCTGAGTCAGGGCTCTGGCCAGCTGAGCAGGGCCCCGGTTGTGGGGCACAGTAGCCGGTGTCCTTAACTTGAAACTGCAGTTTGTCCAGGAGAAGAAGCCGGGTTCTCTGCGGAGGCCGGCAACGCTGGGCCAGGCTGCAGGGTGCGGGGAGGGCCTTGCCTGTGCTGCCTCCGGTGGAAAAGATGGCTGCTCTCCTCCCACGGTGGGCGCTTCACAGCATGCCTGCTGGCCCCTACTTCAGTGGCCGTGTGCCCTCGGTCAGGTGACATACTCCCTTTGCCTCAACGTCCTCGTCCGTAAGATGGACGTGGTACTACAATCGAAGGTGGTTGTCAATATCAAATAAGTTCAGGGAAAGTGCTTAGATAAGTACCTGCCACGTAGTACTCAGTAATTATCAACTGTGATCATTATTTTTTTCAAGGCCCAATTCAGTTGTTTCTATTCTTTAAGTAACCCCCAGCCCAGGTCAGATGCTTGGATTCTTCTCCCACCCCTGACTATCCCTGAGCCCTGGGCAAGGTGTTGTGGCCACTTCCCTTCCCTGGGGTCACTCTGAGCCCCTACCACCGGGACTGCACCCACAGTCTCCCTGCCAGCCGCCTCAGCGCCAGCAGAGGCTGCGAGGGCGCAGGAGCTCCGCACTGTGCATTTGAGGCGGCTGTGCAGATCTCCTGGCTGGTCGGGAGTGGGGCAGGCCGCTTGGGCCGGGGTCCACCATGATCTGAAGGAGTGGCCCAGCCTCTTCAGACACGGCCTTCACAGAAAGCCCTGTCTTCCATCACCCAGGCCGGAAGGTACCAGCCCCACCCTCCCTTGGGACCCCCTGGGGCCCCTTCAAGGATACTGTGCCCTTCCTGTGTCCCTGTCTAGGCTTCCCAGCGGCCTCAGTGCCCTCTCAGCCCGAATTGTACTTCTGAGAGGCAGGTTCCCAGGCTAGGCCATTGTTCTTCTGTCTGTGGGAGGAGAAGCCATGTACATCTGTGGCTCAAAGGAGGAACAAAGGGAATTTAGTCTTCCTTTCCTGGGTATGGCATTGCTGGTATCCACATTCTGACAAAGGCTAAGAAATTTGCTCTTGGCACCTTCCAGCCTCCCTTTTATCATCCTTTCTCATCTCCTGAAGCTCCTACCCACCCCCAGCGCCCCAGTTCCAGAAATAGCCCCTCCCCCACATGGAACTAATTTATGCTATACTGTGAGTGACTAGTACCCCTTCACCTTCCTAGAGGCATTTTCCTTTTCAAGGGGATAGTACGTGATGACAGGAACGCTGATAGGAGAGATTTTGGTGATAAACTTGGCGCAAGTGCCCCCTCCCCCCATAAACACGCAGCTGGTGCTCTGGCTGGCTGCAGGTGTGTCAAAAGCTGCAGTTTCTGCCTCTGTGAAACTTGGGGACACTTTATTTAGCCAGTGCAGGGGGAGGGTGTCACTAGAAGTCCATATGCCAGAGGTGTTAGGCCCCCAAGCCTGTAGGACTGCTGTTCTAGGGAACCTTCTGGGGACCGGTTTGGGGAGGAGGATGGTGAGGGAGAGAGCCCTGCAGGGAGCAGCCAGGGCTGGGGGAGGGGCAGTGCTCTGGAGGCATCGGCTGCCCACTCTGTCCCAGAGTCACCTTGGTTTGGGATATCGGCAGCATCCTGCCTAGGCCACGACTCCCCTTGGGAAGGTGGCAATGATGATATCGAGTCCGTGTGAATCAGCGGCTCTGTCCCTACTTGTGGGTCTGCCCACTGCTGAGTCCCATGTTGTGCTGCGCCACCCCTCAGGTGGGCAGCCTGCTGTGGCCCCTGTGTCTGGCTGCCCCTTGGGGGCAAGCCCTGACTCTCCAACCAGAGAGCCACAGACTTGGCCTTAGGACCCCTCTTGCCACCATTTTGGCCACACCCCCATTGTATAGATGGGCAACCTGAGGCAAGGTTTTTCCAGTAATTTAGGAAAAGAGCCCAGACTGCAGCCAGGGTTCCCGTACTGGGTCTGATCATTTCCCTTGGCCACCCTGTGGGCAGTGCTGTGGGTCCCTGAGGAGGGGGTGTTGGTTAGCCTTGGGGGACAGACCCCCTGTCTGGCTCCCAGAACAGCACCAGGTGCCGAGGCTGGCGGTGCTGGGGCTGGGCGTCCTTGCCCAACGCCCGAGTGCAGTCTTGCCCTGCCCGGCCCAGGTTCTGGCAAGTGGGGAAAAGCAGAGGAACTGGTCTTCCAGCTCTGTGGCTCCACACCCAGCCCTCCGCCCGGCCGTTCTGAGACTAGTCCTGGCACGCGGGCCGCCGAGGCAGGCGCCGTGGAGGGGGTAGGCATGGGGGTGCTGGCGGAAACACCGGCCCGGCTTGGGCATCAGGGCTGGCATTGGGCTGCTAGGTTCCCCCCTCTCTCAACAAACATCCCCAGCCCCTGGGGTACCCCAAGCAGACCCAGGGCCACGAGGCTCCTGCTGTGACCTTGACCTCAATTTCCCATCTGTGAAGCCCTGACATTACACTAACTTGAAAATGCTACTGGAAAGGGGTCTTTAAAGCCAAGCACAATGCCGGGGTCCCTCCACCTGAGGCCCTGCCTGGAACCCCCCACCCCACCCCCATCGAGGTGCCAGGGTGGGAACTGCTGAGGGGAGTATGGCAGGTGCCCTCAGGGCTGAAGGCCATAGGAACCTCCTTGGCCTGCCCGTTCTGTCCCCTCCTGTCCTGGGCCGAGCCCATCACTCCCTGCCTGTCCTGCCCCCAGCAGGTCCCAGCTTGCCTTGTTCTCGGTAGAGAGTCAGTGAGCTGATAAATCACTGTGCCTTTCCCCGGAAATGCTGATGCTGCCTCGAGGCCCCTGGGGGCTCCTCCCTCCTGGGAGTGGCTCCAGCGGGGAGATTTCAGGGTCCTGAGGCCTAACCTCAGCAGCCCCCCTGGCAGGCCGTGGAGCTAGGAAACAAGCCTTTGGAGAGCAGTGATGCGTCCACCACCACCTGCACATCCAGGGGCAGGTGGGAGCCCAGTATCTCCTGGGCCCTGGGCTGCAGCTGGCCCCTCCCACCCACCCCCCTGCATGGGTCTGTGGCCCCCTTATCACCCCACACGCCCCAGCCTAGCCTGTCAGAGCCATAAGGGAGTTTAGGGTTATCCAGCCAAGCCCTTTCCATTGTCCAGCTGGGGGACAGGTCCAGAGAGAGACAGAGAGCTGCCCCAGTCACCCAGCATGGGGGCTGGGAGCGGGATCTGGCCCTTGCCCTGAGACCCTTGCTCCGAGGTGCTTTGGGTCTGACCCGCCTGCCTGGTCAGTGCATAGTCAGGGCTAATGGAGAGGGTCGAGTGGCTCCCCACAGAGGGAAGGTGGTCACAGGCCACACTGCATTTTTGCAACATTCCCTCTCCTGGCCCCTCACTGGCACCCCTGAAATTGCACACGGAAGCCCTGCAGCCTATGCTGCCCTCCCGGCCTTCACCTGTGGGCCCAGCCTGGCAGTTCTCCTCGCTGAGTCTGCCAGCTGTGGCCTCAGGCCAGCTGAGGAAGGTGGTGGGCGGGGTCTCAGCCCAGCTTCAGGCAGATGCTCCTGCTTTTCTTCGTGACCTGGTTCTTGCACTGCTAGGAATCGAGCGGGCTGGCGCCTCTGGAAGTTTGGCAGATCCCTCGGCTCCTCCGGGAGGAGGCTGGGCTAGCACCATGGTGTACTGGCTGCGAGAGTGGACGCATTGGAAATGTAGGGAGGACATGCCAGAGCCTTCCCCAGTCCTTTTGCCACTAGAGCTTGTTCACGGGGCTCTGTTGCTATTCAGTCCCTTGTGTTTGAACTCTGGACTCAGTTGAGGGACCTGAGTGGGGGTCTTGCCCATTCACTCCGGGGGAGGCCTTTTCCTCTCTAGACCGTAGTTCTCGAAGTACATTCTAGGGACCCGCCTGCAGGACCTGGGAGCTTGTTAAGCGCGCCACAGTCAGCCTCTGGGCCGGAGCTCAGAAGACTTCCTTTGTCACTGTCTGCTGGTGATTCCTGGAGACCCTGAAGCTGAGAGCCCCTGGCCTGGATGTAGGTCATGGTTTGTACGTCACCCTCGGCCAGTGTGGCATCTTGAAGTGGAGTTTGGGGGAGAAGGCTGGGGTTCTGCCGCTCAGAAACCTCAGCCCCAGGAGTCGTGAGGTCTGGGGAGGAGAGAGTCAGCCATTTCCCTTGGATCATAGATCTGACCAAGAAGCCGGGGGGCGGGGTAAAGATTTCTAAATAATCACAAAGCTGTTTTAAGCTTCCGAGGACGTTTGTTGTTGCGTGGGATCTCCACGGGATGGGGTGACGAGTGTTGGTCCTGGCGTGACTGTGGGGCCCTGCTGCCTTTGACCTGGCAGCCTGGGCTCCTGGAACAGGTCTGGGACCCTCCTGTCCACCAGCCCCAGAGCTGGCGCCAAGGCCTGGGGTCCTGGCTGTGACCCAGCTCCTTGGATAAGGGGCAGCTCTTTCTGTCTGGTTGTGACTAATGGGACTTCAGTGACTCGGCTCCCACCCACAGAAGCCAGGGCTTTCGTGAGCACACGGAGCAGTTACAGCCTCCCTTTCCTCTCTGCTGTGCAAAGACTGCGTGTCAGAGGCCCAGCATGGCCGAGCCACTGTCCCGGGGCTAGCACTGTCCTCTCATGGGCCTGGCTGGGGGCTTCAAGGCCCGGCCCTAGCACCCCCCCGTAGGGAGGCCCTCTGTAGCCCAGCCTCCGTCACTGGAATAGGGCACCTGGCTGTGTGTCCTGGGGGCTGGGAGCTCTGCCAGGGCTGGGACCAGATTTTCTTACCCTCTTTTTTCTCCAAAGTCCATGGACAATTTTTGAAGTTGAAGATTTTGAAGTCCCCAGATTTTTGAAGTTGAAGACCTATTAAATATCAAAATTCCATGACCTATTGTAGGTGTAGAATGTGCTGGCAAAAGCAACACGACCCTGTGAAGTCAGTAGTGCTTTTTAAGGGAATTGTGTTTTATCTGTCACTCAAGCCAAGCAGCAGGTGACACACATGTTAGTGATTCAGGGTTTGCGTTGGAAACCATAGGTCTTTGGACCTGGTAGTCTCAGGTTGATGGGGTCGGGGTGGGTGGCAGACAGGCGGCCTCTCTGGTTTATCAACTGGTGCCATCATCCTCACTTGAACCCTCCAGAGATGGCCACTTGATAGCTGGGTTTGTGACCCAGCCGAGGAGCTTTTATGCCCACGATGTCGTGGACAGGTGGGCAACACATCACGCCCCTCAGCCCCAGGGCCAGCCAGGGCAAGGGGCTCTGCTGAGACGGAGGTTGCCAAGGAGGGTGGCCCTCTCTATGACCAGTGTGGGTGGAAGCTGGCAGGACTTGGCTTGAGGCTGCCTTCCGGAAGGCTCTGTGCCAGCCCCTCTGCCCACAGACTCCAGTGTGCTGGCGGCGGGTGATGAAGGCTCTCAGCCCCTGGCAGCCCTGGCCCTGTTCTGGTCCTCACCCTCCTCACTCCACCTCTCAAGCAAGGGCCGGCACCTCGGTACCTTCACCACCGGGCCAGGGCTCTGGGAGTTGTACTCATGGGCTCAACCGGGTCAGGTGGTCCTTCAGGGTTGGGGACAGGGAGGTGGGGATGGCAGGCGAGGCTCTGTTCCTGTCTACCAGCCGTGCTCAGCCTGGCCCTGCTGCCTCACCTGCAGGTGAACTGTAGGAATCAAAGGGTAATGGGTGGAAAGTGTTTCCTGTCTCAGTGAAGGCCTCACACCGTCACACCCTCCTTCTGGGATGGTCCCCACCCTGCGCAGGGTGTGGCCAGGAGGAGCCCAGTATGGCTGAAAAGGAGGCGGATTGACCATTCCCCTCTTAGTCCCTGCCCCCTGGACTCCATGCGTGTGTTCCACGATCCCCCAACCTCCAGGGGAGCCAAGCCTTCTGGCTTTGGGCTTTCCAATCGGTGTCTGCACTGTGGGTGGGGCAGGGGGCAAGGTGGCCCTTGCTTTGAGCAAACAGAACAGTGCGGAAGCCTAAGACCTTGCACCATAAGGTTGTTGATTGGTTACAAGAACAGCTGATTTTCCTGGGATTTATAGAGGTTCAAGGCTGGTTTGCTTTTTGCCTTCCCAAGCAGCCTGAGGCAGGCTCCAGGCTGAGCCCACCTGTTCTTGAGAGGGACAGTTTGCTGCAGGTTGTTAGGGCGGCAGGCCTGGTAAATGAAACCGAAAGTCTCGTGGAAAACTCCAGTCAGCTGGCACCTTGGTAATCCAAGTTCAAACTCAGCAGTTTCTGCTAATTTCCTCCCCAGGGGGCTGCAGGCTCCCATTTTCCTCATCCGAGGTGCTGTCACAGAAGGTCCAAGCTGGAGGAGGTTTGGGAAGTCACTCTAGCCATCCCTAGAGAGGGGAGAGGCTCCCTGAGGCCAGGGGGCTGGTTTCAATGGAGAAAACATTTGCTTAAGAACTTGTGTAAACAAGATCACAGTGGGATAAGCAGAGGGAGCTAAGGGAACAAACTGTTTTTAGGGACTGGCAGACCCAAAGTGCTACCCAGGCAGGGGAGAAGCCCTGCTCTTGGGAAACTGTGAACCTGTTGGGGCTTCTCTGTGTGGGTGAGGGGCCGGCCTTCCTGCGCCTGCCTGGTTTCACTTAGCCCATCTGCAAGGAACAGTCTCAGCCCAGAGGCACAGAGGGTGGTGCCTCTGAGGTTGGAGGGCCCCAGTGTGCTTCTCTGCAGGCCTCCGGCACTTTACCTGTTGACTAGGGTCTGGATGCCATGACTCTGGCTTCTGCTGGAAGGTTCGGCACTCTTCATAACCCAGTGGAGTTGTGGGTTCAGAGCCCCAACCCCCTGCCCCATCCTGAGCTTTCTCTCCAAGGGAGGGACTCGGTGCAGCAGGAGCGGGCGGGGCAGAGGCCTTGGGTGAGTTGGGGGGAGCACCCAGTCTGTGCCTATCTGATGGGTGGTATTCTTTATTGCTGAAGGGTACAGGCTTGGGGGAGGCTAGGGGCAGCATCAAAGCTCTGTGGAAGCATCACAAGTGTTTGAAGCACCTGGGGATGGTAGAGATAGGTTGTGATCTGATGTGAGGGCAGGGATGAGCTGTGACTGTTCATTGTAGATGGGCCATGGTGGGCGGTGAGTATTCATTGTAGATGGGCCGTGAAAGGCCCTTCTAAGGTCAAAACCTTACTCTTGGTGGGGGGCGGGGGGTGCAGTTTTGCTTTTGTACTTTCAAAGGAAGTTCAGTGTTATTTCTAGTCTTGCAGTTTCTACACGTGTCTCATGTGTCCCTGAGACCTGGGCCCTGAGCTGGGGAGCTTCCACCTGATCCAGCTCTACTCCAGGGCTGCCTCAGGAGGCCAAAGGTCATGTCTGTCCCTCCCTGCTCTACTCAAGAGTGAGGCCCTTGGGCCTGTGGCCAGGGCTTGGCAAGGCCTCATGGGCCGAGGTTGCCCTGTTCCCTTGGAGCCCAGCCTTAGGCGGGCCCCTCTGACAAGTCTGTGCAGACGCTGCTGGCGAACTGGCTCCCCCCTGCCCCCTCGTCTCATGAAACCCTGTCCACCTCCGTCCCACCCTCTTTCAGACAGGCCTGCTGGCATCTGAGGCTGCCGTGTGCCCCAGAGTCCCTCTTCCCCAGGCTGAGTGGCTCTCGCTCCCTGGTCAGAGCAGTGGCCTTTGTTTGTGGGTACTTGCTCTGTGCCAGGCTCTGTTAGGATCTTTACTTGCATAACCTCATGGAACGTTTGCACCAGTCACGGAATGTAGGTGTTACTATCGTCCTCAATTTACAGATGGGGAGACTGAGGCCATAAGAGGGTCAGTGACATCCCCAGGGTCACATGACTAGTTAGTGGTGGAGGTCAGGCGTCTGTGAAGCCCGTGTGCTGAGCTGAGTTCTGCTGCTTCATTCATTCTTTGTTCTGGTCCCTGACATTGGGGCCCTCAAGATGGACGGTATAGCAGGTGGGGTTGTTTGGGTCAAAGCCTTGCTGCTGAACCGAACTCTCAACGCCACCCTTCCTGCCACCTGGCTGCTGGGTCTTCCTTTCCCCACTTGCCATGCTGGGACCAGGGTTGGGGGCAGAAGTGGTCCTGACTTTCTCCCTGCACCCCCAGGGTTTCTGCACAGGCCTGCTCACGGTGCGTGGCATGTTTCGTCTCCTCACAGCCCCTGCCTCAGGAACTGGGCATAGGTTTGCACTCAGCCTCTTGGAGCTGGGCCACGCTGGTGGCATTCCTGGGGCTGCCATTTGCAAACAGGGTCCATCCCAGGCCCACAGCCCATTTACTAGAGGCTTGGAGCAGAGCCCCTTCCAGATGAACCTCGTGGCTGCCCTGTCCTTCCTTCCCTGGGGAGGACAATACTCTGGCCAGAGGGCTTGGACCCAGTCCCTATTGTGGATGGGGGCCTGGGCTGGGTGTGGGAGGAGCATCGTGGCCAGGCCTGGGGCTGCCCCATGTGGGCAGTGTGGCCCTCGGGGTCCACACCCTGGTGTCCAGCGTGCCTGGAGGCAGTCTCTCTGGATCCACGTTGTGGGATTGTCCTAAGGGGCTCTTGAAAGCCCCTCAGAAGGGCAGCATCAGCAATCTTGGCCCCCAGAGCTCATGGCCAACAGCCCCCAAGACCTGGTGGGCTGATGGTGTCCCATGGGGCCCCCAGCCTGTGCTCCCAGTAACAGTGTTTGTGTGCCCTCCGAGAGGTCTGGGGCTCCCTCCCCTCTCGTGCGTCCCTGCACGCTGCACCCCTGCACCCCCCTGTGTTGTAGCAGCAGGAGTGTGTGAGGGCCCAAAGGGCTGCCCAGAGCTGAGGGTCCCAGAGCCACACGAGCAGGCTTCCTACGCGTGTGCCTGTGCTGTGCAGGCTGGGGTGAGCTCACTCGGCTGTCTAGGATGGGGACCTGGGAAGGGCAGGGCCCCACCCCGCCTCCACTCACACCTTTTTCTGATCCTTTTCCAGCAAATTATGGCCACAAATGTGCCCCCTGAAGATCAGGACGGTTCTGGGGACGACTCTGACAACTTCTCCGGCTCAGGCGCAGGTGAGGCTAACAGAGGCCATGGCTGGGGGCAGCGGCCAGGCGGTTGCCCGTGCTTACTGAGCAGTTCCTGCGGACACCCCCGCCCTGTCCCTGTCTGGCTGGGTCTGAAGGGTGGTGCCGAGGAAAAGAATGGGGTCCGTGCTGCACGGAGACGCCTGTTAGGGAGAAAACGCGCTCGGAGGTGAAGCTAGGGCTGTAGTTCCCCGGAGGCCCCAGGCCTGCCTGCTGCACACAGGCTCGTGTTCTCTTCGCTCGCTAGGCCACCTTTGGAAGGTTACTTGACTTCTCCGAGCTCCTGTTTTCTCATCTGGAAAATGGGAGTAGTACCTTGTCCTGATAAGGTTGTTTGGAGCTATAAGGCAGCGCAGAGCCTGCTGGGCAGTCGCTTTTCTATCCATGTTCCCTTCCCAGTTTCCCCTTTTCATGGGTGAGAGGAGTTTCTGAGCTGGAGGTGGTCAGGGAGGGCTCCCAGAGGAGGTGGCTCTTGAGGGAACCTTGGAAGAGGGGTGAGAACTGAGGGGGGCACGCCGAGGCCATCCGTGGGGGAGTGGCCTAGGCAGAGGCCTGAGCGCCGCAAGGTGGGATATGGCATCTGTTCTCGGGAGCAGGAGCCTTTCCAGGAGGGAGGGGCCAGAGAGGTGTATGCGCCCCTAACGGATGCCACCCCCACCTCCGTTGCTGCAGGAAAGCTCCTTTCCTGATGGCCTTGGCACCTTTGTCATGGCTCCAGAAACCAGGCCACCCCGGGCATGTGCAGCGGGAAAGGTGGCTCTCCATGTTCGTTTTCCAAGTCAAGTTCAGCGTCAGCTAGCTCCATCCCAGGGCACAGCTTCTCGGGGGGAGGGAGGGTGGCTCTCCTTGCTGGTCTGGGAGTCAGAGCCTCCCTCGCAGCTGGAGCCTGGCTGGCCTGGGTGCCCTGGGGCCTCCCCCACACTGACACGCTCTGCTTCTGGTCCTGCAGGTGCTTTTCAAGATAGCACCTTGTCACAGCAGACCCCCTCCACCTGGAAGGACATGTGGCTCCTGACAACCACGCCTATGGCTCCCGAGCCCACTGGCCCAGAGGACACAGCCACCTCCACATCCATCCTGCTGACTGGAGGGGGGCCCGAGGAGGGAGAGGCTGTAGTCTTGGCAGAAGTGGAGCCTGGCCTCACCGCCCGGGAGCAGGAGGCCACCCTCCCACCCAGGGAGACCACGCAGCTCTCAACCACCCATCGGGCCACAACAGCCAGAGCCACCACCGCCCAGGCACCTGCCACCTCCCACCCCCACAGGGACATGCAGCCTGGCCACCATGAGACCTCAGCTCCCACAGGACCTGTCCAAACCGACCCTCACATTCCCAGCGTAGAGGATGGAGGGTCCTTTGCCACCGAGACGGCTGCTGAGGATGGAGCCTCCAATCAGCTGCCGGCAGGAGAGGGCTCAGGGGAGCAGGTGAGCGGCCTCTGCCTTTCTTGAGACATTGGGTGGCCCCTAGTGCCTGACACCCAGCAAGCCCAACACCCTGTGCCCTGTGAGCACAGGGTCCCACTTTCCCCTGTCCCCAGGGCCTTGCATAGAGCAAGACAGGCTACTCATGAGATCGGAGCCACAGATTCCTTAAAGATCACCCAAGAGAGGGCTTCCCAAACTTAGTCGAAGGCCCTGCTGCAAGGGTGAAAATTCTATTAATACCAAGTCTTATTTTTGATTTTATAGCATCATGGGAATTTTACACATTATACTAAAATAAGCCTACTTATTTCCGTATAAAAAAATGTGTGCTTTGTATCAGTTTTCGTGATATCTGTGCCACGGTCCAGCCAGGGTCGAGTGCGATATGGCCAGAGGGCCGGGCTTTGGGTCCCAGAGGTGGGTCTGGGTGCTTCTGAGCAGGCGTCAGGTGAGATCACAGGCAGGCACTGGCCACAGGGCTGGATGCTGCTGCCTGCGGTGGCCCAGCCCCCTGACCTGCCCTGCCTTCCACAGGACTTCACCTTTGAAACTTCCGGGGAGAACACAGTCGGGACGGCCATGGAGCCTGACCACCGGAACCAGCCCCCAGTGGATCAGGGGGCCACAGGGGCCTCGCAGGGCCTGCTGGACAGGAAGGAGGTGCTGGGAGGTAAGTTTGCTCTCAGGTGGGGGGGGCAAACTCCTACTCTAGGGTGGGGGCGGCCGTCTTTAGCCCTTGGGGTGGGGCTCTGAGCAGAGCCAAGGCCACCTCTGAGGCTGCCTGGTGGCGGAGGGACCGCGCGGAGCCCCAGGAGCCGAGAGCTGAGCTGGCCCCTGTCCACCACCCTAGGGGTCATCGCCGGAGGCCTGGTGGGGCTCATCTTCGCTGTGTGCCTGGTGGGCTTTGTGCTGTACCGCATGAAGAAGAAGGACGAGGGCAGCTACTCCCTGGAGGAGCCGAAGCAAGCCAACGGTGGGGCCTACCAGAAGCCCACCAAGCAGGAGGAGTTCTACGCCTGACGGGGGCACCGTCCTCCCCCTCCCCCACCACTCACTAGGCCCCCACTTTTCTCTTCCATGAAGAACTGCAGGCCCTGGCCCCCTGTCACCACGCCACCCCCCCAGCACTCCGGCCCCGCTGGCCACTCCCTGCCCACGGAGTCCTGGGGTGTGCGGGGAGCTTCACTCTGCTTCTCTGACTTCCGCCTGCAGACTTGGGGCGCAGAGGGTTTCTCGCATATGACCTTTCCACCAGGCCAGCGCCTGGCGTCGCACCGTTCTGACTCGGTTTCCCCAAACTGGAGCAGCCCCTCCCCAGGCCCAGCTCTGGAGAGAAAGGGGACCCAACCGCTTTGGACCTGGAGGGCCCTCTGTGGGTGGGGCCTTCGGGCTGACACTTCTAGAGCACTTACTGTAGAACCAACAGTCCGGGGGCCTTGACCGCTGAGTGCCGGGGAGAGGAGTCAGGGCTCCATCAGAACTCTCGCTGTTCCGTGGGGAAGTCTAACTTAGATATCAACTTGTTTTTGCACATGTTTCCTCTAGTTTCTTTGTTCATAGCCCCTGTAGACTTTGTTACTTCTGAGGTAAGTTAAGTAAGTTGACTTGGTATCCCCCATCTTGCTTCCCTAATCTACGGTCAGGAGACAGCATCAGGGTTAAGAAAACTTGTTTTGTTTTGTTTTTTTTTAAACTAGGAGAACCAAATCTGGAAGCCAAAACGTAGGCTTAGTTTATGTGTTGTCTCTGAGTGTGTCGCTCATGTGTGCAACAGGGTATGGACTGTCTGGTGGCCCCATTTTTGGTGGCCTGTGGGCAGGCTGGCCAGTCCAGGCTGCCATGGTGCTGCCACTGCTTTTGAGCAGTCATGCCTGTGACCTTGAGCTCACGGCCATGCTGTGGCTGGTGCTGCCGTGACATCGGAGGAGCCCGTGTGACGTGAATGCTGGCGGCTCACACCGCAGACGGAGAGAGGACCTTGGGGCCAGGGAGCGGGTGGCCGTGGCCCGGAGACTCTTGCAGACCTCACCCCTCTTGTGTTTGGCCCCTCCCGGGGGGGATGCTTCCCCCTGGCAGTTGACAAAGGGCGTCTGGAGCACAGCTGACGGCGCACGCCTCCATCAAGGACCAGGGTCACCCTTAGCTCCTGTGGCCCTGCCCTGGGCTGGAATCAGGAATGTTTTCCAAAGAGTAATAGTCTTTTGCTTTTGGCAAAACTCTACTTAATCCAATGGGTTTTTCCCTGTACAGTAGATTTTCCAAATGTAATAAACTTTAATATAAAGTAGCCCTGTGAACTCTACTGCCTTTTTGCTTCTTTGCTCTGTGCTGTGTGTGGACGTGACTGGCCTTTTCTGCAAACACCAACGTATTGGGGCACGCGGCTGGCATCTCTGTGCCTTCATCTTTCCCACATGGAGGGATCCTGAGTCCAGAGTCCCTCTGGTTTATTTGTCTTTTTATTTTGGCTGAAATTCTTCTGGAGGTCGGTAGGTTCGGCCAAGGTTTTATAAGGCCTGATGTCAGCTTCTGTGTTTCTGGGCTCGAAACCCCGTCTTCTCCACGGCTGAAGAAGGTGGACGGCCCGGCCCGGCCCGGCTCGGCCCGAGGCTGCTGGCCCTGGTGGAGATGTGGCGCCCAGGCCTGCCTCGCACACACTTTGGACAGCCCTCCTCCCGCGCTTCCGCAGGGACCAGAGACCCCCAGCCCAGGACTCCCAGGAACTCCTGCACTTGCTTATTTAATTTGACAACGTTCCAGCAGCTCTGTGGGCTGGTCTGTGGATCAGAGACGCACTGCCAAGCAAGGGAACCTGTGCACTGGTGCTCGATACTGGGACTTTCTGCCCGGAGTGTATGACTGGACATGGCTTGCGGGTGGGGGAAGGGTTTTGTGACCGTGCTCATCTGGTGGTCCGTGGGACGGCGCCCATGCCTTTGGCTGGGCCCATTCATGTAACTGCAATAAACGGTACTTGTCATTTTGGGCAACAGCTGCTGTGGTGGTGGTTGAATCTCTTCCTGGCCTGGCGATGTCCTGCCCTGTCACCTTCCTGGGGTGGGACCCTACATCATTCCCTTCTTCAAGGGCACAAGGGGCTCCCTACTGACTAACTTTTGCTATCCTGGTTGCTCATTGTTGTGTGATTCCTGAAAACTCACTAGCAAGCAGTCTTGCGTGCCAAAGGTCAAAGGTCTAAAGTCATCTGCACATGAGGGAAAACAGCGTGGGAGAGCTGGGGGCTGAGGAAGCGCAGTGCGCCGTGTGCTGCAGGGGCCCCCAGTGTTCTAGGCCATCTAGCTGCCCTCCCGTACTCAGTCTCATCCACTCTCTGGCCCTGGGGCAGGTCAGCCCCTCACCCCACACCCCAGGCGTGTGCTGGGTGGTGCAGAGCAGGAGGGACCATTCTTTCCTGGCCTCTGCAGCTGCTGCTAGGGCAGGGCCTGCAGGCTCCAGGCAGCTTTGCAGGGTGGAGAATTCTCTTCCCTGTCACACATTCTGCTCCAAAGGGGTTGAAGGCAGAGGTCATTCATTCACTCAACAAACACTGAAAACACCCAGTGCCTGTTTTCTACCACTTCCCTGGACTGGATAGTGAAGTCCCAGTTGTGGAATTGGCCCCTAGATATTAATGCTTTTATTAATAGTGTCCCCTCCACATGAGACCTACAAGGTTGCAAGACTCATCCCCCTGGCCCACCTGCTCCTGTTATAACCAAATTAATTAACCCTCCCTCTCTCCGCCTCCCCCTCCCCATCCCACCCATCCTTAAGCCCTCTCTTGCCTGGCTTTCCTGCCCCGGGTCCCTCCACCCCAGGGCACCACCAGGACGGGGCTGTGCCTAAAACAGACTTTGCTGCTTGTTTGAGGCTAACAGTAAGGAAGCTGACATGCGGGTGTTTGAAGGTCATCTGGAGTTCCCTGGACACGCCTGCCCCAACCTCCTCTCAGGCTCACCTGCCGTCTGTGTCCCAAACCTCCTCCCCTTTTCCTTCCCTTCTTCATGTTCTCTGCCCGGCAAGGGAACAACTAGGCTCTATTTCATTTTTCCTCCCCTGCACGGCCCGGGTGTGGGAGTGTGTGTGTACGTGTGTGGGCACTGGGGGCTCACTGGATTGTCCACTAGGACAATCTAGCTATTTTCAATCTTTCAAGCTATTTTTCAAACAAATGAGCCATCTTCTCTTAGATTGTGTTGTGCTCTCAATTTGCAGCGGTCTGTGTTTTAAATTGCACTTTTTGCCGCGTTTGCCTCTGGCTTGTGCTCTGGCTATGTTTCCACAGCCAGAATAAAGACCCTGGACGTCTATTCTGCTCCCTGCTCTCAGGGAGGTGGCGGCGCGAGGGAGACAAATGAGAGAGGTGTCAGTGACAGCTGGGCCAATGTCTAGGTCACAGAGGTGCCAGAGGGTGGCTGAGCTGGGTCTGGAAGGGCAAATTCAAATCAGCCTCTCAAACAGGGGGAAGGCACAGCTTCGGCCAAGGTGGGGACTTGGAGCCCGAGGCTCCACGTGGATGTGAAGGGCAAGCGGTCAGGGCAGGGACGGGGCTGGGGTGTGGGGCCACCGTGAGGGAGCGGGAGCCCTGAGGGGCTGTGGGGAAGGTGAGGTGTTGGGGGGAAGGTGAGGTGTTGGGGGGAAGGTGAGGTGTTGGGGAGGGGCGGGCCCAGCCTCAGGACAGCCGTGCGGTGGGTTGGGACTGTGAAGGCAGAACTGGCAGTGCCTGGAGATGTGCCCCCGCCTCACCTTGCTCCCCCACAGGGATACATGCCCAAGGGCAGCCTGAGGGAAAAAGCCCCCGGAAAAGGGTGTCCTCTGAGCCCTAGTCAAGACAGGGGCAGTGGGCCCACAACAGCATCCGGGAGAAAAGGCTTCTTTTCGATGGGTCTGCACCTAACTGCCATGCAGAGGAGCCGGGGCCAGGCCTCGCTCCCACCTCCCAGGCGCCTGGCAGAAGAGAAGGGCTGGGCTGCCCTGGCAGGAGATGAACCCTTGTCCCTGGAGCTGAATGAGCAGAGAACCTGGAGGGCTGAGAATCTGCTCTGGGCCCACAGACCCTAAAGCTGTGGGAGCTGGAGGGTCCTGCCAGCTTCTCCCGGCCGTGGGAACAGCTCTCACCTGGCTCTCTCCCCTCCTCCCACTCCCCAACACCTCTGCACCGCCCACCTGTCCTTGAGCCACGCCCACTTGTGTGAGGAGTGTGCAAAGAGGGGCATGCACGTGCCCCAACTCAGGTCCTTGGCAGTTCTACACCATGCCCGCTCAACTTCAACCTGGGGGAGACACATGAGCCCTCTGTGCCCCCATAACGTCCGGGTCACCCCTGTGGGGCACCTCTTGCCGTGTTGGGGCAGCTGTCTGTCTTCCTGCCACCCTGGGTGCTGTTTTTTTGGTTTTTTTTTTTTTAGACAGAGTCTCACTCTGTTGCCCAGGCTAGAGTGCCGTGGCGTCAGCCTAGCTCACAGCAACCTCAAACTCCTGGGCTCAAGCGATCCTCCTGCCTCAGCCTCCCGAGTAGCTGGGACTACAGGCATGTGCCACCATGCCCGGCTAATTTTTTCTACATATATTTTTAGTTGTCCATATAATTTCTTTCTGTTTTTTTTTTTTGGTAGAGATGGTGTCTTGCTCTTGCTCAGGCTGGTCTCAAACTCCTGAGCTCAAACGATCCACCTGCCCTGGCCTCCCAGAGTGCTAGGATTACAGGCGTGAGCCACGGCACCCGGCCCTGGGTGCTCTTATGTGGCCCAGGAGGAGGCCTGGCACGCAGGGCTCATTGTGAGTGTGGGAGCCTCTGCCTTTTTGGTGCTTATCGTGGCTGGCTGGTGCTGCTATCCTGCTCTGAAAATCAAGCAACATTTACAAGCTTATTAACAATGCAAGACACCACCCCCATCCCACCAGAAAGGCTGGACTTAGAGACGGACCCTATGTTGGAGTAGGTGTGGAGCGACTGGCGCTCTCCGAGGCTGTTGAAGGGAGTATTAATCCACTTGACAGTATCTGTTAACACCAAGCACACACCTACCCCATGATCTGAGTGGAACGACAACATATGTCTGCCGAAAGGCATGTGTAAAATGTTAAGCAGCTGTATTCAGCAGAGCCCAAGTGTGGAAATAACCCAAATGTACATCGCTGGGAAAATGGATATAGTGTGGTATATTCACACAATGGAATATTACTCAGCACTAAAAAAGGACAATCCACCGACACGTGTGCAATGCAGATGAACATCATGGGCAATACATTAAGCACAAGAAATCAGAAGCAACAGAAACCATACTGCATAATTCCATTTATAGAAAGTCCAGGAACAGGCAAAACTGATAGATGACAATAGAAGCCAGTGGGTTCCTCTGGCCGAAGGTGTGGTGTTGACTAGGCAGGGACACAAAGGAGCCTTCTGGGGTGCCGGAAATGTTCTCTGGCTTGATGTGGGTGGTGATTACAAGGGTGAACGTATATGTAAATAAATCATCAAGCTATACACTTAGATGAGTGTACTCTGTATGTTATTCCTCAATAAGAAAGTTAAAGGGAAAAAAATGCTTATAAAAGGGCTTCTGAGATTCTAATTAGTTCCTTTAAACCTCACTGTAGCTTTTTCAGCAAAAATGAGGGAGGCCCACATGGCCCGCGTTTTCTTCAGAATCCCAGAGGATTCTAATTTATGGGCAGAGAGGCCGGGGCAAAGCTTCTGGCCGCTGCACACTAAGCAGGGCAGGGCTGCTTCCCGGCCTGGGCCCGGCCTGCTGGGCTAGGTAGAGTAGGACCCCCTCGGACAGCGGGACAGTAGGAGGGTGGCACCGCCCAAGGACAGCCCTCAGGACCCCTCCCCTCGCTGCAGCCGGGCTGTCTTCCTCGGTTCCTGGAACCTGCCCTACCCAGCCGGTGTTTCCAGCACTTAAGGCTGGGAGCTAAGCTGTTCTTCCACTCCAGGAAAATATTTGTTCAGGGACTTGGCACCCGCAGAAGAGGAAATAAAAGCCACCTTGGAGTCGAGCGGGCGGCCCTGCTGCGGGCTGCTTTGTCTGCCCCTCCAGGTCGTCTCACAGGCCTGGCGTCTGGGGCCGGGTCCGGGGATCCCACCCCACAAACAGGCCCGCTTTAGGGAAAAGCCCGGGTGCCCACTGTTCACCCGTTCAGTGCCTCAGTCATCCGTCGGTTTGGTCAACAATTGTTTCTGATGCCTACTATGTGCCGGGCACAGCGCTGGGCCCTAAACACTGGCGGGGGCCCAGGCCCCATCCTTCAAGTCTGTTGCAAGGTCGTGACCTGCAGAAAGGTCCTTACGGCACAGTGGGAGCATCGGCGTGACCAAGGGGAAGCCAGGGCACTGGGGGCCGCCAGGCGGGGCCACGCTGCTCAGGACAAGTGCCTGGCATCAAGCTGGAGGCTGTGTAAGGCCAAATTGAGGGGCGATCGGGAAGGGAAGAGCATGCAGCTAGATGGAACAGCATGGGCAAGGCCCAGAGGTAGAGAGCACAGGGGCTGTGGGGTGTAGAAAGCTGGCGGGGTCAGGAGTCCAGAGGGGTGAGATTGGAGGAAAACGCTGTGGTGGAACCTCCCTCGGGTGTAACACTCCGAGTGTGGACTTTACCCCCAGGGCAGTGAAGGCTTTTGTTTGTTATGAAACATTTTAAGGCATTGATTTTAGTTCTTTTTAATTTAAAAAAGTATAAAGAAAAAAACTAAATTGGCCTTGAATCCCACCACCCAGATATTTCCTGATCACATTTAAAAAATGAATATATTGGGTGCACATGATTAGAAATGCAAGCAAAATGAAAACTGAAATCCTCCTTCTCCCCACCTGTCTCTTGCCAAAGGCAATTTCATTTAATAGGTTTTCAGTGTATGTTTCCAGAAATTTTTTCCATGCACATACCTGTGAGGATAAGTCTACGCTGTTAAAAAGTTACACCGAAGGGCTGGGTCTATCCACAGAGATCTGTGGCTCCTTTTTCTGACCCAATTTCACTTCGGCTGGTGCAGACAGTTCTACCCATGCTTGTAACGGCTGCGGAGCATTTAGTTGTAGGGATGGACCGGAACTGACCCGATTCTCTTCTCTTGGTGGGCACTTTATTTCCAGGGTTCTGCTCATGGACACAGGGCTGGACCGAACTCACGCAGATGTCTCAGTGAGCCACGATGAGCACACACCTCAGCAGTGGGCTCTGGGTGGAAGGGGATGTTCTTTACAATTGCCCTACAAAGTGTCACCCATTTGCCACACCTGTCACCACACCCAGACTGCCGGTGGGAGTCCCCACGACCACCCCTCACACAGCGAGTTTTATCAAATGGTTTCATTTTCTTTTATTCCATTGAGGTGGTGGGTGGAGACGGTATCTATCACATAGTTGTTTTACTTTTCATTTATTTAATTGCAAATGAAGCTTTTCATGCTTTTGCCATTTGTGTTGCTTTTTCATAGGGGAACAGCTTTTGCCTATTTTCTGGTCCATATTCCTAATGGACTTTTTCTTTTCGTTGTGGATGGGTATGGGTTCCTCTCTGCCAATGATTTTGAGAGAGGAGCATGTCCGACTTTGGTTTCTCAGTGATCTGCTGGCCACAGTGTAAGGGGACAGGGTTGGGGGGGGCAGTCAGCTGGGGGACCATGCAGGGGTCCCTGAGGGAGGCGCCAAGGCCTGGAGCAGCTGCGGGGGAGGGAGCTGGGAATGGGTTCTGAAGATATTCAGGGAAGAAGACTGACAGGACTGGCGGTGGATTGATTTTTTTGCACAATAGCCTACAGCACTTTTGGTTCAGTGACCAAAAAAAAAAAAAAAAAAAAAAAGTGCCAACCACCCTCCCCTGGCAAGGGCAGATGGGCTACAACGTTTTGACACAGGGTTCTTCTTGATAAGCCACACAGGGGGCCTGCGTCCCCGCTGGGCCACTGCCTGCCGGCTGCTGCTTCTCCTCCCTGATGGTACTGGGTGGGGTGTGAGGGGGGTGGGGAGACAAGGAGGAGGATGGTTCCCAGGTTCCCAATTCAAATATTATGGTCCCATAAACTAGGGAAACGTCTCAGAAATTCCACTATTTCAGCACAAGTAACTGGCTGATCCACATTGGTCACCGTTAGGCAGAAGACATCCAGAGTCCCCAAGAAGGGACATAGGGGTGCACTGGGCCTGAGGGTGCGGCATTAGGAATGTGCGGAGGGTCTTCTGGTCCAGCCCCCTGCTCCCTGCCAAGCACCGGACCTGGCCTAAGGGAGAACTCCGCAAATATCCACTAGGTGACATTCTTTAATGATTCAAATTTATGTTAAGGTCAAAATGAGTAGAAAAAGAGTCAGGAAAGGAAATGTAATTTTTTCCTTTAAAAAAAAAAAACCTGATGTTTATTTTACATACGGTAAAATTTGTCCTTATTGGACCCCTTTTTTCAAATGCATGCAATTGCAAAATCACCGCTACAGTTATGACTTAGAACAGTTTTATCACCCTCAAAACTTCCCTATACCCTTTGTAGTCAACCCCTCCCCTCCCCCGCCCCTAGCAACCACCGATCTGCTTTCAGTCCCTATAGTGTTGCCTTTTCCAGATGTCCCGTGAATTCATCATACAGCATGAAGCCTTCAAGTCTGGCTTCCTTCATTTAGGAGACCGCATCTGAGCCTTATCCAAGTGGTGTGTATCAGGAGTTTGTCCCTTTTTATTGCTGAGTAGTCCATGGTGTGGATACGGTAACTTTATTTGTAATCACTCAAAACTAGAAAAATCCAAAAGCTCTTTTTTTTTTGAGACAGAATCTCACTCTGTTGCCCAGGCTAGAGTGCCGTGGTGTCAGCCTAGCTCACAGCAACCTCAAACTCCTGGGCTCAAGCGATCCTCCTGCCTCAGCCTCCAGAGTAGCTGGGACTACAGGCATGTGCCACCATGCCTGGCTAATTTTTTCTCTATATATATTTTTTTAGTTGGCCAGATAATTTCTTTCTATTTTTAGTAGAGACGGAGTCTCTCTCTTGCTCAGGCTGGTCTCGAACTCCTGACCTCACAAGCGATCCACCCACCTCTGCCTCCCAGAGTGCTAGGATTACAGGCGTGAGCCACTGAGCCCGGCCTATTTGTCTCTTTTTTAAGGGAAGTGTTTTGCCATATGAGATGTGCTACCCCTTGAACCCACTAAAAGAGTCCCGTTCCTTGGTGTGACAGACTAGGGCTTTCGGGCTCGGAATCCACACACGAAGCAGGGCTCCCCCCAGAGAGAACTCGAGCATGCTCTGCGTACCAAGTGCAGGTCTCTGCCTCCCAGCGTGAGCTTAGCTGTCCCTGAGAGGTGCCTTTCAGCTAGAGTTCAGCGCAAGGCTGGCAGCCCAGGGCCCTCAGGACGCCCCTCCCCGAAAGGGACCCCTTGCAGCCTTAGGGCTTCCGCACGATCCTGACTCTTCATGTTCTCACAAACACTCTGCAGCTGTGTCGTGGCACAGGTGTCATCATCACTCCCAGTTCACAGATGAGCACACAGCTCTGCAGAGGACAGAGGTTTGCTCAAGGTGGCAGGTGGGTCTTGGGGCACGGCCTGACTCAGTTATGTGGCCCCCAGCGGGGACTGACGAGGGGCCTTGCTGCCTAGACACTCCCGTCTAGGCCTGACAGGCGCCCTTCTTCCCAGCCCCGTGTGCAACCCGTGCCCACAGACGAGGAAGCCTCTCCTGGGAGCAGGGGGCAGGCCGGAGCCCAGACCCGGAGCTCAGCCAGGCTCTGCCCCCACTGGCGAGGGGCTGCGTGGAGCCCCGCACCTCCTCAGGCCTCGGGTTCCTCATGTGAAAACCAGGAAAGCTGGTGCCCACCTTCAGATTCAGATGAGACCTCGAAAGAGATGTGAGAATGCGCAGTCTCCCACCAAATGCCAGGCAGCAGGATTCTGGACGGTTATGAATGAGAGCTGCCATCTACTGTGTGCCTGGAACTGCCGGGCCCTCTACACACCTACCCTCCGATTTTAGGGACACAGGGTCACAGTGGCAGGAGCAGGAGCTCTGGAGTTAGACCCCACTGTATTCGCTAAGTGGCCATGAACTCCCCAGAAACTCAGTTTTCGGTCTGAGAAATGGGGCTAACAGCTCTTGCCTCCCGGGGCTGTGGGAGCATCACAGAAGACAATGAGAGTAAACTGCGTAGCATTTCGGTGTGGGCACTTTGCAGGCACTCCACGAATAGTGGCCGTTACTTTTACTGTCACACAAAGCCTGACAGGCAGGTATACTACCCCCACTTTGCAGATGAGGAGCTTGAGATACAAGTTGGTACTTCACACAGCTACTGAGTGGCCAAGCGACTGCAGACCAGGCCTTCGCCAGCCCCTGTGCCACTGCTGTGTCCCCGTTCTGGTCCCAGAGGATGCCTGGCGTGGGGAGGCTCTTCCAGGCTGGAACCGCCCCAGGGAGCCCTGAGGCAATTCCCAGGCCTGGGAAAGGGTGGCCTCCCTGAAATGTCTGGGCGCTGGCACCACAGTCAACAATGATAATGTGCCCTTCAGGAAACCATGGTCACCAGTACACAAACAACCGGAGGCGGGGGTGGCAGCTCCTTTCTGCCCGGCCTCCATGTGCCAGTGGGCAGGGAGGGGTGTCACTGGTATATCTCAGACCCAAAAGCCGGGGACCACCCCTCCTGCAATGATGGGATGAGTGTGGGCAGCACCCTCTGTCTGTCCTGCACCCTCCCAGGAAGCTGCCAAGGAGGCGGCACTGGGCTCAGCCGTGACCCCGAGGTGGCCCTTGCCCTGTAGCCCTGCACCCTGAGCATGCCTGTATGTGTCTCATCCCTTCAACACAGTCACGGTGGCCTCCTCTGTGCCGGGGCCCAGGGAACTGGAGACCAACAGGAACACAGCCCTGGCCACTGAAGAGCCCACAGTTTGGTGGCAAGGACAACTATGCATTATTACACAATACAGATGTCCAAGGGCAGTATTGTAGAAACAAAGCTGAAGGGCACCTAGTCCAGCCTGGGGAGTCTGAGAAGACTGCCTGGATGAGGCGACATCAGAACAGGGTCTTAGGGGGTGGGCTTGCCAGAAAGTGAGGGGTGTTCTTGGCAAGTGCTAGGTGCACCCAGGAACCCACAGGAGCCACCCAGTGTGCAGTGTCTGTGTTCGGGTGGGAAATCAGGGAGAGGTGATGTTGGAGGGACACCTGGGGCCAGTAACGAGGGCTTTGTGTCCTAGGTCAAGGGTACGGGGCACCGGGGAAGGTTGCAGGAGCCAGGTCCTCCCGGCTGTGAGAGCTGGCTATGCTCGTGAGTTCCATGGCCTCACGGGTAGCTTAAAGTTTACCATGGTGGGAATTTCACATCATGGACGTTGGCAAGTGCTACAGATCAGAGCCAGTTGTTCAAAAAAGTGGGGGAGGCAGCAGCCTGTGGTGGATTTTAAAGCAAGGACGTGGGATCATTGCTTTGTTCCTTAGAAGGATGCTCCGGGGATTGCAGTAGAAAGAGTGGAAGGGCCGGGCTTGGAGACTGGCGCTAGGCCTTGGGTGACCTCTTGCAGAGGGCGAGAGGCTGCCCAAGAGGGTCTAGGTAGTGGGAGAGGACAGGCCCCTGCCTCTTGCTGTGTAACCCGACTCCTGCTGTGCCGCTGGGCTGGCCTGGGGGTGGGGCGGAGGATTAGGTAGCTCTTTCAGCCTTCCCCAGCCCAGCCTGAGAATCCGCAATAAAACTCTTAATGAAAAACACCTGGGGCTGTGCCCCAGCGCAGGCGTAGAGATGGGGATGGGAAGGGGATTAGGGGATCGGAAGTGCGGGTGGAGAGGGACCATGTGCTGGTCCATTCATTTGTTCATTCATTAACTCTTGTTTCCCCCAGCTCCCTGTGCCTGGCCCTGGGGGGAGAGTCTGGAGCTGGAGAAAGGGGGGCTAAGGCCGGCACAGCCACCAGAACACTGGCCAGAGGACCCTAGGGAGCGCCTGAGCCTCCTGAGAATAGATGCTTACTCTATGGAAGCTTCTGGTCCAGGTCACAGGATGTCTGAGATACAACTGGGCCAGGCTCTGGGGTTCCCATGTCTTCCCCACAGAGTCCTGTGTGTGCGCGTGTGTGAGTGTGTGTGTGCACTCGAGTGTATGTGCACCCGAGTGGGATATGATTGGTGAAAGTACAGGAAGGATGATGGCTGAGTCCCCCCTCCCCCACCTCCTGCCCCACTCTGCCCGGACTTGTGGGACAGGGAACATCTGACATCCCAAAGGGGAGATTTGGCTGATCCAGAGCCCCCTGGGGCTTGGCCTGGTCCAGACTGGCCTCTGGGTCAGAACTGGCCCATGGGCCTTCAGAGATTTGGGGTGGCTGTGGGAGGGCCTGGGCTCCTCTGCCCGCCTTTCTCTCTAGGAAGGCCCAGACTGGACGGGACTTGCTGGCAGGGAGGGCATTTCTCTCTGGCTTCTCAAGATGGTTCAGGGCTGGCCCAGAAGCAGCCGTGGGGCTCCTAGGCGCGGCGCTGACTGGCACAGTACTCAGGAAGAAGGATGTTCTGCCCTGGGGGGATGCCAGTTTGTGCACTGAGTTCCCACCTGCTGTCATGCACCTTCTGAGCCCTCCTCCCCACCCGCATTCTGCCCAGGATGGGTGCCCCCCAGGCACAGTGTCCGGGCATGCAGGGGCACACAGAGCACCTCTGTGCACATCAGAAACAGCACCCTTCTGGACAGACGCAGCCTTGCAGGCATGGATGGACATGGCCTTTACTGCAACTAGAAAAGAGGACACTCCTTCAAGCCCTGGCGCAGTGACCAGTTCGCACAGACACACGCTGTAGCCCAAGCACGTCCTCCAGTGGCTGGTGGAGTGGGCTCCATTTGTACAAATACAACCGCAGCTTCCATACCCTGTCTGCCCTCCCCTGTCCATGGCCCAGCTCCCCATGCCTCAGTTAATAAACACCCCTTAAAGGGATGTGAGGGACTTGCGGGGTGCTATGAAAGCAGAAATCCTCATGCTTCAAGGGGTAAGGGAGGCATAGCCCCCTGCTGACAGCTCAGCCGGGGAAGCCCCCACAGGCCTTCTGGGCGCCATGTGGGGAGGGAGGCCCAGGCACTTGCAGATGAAAGGCACAGGCCTGGCTGCAGCCCCAGCCACCTCCCAGGAGGCAGCTTAGCCAGTCTTCCTTCAGGGCCATGTGGTCCCAGCCTGCCCACACCACCCCCCAACACTGTGTCTGCAGCGCATCCACAGATTCTCCCAGGCAGAGGAACTGGCCTTGCCAGCTGGGCCATGAGACACAGACACCTTCATTTCGGCTCTTGAACGTCTTCCCAGCATCCTGGCCCCTCTTGTGACCATTGACCCTTTAGGGCCAGTCCTCTGGGGAAGGCAGAAAAGGAGTGCAGAGCTGCAGCTGGCGGGCCCAGGGCCTCGCCCTAAGGTCTTGGGTGCACTCCATCCCTCCTGGAGCCTCAGGTTTCCTCGTCTGGAAATTGAGCTCAGAAAGTTGCCGAAGTGCTTCTCAGAAGCAGAACCAGGACTTGCACTCAGAACTGCCTGGCTCCAAAGCCTCGTGGCAGCAACGCAGTGTCCCCTGGAAGCCAGGGCAGAGAGATGCTGTCGGGACGTGCCCTCTTGGGGTCCTTCCGGATATGGCTGGCCCCGCAGCACTTAGAGTACATGGACTCCTGAGGTCCTGAAGCTGTGGGCGTTCTTAGGGCTCCTGAGGCCCAGACCCTCCACGTTGAGGTCTGAGAAGGGGAGCCCAGGCTCCCTAGGTCTCCTAGCTGCCAGCTAGTGCCCTGTCTGCTGTGCAGGGTGGCTGTCTAGAAACCTATCCAGGATGGACTCCACAAACATGGAGCCCATGTTGTGACCCGGGGCCTCCCTGCCATGGGAGAAGAATGTCCCCCTGGAGAAGCAGAAACAGGGGTGCCCCCCCATGACTGCCACTATCACATGAGGCCACCCCCTCTTCTTGCTCCTGATTACTGACTCACAGGACAGCAGTTAGTTCCTGGAGGGGAAAGGGGCAGCTATCAGTGACTGGCGGAGAGAAGTTACTGACAGCTCCGGGTGGGCCAGGCGCTAGGGCCAGGCCAGGTTTGTGCTGGGCTGAAAATAGCTGGGCCAGGGCTGCCTGTGAAGCCTGGGGCAGGGCTGAGCCCGAAGGCAGGGATCCTGGAGCCTCTTACCTCGGCCAGCAGCCAAGGGGATTGGGAACCAGGGTGAGGAGTCAGTCCTGCCCCAAGTCCCTGCTGAGCACTGACAGGATGCACGGCCCTCGGCGCACTCTGGATACTTTCTGACCCCCAGTGCCCAGCCGGCCTTCCCACCATTCCCTTCCTGCTCCAGGACGACTTCCTGGGAGGGTTGCTCAGCTCTGCTGGTGCCCCCAGGCTGGGGAAGCTCAGAGGCACAGTTACCGTGCTCCCTCACCCACCCAGTGCCTCCTCTTCTGCTCAGGAGAGAAGTCTCTCCTGCTGCCTCATCGCGAAGCTCCACATCTGCCATGCGGCGGTCCCCTGGGGCAGGGAGTCCTCAGGAGCCAGGCCCAGCCATGGAGCTAGCCTCTGTCTCCTCATCGCACCTGCGGTTCTGGCCTCTGCTTTCCCCACTTATTTCCCAGCAGCTGCCCTTTGATTTCAAGACTAGCTATACTCACGGTTGGGGGCGGGAGAGCTTCCAGGAGAAGGTGGCCACTAAGCTAGATCCTGGAGAGCTAGGAGGTCCTGCCTGTGACTCCAGAAACTTCTAGGAGTCAGGAGACCTGGGGCAGAGACAGTCCTGGAGGCTGTGAGTGAAGCAGCTCAGCCCCTCCTTCCACATCCTCCACTCTGACCCTCAGGTTCTCTTCAGGCCCAAGTGGGATTGGGGTGGGGATGACAGCAGTGGCAGGACTAGACTAAGGAGCTCTGTCTCTGGAACAAAGAATTTTATCTGCCTGGTGGGGTCTGCAGGTCCAGGGAGCTTCCTGGGGACACAGGAGGGGGATCTAGAACCCAGAGGAGAGACAGGACAGGCACAGAGAGAGAAGGTGGGATCATTCTCTCCTCATTGCCACCATCCCAAACACATTCCTGACTCTCGCACCAGTGTCTTGGGGCTCTGTTGCCAGATACCCTGTCTTTGGCTTTTCCCTGGAGCCCTCGGTGATTTTAGGATGGTTTCTCCCATGGGGAGAGCAGGGGAGTCCGGCCCTGGGTGCCTGCCGCATGTAGCTGGGGCTTTGGCCAAGTGCACTGAGTGGAGGGACCACTGGACGCCTGGGACTCGTGACAGTTACGCCAGTGCCCCTCCCCCAGCCTGCCAGTGAGACTGATGACTTCCTGAAAGGGGTTACATGGAGGCTTTGTGACATGGAACATTTGATGTGACCAGAGGACTTCCTGTTCAAATGACCCTGGGGCTCCTGACCTACTCCGTGGGAGTGTCACGAGCTCAGTCAGAACAAGCCCTAGAAAGTGAGACCCCTCCCAGCAGAGCTGCCGACCAGCTGTGCCCACCTTGGGCACCCTGGGCACAGGAATCCAGGCTCCCCTACTCCCCTGGGCCTTCTGTGTTGCTGCCACAGGAGCTGCTTGGTGGCCTCCTGGCTAGGGAAGACAACAGGGGAATCCCAGCAGGAAGCCAGATCATCCCATCAAAAGGGGCTTCTGGCTTCCCTCCCCCCCGCCTCTGGGCACTGAGGAAAATGGACCCTGAAAGGGCCTTGGGAGCCCTGTGCTGAGCCCTCGGGCCCTAAAGGCTCCCCTGCGGGCTCCTACTCAGGGCTTGTGGGGCCTCGGAAGATTCCCTGAGACCCGCTGCGCAAGGCCACTCCCTAGTAAGGACCTGGGCTGTCCTCCTGTGAGAGCTGAATCCTGAAGGGTGGGGAGAGGGCTCGGCTCGGTCTCTACCCCTCCCCCTCCATGCCCTCAGTGCTCTTGGTCAACATGGTCTGGTCTGGACGGACGTACATGCCTTGCTTTAAGAAAGAGTCTCTACCCGCTGGTTTCTATGGAGACTGTGCGTCCCTCCAACTCTGTAATATCCTGGCTGTTCTGACATGTGAGGTGGGCCCTAGTTCTAATCTGAACTTGGTGGATGCAGTCTGTGGCCTCATTGTCCTACCCCTGTGTTCATGGGGGAATTTTGTGGTGGAAAGACCTGCTTCCTGCATGGAATCTGAGTGGAAAATGCTTTGGCAGAAACACAGGTACCCTAACTATTTGTATAGCATCATTAAATTGCACCCTCCATCCTGATCCCTGCAACTGAGACCCTGGAATCACAGTTTCATTCCTTCATGCCCAATCTGGTGTAGGGTCAATAGCTGGTCCCCTGATGGTCTTCTGAAAGCCTGAGTCCTCAGCAGTCTCCGGAGTGTCAGAGAAGAAAGATCCAGATTGTGGTGCTCAGCGACTAACACACCCTGTGCTCTGCACAGGGGGTGCAGGGGCAGTTGCTGGGGTGCACTAGGGAGAGGTCGCAGGCCTGATGGTGGAGTCTGGAAGCTCTCTGGGAAAAAAAGCCTTCCTGAGTTTTCCAAGGTCCCGGCATTGCATGGTGAGTGCAGGCAGGCCAGGGGACTGCTCCGTGGGCCCTGGCTCAGTCTCAGCCTACCAAGGCCGACGTCCACCCAGCTGTCCCTGTCAGCTGCATTATGATCTGACTTGACCAACCAGTCGGTCAGACTCGGGTTGCCCAGGGCATTCGCTGTCTGCCCGCTGGGCTGCCTGTGAAGCAATGTGGCCCTATCAGGTCTTGACAGACACTAATGGATACCAGACCGTGGACTGGGGCTAGAGGTGGTGCGGGTGAGGGGCCTGAAGGCGGGCCAGCCTCTCAGGAGAAGGAGATGTGGTAATTCATCCTGGGCAAGTGGATGAAGCATTGTGCAAACCGCCACCCCCTCGGAGGCAGTGACCATAAAGTAAGCCTCTAAGGCCACACCTGGCCCAGCCCCTCTGGGGACGAACTGCAGGGCATCCTGTGGGTGAGAAGAGTGGAGAAACCCAAGAGCCCGTCCCAGGAGAGGGTGAGAGTGATGGAGAGCAAGGCCTGAGTGTGTTTGCTTTCCTGGGAGAAGGCAAACGGAACAGTGACTCAATTGGGAAATATTTGATCAAGTGTTTGGTTTCGAAAGGACAATGTAATCAGAAGGAAGTCCAATTAGGAGGGCCATGAAGCCCTGAGGACTTAAGTCCCCACCCCTACATGTGGTCTTGCCCCAGCCCCAGGGCTCAACCCCAAGGAAAGCCTAGATCTGCCCTCCTGCCTCCTGCAAGCCCCAAGGGATGGTGGCTAAAGGAAGATCCAAACCTAGTACCTCCCAAACGGAGGTACTTCATCATGTTCAGCTTCCCTGGCTGAAGGGCAAAAGTGTCTTTTGTCAATGTCACGGGCTGGCTCCTCTGGCTTCATTTAACCAACGGCCCCTCTGGGGATAGAGTCCTTCCAGGCTGCTCCTGGGGGCCCAGCAGGAGGCCCAGGAAATCGCTAAGCTCGTGCCTCTGAGAGCCTTCTCCCTGCAGGGGAAGGACAAGGTCAGCACCACTTTTTCACTGACTTGTCCCCAAGGCTCCCAGGCCATTCCTGACATGGCTTGTCTGGGAGAACTTGGTGGGTCCTGGCTGAAAATGGCAGAAAATCAGGGCTTCAGGAAGGCTGGGATGCACCTGTGTGTTTATCCACGTGGATGTCTTACAGGCACCACCTCATACTCGTCCTTGCCATCCCCAACACCTGCCTCTCGCCCTGGGCATCTCCCTGAGCACCTCTATCTTCTCAAAGGCCTATGCCAGAGAGGCGCTCCCCTTCCTCTCTCTCTCCTCCCTCTTTCGAGGATCTAAACAGGCCTCGGTTCCAGCTCTTCCTCCCGCTCTCCACCACGGTCCTGGTTCACTGCTTCCTCTTCCTTCATCCAGACGACAGTAAAGTCTCCTACCTGGTATCTCCCTCCATTATAGTGTCCTCTGTGTCCAACAGGCAGGTGGAACTCAAATTTGGATAATTTGAGAAGAGTTTGCAAAGACTTGGGCAAGGGGCAGGCAGACCCCCAGAACCAGTGAGGTGAGCCGGGATTGGTGCTGTGACCTTCTTGGAAGGATGCAGCCGGCTTGCAGACACCCTGCAGGAGGCCACCAGGGAGAACCTCACTCTCCTCTCCCCCGACCCTCTCCTGCTGGGCTCCCCATTGGCTGAGTCGGGCCACCTTAGCCCCCAAATGCTGTCCACACAGGGTGGTCTTCTGAGCACAGGGCAGAGGAGAGAAGGGTGGGGGATGGATCTGGAGGGTGAAGGGAAGTTCATACAGATGCCAACCTATTCTCCACATAGTACCAACGAGATGTTTCTAAAACACATATCCGAACATGTTTCTGCTTAACGTCTTGAGAACAACCAAAACAATCGTATAAATGAGTCATAAACACCACCGCCACCCCTGCGGGTCCCTGGCGTGGGCTAGGCACCTGTCTCGGCCCCTTTCACAAGACCTAAGCTCTCTCTTTTCATGCTCGAGGTCAAGGCCAGTGTCCCATTTTACAGCTGAAGCTCAGACAAGCAAAGGCCTACGTCTCACAGCCAGAACCTGGTTCTGGGCCTAGGGCTGACTCTGCTGTGACAGTACCTCCTCTTGGGGTCCTTGAGGCCCTCCCGGGTTGGCCCTGCCTCTCCACTCTTGGCCCAGCGCCCCTGCCCGCTCCTGGGCTCCAGCCAATCTGAGAGCCTCCCTGCTCTCCCACCTCTCGGAGCCTTTAGGGCAGGGGTCCGAAAACAATGGCCCACAGACCAAGTTACTCCCCCGTTTCATGTGTTTGTATGGCCTTTGAGCTAAAAATGCATTTTATATTTTAAACAATTGAAAAAATTCAAAGAAGAGTAATATTTGTGACATGTGAAAATCAGGTGACATTCAATGTCCATAAATAAAGTTTTATTGGAACACAGCTGCGCCCGTTTGTGAGCACACTGCCTATGGCTGTTTGTGCTCGAACAGCAGAGTTGAGTAGTTTAAAATATTTTCTGATAGTTATCATCTGGCCCTTTACAGGCAAACTCTGCCAGCTCCTGCTGTAGGGTTTGGCTTTTTGACACACCACTCAGTCTTTATTGTGTTTGCGTGTGTGTTTAAACCTCACCTGTAATTCATGACTATGTGCTCAATGTTGGAGGCTCCAACAACACAGGGCGATGGGGCAAGTACAGGAATCGCTTGTCCCCATCTCATCCCTGGGGTGACCGCTGTTCACACCTCTGAGCCTTCCAGATGCTGCTCCCCCGTCTGTGGTGCCCTCGCACTGCTTCTGTCTGACAAACCCATCACGCCCTGGGCCGAGTGCCGCTGCCATCTGGTCTACACCATCTGGTCTACACCATCTGGAAGCTGCCTGGCACTGGCTTCCTGTGCGTGTTGCTCCAAGGCGGTGTCCCATGGGGCCTGTGGGCACAGGTGCCAGACCCAGCTGCCCCTACTAGCTGTACATCCTTGGCAAGTTGCTGAATCTCTCCGTACCTTAGTTTCCCCTCATCTCTAAAATGGTGGTCGTAAGCACACACATGTGGATTGCTTAGCGCAAGGCCTGGCACACGGGAGGCGCAGTTCGGGGCCTCATCATGGCAGCCAGCACAGGCCTGTGGCTCCGTCAGGGAACCGCACACACTGCCAGTGTTCCCGAGTCAGGTCCCCAGGTTGCAGGCGCCTGAGCGCAGCGAGCACTCTCTCCTGTCCCCATCCTCGGGGTCTAGCCCAGCAGGTGCCACCAGAAGGCAAGGCCGCAGGGGCTGGGGCAGGCGGGGTCTCAGGCGTCCTGGGAGGATGAGGGCTCCATGGGAGCTGAAGGCCCAGGTCTTCTCAGTCCAGGTTGTGAGAGAATAAATGAGATGTGGTACCCCAAGCACATGACCCAGAACCTGAGGTCCCTGAGGCTGGGCAGGCGACCTTGGGGTAAAAAGAGGGCACAACTTCTTGGTCAGCAGGCTCCCATCCTTTCTTTCTTATTGGAGAGCCTTCGGGCCTCACTGCCTCTAGGCTGTGAGGGAGGGCCAGGCAGCCCAGCCAGGCTCAGGCCTTGGCACCCAGACTCCAGGCTTCTCTGAGGGGCACCCAGCAAGGCGACTGAGTCTCAGGTCAGCTAGGACCCCTCAGCAGCCCAGCAGGAACCAGCCTTTCTGCAGTGTTGAGGACTGATGTGGGGAGGGGAGAGGCCAACCACCCTGCCAGGGGCACCCGGCCCCCCCACCCCAAGAAAATTACCTTGCACACACCCCTCCCCCTGCCCCACTCGCCCCAACCTTCCCCAAACATCCAGCTTCTGAAGCAGTAAAGACAGATCTGGAATGGGCATGGAGTTCATTTAGGACAAAGGACTTTAGTGCTCCATTCCACAAACACGTAAGAGGCTGGAGCCTCAGGCGGGCTGGAGTGGGCAGGTGTGGAGACATCGTCTGGAGGCAGACTTGGCTCGGTCCAAGTGTGAGTTCACTCCCACCACCACCACCATGTGGGCTCTGGCACTCAGGACCCAGGGTGCTCCCAGGGAAGGGCCCTGGGGGCTGGTGTGGGTGTGGGTGCACATGCCTGGGACATGCGCACGCCTGTGCTTCCCCGCGCAGGAGGGCCAGAGACACAAGGCCCAGACTCCGGAAGGGGTGGAGAGAGCACAGTGGTGGGGCAAGCTCTTGCATCCTCCAGTCCAGTCTGGGGTCTGATGTTCTGTGGCCAGAGCAGCATGGGACAGGCTCTGGTGACAGTGATGGAGGAATATCTCCAGCAAGGCTGGTCCCACTCCAGCCCTGGAGGCCTGGCAGGAGGTGCTGGAGTCTGCACAGGCTGGGGCTGGGGGTACGGCACAGAATATGGTTGTGATCATGTCTTCCTGTCCAGCCAGGCTGTCCCTTGTCCCCTTCTAGGGCCACTTCCCCAACTTCTGGGAGCCTGCCTGGCCCTGCCCACTGGGCCAGCCCCCGAGCTGGGCGGGTGCGGCCACCGTTGTGCAAGGGGTGAGCTCACCCGCCGTGCCCAGCCTGCCTGCACTGGCTTGCCCGCTGCTGGTTAATCATTGTTCAAACACCCTGGCAGGTGAGCCGGCTGCGGAGGGAGGCATGACAGGGCAGGGCCGCCTCTGCCAGGTCTCGGCAAAGCTCCGCCAGCAGGCCCAGGGCTGGAGCCGTTCCCCAGGACCCTGCAGGGGGCAGCCTGCAGGGGGGTGGGCCGAGACCACCTCTCCTGATTCCTTAGGAGGAACTCAGTAAATATTTTTGATTGAATCAAAGAATGCCCTTTTGTACGTTTCCTCTCTCAGGGCACAGCTAGGAGGGTGGGCCCCAGCGCCCAAATGCCTTGGTTCAAACCACAGCTCTGCCATTTACTGGCTGTGTGTCCTTGGTGGAGTTTCATAACCTCTCTGTGCTTCAGTGTCCTGGGCTATGAAAAGGAGTTGTTCATGGTGGTGAGAATAATGATGCCCTCATGGAACTGTTTTGAGGATTAGGATAGATACATATATAAAGTGTTTACTATGCCCATATAACACAGAAACCCCAGTGCTGGGAACTGAGACTAAACCACCCATCACTGGGCTCAACTAGTCCCCAAAAGGAAGATGAGTGGCCTCCAGGTGGTGGGCCAGGCTGCTTATACATGTTGCCTAGGCAACCATCACATGATCCCTTGTGAGTCAGGTACTGCTCCCCTCTTCCCACACGAGGATGCTCGGGGTCAGGCGGAGGGTGGGGAGAGGTGTTGTGTGTGAAGCGACTGCCCAAGGTCACACTGCATAAGTGACAAAGTCAGGCAGGTTTCAAGCCCAGGTTTGCCTGCGCCCGAATCCATGTTCTCTCCACCACCCAGCCCTGCCAGGTTTGCAGATCAAAGATGCAAATCTGAACTTGCCAGGCAATTAAATGCTGCCCACGCTCACTGACATCCTCTGAGTGTGGGGATGGGGGTGGGCATGGGCGAGGGGTTCCAGGCTGAGTCTGCTGTGAGAGGGACAGAGGTTAACAGTGCCCAGCCCACGCCCTGGGCCCAGAGAACCCCGAAGGATGAGGAGACAGGAAGGAAGAGCCGCGCGCTGCCCGGCAGAAGCCCATCGCCCCCCTGGCCGAGACCCAGGGGACTCCAGACCGCTAGACAGGCAGGGCCTGGGAGGCAGCTGGCGGGCAAGGGGCCTTGAAGCCACACATTGTTTTTTTTTAAACAACGCATGTGTATTTGGCATGGGTTTTGGGGGGAGCTGCAGAAGTTATGGGAGGCCTAGAATCCCATCCCTTTTCCCTCCCACCCCAACTTTCCATGGAGCTCCTGCTAGCAGTGACGGAGCTAGAGACAGACACAGCGGATGGTGCCCAACTCCCGTTTAGGGCCCTGGCGGAGGAGCATGCGTCTCCCGGAAGGAGTCTCGGCCCTCCAGGGACTCTGGCCATCTGACAGGCACACCTTGAGGGAGAGTCCTGGGGGTCAGGCAGCTAGGCCTCCGGCCTGTGCAGGCATTTGTGGGGCCCCATGGGAGCCACCACACCATGGGACTGGTGGCTGGGAAACCCATGTCAGACATGCGCTCTGAGACTGTGGGAAAGAAAGGGCCCTGAGGCCAATGGGTGCAGCTCAGGGACTCTGCGTGTGCGCGTGCATGTGTGTGTGTGAATCTACTCCTGTGTGTGCACACATGCACGTGGGCTGAAGGCTGGCTAGGGCCGCAGTGCTCCTCCTCAGAACGGTGAATTAGTAAAGGTCACCTCAGACAGCTCCAGGAACCTCCCTCTGTATCTCCCCATCTTCCTTGGCACTTGGTGTTCTTCCTGGGGACACCCACCTGCGCCACCCCTCACTCACATGCCCAGTGCCCCTGCCCTCTCTGCCTCTCCCCACCCAAGTGGGCTCTCAGCATGTGCTCTGAGAAGCTCCATCCCCTGAGCTGTTGGTGACTGTAATAAGGTCTCCTGTGTGACCCTCCAGCCACACTCACTGTTCACTGACTGTCCTCCTGTCACCATGTGCATGGCCACAGCCCGTGACCAGGGAGCACTGCGGCTTTCTAGGACACCAAGGCAGCCTGTTCCCGCTTGGAGGCAGCTGGAGACTGAAGACACGCCCGGCTGTAGACTAAAGGCAGCTGACACCAAGCTTGGCCACCAAGGCCAATTCCAGCCCCTGAGGCCAGACTGAGGCACCCCGCTCTCCGACATGCTTGCTGACGTCCCTTTGAGGCCCTGGGAACAGGGAGACCCTTCCGGGCCATGGTTGAAGACACAGACGGAGGTGTTGGGAGACATAGGTGACACCCTGGCAGGGCAGGAAGAGGTGTGTGTGATACTCGGTGCTGGTGCCAGAGAGGTGTGTGGCAGATACTAGAAAGATCCTAAAGGAAGTGAAAAAGTTCTAATCTTTCTAATCTGCCCTCTGCACTCGCCACCAGCACTATCTTCCCCATCGCAGCCAATCTGGCTGTTCAGTGACACACAGTAGTGGTGCCAGGGAGACATGTGGTATACCAGGAAGATACGAGAAAGATACCCCGATCTCGAAGGAAGTGAAAGGTTCTAATCTCGTCTTCAATTTGTCCTGCACACACACACTCCGATTATTACCTTCCTGATCTCAGACCACTTGGCCCAGTGATGATCAGGTTCTTAGGTAAACATTAGTGTCCCCCTAATTCCTAAGGGCCAGGTGGGAGCTGGGTCTTCAGGCCCCCACCTTTGCTACAAGGAGATTTGTTACAACGAAAGCAAATTTCAGACCAGATCCTGCCACAATGATATACTTTTATTAGCAAGTAGGCACAAAAAACGTCATTTGACTCCCTCCACTAAACTTGGGGGCATCCCCTCTCTCTGTCCCTAGGTGTGCTGACAGGCACTTGCTGGGAAGTCCAGTGCCTCAAAGATACGGCCACGTTCTGTCGGAGGACCCGCCAACCTTCTAGGTGGACCAGAAGACAGAGTCTATCAGCCTTGGTGGGGGAGGGTTGGGGCCCAAAGGGGGACCCAGAACCAGATGGGAATAGACCCAGAGCACTAGCCCATGGGTGTCAGGCATCCAGGCTTGCTGGATTCTTCTATCTTGTTCACGCAAAGACATAGGTGCCTACGGCACCTTCCCAGACAAATATTCCTTCAACATCCCTCACCTCACCAATGGCAAATTATCTAGAGTACCTTTTACGCTAGTTAATGAATTTTGGGGAGCAGATTTAGAGAACTGTATTTGAAGCCCCTTCTAGAGTGTTAACTAATCACCCCTAGAGCATAAATTACAATTAGTTCACACACAGGCACGTCATCCCTCTGGTTCATACCGTGGAGCTTAAAGTAAGTCACAGAAAATTCCACTGACCCAGGGTTTCTCAACCTCCGCACTGTGGACATTTGGGGCCGGAGGAGTCTTTGTTGTGGGGCTGACCTGTGCATCGTAGCCTTTTGTTCTGCTTGTACTCACTAGCCAACAGTAGCATGCCTCCCACCCCCACACTGTGACAACCAAAAAGGTCTCCGGACCCTGCCAACTGTCCCCTGTGGGCAAAACCTCCCCTGGTTGAGAACCAGTCAACTACAGTGACCATAGTTACTGTCTGCTCTGAGACACTTTCTTCTTAAACTTCTACATGAGAAAGTCTTAAACAAATATAAAAATAGAGAGACTAGAATAGTGAACCCCCACGTATTGACCATTAAACATCAACAATCGTCAACTCAGCCAATTTTATTTCATCTCTACTCCCACCCACTCCCTGCCACCACCCCACCTTGCTGGATTAGTTTGCAACAAATCTCAGGTGACGTTCATCTATGCTATAGATATTTAGGTGTATATCTCTAAAAGATAAGAAAGAACTCTTTTTAAACATAACTATTATATCTTAAAAAATTAAAAATAATTCCTTAATATCATAGAATTTCCAGTAAGCAAATCCAGGGTACTGTTGAGAGTGCAGTGGGCAGTTAACCTACTAGGCTCCAGGGACAGCAGGCATAAATGGGACAGTTTAGGCAAACCAGGACTGAGCCAGGCACATGGAACAATTGTTTTCCCTAAATACAACCCTTTCTAATGCACGTATCTGAAGTCACTCCACTGCTAAAGGCTTTTAAAGGCTCCCGGTGCCTAAACACGAAGTCCCAACTCAGCCTGACTCCCAAGGCCCTGTGGGACATGGCCCCCACTTGCTTCTGCCTTAACCTCCTACAGTCCTTCTCTTGCTGCTGATGTGGTCCCATCCGGGGACTCCGTCACACTCCCTGCTGCTCAGAGGAGGGGCTGGAGCATAGAGCACGGGGCTGGGTGTGCTGGGAAGCTCTGGGGGGACAACTGGAGCCTGGGTACTTTGTTCCCTTAAGTTTAAGCTGTTCCTTCTAGGCACCTGAATTCGAATGTTTGCAGAAGTAGGATGTCTGAGGTTTGCAGTAAAAAAAGTTCTGGGCTAGAAGTGGTCTGAAAAAAATTTTTTTGTGTCTTCCTTCCCTTCTTTTTTTCCAAACATATATCTAGGACCTACTTTGCCCTTGAGGGAGTAAAACAACTAACTCCCAAATGCCAACGGCTCCTGCCCATTCTCAGCTGTGTCCAGGCTCTCTCCTCTTTACAATCCAAGCTCTACAGCTGGGTTTTCTGGGGGACCCCACTCTCCAAGTCTCTGCAAAGCTCCCGAAGGTTGAATTTGGGGGCTTCTGGCAGAGTGTAACTCCAAAGAATGAAAGAAAGCCATACTGCTTGACACGAAACTAAGTAATAACTACAAAGCCCTCCCAGACCCTGCAAGGGCAAAATCTTCATGTGTCTCAGCCCACATGCCCAGGACTGGCCACAAACTGGCCTGTGCAGTTCCTGGTCACCCACCACCAGGATCCCTTGCAGACAGAACTTACCCTGGTGCCGCCAGAACCCCTTCCTTGGCTTCTCCCTACCCCAGCCAGGTCTCTGTCCACTGCCCAGCAGGGAGGTCTCTTTTGTCCAGGTCCCCACCCCGTCCGCAGCAATGCCCAGTACCTGGGGCAGCCCTTGTGGTGGCCTCCTGCTTGCCCCGTTCTCTGGTGGGTACTCTTCTGGGCCCTTGGAGTCCTTTTCTGCTAGCACTCCTTCATTCATTTATTCACTGGACAACTAGTAATGGCACATAGTAACCTACTATGTGTCAGGCACAGGAGTAGGTGCTGGGACTCACATTAACAACACAAACAGATACCCTGCCTCTGGGGCTTTCACTCTGGTAGGCAGTGCACCCAGGCCACCGCGATCAGTTCTCATTCAGGTGTTGGCATCTCTTCTCTCATCAGAAGCTCTGGGATCCTTGTGCAAATTATTCTCTTCTTCCCAAGGAACCTGGTTTGCAGACCGGGAGGCCTTAAGAGAGGCCTGTCCAGGTGAGGTCTCAACATGTTGCACTGCAACCTCACCCTGGGCACCCAGCGCCTGCATTTACATAAGAGATAGATTTGTCAAGTGGCCTTCTCTGAGGACAGAAGGTGAAGTTCAAGGTGACTTGCCATTTCCGCTGGAGTGGATGAAGTGTGTGTATGTGTGTGTGTGTGGCAGCAGGGATTTAAGCTTCTATGAGCAATCTGGTACATTCTACGAGGACATTGTGTGGCTTCTAAAAGGAGTCTATGAAGCTTCTACGTGGATTCCATTAAGATCTCATACGGATTTTATGTTCATCCACAAGAAGTAGACACGGATTCTACAAAGTTTCTAAGAGATGTGAACGTGTGAGGAGCCGAAGCCTTGACGGTGGGTGGACGGGCAAGGGCTTTGCTTCCAGCTGCACCCGCCTGGCCGGAAGTGGGCTCCCCCGCCCGTAAACTGTATAGCATCTCCTTTCTGCTGGGCTCCGTCTTTTGCCCTGTACAGAACCAATTTAATGAGATGAATTTAAAAAAATGAATAAAAGGAAAACCCCGGAGCAAACAGCCGCTGGCTTCCGAAAGGCATCACGAACCACTTCCAGCCCCCGGCACGCTCCCCCAGAGCCCTCCTTTTCTGAGCATTAGGTTTCTGGGCCCGCTTTGGGACGCAGGCAAGTGGGCCGCGGCGCTGGTGGCCTGAAGGAGGCTTGGCTGCTCCCACGACTGCTGGTTCCTGGTCAGCTCCCTGCAGGTCCCCACAAGCCCCGTTCTCCACCCTGGGTGGTAGAGGACGGCCGCAGACAGGCCCCTGGTCGGGCAGCCGGAAAGAAACCAAAGCAAAAGCAGAGCATGCTCAGGCCTGGGGCCGGCGCCGGAGGGGAAGGAGGGAGCGCCCGGCCGGGGCTGGGCAGGGCTCATGCCAGTCCGGCCTTTGAGGCCTTCTCCCTCCAAGAACCACTCCTCGGCACCTGGCTCCGTTCCAGCGGGCTGAAGCATTTTTCATTTTATCAGACTTCCTCCTAGGGCCGGTGCTGTCCAGGGGAATTTTCTGCGTTGGTGAAAATGTTCTGTAGTTGCACTCTCTGACATGATAGCCCCCTAATCAGATGTGGCTGTTGAGCACCTGCAATGTGACTATTGCGACTAAGGAACTGAATTTTAAATTGTGCTTAATTCTAATGAATTTATAGATAAATCATCCACCGTGGCCAGCAGCAGCCGTATTGGAGAGTGTGGCTTGTAAGCAGGGGTCACGTGTGGTCCGTGGCTACTCTCCTCTTTAAAACTGCGGCACCCACAAGAGAGTTGGCACAGGCCGGGGCAACAGCAGGCCTCAGGCTGTGTGTCGTGTATCTGTGTCCCACGGGACTTCTTCCCAGCTCACTCTCGTTTGTGTTAGTGGCTCCTGTTGGCCAGTCCTCACTGGGCAGGGGGTCACCAGGGCTGAGGCTCTGCCTTGGCCTGGGGGTGATTGAAGAGACCTGGGTTCTAGTCTGAGCACAGCCCCAGACCTTGTGTGTCACCCTGGATAGTCTGCCCTTGTGCAGTGAGGAGCAATGCTTGACTGTGCCCAGAGGTTTAGTGACTCTCCAGTGGCCTGGGGTGCGAGGAAGTGCAGCCCGCTAAGGCAGTAAGGTGTTCTGAGTCAGCTTTCTTGCTTCTGCTCCTCTTCCCTATTAGGCCCACCAATGGAGATAATTATCCAAATGATAGTGGTGAAGAACTTGGCCTTGGGGTCAGACTGACTACCTGTGGACCTCCAGTACCTCTGGCAGTGTTGAGTGGGGGTTAAGAGTGTGAACTCTGTGTCAGGGGTCCTGGCTTTAAATCAGCAGCGTGCTGGAGCCAACTGTACACACTCATGAGAACACACTGTCAAATTTTCAGGGATTTTGTGAGCCACACAAAGCCATTGTTAACAATTGAATTAACTAAACTTACAATTAAATAAATTATATTAAAAGCAAAGATAATAAGTACTCCAAACTCACCACTCTCTAAATATCTTATTATCTACGCTCATTTATAGTTTATTTACATCAACTGTAGATAGAAGCACTAAATAGTGGTGTGCTACTGTGCCTCTCCTCCCAGCTCTGTGTTCATCGACATCACATTCGTAGTGTACAATCAGCTACAGTGGAAATATTTACACCATGGAAATCGGTAAGCACTACAAATCATGGCTTGATTTTTGCCTTGTTAATTGTCTAAATGTAAGAAAGTGATGGAGAAAATGTTAATGCACATAAAACTTAAATATGTTGTGCCTGTAGTTATTCTATCGTGAATAGCATAAAAAGCCGAGGAAATCATTTTCACATGTTTGAAAACTCTTATCCAACTCAGCAAACAAGTCACTTATATCATTGGTGAAAGAGTGACATTCTAACACACCTTTGTTGTTTTACTTTCATTTTATTCATTAACATAAAGAAAAATATTAACCAACGTTCAAGTTGTGGAATTGCACATGGAAAACTGGTTTTTAAACATTGACCAGAGCCCTTCTGGTTGAGGTCCTGGTTTTGCCGTTGCTGGCAGGCAGGGGAACTCTGTTTCAAACTTCTCCTTTCTAAGCCCCAGTGTCACCATCTGTAAAATGACGATTTAAAATGTCAGATGTGTTTGATAGATTGTCAGCACCCATTTCCACCTCCTAATGTGCTACAGGCCAGAAAGATAAAAATTATTACACATTTACAGACTCCCTTGCAGCTAAGGTGCTGGGGCTGAATTCATTTCTGCCCAGTAGATATACTCATAACAGATCTGGAAAGCAGATGCGAGGCAGAACCGGAGTCCCACCTCTTTGGGCAAGGTCATGTGGATGGGCTCTTTGGCATGAGTGCTCGGGTGTCAAGGGGAAGTCACAGTAAGCTTTTCTCTGGCTTGTCTTAGTAGCACTGCCAGGCTGAGACTCCTGCGCACTCCCTGAGCCTGAGGGAGAAGCCCAGAGACACAGACACACAGAGGGCAGGTGCACAGGTGTGCACAGGTGGGCTTCCACTGCTCAGACCTGCTCCCAGGGCTCCTGCCTCACCCAGCCTGACACAGAGCCCACACTCTGCCTCAGAGGGCTGCAAGGCCCTCACGGCCCCTGGCATGTCTTCCCCAGATGGAAATCCCCCCAGATATTTGGATAGCCCCTCAGTCCAGGCCGAGACCGACTCCCCTTCTGCCCACCTGACCCTCTCTTGGCTACCACTGGGTCTGAGAACAAACTTTTCCCCCACCTCGATACCAGGAATAAAGTCGCACTTCTGAGGACATCCGCTCCAGCCCTTGGGGATATTTCCCGTCCTCAGAAGAAGCCTAGCAGTAATCCAGCACCTCAGCCCGACAGGGACCCCATAGGAAACTCAGAGCCACCCGAGAGTAGTCCCACAGTAAGCTCAGAGGAGCCCCACATCAAATCTTTTCAGAACCGTGTAGTATTCTTGTAGGAAATTTACAGTGACCATACTGAGAATGGAGCGTTTTCAGGATCCCAAATCAGGCGTTTCTTCCATCTGGAAGGACCTGTCTTCTGTCTCTGTGTGTCTCAGCCCTTCTGGTCCTTCAAGGCCAAGCCCACATATTACTTTCCCAACTGAATGTGAAGTTTTACTCTCTCGATCTTTCCAACTTCACCTACCTTCTGCATATTCTTCTATTAAAACTTCTGTCAGTGTCCCCACTGGGACGAAAGTTCTCAGCTCCCAACACCCTCTGGGCACAAAGGAGGACAGGTGAGCATCAGAACCCACCTTCCACTGTGGGTGGCTGCTGCTCTCTCTACCAGCAAGCCCAGTGGGCATTTGGCCCACCTGCTGACATCTTTGTCACCTGCCCTTCTACTTTTGCTGCTCTTGCTTCCAAAGTGACAAAATCCTTGCGGTATCAAATCAGGACAGCCTTTGCTTTGGGTCCACTGGGCTGGACCATATAGTGAGGTCCTGTCTTCTTTCAATCTGTATCACGTTATGTCCTCTGGGCAAGCTACTGATGTTCAAGCTTTCATGTAGCCCTTTATTTCAATAAAGTAAAGTGAAATAAAATCGTTTTCAGTTTTTGTCTATAATCCTTCTCTCCATGGAGCTTCAAAAACCAGCCCATGGGGTGGGCAGGGTACCACATGCTGTCTCGTTTCTCCATGGTCCTTATGTTCCCTGCACCCCTTAGACAAATGTCTGCTGCACCTTAAGCTTCCCTTTTCCTTCAGCAACTATCTCCACACCCCCAAATAAAGTAAAGGGGAGAAGAAAACCCACGGGAAAATCTACTCCTGTGGAGGGATGCCCACGGGACTCCAAGTGACTCACCCTCAGGGTCCCCAGCAAGTCTATTCAGACGGGCCCTTCTCCCCATCCTGCACGTGAGTAATCTCATTGCTCTCCAACCCTATTTGCAGATTAGGGACACAGCGCCCAGAGCAGGACTTGTTAAAGGCCACATGCTCAGTATCGGGGACTGTACCCCAGTTTTCCATGTATAAAGTCTGTTTGCTACTGCACACGGGATTCTCCATGGCAGGGATGGGGTGGGAGTTATTTATCACAGTCACTCCAGGGATGTTTCCAAACCCACTCCCTCCTGCAGTTCTGATGTGCATGTTCCTCCTTCAGGTGTGAAGGGAAGGAAAGCAGGAAGGGGACCACCAGGCTACCCTTCGCTGTGTCAAGTATAGAGCACACAGCTCCCTACCAGGCCTCCTGTTCCTTTGTGTGGCTGCCCTGGGTCCCGCCCAGCTGCCCTGCACTGTGAAAAGACAGGTGGCAGCAGCAGGGGTGGGGGTCTGGATTCTGGTTCTCTCCCTCCAGGCCCCATGTCAGGAGCAAGAAGGAAAGTTCTCACTTTCCTGGACATGGTGTGTGTGGGGAGGAGGTCCTGGCGGTCACAGCACAGCACCAGGCTTCCACAGCAAGGTCCCCAGGGCATCGGCCACAAGCAAGGCCTCTCCTGGACCCTGAGGCTGGGCCCCAAGAAAGGTGCAGCACAGAGACCTGCTCCTCGCTGCCCTGACAGCGGTAGCTGTGCTGGGGGCCGGCCGAGGTCAGAATTGGTTAGCACAGCCTTGTATTTTTGGTTATACTGTTCTGCACCCCCCACAGATATATAGACGCAATATTTTTACATATGTGCATTTTTGCAAGAAAACTGTCTACAGATTTCATCAGATCCTCCAAGAGGCTCTGATCCTTTTATCATTGAGCCAAGTGGTGGACAGAGAAGGCCTTGGCCTTGGACCCGGGAGATGTGGCTTAGTGTTCTCATCAGTCCTAAATTGCTGCATGAACTGGACAGGCCACTTTATTTTCTAGACCTCTCTCTAAAACAGGGCAACAACCCTGTCTTGTGTGGTGATTTAAAAACTGGTTCACCATCACGTTCACCTATCTTTGACACTTCCCATCAAAAGGTGGAATCTACTTGTCCTCCCCTTGAATGTGGGCCAAGTTTGAAGAGACACTTCTAACTAACCGAGGCAGAAATGACACTGTGTGACTTCAGAGTCTCGGGCATACAGCTTCCACCTGGCTCGCTCTCACTCAGGACACACAGCCCAGGAGCCCTGAGCCCACGGGTAAGAAGTCTAGCTACCCTAAAGCCGCCATGCTGGAAGGGCCAGGAGGCTGGACTCCAGGGAGATAGAGAGGGGTGTGAGTGCCCCCCTGCAGTTCTTGTCCCCAGCCATTGGGTCTTCCCAGCCCAGCACCAGGCACACAGTGGTGTAGCCTCAGCCCCAGCTGCGCCAGCTGAGCCAAATGGAGCAGAGATAAGCTGGCCCCGCCCCCTGCCCACTTTGCATATTCATGAGCAAAATAAATGTTGCCTTGTTTTACACCACTGAGTATTGGGTGGTTTGTTCTGCAGAGTTAGACAATATCTGAGCACACTGCCTACCTTCAAGGGAAGTTGTGAGCATCACTTGGCACAATACTTCCCACGCTGGGCACTCGATAAAACCGAATACATGTGACCTGACAGCTGGACCCGACCGAGTGACTGTTGGCCGTGTGACAGGGTAACCTGGTCACCACCTCATGGGAGCTCTGCTTAGCTAAGCCGAGTCACTCTGTGCTTTCTGGAGGAGAAGAGGGTTAGTCACCCCAGCCCAGCCAGTCCTAGTCTGTCGGTTCCCTGGAGGGGGGTGTGTCCCCAGACCAGAACCAGGCCCTGCTATGGGAACCCAAAGGGAGGGTTCTTTTTCTTGCTGGCTGTTGGCCATGACAGGTGCCCCAGGAAGGGGTGGGGAGACTGGGAGGGCCTGGGAGCAGGGGACTGAGGCTGGCTGAGCCAGCGGTGGTCCCGGCAGGGCCTGCGGCATCCAGGCCGCCGCCTCCCCCGTGCACTCCACCGCTCTTGCTGCCTCCCACACCAGGAACTCCTCCAGGGAAGGGACTGATTTTTATTTATTTTGTAATCCCAGAACTCAACACACGGTGGTGAGAGTTAGGTGTCCCATAAATGTTGGGCGTCTGTGAGCGTCTCGCCGAGTTGCCAGAGTGCCTAGGGTGGCCAAGAAGTGAAGTGGCCCCATGAAAGGTTACAGCGCTGGCATCAGGGGGACCAGTGTGGGAGCCCCTCCTTGGCACCCCCTGTGGGGAGAGAAGGCCTGGAGGGTGGCACTCTCTCCTCAGGCTGAGTTTTGGGGTCCCTGTTCTGCTTTGTGCCCCGTATTCTGTGACTGAATCCCTGTGGCAAGAACCTGCCCGGGGCTGCCAGTCCTGTGGGAGGGGTTCCCACCCCGAGCCTGCTCCGGCCCCTGTCCCCCACCAGGAGCTCCACCGCTGCTTGGCCAGTCCCCTGCCCCTTCCGCATCACAGCCGACTGACCGAGGCCCCTCTCCCTGGCTGGCTGGTTGTACAAGCCACAGTCTGGCATCGGCTCTGACTACACGTTCTACCCACCCATGACCTCCCAGAAGGAAGTTCACCCAGACCCAGAACTCAGAAGCCTCACAGAAGAAGGCTGAGTTGTCTGAGGCTCTTAGATAGACCATAAAGGAAGCAACCAAGGCCGCCCTGTGCCGCGCACCCCAGCCTGGATTTCCTATCAGACGCAGAGCTTTGTGGCAGGAAGGCCTGCCCGCCAGAGCATCAGGCAGCCGCGCCATCCGCCTGCCCTTGGCCTGGATGTCTGCCCGAGCAGATGCGATGTAACTTGCCACAGGAGGAATATCTATAAAACGTTAACTATCATCATAAAAGCAGCCTGTCCACCCAGGGCTGGGCTGCTGGAGGAAGGTCCGGCAGCCAGGTCAGTCCCCGCATCGGAGACCAAAACTCCAATGTCCAAATGTCTTCCCCACTTCCCCCTGATGTCACAGAGCTACCCTGAAGGTCGGCCTTGGGCTGTGTGCACTGCCACCCCTGAGAACTGTCCAACCCCATGCGGGGACAGCCCTGAAGCCACACGCTCTGGAGACAGGGACCACACCACCATGCGGCGGAGGTGCAGGTGAGCTGCCTGCATGGGGTTGTTTGTCTCTGGGGCCTTTTAGGTGGACAGGAAGCTTGGGAACAGGGAGGATGGTGTCCGCAGACATGTGGACAGGCAGGCAGCTTTCCTGAGGCCTTTGTTTACCTTTGTGTGCCCAGGGACTCCCTGAGAGTGGGAACAAAGGGGCGCTCCAGGGGAACAGCTCCCAAGGAGGAGGAGGAAGAGGAGGAGGAGGAGGAGGAGGAGGAGGAGGAGGAGGAGGAGGAGGCGGCGGCCGCTGTGGTGGCGGCTCTATCGGTCCCTCTCAGTCCAGCGCTGCCTGGCCCACCTGCTATGCTGGAATGGCCACTTCTTTTCTTCCAACACTGCCCACATCCCCCTTTCTGGGCCTGGCAAACCCCTATATCCTTGGCACACACAGCAATACCAAGGTAACCAACGGGCATCGGACTCCAGGTTAAGAGAAAGAGACCCGGGATAATGCCACCCTGGCTGTGTGCTGATAGGGGTCCAGCTTGGCAGGGTGATGGACACTTTCCTTGGGGACTTTTGTCTGTGGGATCTGCAGTCACTCTCTTGCTGTCTGAGCACGCTAAGAGTGAAGGTAGATGGGACAGAACAGCCAACACGCTGTCAGAGGAAGAGGAGCAGAGGCCTGAGTGGCCAGGCCAGGAGACTGAGGTGGCTTGACTGGGAGGCTTTGCTCCCTGGAGACCTTCAGGAGCAGGTCCCTGTGAGGACCCCTTGGGACAAGGCGGTGAGAGGAATGCAGTGGGGGAGCCCCAGGGGAACTCCTACCCACTGAGGCCCACGATGGGTGGGTCTACATGACCCTGAGATGAAGGACTGTTTGTGTTTCCTTCAGGGCCCTCTGTACATACCTGAAGGACTGACAGTAAGGTGGGCAGTGATTACAACACCATTAAGAGCAGATGTGGGGATTAGACTTCCTGTACACACACGCACACGCACACATGCACACTTGCGCATACACACAGATGCACAGACATGCGTACACACTCGCGCGCACACATGCACACGTTCCAATGAGGTGTGCTGGAGACAGAAGCTCTGAGCAGGGCGTGCACTTATGATGCACCTGTTGTATCTCCATGGGGCCACAAAGGAAGAAAAGGTCTCTTTGCTGTACAGGGATTTCATCTATCCAGGCAGGACACACACACACACACACACACACACACACACACAACTCAGACACCCAGGGTATAAGGCAGTGCATGAGTAAGCGCTAGACAGTGGCTGTGTCACCCTGGTCTGTGGCTGTGAGTAATGGGCCTAGGCAATGCCGTGGGACAGACAAAAGACACACTGGGCTCGTGAATCTCTTTCTTCTTGGCTTGGTATGAATCACAGCGCCTTTTCCCAGACATGAGCACCCACAGATTTTTGAGGCCTTGCTCCCTAGAGATTGGGATACTCTCCTGCCGTCTAGAGCTCGTCTCATGTAATCCCACAGTGTAGCTGGCAGGCAGGGTCGGCCCCCAGCAGATCTGGAGGGTTCAAGTGGGCTTTGCTGTAGAGCACAGGGGCGCGGTGGGAGGGGGATTAAGCATGTAGGCCTGTGTGGTTGTGGCAGCGTCTCCCTGCCGGGCCTGTCGTCTCAGAGAGGGGGTGATCGCCTGGACTCTTGACTGGAAGATCCCCATCCCCTGAAGACAGCTGGGTTAGCAATGGGAAGGGATCACCCTTCCCACCCTGTATTGCATGTTGTGAGTGTGTGTCCATGTGTGGTGTGTGTGTATGTGTTGTGAGAGTGTGTGTTTATGTGTGCATGTGTGTGGTGTGTGTGTTGAGAGTGCGTATGTATGTGATGTGTGAGTGTGTGGTGTGAGTGTGTGTGAGGACCCTTGAGAAGGACCAGGACATCTGTCAGCTGTGGCCCAGCTTGGCAGAAGACCCTGCTCAGCACGGAAGGGAGGGGAACGAAAAGGAAAAGTGACAAAGCCTGAGTCCCCGTGCCCGGGAGCCCATGCCAGGCTCATGCCCTTCCGTGGACAGAAGAGGTTTCCTTGGCTCAGTGCAGCCAGGAGAGGGAGGCGCAGAGGGAGGGACAGGTTCAGCCCGACACTCATAAAACCTCTTCCACGGAGTGTCCCTGGGCCCAGGTCCCCACGGTAAGCCTTTAACGGCGTGTAGCAGACTCCTGTGTGTTCGTAGCTCCTTTCTGCCTGTAACTCATTTCCCTCCCAGGCCACTGTGGTTCCTCCCATGTCACAGCCAGGTGGAGGGTGGGGAAGCAGGAAACCGGAGAGTCCAGGTGGCCGTGCCAGGGTTGCGGGGAGGTGGGGGTGGTGCAGTGCCCAGGCTGAGGCTGCTCTTGGCCGCGTGTCCCAGCCTCCTGGGGAATTCCACGTTCCCCGATCCTCTTCTGCCCAGCTCCCTCGTGGAGGACGGGCAGCCCTGGTGACATCCCAGGGTCTCCAAGTCGTGTCCCAGCTCTCCCGCATTCCAAGGGAAGTAGGAGAAGCCGCGTTGCCAGATAAAACACAGGAGGCTCAGTTCCATTTGAATTTTGGTTGGACAAGGAATAACTTTTTAGTGTGAGTATGCCCTAAATATTGCATGAGACATACTTATACTAAAAAAATGATTCATTGTTTATCTAAGATTCAAATTGAAGTGGTAGTGCCGTCGCTTTATTTACTGGATCTTGCAACCTTAGCTCAAAGGGAACAGCAGTTTATTGCCATGAGTCACTGAGACAGCCCTGTCGTTCCACGTGCTGGGCTGAGCCTTCGAGTGTGTTATTTACATTTAAACCGCACCACGCCACTACCCTCCATCCCAAACTTGGGTGATTTGCTTAACACCTTTAAGATTTCTGCCTTATCTTTTGCCCACCACTTGTACAATTTTTTATTTAATTCTTTTCTTTAAATCACTTTCCTTTTTTAAAAAACCTAGAAAAACTTAAATCTACTTATTTTTAGAGGAAATTTTGTATTGCCTTGTAAATAGCTGCGGTATTCAATACATTGCCTATTGAGTGGTCTTTTGAGGCTGATGTGTTCCGAGGCAGTTTAACCACTGTGAGACAGGTGTTCAAGACCCACTGTGGCTGACACTGTTTCTGCTCACCTTCTCCCTCCTGGAAGAGCCCCCTCCTCTTCTGGAGGCCAAGCACGCTCTGCCTCTCTGCAGCCAGGGGATGAGATTATAGCCTAGTTGTGCCCACCGAGATCTGAGTGAAGTCTGCTGGAAGCTTCTGGGATAGATTTACTTCCTGGTTTAAAAAGCAAACAAACCCTGGAAGCAGCCTAAATGTCCATTAAGGGACAAATGGATCAAGAATGTGTGGTATGTACATCCAGTGGAATAGTATTCAGCCTTAAAAAAGAAAGAAATCTTGTCATATGCTACAACATGGAGGAAATCTGAAGACATTATTCTGCGTGCAAGAAGCCAGTGGCAAAAAGACAAATACCACACGATTCCACTTATATGAGGTACCTAGTACCTAGAGTAGTCAAATTCATAGAAACAGAAAGCAGAATGGTGGTTGGCAGGGAGGCGGGCAGGGGGAAGACAGGAGTTGTCCACTGGGGAGAGCATCTCGGTTTTGCAAGATGAAAAGGTTCTAAAGATCTACTGCACAGCAATGTGCATATAGTTACTACTGTACTGTATATCTAAAAATGATTTACATGGTAACTTTTATGCTATGTGTTATTTACTGCAATTTTAAGAAAAGTTTTAGTAGTAGACAGAGGTGATGGTTGCACAACATTGTGAACCACTGAATGGTTCACTTTAAAGTGGTCATTTTATGTGAATTTTACCTCAACGAAATTAATTTTAAGTCTTAAAACAAAAAAATCTGATTGAAACTACTCTTAATGTCTTTAGATAAGCTCATGTATGTCTGTGAATCCTGGGGCCAAGGCAGCTATTTTGTAGCCATGAGGGAACATGCCTAAGGACCAAGCCAGTAAGATGAAGATGACCAGGAAGGCTAGAATGAGCTTGTGTCTCTAACAACCTCCTTGAGCTGCTAAACTTCCCTAGGGCTGTCTTCCCCTGAGTGGTTATGTGACTAATACTTTTCCCTCATTGCCGTGTTCACTTCCAATTTGGATGTTCTGTTACTTGCACAAAAGGCATCCCACCTTATACAAGACTGGAGACTTTCTTCTTACGTGATCAGAAGAATTGGGGGGAAAATGAAAAAGGAATGCATTTCTTACCATGTTATTCATCATTATTTAGTGGTATGTCCACATGCTATGTAAAATAATCTATTAGACTACCCCAAATCTCCAGTGATGAGCATTTACAATTTGGGAAACTTTCTGGAATTGCTAACCCTATTTTGTAGTTGAGAAAATAGCTACGGTCACAAAGCTAAGAAGCCGAGTAGCCTTTATTATTACCAAATCCTGAATGTGCGCGGTGCAGCTGAAATGAGGATTTCAGAGGGGCGACAGGAGGTGGGATTCCAGCCCCGAGCCTCCCTTCCCTCTGGGAGACTCTCTCTTTCTGCTTCCCCCTGACACTCTGCAGGATACTGGCCCCAGGCTACTGATCCTGTATCTCTTACAATGTGCTTCCCTTGGCCTCTGGACAGGGCTGAGACAGGCTGGAACTCAAAGACACCATGGTGAATCCCCAGTGAGATAAACAAGGAAATCAGCGAAGAAGCCAAGGATCACCCACGTGATTGCACTCGCCTGGCTCACTTCTGACAGCCCCTTCTACAGCTCTCGTGCTCCTCAGCTCCCAGACTGTCCCTCCCCACACCCTGTCCCATGTTCCATGTGGCCAGACCCCTCAGCACCTGCTCTCGGGCTGCTGCCCGTGGGGGGTGTCATCACTCGCTTGGTACCGGAGGGCTGGTCTCCTTCTCTCCTGGGCCCCTTTGCTGCCCCAGCCAGGAATTTGGCTTCACAACATTCATAACTCCAAGTTACTTAAAGAACTATACACTTTTTTTTTAATTATAAAAGAATTAGGAGAAAAATACAGGAGATTATTATTTTTTATTTTATTTTATTTTTTTTTTTGAGACAGAGTGTCGCTTTGTTGCCCTGGCTAGAGTGAGTGCCGTGGCATCAGCCTAGCTCACAGCAACCTCAAACTCCTGGGCTTAAGCAATCCTACTGCCTCAGCCTCCCGAGTAGCTGGGACTACAGGCATGCGCCACCATGCCCGGCTAATTTTTTCTATATATATTTTAGTTTGCCAGATAATTTCTTTCTATTTTTAGTAAAGATGGGGTCTCGCTCTTGCTCAGGCTGGTCTAGAACTCCTGACCTTGAGTGATCCACCCGCCTCGGCCTCCCAGAGTGCTAGGATTACAGGCGTGAGCCACCGCGCCCGGCCGGAGATTATTTTTATGGTTTTTGTGATAGAGAAAGCTTATGAAATAAATAAGTTTTTTTTATAGATATGGAGAAATTATTCTAAAATTTATATGGAAATATAGAGGAATAGAGAGAAATAGAATATGGAATATAGAGAAACAGCTAAAACAGTTTTGACAAAGAAGAATTAAGTGAGAGTTAGTCTCCCCAATTTCAAGACATTATACAGCTATGATAATTAGGGCCGGTGATATTGTCAGAGGGATAGAAGCGTGAACAGAATGGACAACCCAGAAATAGAACTACCCAGATATGCCCAGCGGACTTTTGACAAAGGTGCAGGAGCTGTGCCATGAATGGAGGACGGCCCTTTACACAAATGGTGCTGGAACCACTGGACATCCATAGGCAAAAAAACCCAACAACCAAAAACCAAAACCTCTACCTTGACCCCACATCTTATACAAGAAGTAACTCAAAATGAATCACAAACATCAATGTGAAACATAAAACCATAAAACTTTTGGGAAAAAAAAAACATGGGAGAAAATTCTTGGTGATTTTGGGCTAGGTAGAGAGTTCTTAGCCTTGACACCAAAAGCATCATCCACAAGGAAACATTGATAAATTGGGCTTCATCAAAATTAAAAACTTTTGCTTTGTGAAAAACCCTATAAAGAGAATGCAAAAGTAAGCTAAAGATTGGGAGAAGATATTTGCAAAACATGTGTCTCACAAAAAACTAGTACCAGAATATTAATACATAAAGACCTTTTAAAACTGAACAGTAAAAAACCAAAGAATCAAATTAAAAAATGGGTAAAAGACATGAACAGACACTTCACCAAAGAGAGGATACTCATGGTTATAAACACAGAAAAAGATGTTCAATATCCTTAGCCATAGAGAAATGCCAATTAAAACTATATAAGATATTACCACACTTCTATGGAAATAGCTAAAATAAAAAATAGTGATATCAAATGCTGACCAGGATCTGGAGAAATTGGATCCCTTATGCTTTGCAGATGGGAATGCAAAATAGTATAGCCATTGGAAAACAGTTTGGCAGTTTCTTAAAAAACTAAATACATAACTATCATTGGACCTAACAGTTGTATTTCTGAACATTTATCCCAGAGAAATGAAAACTTACACTCACACAAAAACCTGTGCACAAATGTCCGTAGTAACTTTATTTGTAATATCCCCAAACTGGAAGCAACTCAGATGTCCTTCAAGGGATGAGTAGTTAAATGGGAGTGCAACCGTACCATGTGTCACTTTCAGCAAGAAGAAGGAATAAACTGGTGATACACAAAACAACCTGAACGGGTCTTCAGAGAATTATGCTGAATGAAAAATGCCAAACCCAAAAGGTCACACAGAGTTGATTCTATATGTATAACATTCTTGAAATGACAAAATTATAGAAATGGAGAAGAGATTAGTGGTTACTAGAGGTAAAGAGGGGGTGACAGTGGGGTGAGGACTGAGGGAAAGAGAAGTGGGTGTGGCTATAAAAGGGTGACACCACAGCTCTTTGTGATGGGGGGACTGTTCTGCATCTCAGCTGTGTCAATGTTAGTATCCTAGTTGTGATATTGTAAGTTGTCACCGCTGGGGAAACTGGATAAAGGGTACATGGGATCTCTCTGTATTATTTCCTGCAACTGCATGTGAATCTACAATTATCTCAAAATGAAAGGTTTAATTTTTTAAAACTACAAAAAAATTCGAAGAAAATAGAAGATATTATTTTTATGAATTAGTGACAGACAAAGCTTGTGAAAGAAAACACTCACATACCACTAAGAAAGATATCAGTAAGTTCAACTACATCAAAAGACACCATTGATAAAATTGAAAACTAGCAACCAACTAAGAAAAAGATTTGCAATAATTACCATATACAAATAATTAATATTCAAAATATAGAAATATCTTTTATAAGTCAGTATGAAAAAGTAAACAATGCACAAGAAAACAGAAAGAATATGAGAGGATGATTCACAAAAGAGATATTCAAATGGCCAAAAACATTTGAAAAGATGTACTGCCCCCAATAATAAAGGAAACAAATTAAAAAGACCAGAGAATACTTCTTATTCTATCAGATAAGCAAAATAGAAAGTTTGATTGAATCTAGGGTTGATGAAGATGTGGGCAGTGTTCTAATATTTTTGGTGGGTGTAGTAATTGGTAAAGTCACTTTGGAGGACAATTTGATGGGACCTATTAAAACTTAAAATATACTTACTTTATGACCCAGACATCTACTTCTTGGTACATCCCTGGAGAGATGCTCATGTGGGCATGAGGCAGCAGGTAAAGGATCCTTATCATAGTGTAGAATTGGAGATGACCCAGCCATCACCACTGGGGAATGGTTGAATAAACTCTGGGGCGTCAGTTCTGTGTAATACTGGATACCGTATGTACAGCACATTGGAAAGAGACAAAGCAAGTTGCTAAATCATACATAGAGAATTCTGGACACCATTAATACAGACATACACACAATTTCTGGAGATAATTTTCATTTTGATTGCATGACCACAAACTGCAAATAATCATGCAACACAACCTGGTAATTCTAGAATGTTTCCCTAGTAAGTTTGTTTTCTCTTTATGAAATGATTATTTTGTATATTCTCTCCTTGCATCTTCCATGTCTTCTCCCCACACCACATCCATCTAATAATGATCTTGCTTAACACTTCAACCATAAAAACCAGAAGCCCTCAGTCAGGGGCAACCTTGCCTGCCACTGTGAAATCTTCAGTCCTCTGTGTGTCTGTCTGACATTCATTTCCCTTCACCCTGCCAAACTCCTCCCAGCTCCTTTCAATGGAAAATCCCTTCATCTCCCACTACCTCGCTGAGGACTTTGCTCTTGCAATTGTCTCCTCTCTCTCCTGCATCATTAGATTCTTCCTCTCAATCATTCTTATCGGTACACAAATGTGCTCCACTATCTCCCATATTGAAGAACAAGTCTCTTGTTCTCAGGCTACCACCATGTTTTTGCTCACCGTAGCAGACACCCAGTTGTCTACCAAAACCCTATGGCCCCTTGCACAGTGGAGCGCTGCTGTGCCAGCCCAGTGGGGAACCACACTTCGCAGCTCCTCTCGCATATTCATCGGAACATGTGACTGGAGTCTGGATAATATAATGTGGGTGGAAATGTCGTATGCAGCTTCCAGTCTGGCCTAAAAAATTCTTCTACATGGTCCTCCACATTCTCTTCCCGCTTCTGCCAGTTGGGTGTTGACACCCAGGGCAACTGTGAGTGTCATGTGTGGAAGAAGATGTCTGGATCATAGGGGACATGGTCGAGTCCCCGAATGACTCTATGGAGCAGAGCCACATCCTGCTGCTCTCACTCATATCACATATTAGAATTTAAAAGAGAAAGAAGTAAACTTCGATTTAGTTAAACTACTTAGATCTTGGTGGTTTATCTGTTATAGCATCTGGTCTTACCTTAATTCATACACTCTCTGTTTATAACAAGACTTCTCAAAAGAGTTGTCTCTACTTACGGGAGCCAGACCAGTTTTATCTGGGTTCAAATGCCAGTTTTGTCATTTCCTAATTGTGTGACCTTGGGCAAGTCACTTGAAAGATCTGTTCCTTATCTGTAAAATAGGGTAATATAATTTTACTTACCTCAAAGGGCTATTGCACAGATCAATACATATAAAGCACTCAATCAATGTCTGGCACACAGCAAGTTCTATATAAATTCTAGGATTTTTATCACTCGCATTCACTTACCCCATTCCAATCTCCCTCTGTACCACCCCACTGCAACTGCTCTTATCAAGACGGCGTCTATGCAGCAAAGTCCAAATGCACATTTCTCTTGCCTCACTTAACTCTCAGCAGCAACTGACGCAGGAGTCCACTGGCTCATTTTAAAAATGCTGTATCACGCAAGATTTCAAACATACACAAATGTATTTCCTTCTTGGATTTTATGATTCTTCACTCTCTTTGTCCCTCCTCCCCACCCCACCCCCCTGCCATCCCTTGTCAATGTCCTCTGCTAGCTCCTCCTCTTCTCAACGTCTAAATGTTGGTGTGTCCTAGGCTTTGTCTTGGGTGTTCTTCTCTAGCCATATTTCTTCCCTGGGGGATTATTAAATACCACCTATAGCATGAGGACTCCCACCGTTTTGTCACAGCCTACCTCTCACTGAGACTCCAAACTCATATGCCTGCATTATCTGACATCACAGACATAACAGGCGCAAAGCCGAGCCCTTCCTCTCTGCCCTGCCCTTCACTGCTCCTCCCACATCTTCCCTAAATGAGGCATTGGTACCACTTCACTCAGTTGCTCTGGTCAAAACCCTGAGAACCATTCTTGATTCCTTTAGAACCTTTACCCTTTCACCCCAGCCATCGCTAGACTCCAGAATTTATTTTGAAGCCAGTCACTTCTCCCCATCTCCACTCTAGCTGACCTAATCCAAGTCTTTATCCTACTTTAGATATCTTCAATATTCCCCAATCTTGTCTCTCCACAACAATCTGAGGAACATTCTAAACGTACAAATCATTCACTCTCATGCTTAAAATCCTCTAAAATCTTCTGATTGCATTTAAAATACAGCCCAGTGCCTTCCCTGGTCTCCCGGGCTCTGATCTCACTCTCATTCTCCCCTGTGACCACCGCAGGCCAGGTGCTCCAGGCTCCTTTCTGCCCCTCACACAGGACAAGTTTGTTCCTGCCCCACTGTTCGCTCTGCCTGGATGTGCTTCCTCCAGGTCTTCACGTGGATGGAGGCTTCCGGCCTCAGCTCAAATGTCTCCTAGCGTGGCCTTCTCTCTCCTCCCCCACAGATCACTCTGTCATATCATCCTGTTTACTTCCTTCACAACACTTTGCACAATCTAGATTTTCTTGTTTATTGTCCCCCACTTCAACTAGAATATAAATTCCACCAGGGTAAGAACCTGACTATGTTGTTACCACTGTGTCCCTGGGACCTAGGACAGTGCCTGGCACATAGTAGACATTCACTAAATATTTGTTGAATGAATGAATGAGTGAATGAAATTACATGCAGATGTATGGGAAAAGATCTGGATGAATAAATACCAAACTGATAAGGTTTTATCTCATGGGAGCATGCTGGGATTTGGGGGTGGAGCCTAAAGTTGACTTTAGCTTAACCATATTGCTTTAAAAAAATTTTTTTAACCAGAAATCTCTGTTCATATATTGCTTGTGAAACTAAAAATAAAACAAACACTTGTAAGTGTTTTGTAAACTGGGAAGCATTATACACAAGAGCAAGGGGATTACATCAAAGGACACTATCAAGAGAGTGAAAGGACAACCCACAGAATGGGAGAAGACATTTACAAATCATATATCTGAGCGAAATTAATATCCAGAATATATGAGGAAATCCTATAACTCAACAATGAAAACAAACACCCCAATTCAAAAATAGTCAAAAGACTTGAATAGACATTTCTCCAAAGAAGATACACAAATGGCAATAGGCACATGAAAAGATGCTCAACAGCATAAGTCACTAGGGAAATACAAACCAAAACCACAGTGAGGTATCACTTTACTTCATTAGGATGGCTATTATGAAAAAATGGGAAATCACAAGTGTGGGTGAGAATGTTTAGAAATTGGAACCTTTGGCCGGGCGCGGTGGCTCACGCCTGTAATCCTAGCACTCTGGGAGGCCGAGGCGGGTGGATTGCTCAAGGTCAGGAGTTCGAGACCAGCCTGAGCGAGACCCCGTCTCTACTAAAAATAGAAAGACACTATATGGACAACTAAAAATCTATATAGAAAAAATTAGCCGGGCATAGTGGCGCATGCCTGTAGTCCCAGCTACTCGGGAGGCAGAGGCAGTAGGATCGCTTAAGCCCAGGAGTCTGAGGTTGCTGTGAGCTAAGCTGACGCCACGGCACTCACTCTAGCCTGGGCAACAAAGTGAGACTCTGTCTCAACAAAAAAAAAAAAAAAAAAAAAAAAAAAAAAAAAAGAAATTGGAACCTTTGTGCAATTGCTGGTGAGAGTGTGAAGTGCCACAGCCACTGTGGACAACAGTGTGGCAGTTCCTTAAAAAGTCAAACATGGAATTACTATACGATCCAGCAACTCCACGCCTAGGTTTGTACTCAAAAGAAGGGAAAGGAGTGATTCAAACAGATACTTGTACACCGATGTTCATTGCAGTACTATTCATCATAGCCAAAGGTGAAAATAACCCAAATGTCCATCACATTTGTATAAACAAAATGTAGGGAGTATATATATATAATGGAACACTATTCAGCCTTAGAAAGGAATGAAATTCTGACACATGCTACCATATAGATAAACTGAAAAAGTATGCAAAGTGAAATAAGACACAAGAGGGCCAATACTGTGATTCCGCTAGTCTGAGGTACCTAGAATAGTCAGATTCCTAGAGACAGAAAGTAGAACAGAGGTTACCAGGAGCTGGGAGGAGTTATTTTTAATGGGTATACAGCTCCAGATCTGGATGACGAAGAAGTTCTGGAAACGGATAGTGGTGATGGTTGCACAACTTATGAATGGACTTAATGCCACTGAATTGCACACTTAAAAAGGGTTAGAATGGTAAATTTTATGTTATGTATATTTTAACATGCACACACACAGAGTGAGGGGATTTCTTATTAGCCTTTCTCCTTGCTATAAAACAGGACCCACCCAGCTTACTAGGAAAGGTAAAAAAATCTACCTTGTTTTCAAAGACACCCCTTCCCCCACATAGCCTCAGATGGAGGTGAAAATGACAGCAGGCTCTAGGAGTGGGTGGCTGTGTTGGACAATTGGGTATCTGGGTCCTCAGCAGGTATCAGCTGCCAGCCCCTGCACCCCAGATTCTGCACGCTCTGTGTGCACCAGGGAGCTTTGCGCATTTCCAGAAGTTCTGCAGTGTTCACAGCCTCAGAGAACCCAGGCCACCTCCCGTGCCCATCAGCCTGCCCATGACCAAGACGGTCCCTGTGTGGGCACAGATGACAAAACTTTTGCCAGCAAATAGGAAGTGGCAGGGTGGTCTGTGGGGAATTCATTTGTCAAGTGGCAGCTTGTCCCAGCTCGGTCTCTGGCCTGCACATGTCCAGGTTTTAAGGCTGCCCCATGCGGCTGAGCTTTGCCTTGGGTCTGCTAGGCAGCCCCTGCAAACCAAGCCATGCAAACTAAACAGCCTTTGGCTCCTAAGAAGATTTTACACGTCCCTCCAGACTTTCATAGCCCACATCTTCTGCCTGTCGCCATATGCTTTAGGAAATGCATGAGCAGTAAATCAAATTAGCCTCACGGAGTGTCCCCCCACTTAATGAAGCATATGTATCCCATCAAAAATGGCTACAAGGCAATGGACTTCTAAGTGAATCTCATTTCCCCACTGAGTTTCATTTTAAAATCAGGAATATGTCTTTCTGGAGAAAAAACAATTGGCCATCTAGACGACTTTAAAAAATCATACTTCAAGATATAGAAAACCTTGACATAGTATACACAGAGAAAAATGTAAACATTGGATGAAATCTCAATAAGATTTGCACATTAACAATGCTACACTATCAAATAGAAGACGTGTCATGAGATGCCGTATTTGAGTCTCACTCATGCAATGAGAAGATTGGAGGGGGGGAGGCAGCACAGGGGTGGGACTCCAGGTGCCACATCACAGCCTCCTCTTTAGCCCCACTGTGAGCTCCCGTGCCCAAAAGTATCAGGAATGTGGCTTAGCTACCTAGGACTTGAAATGCCTTTCTCAGCTGTGGATTCCTGACCCAATTTTTTTCTCAGTTCCTCTGAATATTTTATTATGAAAATAGCCCAGAAAGACTTGGCCTCTCTAAGACTGGCTTGGCCGTTTATTCAGTCACCGCTCATATACTGAACATAGTGAGACCCCTGAGCATATCGGAGTGGGCAGAACAGGAGCAGCCCCTGCGCTCATGGAGCTTAGAGTCTGTGTCAGACGTCAGACAAATAATCACACAAAAGTGTGTGTGTGTATATAAAAAATACAGAAAAAAGTAGCTCCGTAACAGGAGTGCATAACAACGGGGACATGGTCCAGAGAAGGCTGAACTAAGGCAGTCTGAGACATTCATTCACTCATTCTCTCGACAGATATTGATTGAATGTTGACTATGTTCCAGGCACTGTTCTAGACTATGGGGACACTGTGGTGAACCACCCAGATAAAACCCCTGTCCCCACGGAGCGTCCCTGTAACAACAGTTAATGCGTGAAGTTGGGACAAGGGGCCATGAGCAGCCGGTCAGAGGGAGGAGCTCGGGGCCTGAGGCAGGAAGGAACCGGTGCCCTCAAGGGACAGGTGGGTGCTATTTGGCTGCAGCCCACAGGGGAGGGGAAGGGCAGCTACGAAGGAAGCTGGACTGGTAGACAGGGGCCCACACTAGAGCCTTGTGACTTAGGATGCCAGTAATGCCATCGCTGGAATGGGCCTGTAGTAACAGTTTCATTCCCAAACGCAGCATTTCGGGTTCACGCCTGTTGACGTGTGGCACTTGCTGGGCTTGGCAAAGCACTGGCTGCCACCAGACGTTATCTGGCGGACTGGGTTTTGCCCCTCTGTGTGCCTGTATGACAGATGGCAGCAGGCTTAGCAAGTCCACCACAAGATGGACTCATAGGACACCCAAATTCCTCAAAAAATTTTTTTCTGTGATGTTCCTTTGAGCATTAGCAATGCCATTTACTACCCTGTGACCATGTGAACTTTACATAACCACACTGAGACTTAGATTCTTCGGTCTAATATGGGGGATAATAAATAATAACTCCATTTTGGGGTGGTTGTGACCACTTGGTGAATGCAATGTAGAAACGTATGTGAAATTGCCCCACACAGTACCCAGAACTCAGCAGATACGCCTCACGAATGTTATTTCCTTTCATTTACTTCTTATTCAATTTGGAGTTTTGTTAAGTGAATTTCTGTTAAGCAAGGGATGTCTGTTCTCAAATTACAGTAACTGCTACTTTCCGGGGCAAGAGGTTATTAGCAAGACTTCCTCTTGTAACAGCTAAGGAACGGACAGGCAGGGGAGATGGTGGAGAGGGTCCCTTGAGCTGTTGGGGTGAGACGCCATCCTGAAACAAAGGAGCAGTTTGAGAAAACCCAGGCTTTTGTCTTCCCTCCTTCGTGGGGACCAAAGTCACGTGCGTGTATGTATGCAAGAGCCCACCACATGACCAAGCCAGCACTTTAAAGTCGGTGCCTCTCAATGTTGGTCTCAAAACAAAATAATTGCATACAGACATTCCTTTTGATCACATTCTAATACCGATTTACAACTCTGCTTCCTTGTAACCCCAAAGCAAGCCCTAATCATGGAGCACATACCAAAGTTTAGAATTTTGAGTGTCTAGGAGTGGGTGTCTGTAAGTATGTGTTTGTATAGGGGGCAGTGAGCAGCGGTTTACTAATGTCTAACTCCCCTGCCCCAAATTAAGCTCTCAATGTGGCTAGTGGGGTATTTTCATCTGAATGGCTTGGTTGAGCACTGGAGGCAGAAGACGATTTTTTTTTTGTGGTTTGCTTGGGGCCAGGCAGTTTTTCCATTCTGTTCTTTTATTATAATTATGATTACTTCATTACCTACCCCTGATGGGGTTTCTTTGGGTCCCAGTCTGTTTTTAATAAGAAGCAGACTAAAAACAAAGTTTCAGTTGTGTTTGAAATCTTCAGCTTTTTTTCTAAAATAATAGGTTAAAGAATTTTATTTGTCTTCTGAGGTTCTGAGGTTGGCTCAGAAATTCTCTGACCCAGGCCTTTGAGGAATAGGGAAATGGCACTTAGAATATAATGATCAAATGCAGATTCCCGGGCTCTGCCCCAATCTACTGAACCTGAAGCTCCACAGTGAGGCCCAGGAACCTGCATGTCCAGCAGATATTCCAGATGATTCTTGTGAATAAGGAAAAAAAAAAAAAAGCTGAAGGTTTGAGAACAGAGTATACAAGAAGAAATCCACCAACCAATATTTCTTCTTAATTGTAATATATAATTCAAATGCCATAAAACTCACTATTTAAAAGTAGACAGTGTTTTTTAATATAGTCACAAGGTTGTGCAACCATCACTACTATCCAATTCCAGAACGTTTCTATCTTCCCCACAGAGAAATCCTATATCTATTAGTTAGTCCCAATTTTTCCCTTTCCCCAGCCCTTGGCAGCAATTAATGTACTTTCTGTCTCTATGGATCTGCCTATTCTGGACATTGCAAATGATATCGTACAATTTATGGCCTTTTGTGTCTGGCTTCTTTCACTTAGCATAATGTTTTCAAGGTTTATCCATATCGTAGCATGTTATCAGTACTTCATTTCCTTTTAGTGGCTGAATAATATTTCATTATAAGGATGCATTTACATATCCATATATAATATTTGTCATATATAATACATAATATGCAATCTAGAACAAATAAATATATACATACATATGACTTCATTATAAGGATAAACACATTTTATTTATCCATTCACAGGTTGATTATCAATCCATCCTTACTGAGCACCATTTGCATGCAAGACAGTCTGCTGGGCTGCCCAGGGGGTGGAGAAACGTCGGGCAAGGACAGTTCTGTGCAGGGAATCAAGCAGTGGGGATGAAGCACACAGCGTCTGGCACAAAGCAGAACGAGTGGATGGATGGAGGGATGGATGCACGGCCACACACACAGGAAAAGAAAGTTAGCCTGGAGAGGCAGCGTGTGCCAGTGCCCAGTGTGGCAGTGGGTGGTGCTGCCCGAGTTCAGGACCAGCAGTGACCGTCACTCGCCCGGGTGTGGGGGCCTTTACTGCAAGTTGGGTCTGGGCCCTGGTGTCTCCAGAGATGAATCAGACATGATCCACCCCACGAAACTCATAGACTGTGCAGGGAGCAAAACATGGACCCAAATCACAGATGAAACTCAGTCGGGAGAGGGATAGGGCAGTGGTGAGTGGAGGCGGAGACCCTTCCAGCTCAGGGGACAGGAAAGATGGAGGAGGAGGCATCTCTGGAGCTGGGCTTAGCAGCTTGGGTAGGACTTGAATGAATGAAAGAAAGGCCACACATGGGAAAAGAAAGTTAACTGTGGGATAGACAGTGGGAACAAGTCACTGAAAAACAGGGACAGAGATGTGTGAGATGGGCTCGGGGACAGGTTCAGGCCACCTGCTTTCTTTAGGTCAATTGTTCTCACCCAGGCTGCACACTGGAGTCACCTGGGAGCTTAAAAAATTTCCAAAGCCGAGGCTCTGCCCCCAGAGATTCTGTGTTAGCTGAAATGTTTTGGGGGCTGAGCCGAAGCAGTCATATTTATTAAAGGTTCCCAAGTGCTTCTAATGAACACCAGAACTCAGAACCACTGCCTTGGAGGGTTCAAGGACAGACAGCTGGACATTAGCCTGAAGCATTAGGTTGGGAGTGGACTGGACACAGGTTGGCCACATCATTCGTTGTCCCAACTGGGATACTTTTTTTTTTTTTTTATAGGAGAAGGGGTTCTATTAATAATCTTGCCAGGATAGTGGGTATAAACAAGATCAATCCAGACAAACTGGGTTGTATGCTCACCCTAACCATAGAAGAACTTGAATGCAGACCATGGATTTGGACTTAACCTCATCACTGAATGGGAGCTACTGAAGGTTCTGGAGCAGACCACTGACACCTAATAAAATTGGAGGCAGGAAGGCAGAGGAATGTGAGGAGGACTGAGCTGGGGAAATAAGAAGGCAGATAAAACGTGTAAATGAGAAGCAGTCTCCTAAGACCACTGCAAAGGAATCCCCAATTTCAATAAAATGGTGTGCTTGCTGGGCAGCGCTGCTTCCAGAGTCATTGCCTCCTCCTCCTACCTGAAGATTGAAGAGGGGTGCTGGGGCTTCCTGCAGCGCCCTAGGCATCTCACTTGGGGCGATCCCCTGAGGGCTGCTTGCATAGACAATTTCCTCTGCTCATTTGTGACCTGTGCAAACTCCGGGCAGCCTCCCTGGAGAGGCCCAAGGGAAGGCCTTCTCCAAGTCCCCTGGAGCCCTGGTTCTGGGACCTGGCTTCCCCAGCCCTGCAATGTCCAGGTCACTCCCTTGAGAATTTCTACCTCTAGTGGAGACTCCTGTCCTCTTGCTCCGCCTCCAGCTCCCGGATCATGCGGTTATCTCCTGTGGGTGCAGAGCTTATCAGGTGAGATGACACCTGTCTCACTCAGCCCGGGGCCAGAAAACTGGGCATTTTTGGCTATGCATGTGAGTGAGAGTGTGGGCCAACCTCTATGCACATCCTCTATGCATGGTGCTCCTCTTCCCAGAGGCTGGTGCCTCCCCAGAGTTGTTGGCATTGCACTCCATGTCCTCAACCCCAGCGACCCCAATGACCCCAGCATCCCCAGTGCAGAGAGCATCAGCCTTAGGGCTGGAGTGAGGAAGGGAAGCTGTAGACCATCCTCCCACCCCCAACACTGGGCTGTGCTCCCCAGCAGAATCCAGTGGGGAGCAAGGGGCACCCTAAAGCCAAGCACAGGGTCCACAGCTGGGGTGGGATATGGGGAAGGAGAGGAGCTGGAGAAGGGAAATGACCTGCTCCCAAGCTCAACAGCCCCTTCCTTTTCCTTTTCTTTCCATCTGGGAAAATATAATTAATTATCTCAAATGATCTCATAGCATCAGCAGATAAATACATACCAAACTACTCACCCCTTGCATTCTTGGTCTTCGTGGAGAACACTGACCACAGGGACTATTCTAGCCCAGCCCCCACTGTGCCCGTGAGCTGACAGGCAGAGGTCTCCCTAGCCCAGGCTGCAGAGGACAAAATGTGGCTGTCTCTGCCCTGGAAACAAAATCCGCCCTGTCTTTGGACCTGAGGGGTAAGCACAGCTGCACCTGAGCCCAGTAGATATCCCGGCTAGGGACAGAAGGCAGCCGGAGGCTCATTCCTCCTAGCCAGAGAGGAATTCCCAAGGCAGGGAGGAAACTGCTTTGTGATAAGATCTCAGTGCTGAAAGCTGGGCTCTTCAGGCTCTCAAGAAGTAAGTGGATAATCTCTGTATTGTCATTTGGAGGTTGGACATGCACCAAACCTGGTTCAGAACTTTTCTTTTTAATAAAAGTTGCCATCAGCACCTTATTTATCTCACTGGTTAAGAACAGATCTTCTTTGTTCAGGGAAGTTTCCCTTCAGTGTCTCCTCTTGGTTATCCACAGGTTAGGCTAGTGGGACAAGGCGGAACAGGTTCCTGGGTGGCCTGACAAAGGCGGGCCTCTCTAGGTCCCTGCACGGAGGAGCAGGGAGATAAGTTGCTTGGGGCTAAGGAAAATCTGGGAAGAAAGGGATGAAGACAAGAAAACTTCCATGTTGAAGTTGGAATTTTTCTGATGAAGTTTGAGATGAAATGTTCCAACAGGAGAAACCCAACAGCCCCCAAGTGGAGGGCACCAGAAGGAAAGGGCGGCCGGGGGGGGGGGTCAGAACTGGTGACCAAGTTCAACCCCAGGGCCTTGAAGTGCCTGGGTCACGGAGTGTGGCTGAGGGTAGAAGCCCTTCTGGACTCAGCTGTCTCTACCATGGTCTGTGTGGGAACATGTCTAAGCTTGAAGTGTGAGCTACAAGAGTGGTGACCTCGGAGCCCAAGGTTGGGACACCTCTGTGGACCAGATGAGGCTAAGGACCAACAAGGCAGGCTCTCAGTGGACTTTGCAACACCATTTCTATAGAGATGCCTGGTGCTGCGCTAGAAGCAATGGAAACCGGGACCACTTGGTTTCCCGCGTCCCTGTGACTGCCATTTACAATCGGAATCACTGTGAGGATTGAGCTTAGCGCTCATTTCCTTGGGGTTGTAGGTGAGGCATAAGGCGTACAGAGGAATGAGACTTTCTGTTAATATGGGTGTATGAGAGCTCAACCAATTATTGAATAAATGAGAGTGATTAAATTTGTGTCCCAAACTGGGGAATTGTGTTTGCTTAGGAAAAAGTCCAGAAAGTTATACAACGAAAAGTTATTAGTCATTGTCTCTGTCTGGGAAGATGTCAGGTGACGCCATTCTTTTTTTCTTTTCATTTATCTGTATTTTTCATTTTTTTCCCACAGTGATCATAGAATTACTTGAGTTATTAAAAACACTTTACAGTGGCTCAAAAATTATTTATGTAGAGATCTCAAGAAAAGGCTACATTATGTCTGCTTTCATTTATTCCAAGGGATGGAGACCCAGCCCCAAGTGGACTAATTCAAGGGACTGGGAAGACATGACCGGGTGGGGTGAGGCATGGACCGGGTGGGGCTGCCCTGAGACACAGGGAGGCCAGGGCCCCTAATGTGCAGAAGGTACAAGTGACCAAACATCATGCAGGCCATAAAAAAAGGCCTTTCTAGCAGCCCAGCAGGCACATCCGTGAATGGGATGTCTTAGGAGAGGCTGTGATGAAATGACCTCAAACTTTGATCAACAAAGATGTTTTGCCTACTGGTTGTTATGTCATCTTCAATATGACAGGAAAGTCCATGAGGATAAGGAATAAGGAGAGAAAAGATGGCACAACAGACCCAATGAAGAGGCCCCAAAGAGAGAAGGTAATTAGGGCATGGCCCATTTGGGAGGGTGGGGTTCTAGTTGGTGTAGACGTGAGGAGACAGGGGAGGTCTGGCTGGTGTGGACATGGGAAGTCAGGGGGAGGTCCAGCTGGGGAAGGGGAGTGTGACAGTCAAGCACCAGGCCCCATAATGCATATGGGCTAATTAGAAACCAGTGTCCTGCTGGGTACATGCCACCTTACACTAGGGACATGGGTGAGTGGGATGTGAGTTGAATTTCATTCCTTCATTTGTTCCTTTGGCTGCTGCCTTTGTTCCACAGACAGTCTGCACACATGTACATGGGGCCCTGGGTGGCCACAGCATAGTTGTGGATGGTTGTTTGCCCACAAATGACCTCAGTGAGCAGCTGGGGTACAGGAGCAGGATGAGGGACCCCATGAGGAGACCAGAAGCACATGTGGCACAGTAACAGGACCTGGTGGAGTAGCCTTTGGTCCAGGGCAGAGGTCTAAGGCCAGTGGTGAGTGCCTTGGAATGCAAAGCAGGGAAGCTGAGGCAGAATCCCATTTGTATGGGCAGAGGCAATATTGTAGGTAAATAGATGAGGACGTGTGACTGTAGGGCTGCCCCCAGAGCACATCTCTGGCCATAAGACTCATTCCAGGCCCTTCTGGAAAACCTTCCTGCAAAAGTCGTGCCTGGCTTGGCCAGGAGGGGATCATGACATGAGGGCGCTCACTGTGGGCAGGACCCGCAGGTGTTGACCAGGGATGAGACCTACGCGTCGCTCTGGCTGTCTGCTGGTAGTGGTTTTCAAATGTGAGTGTGGTTAGAACATTCGGGGAGCTTGCGGGGCCCCTGACCCAAAGTGTCTGATGCAGTAGCTCTGGGGTGGAGCCTGAGCAGTTGCAGTTTGCATTTCTAACAAGTTCCCAGGTGATGTGTTCTAAAAACCACTGTTCCTGAGGTGTTCTTATCTCCTGAAGCTGGAGGGATTCTACGAGAAGCAGTGAACACTTGATTCCTCCCTGCTCCTCCCTGTCAGCTCCAGGGCCGCGGAGGTGTCCTCTGACAAACTGTGCCTCCAGGCCTCCACGAGGCTTCAGCTCGATCTCATTTTCCTGGCAGGATTTTATGCCTGTTCCTTCCCTTCTATTCTGTTCTTTCTCTAAAACAACGATTTCTGAGAAATACTTGCCCACTCCCCATTTTGGACAGTGGGGAGGGGTGCGCAATCCTTGGACCTCCTATTGCTCCTGCTGTGTCAGTGCGCAAGGGGCAGCCACAGACCCTGGGGAATCTGGACGCTGGTTTCCAGGGCCCTGCAGCAATCATTTGCGCTAAGATCCCAACTGAGCTCTAAATCAGCCCGTCAAGTCAAAGAGTCAAGTTCTAATGAATCACAGCCTCGGAATTAAAACAAATTCTGGCTCCTCCCAGGGTCTCAGTTTCCCCAGCTATAAGATGAGGCTGTGCCCGAAGATCCTTCCAGCTCATGCATTCTTGACTCTGAGGAGGAAGATGGATTGGGGGAAGAGAAGGCTCGTCAGGGCTTGCTGGGAAAGGGGCGGAGGCGGAGGTGATGTCAGCTGTGGCGAGCTGGGCCTGGAAACACAGTGTGAGTCACTGGGCACGACGTGGGCAGTATGGGAAGCCAGGAAAGGCACAGGGAGTCACGTGGTCAAACCATTGGCCGGAAGGCTGGGGCTGGCAGTGGGCTGGGGATCAGGGCCAGCGAAGCTAAATGGCCTGATGGTGAAGGGGCCAGTGTGTCATCCTGGGGCTCTGGCCTGGATCTGTCAGGGCTCCAGGCTCTGGAGAATCCCAGGCTCTTGTGGGGAGTGGCCACCCTGGAGTGATGGCGGCCGGGCCCTGACCTAGCACCATGTGGGTATGTGAATTACAGGGGGCCTCACTGTAGCCAGGCCCTGCTGGAAGTCCCCATCTTCCCGAAGCTGAGCCAGCCTGCCCCTTTCGGCTCTGGCTTTGGTCCTAGGGCTGCCTCAAATGCATCCCTTTTCCTGTGCTTGTCTCTTAGTGCCTCAAAGACAGGGACCAGGACTCGACTGCTTTGGTGGCCCTGCACAGCCCAGCCTAAGCACAGTGGGGACCCCACTGAGGGACCCAAGTGAGGGAACTATCCAATTTAATCCCAAAACTACTTTGGAAAGAGAGAGGATGGCGGCTTTGTGTTGTCGGTCACCGTGTGGAGATAGGCAGGCCAGACCACGGTTCACAGCACAGGCCGAGATGCACTGGCACCGGCAACCCCTGGCTCACGCCCCTCTCTGGAGGGCCCCAGGCTCAGGGCTGACAAACCTGGTTTATGGCCTGGCTAGGCCATGCCCAGCTGTGTGCCCTTCAAGTCCCTTTCCTTCTCCAGGGTCAGCTTTCTCATCTGCAAATTAGCAGCAATTATTCTTGAGGTAGCAGATTACCTGACACAGAGTGGGTGCTCCACCAATGGTTCTATTATTGTTATGAAAAATCATACTGGCCGGGGAGGTTGGCACCCAGGCGCCTGCCACCCCTGGCTTCCTGAGGGCTGGCTGAGTGGGGCCCAGAGTCCTAGGGAGATGCTGGTGGGTGTGCAGGCACCTCTGGTTCCTGGGGGACAAGAGGGGGGGACAAGAGTATCCCCCAGCCCAGGGGGACTCCCAGCCCAGTGGGGGCTGTGGTTGGGGGAGGCAGTGCTCCCTCAGCAGGGGCTCTGGTCAGGTGGGGGTTGACTTGGAAGGTTATTTGAGGGCACAGGAAATATCTGGAATCTATGGGAATGGAACTCAGGTCAGAGGTCACCTCAAATTAAAATTGAAAAAGCCCTCTGTGTGAAGGGAATCAAAGGAGGTGAAGACATTTGCTCTTCCGGAGTCTCCTGAACCCAGATGTTAGCGGTTAAAATTCCTGTGGGGCCAAGCAATGGGCACAGGAGCAGTCCTATGGCCCAGTGGGACGGGAGCCCAGGGACAGAGTGTGAGTTCTCACACCCACTCCAGGACATCGACCCCAGCGTTTATGAGAACCAACGGGCTCGGGTCCCACAAAGCTGGGTGCTGTGGGGGGATGGGCGCTCTGGGTCTAGGCCCTCCTCGGCCCCTCACTCTGGGCTGGCTGCCCCTGGAATGAAACAGGATCCGGGATTCCTGCTCTGGTCGGAGCAGGGCAGCTCGTTAGCAGGACGGCAGGGCTCCCTCAGATTTATGGCCTGGAGCCTGGCGTCTGAGGGCCACAGGCTTTTGATCTGAGCTCAGAGGCAGGGCATTCCTGGGTCTTAATTGGCATCAGCCGGGCTGATGCTGACCAGGGCTCTGTCCCAGCCCCTAACCCCCAGCCCCAGCCTCCCAGGCTGATGTTTATTGGGGGCGGAGGGCTCTGGGAGGAAGACGAGGCTGTGTGGTGTTTGCTCGTACTCTGGGGGGTGGGGTTCGGGGGCAAAAATATTAATACTAGGAGGGAGATTTCACAGCTCAAAGGGATCCTCCCTGCAGCCCCTCCCCAGCCTTGCCCTGTCCCCACTCTGACCTCACTCTAGCCCAGTGTCACATCTTTCCTGGGGTGGGGTTGGGGGCCGACATATGCCTGGCCCTGTGCTGGGCGCCGTGAGGATACAAGGCAAGTCTTGCAGAAAAGTAAGCTATGGACGTAATCAGAAATAATAGAGGAAATAATAGGCTGTGCTTTTGAAGTCTTGGACTTGCTCAGCCCAAGGACGTCCATCTGCATGAGGGTTTTATTATGTTTTGTTTTCTGGCTGAAGGAGGAGGGAGGAAGTGTACACATGGGATACTTAGAGAAGTTAGGGAGAAAAAGGGGAAGGAAAGGGGGGAAGACAATGAGACAGAGGAGCAGAAAGAGGGACAGAGAGACAGAGGCAGTCAGAGTGAGAGTGAGACAGGAAGAGAGAGATCTAGAGAGACTCCGGTTTGTGTCTCAACCTAGCTGACAGGTCCTGGACTTCCAGGAATGTGGCTCAATAAATCCCCTCTCTCCTATGAGTGAACACTGCATTTGTGAATGTGTGCATCTATTCTAAAACACGGGAGGGTCCCACTCCCATTCCACCCCAGGCTTCCAAGGGAGAGAACGGAGCGACAGGGAGAGAATGCAGCAGCCAGGACAGCTCCTCTCTCAGAAGTTGACCTTAGTGCCGAGGAGCCAACACTCCGCATGCAGCAGAAGCTGCTGGCAGCTGCTGTCATTCCCGAGGCAGTGACGGAGGGATGGGGACAGAGGGGGCAGCGGCAGAGGGTGAAGGACCCGGCCCAGAGGAGAGCAGGAAAGCCTTATCTTGGTAGCCTGCAGAAGGCTCCAGAAGCAAGCAGAGGGGAGAAGCTCCACGGTGCACCAGCCCCGTGACCCAAGAGGGGCTGGGCACCTTCCCAAAACTGGCCCAGGAGAGACAAAATACCATCTCATTACAGAATAGCTTTTTATTTTTTATAAAAGATGGATGAGCTTTTTTTCAGGTAGAGCCGGGGGAAGAAGGATATCAGCTAAGGGGTCAAGGTTGGGTAACTCAGGCAGTTTATAAAAGCACCAAGACACGAGTCCACTGTCTGTAGAGTCTATTTAAGGCCAGCTCTTCTACGATGTCCCGGTATTATATTTCTCTACATCCTCCCTTATTTTCCCTGGTCCCACTCAATTTCTCATTCCTTTTAAGGACCGGGAACTCCTTAAGAGTTTCCTAGGGAGAGTCCCCGCATGCGCATGGGCAGGCTGAGGTGTGGGTCTCTTCTGGGTCATGTCTTCCAAACCGGAAGCTCTTTACCCGAGCAGCTTTGCTATGGTATCGTCTGCATGCCGTAGAATTTGTGCATGTTAACTGTACAGTTTGAGAAGCTCTGCTAAGCAGAAGTAGCCGTGTACCTACCTTCAAACAAGATATTGAATCTTTTTATCCCCCATGAAATTCCTCAGGCCCCATTGCAATCAAGCCCCGGCTTCACTTCCGACCCTAGGCAGCCCCCGACCTGCTCCCCGCGGCTGCGGCGTGGAGTTCAGGAGCGGAATCGCAGCGTGTGTAGCTGTTTGTGTTAGTCTCCTTTCGTTTAGCTGCCGAACTTCAGCATACCGCTTCTGGGAGTCATCCATGCTGTTGCGTGTGCTAGTATTTCATCCCTGTTCGTTGCTGAGGATCATTCTATCTCACGGACCCCACAGTTTGTCCACCCACCAGTGACGAACGTTTTCCCCGGTTTGGAGATGTTGAACACAGCGGCAGGAGGGCGGAGGTGTGTGTCCTGTATCTAGGGACCTTCTTCACTCCACTCACCCTGCCAAAGCCTGACCCCATAACCTGGGGCAGGGGCAGCCACAAGGCCCAGCACCGCGCCACCATAGAGAAGAGTGGGGCTTGGGGACCAGAGGGTCACGGTCAGAAGGGATATCCTGGATGGCTTTCCCAGTTACAGCCCCCAATGATTTGAGAGCCTACCATGTGCCCTCATCCTCTGCCCTCAGTACATCCACACAAGGGAGGGGTGTGGCCCCGCTCCACAACTTGGGAACACTTGCTCACGAAGGCCAGGTGACAAACTCAAGGTCACAAAGCTATTAGGTGGCCAGTTAGGATTCAGGCCCTGGTTTGCTGGTCCCCAAATCCTCCCCTCTTCCCCACCACACTGTTTTCCTGGTCACAGTTTTATCCTGAGAGTTCTGAAGGTCAAAGGCCGTGAGGCCAGCCCAGCTGGGGAGGCAGGCGAGGGGCCCTCCGAGGGAGGTAAGGGCCCTTCCCAGAGGTGGCCCAGACGGGCGTGTGGGAAGGTTTGCCACCTCCAGGGCGGGAGGAGAAGGGTGGAGGGACATGCTGTCACTGCCCGCCCTGGGTGTCTGATGTCAGCTCCAGGTGGGGGAGTGGCAGCTATGGAGAAACTGAGGCACTGTACCTGGGGTGCAAGGGCTGGGGAGGAAAGGTTCCCAAGCAGCCTGGGGTGCCCTCCACTGTCCTGGGACTGGGGAGAGGTGAACTGACCCTGTGGGGCCATTCCACGTCCGGGTCACTGCCCCTGAAGCACAGCCGGGAGGCTCAGGAGCATGTCCAGAGAGCCTCAGCCTGTGCGTCACACCAGAGAGCTCAGGTTCGCTCACAGCAGCACAGAGCCTCCTGAAGCTCCGCCTCGGTCTGATTCCTTTCCCGCTGCTCCAGAGGAGGCAGAGGGACGAGGATGGGGCTGGGAGTCCAGAAACACAAGCGAAGTCCCAGCTCTGTCACTAGCTGGCTTTGCAACTGCTCCCTTCCTTTTTCTAGGCCTCAGTTTCCCTGTCTGTAAAATGAGGCAGTTTTAGAGATGAGACAGACTCTATGGGTCCCGCCAGATCTGATTCTAGACCTTTGTGGAGTAAACAGTGACTCAGGGTGGCAGCGAACAGGGCCCCCAAGGGGGTGCTGGGTGCTGTCCCCTCTCTGGGCACCCGGGGCCTCTCTTGACAGAGCCTCTCTGAGGAAGGCGCTTTCCTGAAGCACCTCTGAGAGCACCCCCTTTGCTCTCTTGCTGCGGCTCCTTCGGGCCTTGGTGAAGGCCTGGCCCCTCCAGACAGGGCTGGGGAGGAGGGGAGAGAAGCGGCAGCTCTGAGCTGTGCCCAGAGCAGGAGCCGCCGCATCGAAACCAGGTCAGCCTCTTGCAGTTCCTGACTAGTATCCCAGCGAAACTGGGAGAGCACACACCTGAGGCCATTTGCTCAGCGTCCACAGTTTTACGATCAGAGCAGACGGAGCGAGGAAAGAATGAGTTCATCCCCTCTACCCCCGCCTTCTGTAGGGCCAGCTCCGCCGGGCCCATGCCAGGCCCCGCGGCCCCCGCAGCCTGGCCCAGGGCACTGTACCCACGGAATGCAGGGAAGAGGAGCCTCCTCAACCCCTAGCCTGCCTGCCTCAGCCTCTGGGATGTGGTTAATGGGGAGTGGCTGCCAGCACCTCCATCCTGGCCAGGCTGGGCTGGGGAGACCGGGGAGGTTGGGGCAGACAGGAGAGCAAAGGCTGGCTGTCCCTGCTCCTGCTCCTGCTCCTCCCCGGACCTGTTTGGCACTGGGAACACCAAGGCACTTTATTTCACAGATGAGACTTAAAGACAGGCCATAAGATGATTCCTGCCTCTCCTTGTTTTCTGGACTTTCCTTTGAAAGTCCTTGAACATTTCTGCGACCTAGAAGGTAGCATCTCCTTCCCCTCCTAGCCTCTACCATGTCTCTCTTTCTCTGGGTCCTGAGAAAGACCCTTTGTTGCACCAAAGCCCCCAGCCCAGTCTGATGATGATGTCCCACGACACACAGACTTTAGAGAAAACAGTGCCCAGTCCCTAAAAGCTTTGTGCACATCTGGCCCAGAAAAGCCCTTCCCTTGTCATTGAGAGCTGTCCCCTGATGGATCAGGCAGCAGCTGCTCCTGTGACTGGCTGCGGGTTCCCCCCCTCCTCTTGGGGACCAGCTCTGCCAGTTGTCTCACAGGCTTGTTCACAGACCCCAAATCCTCTGTGGTATAGAGAAAGTCTTCACAGCCTCCGCAGCTGCTCCAGAAGTCACTGTCCTCTGTCTTTGGTCACTTGGTCAGATCTTAGGCGAGGCTTTCTGGGCCCCAGAGATGCAGGTAGTGGGCAGGGGCAGCAAGAGAGATGGGGCACAGTACACCCAAGGCCTAGCTGGTCCTGGTTCCCGGGAATGAGGAGTGGCTGAGTGAAGGGTGGGCAGAGCTGCAGGCACATGGATGAGCCAGGGTCGTCCCGGAGCCGTGGGCCCAGGGTAGGAGCTTGTACCCAGGCAGGACCTGTGGATGGGAAGAGGAGGTCCCCATCCAGCTCCATCTATGCTACCTGAACCCCACCTGGGACCTGGAGCCTGTGGAAGCCTGGTTTCCTTCAGTCCTGCTTTCCTGGAGAACAGAATGAACAACTCTCTCCAGCCAATGCCCCATATTCTACCCTCCTCATAGCAAATACTTGGCCTCCCTGCATCTTTTACACACGATTCCTGAGCTGCAGAAATCTCTACATTTTGAGTCCCTCCCAGTCAAGGTGGACGCCAGACTCACCCCCAGCCTCCCCAGGGGCAGTCTTTGCACTCAGGCTCTGTGCTCAAATGTTCCTGTGAGAGGCTGCAAGGGCTGCTCTATTAGAGAGGGGCGGGAGAGGCCTCTGGCCCTCCAGGGCTACGGTGGCAGAGCTCTGGTCACACTCGAGCTGGGCCGTCTGTGGTGGGTGGTGCCATCTTGTCTTCATGGGCACCTGCTGCATGGCTTGGGTATAATTCTTGGCTCCATGGTGTCCAAATCTGACTTTGTGTTCTCCTGGGGACTCTTTGAGCTTCAAAGTGTCTTTTAATAACTTGCTTTTCTGTGTAAACTAGCCAGGGTGGGTTGTGTGGTTTGCAATTTCCCTCCCCTTCCCCCAAAGGCACAATAGGACCACTCTTAGAAGAACTCGCCAGGCAGAAGAGACTGGGAAAAGGAATCCCAGGACATGGTAACAGTTATTAACCCTTCAGATCACCTCAGCTCTTATAAATCACATCCACACCCATCATCTCATTGCTCTGTGAATAACCCATATTTATTTGAGTTGTTATTGTGCCTCCAAATTCTCCAACATTATGGGATTACACTTTTCTGTAATATTTGAATGAATTGGCTTGAGTCCCTAGCATACATGAGGTGAAGACCCAAGATGTCTTCCCTTCCTAATGTCTTCAGGGGATTTTGGGGACAATAAGGGTTACTCAGGTCTCCTCTGTCTCCAATGTTTTGCTCCTGCTTGAAGTTTCTACTTTTCTCCTCTCCTCCCTTTCTGTACTGTGTCACCCCCAACCAGGCACCCCTGAGGTCCTTTATTCCTCAAAGGACACCAACACAAGGCTGAGACCATGAACTCAAGGCTGAGACCAACTTAAGGCTGAGACCACCAATGCAAGCCTGAGACCAACTCAAGGCTGAGAGTACCAACACAAGGCTGAGACCATGAAATCAAGGCTGAGACGATGAAATCAAGCCTGAGACCACCAATGCTAGGCTGAGACCATGAACTCAAGGCTGAGACCAATTCAAGGCTGAGACCACCAACTCAAGGCTGAGACCATGAACTCAAGGCTGAGACTAACTCAAGGCTGAGACTACCAGCTCGAGACTGAGACCATGAACTCAAGGCTGAGACCAACTTAAGGCTGAGACCACCAACTCAAGGCTGAGACCATGAACTCAAGGCTGAGACCAACTCAAGGCTGAGAGCACCAACACAGGGCTGAGACCAACTCAAGGCTGAGATCAATGCAAAGCTGAGACCATGAACTCGAGCCTTAGACCATGAACTCAGGGGTGAGACCAACACAAGGCTGAGACCTCCAACTCAAGGCTGTGTGCTGCAATTTGTGAGCAAGAAAGGGGGTGGAGTGACGTCACAAAACAGCACAGTAGATAATCTTTTTTTCTCTTAAATTTTTATTGTAAAATTTATCACACATACAGAAATAGTGCATAAAATATAAATATACACTTTAACAAATCATTACATAGTGAATATTTACATATCAATCACCCAGGTCAAGAAATAGGACGTTGTCAGTCCTCCAGAAGCCTCCCTTGTAAACAATCTTTATGGCGAAATATTTCACACATTCAGAAGAGTGTATAAAACAGATACAATAGACAGAACAATCCTAAAATGGACACTGTGGGCCTATCGAATATAGTTTTCCTAATACCTAAGAAGCCTTTTGTGTGCCACCCCCAATCCTATCTACCTCCTTCCCCCAACCTGCCTTCCTCTTCCTTAGATTTCCCTTCTGCATGTGGACTCGGCAAATAACGTACACCGTGGTGTTCATATCCGTCAGCCCCCTGGCAGGAACAGACTTGCACACAGGGAATGAGGAGCATTTGATGCAGGGCCTGTGCGCAGGGTGTGAGCCGAGTTGGGGAAACCAAAGGGAGGGTGATGATGAGGCCCTGGACTGGTGTCCAGGAGCCATTGCCACTCTCAGACCTGGGTGGGCAAGACAAGCCAGCAGTTCCCAGACCCCAGCACTGGAGCCCTGGGAGAGGGCCCTGTACTGGCCTGGAATGGACGGTGTGACGGGGCAGGCAGGAGCTGGCTGAGACCTGACTTCACTATGCGCCTTCCTCCCACATCCTGCTGGCACTTCCCACCGGCCGTACCCCATGGGACACTGGAGAAGCCACTGCACAAGGTAGCCCATGAGGTGGTCTATACAGTCAGCCTCCTGGGTGCAGCGCAGGGCAGAGAAGGGTAAGAAGGAGCTCTGGACGTGGGGGCGGGAGAGGGCCAGACAGAGACAGTACTGAAAATGGAGCAGCAAACCTCCCGTCCAAGGAAAAGGCTGCCACGGTCAGCGGAAGACTTGGAGAAGACAAGCTGAACAGAGCCCCTGGGCAACAGTCTGACTTTAGTATCCTCGGCTATTTACAAAAGCCCTTTCTGGGGACATCACTGGACAAGGCCACCAGTGAGCCTAGGGAAACGCAGGCTCTCATAGTCGGGGCGTGTGGCAGGGCCATGATGTGGGCCGCATACTGGACACCTGGTAAGAGGAGTGAGCAGCTTTGCATTTTTTCCCTCTAAGCTCACCATGGCTCACGTCCAGTTCCCAGGAGTCGGGCAAATCGGGAACCGCTGTGGGACGGCTGCAGGCGAAGGGAAGGGCATGGCCTTCGCCAGCACGTGGCCCAGACGAGGCAAAGGCACAGCAAGACCTGGGCCAGGCTTCCTGTGTCCAGTGGCGGTGGACATCCCGGGGGGCCAGCCTTCACTGCACCCCTGGCTTGAGACGTGTGTCCCTGTGGGGACTGGCTGCTCGTCCCATCTGCTGCAGCCCTGTCGTCCTTTCCTGCCCTCCTGGGGACTGCTGGCTGCTGCCTTTCTGTGTTGGCCGTCCCAGGTCCTGTGTCCGACGCCTTCTGTCCAGTTAACTCTCAGTTTGGAGGAGCACATTCTCCAGTAGTACCTTGAGAAGGTTCGCACAGGAGGAAATTTCCTTGCAATGTCACGTGCCTAAAAGTGTCTTTATCCTCACACAGGATTGGCTGTTAGGGTGGCCAGACGAGCCTCGGCGGGAGAGCATTTCCTTCCATCATTTTCTGTCTGCCTTTCCTGTCTTCTTGTGTCCCCGCACTGCTGATGGGACAATCGAAGCCATTTGGAGTCCTCATCCTTTTCGTGTGACCTGTTTTCTGTCCCCTCTAAAAGCTTGTAGAAGTCTATCTTTGTCTCCAGCTGTCTGAAATTCTGCAAAGACACACACGGCATGGGCCTGTTTTCATCCTTTGCGTGGACTCTTTTTTCTTCTGGAATTTCTGTGATTTCAATATTGGATCTCCTGGGTTAATCCTCCAATATTTTAAATCATTTCTCTACTACTTTCCATCTTTTGGGTTTTTTTCCTTCCTGGTTTCTAGGAGATATCCTCAACTTTATCTTCCAAACTTTCTATTGCTGCTACCACATTTTTAACTTCCAAGAGCATTTCCCTTTTGTTCTCAATATACTAATTTTTTATATCTTCTAGGGTGTGGCTTGCCAACCACTGACTCCACTGGGGCGAGGTCTGGGTGTGCCATTTGTCAGGGAATCTCCCTTATCAGGATTTAGGTCTTCCTCTTGAGCTGGCCAGACTTTGAGAGAAAATTCTTCTAATCTCCTGCCTTGAGGGTAAAGTTTTGTTGCATTTTCCGTGTTTGGGGCGGGAGCTGGGGGAGGGCTCCCCATATGACCCAGACTCTTCCTGCCTGCTGGTCAGTTCCCACCCCTCTGCTGCTGAAGGGGACCCAGGCATCTAATTGCTTCTAAAACAGCTTTCAACCAACCCTTACTTTAACTTCCATTTGAGCAGCCTGCTGGAAATTGTTGATTCTAAACTCTCCCCACCGCTGGCCTAGCACTGGCTGTCTCCATCGAGGTCGGTGCTCTTCTGGCAGCTTCCCAGGTTTGGCTGCTGTTATCTCCTCTTGTTTTCTTCATTCTTGTGGTTTTATGGCTTCCTTTAAAGTCTGTCTATTGTTGTTCTAGTGAGATTTTGGGGAAAAGCGCAATTAGATGTGTGTTTCAGCTGACACTTTAACTTGCAAACCTCAAATATTCCTCTTCTGGAAGTCCCCTCCACCCCCCGCCACTTCCTGAGAGTGGAATTTCTCACCAGCCCTCTCTTCTCAAATACCAGTTTCCCTCCGTATTGCTTGGACGCCTCCAACCCAACATCCTCACCTACTTCATTTTCGTCTTCCTTGCAGTGACCCCATAGTCCCATCCGAGCCTGCACACAGGAGAGACAAAGATGGCATGAGCTGCAAGATCCAGAGGGTGCGTCTGCCCCGGGGACAGAGATGGCAGGGCCTGGGGCTGCTGCCCAGCTAGGGAAGGGCCCTGGCCCAGATCTTGCCCAGGCAGACTCATAAACAGATACACCCAATATCCTGTGGGCAGTGCCAGGATATGGAAGGTACAGGACAGAGTGGAAGCCCAGAGAAGGTGTTGGGGGAGGACAGGGGGGATTTGGGAAGTGCCCCAGACTAAGCTGAGTCTTGAAGAATGGGCAGCTCTTCCCCAGGTGGAGGAAGGGAGGGAAGAGGTGGGTGTTTCAGGCAGGCCCACTGCTGGCCCATATGGTACCACTGGGAATTAGACAAAGGTGTTCTGTCTGGGCACGAAGCTGGGCAGAGTATGGCTGGCTCTGAGCCCCAACACAGCCTCTCGGTCAGCACAGCCGCAGATAGCAGCAGCGGGGCCTGCACGTGCAGAACTCGGAGTGGTCTGTGGCGGGGAGAAGAATGATACCCCAGGCATGTCCAGTTCCCAATCCCTGGAACCTGTGAATATGCTTTGCAGGTGTGATGAAGTTCAGGACCGTGACACTGAGAGCTTACCCTGGGTTATCTGGGTGGGTCCTTATAAAGGCTGAGGCGGTGAGAGAAGTCAGAGTTGGGGTGAGAAGATGTGATGACAAGCGTGGAGGTCAGTAAGAGGGAGATGGGAGGATGCTGCACTGTGGCTTTGAAGACAGAGGAGGGTCCCTGAATCAAGGAATCAGGTGGCTCTTTGAAGCTGGAAAAGGCAAGAGAATGATCTTCCTGGAGCCTCCAGAAGGAACGCAGTGCTGCTGGCACCATGGTTTTTGGCTTTTAAGACTCATTTTTGGACTTCTGACCTCCAGAACTGTAAAATAATAAATCTGTGTTATTTTGAGCCTCTAAATCTGCAGTAGTTTGTTGCAGCAACAGCAGGAATGAATACACAAGCCCTGGTGCTCCCAGGGAAGGGCTGTGGTCCCATGTGCCTGGGGCCCGGAGCGTGGTGGGTGTGGAACGGGACGGGTGAGGCTGGACAGGTAGGCAGTGACCACACAGGGCTTTCCAAGCCACAGAAAAGGATGTGCCCGGGTCTGGAGGTAGCACAACTGAGACGGGAGCGGGGGCAGCATTGTAGGAGCATCCCTGCTGTGGCCTGCTGGGAAGTGGCTGGAGGCACAGTGACATGGGGGGCTGCTGCCAGTACAGGGGACAGTGACATGGCCCAGACCTGCCTATTGGCAGTACAGGGAGGCATGGCCTGGAGACCTGAGATGCAGCAGAGGGCAAATTCCTCTTCTCCCTGCCCTCTCTCCTTTCCTGCCTCACCCAGCCATGGCATCAAAGGCTCCAAAGGGCCACCTGAGATAAGGTAATGACTTTAGAGAAATAGTCAATTCTGGGGAGCGTTCCCAGGGTTCAGTTGGGAAAGGGTAATTGGCTTCCTGTGTGTGCACAGAAAACACACGTGCACACACACACCAGGAGTTCTAGCACACCCATGGCCTTTCTGCTCCTCGGCCTTCTCCTCACGGGGCTGGGGAGAGGCTGCGCGCTCACCCTTAGCAGTACAGGAGCCCCAGGTGTGACCTTGGGGGCATGTCTGATGCCAGGCCTCCAACAGCTAGCCCCTTTTGGGGCAACCAGGCTGAGGAGGCAGGGGGTGGGGCTCAGAGCTCTGAGCCCTGGGTGGGGATGTGCTGGGCATGCAGCCAACCAATGCCTCAGTCACACCTGTGATCACAGCTAAGGTGAAACTCTGGGCACTTCAGCGGAAAGATCAAGATAAATCAAACTCATCGCAGGCCACTGGCCCTGTCGTGCGCATACCTTGTACCCTCCGCTCAACCTCCAGCAGCCGTGAGCCACCTGCATCTCTCCGAATGCCTCCTGTTTCCTCACCTTCCTGCCTGGTCTGAGCACCTTCTCTGCCTTCTGGTTGGCCTGGTTACCTCCTCCTGATGTTCTGGGTCTCCTCAATAGACACTCGTCCCGCTAGGACGGGCAGAGGACCAGCGCTCGGACCCTGGAGCTGGTCACCCCTGCGGTGAGTCCCGTTCTGCCGCTCACCAGCCATGTGGGTGAGTCAGGGCACTTCTGGAGGCGAGAAGCCTGGGGACAAAAAGCCCCACCCATGCTGGCTGAAGCAAAAACAGCATGTGTTAATATATTGGCTCACAAACCCAAACAACCCCAGGTCGGACTTCAGGCAAGCCTTTATATCCAGGACTCCAACAACGGAACCTGGCCAGGTTTTCGATCCTCCATTTTTCAGCCCCATTGCCCTACCTAGTGTGAGCTCCATTCTCAAATACGCTCAAATGACTTTTATCTGTTGCCCCTTGCCCAAGGCTGACTCCGCAGGTCCCTGTGCGCATCTGCATGCTAGCAATTGCATTATTGTGTCATAATTGCACCTTTCCATGTCTGTCTGTCCAACTGGACCAAATACAAGTCCAGCGCGGGGACGTTACTTTTTAACTTTATGTTCTCTACTCTGTACCATAGAGTAGGTTGTTGAGTGAACGAATTGAGTAAATTCACTAATGAATGTATTAGGGGGAAGGTTGAAGCCTTAGTCCCTGCTCTCTAGATGCTCATGGCCCAGTAGTGGGACAAGAGTCACACATGAATCATTTGAGTGAGTACCAGCATATGACAATGGCCACGTGACCCTGGAGATCTGGAGGAAAGAGAAGGAAAGGTTCCCCAGAGCAGAGAAGTGACTACAATCAAAGGGTGGTGTTCAGGCCAATAGATGGGGGTCAGGACAGACAGAGCGTGGGGCTGCAGCAGTGGGGCCACGTCGGCTGGGGTGGGAAATACAGGGGAACCCAGACTTGGCCATCATGGCAGAACTTCCTCCATGAGCCAGGCTGGGGTGGGTTAACCGTCCTGCCCCACCACAAGCTTCAGTCTCAGAGCCGTGCCAGGGCATCTGAGTGACACCCGAGCCTAACCAGCTGCTGCTCTGGGTCAGTGCTCAGAGATGGAGCTGGGTGGCCAGTCAGCGCCACACCCCCTCCCGCTTCCGTCTCCAGCCCTGTGGTAACTGGGTTTTTTTGGGTTTCTAGAAGCTCAGGCCTAGGATCTGACTGGCGGTAGGTATATATCCCTTTTGGTATTTGTCCTAAAAACTGGCCTGCCATCTTGATCATTAACGAAGATCTGATTTAACTGTGTCAGGTCTTTGGGGCTGGCAGGAAGATGGCACAAGGCTCAGGAAGACCAGCCGATCTCACCAGTAGAGAGATTGTTCTTATTATCTATCCTTGCATAACAAACCACTCCAAAACTCAGTGGCTTTAGAGCAACCACCATTTTATCCTCTCTCGTGGTTCTGTGGGTTGAGCTGGGTGGCTCCTCTGCTGGTCTTGTCTGAGAGTCTCTCATGCAGTCGCATTCAGATAGAGCCTGGGGCTGGAGTCGTCTGGAGGCTCAACAAGTTGCTTGGTCAGCTGGGTTTCTCTTCCTCTCCATGTGTCTCTTCAGCAGGGTGCCAGGCATCTTATGTGGTGACTCAGGGCTCTCAAAAGTGAAAGAAAGAGGAAGTAGAAGTGGCCATTCCTCTTAAAGGCTAAACTCGAAACTAGCATGGTATCACTTTTGCCAGATTCTGCTGGACAGTGTGTGTCACAGGCTAGCCTAGTGTGGGAGGGGACTATGTCATGGCATGAGTGCTGGAGGTGAGTCTCACTGGGGCCCACCTTTGGAGGCCAGCTATTTAATATCAACCACTGCCAAGTGTCAGCAGTGCCAGCTGAGGCAACAAGGAGAGAAGTGATCGTTGGTCAGTGACAGACCTGGGTCTCAAGGTCCTCGTAGCTGGGCTAAGGGGGTCCTGGGGCTGATCTCGGCTCTCCCTAGCACAGCAGGAGCCCAGTCCATGCAGATCTCCTTATGTACCTACTTCTCCCACCCACACCCGCTACACACGGTGCCTGTGCTCAGGGCTGTGGCCACACAGCCCTCTGATCGGGTGCCCCTTGACTGGCCATGTTAACACACAGAGTGAAAGCAGCTCTCAGCATGGTGGTGGGTGTCTGGCCATTGCAGGAGAAACTCCAGTCTCAGATCTCACCACCTCCTGGGCTGCTCCACTTGCATGTCCCAAAGGCACCTCCAACGAGTACGTCAAGAACTAATCCCCACCTTTCACCCCCACACTCTCCTGACTGAGGCTTTACCCAGGCTCTCCAAGGTCATTTGTCCTTCTAGAAGAGATGGCTCAAGGGACTCCAAAGAGATTGTCTGGTCTCTATTGTAGCAGAGCAGAAAAATCAAGTTTAATGTATAGAGCTGCTTTTGCGCTATAGTGAACTGCAGACAATAACCATGCCTGGTTCAAGATTATCTCCTGAGAAGCCAACTGGGTAAATTATGTGGAAACATGAAAAAATGTGGAGCACTATACCCAAGGGAGGGAATGTTATTTAAGGAAGGGTATTGGATCTCTGCTGATTTATTTGTCTAGTACCTACTCCCCGCTTCTTTTTCTTTCCTTCTTTTTTCTTTTTTAGAGACAGGATCTCACTCTGTCACCCAGGCTGGAGTGGAGTGGTATGATCATAGCTCACTGCAGCCTCAAATTCCTGCACTCAAGTGATTCTCCTGCTTCAGCCTCCTAAATAGCTGCGACTACAGACATGTGCTGTCATGCCCAGCTAATTTTTATTTATTCTTTGTAGAGATGGGGTCTTACTGTGTTGCCCAGGTGGGTCTCAAACTCTTGGCCTCATGCAATCCTTCTGCCTCGGCCTCCCAAAGTGCTGAGATTACAGGCATGAGCCACCCCACCTGGCTCACACTTCTGATAACAGAGCTCTTTCCCTTAGGAAACCTGTTCCATGTGGTTTGGATGTGGCTAAGCTGCTAGAGATGTAGGTACATGCCTCAGGCCTAGCCAATCAAACAACTCCATATCTCTTACCATACAGATTAGTTCAGAAATGGGCATGTGACCTCAGGCTAGGCCAATCAGAGTTCTCTAAGACCTTTCAGCAGAGCTCTCAGGAAATACAGTTTCTGTCCACTTGAATTGCTAAAATCAGTCTGGCCTCCCATCTGATGAGAACCCTGTTTGGAACTATATATATATATATAGAAAGACAGAGCCCTGTTGACATTATTGTAACCTTGGGATCCCACTGCCTGAAGCCAGACCAATCCTGACTTTTCAGTTCCATGAGCCAATATGTTATCTTTTTTGTAGCCTGAAGAGCTTAATCAATTTAGTGTCTTAAAAAAAAAAGAATCTCTTTCCTCTTCATTTTCACCATTTTATGACTGTCTTCAAGACCCAACTCAAATTCTCGTCTTCCAGGAAGCCTGCTCGAATCACTCCGTCTTGCAGCATGTGTAGTTCAGATTACATTACCTTGTCAGTACAAGGTTGGTCTGTAATGTAAATTTTGGGGGGCGGGTAGTTTCTGAAACCACTGCGGTCCTCCCAAGTAGCACGGGAGATTCCGGGGACAGGAGCGCACTGTGCTAGCTGTGAGGACCTGCATACTGGGTTCCCCGCCTGAGGTGGAGTGGGTGAGTGTGTGAGGTCACCAGGGTAGGTGTGGGTGTGTGCGTGAGACCAGGGCAGAGGTGACATGCATGGCTGTGTGTGTGGTGAGCGAGTGTGGGGTGAGTGAGCAGGAAGACAGGCTCTTCAGGCAGCAGAACCCGTTCAGGGACAAGTCCCAGCAGGGCTGGCCGGAGCCCAGAGCCCAGGCAAGCATGTGGCAGAGGGGCCCGGCAGTGCTCTCCGCGCTGAGTGGCGGGGTCTCATGGTGTGGGCGTGGGCTGGGGCCTCCTTTACCTCCACAGGTCAGCTTGTCTCTTCAACCACAGAGGCCTGGGCCTTTACATTTCAGCCTCGCTGGCACCTGCACAGGCCCTGGCACGCTGTCGGGGCCCAGTGGTTAGTGCTGAAGGAATAAACCGAGGAATGCTTGATGCGGATGCAGATGATGGCCCGGGCAGAGTCCCCTCTCCTCCAAGCAGCCCTGGGAGGGAGTAGACAGCCCTTCTCTTCAGGGAGACTAAATGGGTTGTAAGTGCTGTTTTCTGAACCTCTCTTCGTGCTCTCACTCCCGCTGGCTCTTTGTGCATTCAGGTGTCCCTGCCTGGGGCACAACCTGTCCCTGCCCTGTTCCTGTCTCCTCCTCCTTTAGGTCTCAACTTGGACACAGCCTCCCCGGGAAGCCTGGCCCTGCACGTGCTCCTGCACACACCGGGCCACTTCCCCTCGCAGGCGCCTGTCCCTGTCCTGCTGTGGAGTCTTATCGGAGCTGCCCGCTACAGGTGCCAATTTGTCTCCATTACTTATCTGGGCTGGGGGCCCCCAGGGCAGAGACCACATCAGATTCTGTTTGGGTTTTATCCTCACTGCCTGGTCTCTGTTTGCTCATTTTTTCAACAGCGCTTTATTGAGCACTCCCTAATGTGTCACGCATGCTCTCGATGCCAGAGATATGGCAGGGAACGTGACAGACAAGTTCCCTGCTCTCATGGAGCCTCCAGCTTAGCAGGGGGCAGGGGGAGAGACACGCAAGTAAACACATACTCAGAACAGATCATTTCGATGATAAGTGCTGTAAATAAAACAAGTCAAGGTGATGCGGCCAAGAGAGCCCGAGGCGTCTGAGAATACCTCCTCTTTAAGAGGTGACGTTTGAGCTGAGATGAGCAAAACTCCAGACGAGAATATTCCAGGCAGAGGGAAGAGCTGGAGAGCTCCCCCTAGGGTGGCACTGTTTTCTGCCTCCCGGTGCGAACAAGAGGATGAAGACTTATGTAGGGGCAGAGTGGGGGAAGTTGAGGTCAGAGAGGCAGGTACCACGTACGTACGGAGGGAGTTGCAGGCCACGGCCAGGCGTTGAGGATTTATTCAAATAGCAGTAGAAAGTGACGTGATCTTATTTAGAATTTTAGAAGTTCGTCCTGGCTGTTGTGGGTGGAAGGGATCGTAGGAGACAAGAGGGGATGATGGAGAGGCCGTAGCAGCCACGTGGATGTGAAAGGCGATGGCCCAGACCCAGGAGGCAGTGACAGAAATGGAGACAAAGGAGGGATTTGGGACATACTGGATTGAGTTCGTGGAACTTGGCGATGGCTCTCATGTGGCTCTGGGGAGGGGACTCCAGCACACCTTCTAGTCTTGAGAGGCAGTGCGTGCTGGTGCCAGCTGTCAGGACAGGAAAGACCAGGTTGGGGTGGGGACAGAAATCGAAAGTTCTGTTTTATCTGTGTTGATTTGCAAATGCCTGGTAGATACCCAAATGGAGATGACGCGGAGAGGTGCGCCTGCAGCTCAGCGGAGAGGCCCGAGCTGAGGGTGCACGTGGAGACATCAGGTGGTGGTTTCCGCCTGGTGAGGCCATCTAGGCGGAGGGCGTCTAGGGAATGGTAGAAAGCTGTGACCAAGCCGGACACACGTTAGGACATTCAGAGGTCGATGGAGACCAACAGGGGAGCCTGAGACATGGACAGAGAGAGTGAGAAGAGAAGCAGGGAGGCTGTTTTCCCTCAAACCAAGAGAAACTGTCAGGGAAGAGACAGCCAAGCACCGGGATGCTGCTGTGGGTCCAGCACGTTGACAAAGACGTGACCACTGGCTTCAGCAGCACGAACGTTGTTGGGGACCTTGACCAGAGCAGTTCCAGGGGAGCGGTGGCGATGGAAGGCCAGCGGGGCGGGCATGAGAGCGGGAGTGACGGTGTGAAGGCAGCTGCACCGCAGCGTCTCGGGGGACAGCAGGGGGGACAGCAGGGAGCACAGCAGCTGCCCAGGGCACGGGGCCTTGCGGGGACGGGGGGCCTTGTGGGGACGGTGTTGTTGTTTTGACTTTTGTTTTTAAAGAGGTGTGTGTGTGCTGATGAAACGATCCCGTGAAGAGGGGGATGATGACGAAGAAGGGAGGATAGTAAGGCAATTGCGGGGGAAAGACCCCATGGAAGCCGGAGGGCTGGGATCCAGATGACAGAGACAAATCCGCTCTAGACGGGGCCTGGGACCGCGGGTCGGTGGGCAGGCATAGAAGCAGATAGGCAGGGAGTTTTGGTGGTGGGAACAGGCAGGGATTCCTTCCAATCTCTTCTATTTTCCCAGTGTGACTAAGACAGCACGATCAGCTGAGGGCAGAGCAGCATCAGAGGAGAGAGAAGGAGGTAGAGAGAACGTTCCGGGCAGTTTGGGAGAAGGCAACGTGGAAGGGAGCTGGGCCGGCACGGTGTGTGCTTCTCTCGAGCCACACCCAGCACACGGTGTGGGCAAAGCGGAGCCAGAGCGTTAAGATACGTGGCCCTGGGCAGCCCAGAGCTTGGGCCTGACCAAGAGCATGAGTCTGCCCTGTGGAAACGTGGGGCTCAGCCTTAGGCTGGGGAGTCCCTGCTTTCTGGGCAGGCTCCAAGCCTCAGCACATCTGCCGGTCCCTGCTGGTCTTGGACTCACCGGCACAGATGTCTGTGCCACACCCACCAGCCCCCGGTGTGTTCAGCTCTCCGGGAACAGCAGCCCTTTCAGTGGCGGAGGAGCTACCTGGGGTGGGATACCTGGGGGTGAGATGATCGCATGGGACGCTCAGTTCCGCGCATCCAATCCTCTTCACGCCGCCCCCATCCCTGGTGTGACACAGGGTGACTACTCCCACACGGTGAAGCCAGGAACACAAAGATGACGCGGTGTGGGGCTGGGGCCCGGCCCCAGATGTGCTTGGAAGAAAAACAGGCTGTCCCGGGACCCAGCCCAGCCACAAAGAGCTGCTCAGAAGGAGTTTTATTGGGGTGCGTGTGTGTCTGTCTCCCACATCGTCAGGCACCCGCTTGCCTGCGGAGAAAGGGCTTCTTCATCCTCCATGTTAGTCATCCACCCCTGCACGAACAGCCGGCCCCTTCCACGGCTTTCTCACCCATCCCAGGGCCAGCCTAGCATGGTGCCTGGCACAGAAAGGTGCTTCATAAATTCTCATCGCATGAACAAATGAATGGGCACATCAAAGCCACCACCCATGCAAGGGAGACAACCTTCGCTTCCTCTCTGGCCTGGCTGTGACCCCTTGGTGGCCTGAGCAGCCTCCTGTGCCCAGGCCTTGCTCCCACCATAGAAATGAGGCTCTCGACCTCAGGCAGGGGCCCCTCCCCAAGTGGAAAGACCCCTACAGTGACTGCTGGGCCAGGAGGTCAACCAGTCAGAGGCCAGAAGGGACTGCTGTCCCTAGCAGGGCCCAGTGCCAGGGCTGGGCTGCAGGGTGCTGATGCAGGCCAGCCCCCGGAGGCTGGGGTCCAGGCCCAAGGAGAGAAGGCTTACCCTGCACCGCCTCTCCTGCTCCTCTGTCTGTTCCTGCATCTCCTCTGTCTCCAGGCCCCTCCTCGATGCCCTGGTCAGCCGGATGAGGAATGGAAACCCCAGTCGGATTTCTGGATGAAATCTGAGAGCTGGCCTTGGGGAATGCCTGCTGAGCCCTCTCCAGGAGGAAGCCTAAGGCCGAGTGAATGGAAGGTCCAGAGTGATACCATCCAGGGGAGCCCACAGCGGCACCCCCCCCCCACCCCCGCAGGCAGGAGCAGGCCACCACCGCCAAGCCACTGGCCAGAGGGGCCCAGAGTGTCAGGGAAGCTTGAGAGGGGTGATGGCCTGGCTGGGGCTGGCCAGGAAGAAGCCACCCCCCAGGAGACATCACCATGAGGTGATCCCACCCCAAAATCGAGGGCTGGAAAGCAGCATGCCTCTGCCCAGAGAGCTGGGGGCCAGGCAGCGAGGCCCTGCAGGTGAGCTGTGCTTCAGCTCAGGCCGCCGCAGCAAGGTATCACAGACTGGGCAGCTTGAACCACAGAGTTCACTTTCTAACACTTCAGAGGCTAGAAGTCCAAGATCAAGGTGTTGGCAAACTGGGTTCCTTCTGAGGCTTCTCTTCTTGGTTTGCAGACAGTCCCCTTCTCACTGTGTCCTCATATGGGCTTTCCTCTTCTTAGGAGGACAAGAAGAGCCTCATTTTAACTTAATCACCTCTTTCAAGACCCTGTCTCCAAATGTGAGAGGAAGAGACGCCCCGGAGTGTGTGACTAATCACATTCTGTGTTACTGGGGTGAGGGCTTCAGCACACAAATTTTGAGGGGGTCACAATTCAGTAAACAGCAGTGACTATGGGAACATTATCCTGATAGTGACTGTGCGTGTCACACAATTTACAGCTGGGTCCAAATAATAATACCAATAATGGGGTGAGAGCTCCTCCTATGCATGTGTACCTGTGTGTACATGCATGTGTCTGCATGTGTATGTGCATGTCTGTGCGTGTGCGCGTGTGCATGTATGCACGTGTGTGCGTGCACGTGCACAGCAGCCTGCCGTCAGCTAGGTCCACTCTCTGTGGCTCACCTGATTTTCCCCAGAGCCTGGGAGAAGGATGCAGATTACAGGCCCATTTCACGGGTGAGCTGAAGGAACTTGCCGCAGTCACACAGCAGGCAAGGGGCAGCCCTGGAGCCCCTACTGGGCCACCTCGGTGTCCTGGACACTCCCCACCCACCACCCCATGCCTTCTAGCAAGGTCACACTGCTGGGCTCTCACACGCCCGGCTGAAGAGCCCCCAGCAGTCACCCCATCTTCTCCTCCAGTGTGAGGTAGGAGGTGGGACCTGCTCCCTGGAGGTGAGGTGAGTCATGAGGCTCTTAAGTTTACAGCTTAGTGCTGTACATGACTTCTTATCTGCCCCATGTCTTATCTCCCGGACTCTGTTGATTGTCAGTTCTGTGCTGGCTCAGAGCAGGTCCCTCCAGGCAGGGCACACTGGCCTGGGCCACACCCTGGCAGCCTCTGGCCCTCCCTTTGGGAACCTCTGCCCCTCCCTTTGGGAACCTCTGCCCCTCCCATGGCTGAGAAACCGGCAGCCACCCCCCTCCCCTCCCCCATTCCTCTGCCTGGTTCCTCCACTGAGTGTGGAGCTCAGCTCCCCAGAAGCCCCCGTGGAGGAAGGAGAGTGTAGCAGGAAAGCGGGGGCAGCAGGAGGGTCTCATGGTGGCTGTGGAGGCTCTTCCTTGAATTGGCCCTGCCTGGTTCCCCTTGACCAGCTGCCCTCACCCACCCACTGAGGCCTGGCTTGTGTCTCCAGTTAGAAAGCTTCATCCAGACGCTTTTAAGGTGCTTAAACCCAGCTCCCATGGCAGGATGGGAGGCCAGAGGGCAAGTCCTTCCTTTAACCTGGCTGTGGCAGGTGAGAGGTCCCTGGGGCCGGCCTGTGGCCTGGAGATCTCATCTTTGACAGCTGAGTTCTTCCAGCCAAACGACCCCTTATAGACCCTAAAGCTGGGGCCCTAGAGTGTCTCCATCTGCAAACTTAGGCCTAATCATGACCTCTCTTTCCCACCCACGGTGGCTTGTGAGTAGCTCAAGGACCATATTGTCACAGCCCCAATGACAGCCAGGTGGCTTGGCCTATTTGGGGGTCTCTCCTCCTAAGCAGCCTCAGCTTTAGGCCCACCCTGATCCAGCCTCCAGCAGAAACCAGGAAATGATGACCAAGGATCACACACTGCCGGAGCTGGACAGTCCCCTCGAGACCCTCTGTCCAGTCCTCTCCTTGCCTGTGTGGACGATGGGCCGACAGCTCACATGTGTGTGCTGGTTCCCAGGCAGTATGTAAACGCTGCCGTACCCCAGGCCAGCCACAGAGGGGGGAGGTGGTAGACATTCACGTACGCTTGTATTTGTTGAATGAATAACCTGGCTTAGGTCCCCGGTTAGTTTGTGTCCCCCTCCCACATCCACCCTTCTGAGGCTGCGATCTGAAGGACTCAAGAGTCAGTTGGTTGGGGAACCCCTCTCCACTTTCACCAGGAGCCCCTGGGGTTGCCTGGATGGGAAGGGACTGCAGCTCTGTCCCGGGCCCATTGCCATACGCATGGGGCTTCCCGGGAGATAAAGAGGCATTGACTGCCTGAGCCCGCGCCGCAGGTAACTGAAGCTGACTGATTGCCCCCACACCAAACCCGGAGGTGCTCCGGGCTCTGAGCCGCCCAGGGCCTGGCTGGCCTCCAGCAGGAGCACCGTGGGAACGTGGCCTTTGGCCCCCGCCGGGCTGGGCAGGGGAGCTGCCGGGAGCTGCTGCGGCCCAGACACCAGGGCCGCGTCTGACGGACACCGCCTCAGTGGCCCCAGAGCAGCCACCACTGCTGTGAACTCCTTGCTATGTGGCTGTCCAGACTCGGTCTCTTGGTGGCTGAGAGGGCTCACGGGAACCCCCTCATTCCCATGAGTGGACGTGACCGTGATGTAGGTTCCCACACCTGTGCGGCTGGCCCCTCCCGGGTTCAGCCCTCCCTGCCTGGAGACGGGCGAGCCCCAGAGGATGGCATCGGAGCCCTGTATCCAACAATCCCGCCGCTTCTTTCCGCCACATCTTTGGGAGAAGGTGGTTTCCTACACTAGACCCACTGGTGACTGTGGATGTGAGGGATGAGGGGTCGTGGGGTGGGTGCTCCTGGCCGGGGGCGCCAGCGGGGCCGCGGTGCCGGAAAGGCTCGGTCTGGCCTGGCCCCTGGAGCCCAAGGCCAGCAGCAAACCTGCCCTTCCTGCCCCGCGCTCCCGCCCTGGCCAGGGCTTGGGTGAGGCGGGGCACTCTCGCCAGTTCTCACACAAAGCCCTCTTGGGTTGGGCTCCAGGAAAACAAGATCTTGCCTCATCCAGCCCGCCCACTCCTCTTCCCCTGCGCCTGGTGCAGCGGACTGTGGTAGACAGTCCTGGGTTCAAATCCCAGCTCCGGCCCTTCCTGAGGCCTGGGGCCAGGCCGTGTGTTGACTCTGAGCCTGACGTCCTGGCCTGTAAAAGGGAATGACGACACCTGCTCTGGTGGGGCGGTCATGAGAGTTACCTGAGGCCCATCCTCGCCTGTCCCCACAGCATCCTGAGCTCTGCCTGTCGTCCCCCTGCTCCCACAGCCAGCTGCTCCGGTGCTCTCCCTGGACCTGCTGGGCTAAGCCCCACCTCCCAGCGTTTGGCCAGCTGGAGTGGGCTGCCTGCCTCCTGCCCGTCCCCTGGACCCATCTTTCCTGCTCCCGCAAGGCCCTCTCCCAGGCAGACAAAGGTCTCCTCCCCCTCGCTGAGCCTCCCCAGGGCACCCTGCCCCAGAGGGCGGCCGCTAGCTGCCGGCTGTGGAGTGTCGGTCCTGTCTGCCAGCCAGCCCTGGCCCTGTCGGCAAGCCCCGTCCATGCCCACATTGGGAAATCTGGCTGACCGAGTAACTTGTCCACACTCTGGCCTGGGCTTGATTGACACAACCACGGGGTCCTGCCCTGTGAGGGAGTCAGGGCATTGACGCTACCTCACTGGGCCTTCTGTGTGCCGGGCGCCGGGTGTTCCACATCTAGATCTCCAGTCCTCACAACAGCCACAACAGAGTGCCAATATACCTCTGTGAGTTATTTTCACTCACAGAGGAAGAAACAGGTTCAGAGAGGTTAAGTGACTTTCCTGAGGTCGCACGGCAACTGGCAGATCAGGAACTTGACCCTACAGTCTATGTGTTTTACTGTATAAAGAGAGATACTTGGAGCCGGGGAGACAAGGAGATATCTCAGGGATAGTTAAAGGGCAGGGCCCTTCTCCAGGGACTGGCTAAGCTGTCAAAATAGCCAGGAGCACCCCTAGCCTGGTGGAGTCATCTTTGGAAATCCCATCTCCTCTTTGAGCATTTAGCGTCTGAAGCCTGACTGCCATCCGCTGTACCTGGCCGTCAGGGAAACCTCCAGCCTCAACTAGGCCCCTGTGGCACGGAGACCCTCTTCCTGGTGAGCTGAAGCCTGACTGCCATTCTCCTCCCTCTCCCTTGCCCCAGCCCTACTGGTTCTGGCTCTGCCCCAGGCAAAGGGTACTGAGGAGGAAAAGGGAGGCTCTCAGGTTACTTTATGGACTCAGGGGCCACCTGCCAAGGCCTACGATGCGTCAGAAATACCTGATGGCTTCTGATCTGGAGTTTGTATAGAGACAATCTGGATTCATGTAGTGGCTCGAACATTTACTAGTATGACACAATGAAGAATTTATTTAACTCCTCTGAGCCTCAATTTTCTCATCTGTAAAATGGGTTATTGTAAGGATTAAATACTGCAAATAAAACTTTTGGTATTGTGCTTGGCATGTAGTAAATCCTCAATAAATGGTGGTGGCTGTTAAAAATTTCTCTAGGTCTGGATAGAGTCACATACACAGGGGTTTAGGCGACCTCTGGATTTCATCACTGCTCTGCACTGAGGGTCCACAGGTAGGGAACTGGCAGCAGAGACAATACACCAGGTAGAGGAGCCCTCAGTGGGACCAGGAGAGCCCACAGTGGAATGCGCTTCTGCAGGGGCAAGAAAGGCAGCCCAGAGGAAGTAAACCTCCATCCTAGGGTGGTCACAGCAGCCCCCGACTCCAGGGCCTGCACCCTGCCCCCCGTCCAACTCTCTGCTCACTTGCAGCCTCACTGCCCAGCCCCAGTGAGCAGGAAGGTTCCCAAGAGTGTGAGCCTCAGGGTGGAAAGGAGCTCTGCTCTGCGGCTTTTGTGGAAGGGCAGCCCTGCCTGTCACTGCTCAGGCAGAAGGGAAGGGCCCAAAGCGACACCAGGCTGGCCTGCACAGGAGGGCCCTGGGTACCGTGGTGAGAAGGCTGTGCTTCCTGCAGCAGGAGCAGGAGCTGGAGGTGAGAGAGACCAGAAGAGCCAGCAGCTCAGGGGGCCATGGGGACACAGATGGGCCCGGCTACGCCGGAGGGCTTTCCACCTTCCCGGCCTGAGTGACGGGTACTGAGTCTAGGACAGAGAATCAGCCCTCCTCGAGGCTGGGCCTCGGCCCCCTGGGAGCCAGGTCCCCGCACACTCGTGCTCTCCAGCAGGAAGACTCTCAGCTGGTTTGCCTGGATTTCCAGAGCCCCCTGGCTTGGGACTGGGACCTCAAGGAGAGAGGCTGGGGGAAGGAGGAGGACATTTTCTGGAGGAGGACATTTCTCCAGCCTACTGAGCACCTTCAAAGGCAAAATCCCCTCTAGCTTTTGTCTGCATAAAACAAGCTGGCAAGGGGAGGACTTAAGATGTGTTGCTGGAGGACAGGTCAAGGGCCTGCAAGATTTCCATGGATAGAACTGTTTCACAGGTGACCAGACATTCTCGCTACCTGCCCCGGCAGCTTTGCTGGTCACAGCATGGCGGGAAATTACGTGTGGTTAGAATAGTCAGGATGATGAAGTTACTGCGCCCTAATCCCATTTATTTCAGTGACAGCTTTGGCAGAGCAGTAAATCTTGCTGCCAACCATGTCTCTTGTGGCCGGTTCCCTGAAGGAACTATCTTCAGACGTGACTGCAGGGAGGGGTCCTTGTGAGAGCCTCAATTTGCCATTTGTCACCTTTTTCCTCCAAATGGCAAGTTCTTCCAGGAAAGCCCGCCCGTGGGGCAGATTGCAGTTTCACAGTATATCCCATCTCACATGATCTTCCTGACACTCCTCCCATGGAGTCGTCCTGGTCTATGTCACCTCTCCTGGAACCTCGGTGGAACTTTGTGACTACCTTGAGGAGTAGAAGTTACTGCAGAAGAGACACGATGTGACTTCCAAAGCCAGGTCAGAAAAATTGTCTATGGCCATACTACCCTGAACGTGATGTGCCTGATCTTGTCTGATCTCGGAAGCTAAGCAGGGTCGGGCCTGGTTAGTACTTGGATGGGAGGAAAATGGCACACACTACTACCGTATTCTCTTGGAATCCAGCCGCCATGCTATGAGGAAGCGCAGGCCATGGAGAGGCCACATGTAGGTGTTCTGGGGAATGGCTCCCCATTAGGACCCAGCTGACCACCAGCAGCAGCCCCCAGACCTGTGAATGAGAAGACTTTCCAGATGTCTCCAACCCCAGAGTGCAACTGCATGAAAGACCCTGAGTGAGAAACACCTGGCTGAGGCCAGTCAACCACCCACATTGTGAGAGATAAAAAAATGATTGTGGTTATTTTTAGCCACTGAGATTTGGGTGATTGGTTATGTAGCAGTAGGTCACCAGAATACCCACGAACAGGGATAATGGACAACCCTTGCCTCTCTGTTATTGAAAGATGGAAGTCCAACCCTTCTTCCCAAACTTTCCTGCTCAGGTTCTGAAACTTCCTAGTGGCTGGGTGATTCAAGCTCTCAAAGCAAGATTTGAAAGCAGGACTTCCAGCTGTCAGCCTGCTCTCTTACTCACTTTCCCAAGGAAGTTAGTTGCTTTAACATCTCTACTAAGAGAGGCAGTTATGATGTAGCGGAAAGCTCATGACTCAAACGTCAGGTAGACCCAGGTACAAATCTCAATTCTGCTGCTTCCTGGCATTCTGTCCCGGGGTCAGTCACTTCTCTTCCCTGTGCTTCAGGAGCCTGGACTACAAAATAGGAAAACCCATATCGACCTTCCTGGATTGCTATGACAATTAGAGATTCTTATAACCAGCTTTACTCTAAAAAAAGGATTTAAGAGAGCTCATGAAGATGATATATATAACCTACTTTGTATTAGCAACAACAACTGATATTTGCCATATGCCTACTAAGTGCCAGCCACTATTTTATGCACTTCGCACATATTAACTCATTTGATATTCACAACAGCTTTGAGAGTTAGATATTACTGCTATCTACACTTTACAGATGGGGAAACCAAGACATAGAGGGGGTAAGTAACCTTCCCAAGGCTACACAGTTAGTAAGTAGCACAGCTAAAATTTGAACCCAGGAAGTTTGGCCCTAGGGCCCACTGTGACATACTGCCTCTGGTAAACGTCTAACTTCAGGTCTGGGTGTGACGCCATGAGTTCCCAGCTGTTCCCGTCCCAAAGAACCAATCTGAAGAGACCCAGTGCTTGAACCAAAGGGATATCAATGCTGACGCTCCAGCGCTAAGGCGTGCTAATGGGGACATACAGCAGGGATGAGAGTCACACTTAGTGGCCCCGGGTTGCTTTGGAGGGTGACACAGCAGACGGAAGGAGATATCGGAGGAAGAGGACATTTTGCAACATCAGGACAGTAACAGGCACCTGGAGCCCTCGGGGGGGCTGAGTCACTCTGGAGAGGGGCGGCCTGAGGAAGTGGAACTAGTGGAAGAACGCTTGACATTGAGACTTACCCTGTTACTTACTAGGCATGGGACCCCAGTGAGTCACCTGCCTTCATCTCTGACGTAGCAATAACGTGTGTGACCTCCTAAATGACAGCATGCACGCAAAGTGCTTTTGGGAAATCAGAAGTGGAAGCTACCACTAAGTTTTCTAATTAGCAAAGGGTATAGTCTTTCAAGCTTTCTTAAATAATTTTTAACTGTTTTGGAGGGAAATTTACTTAAAACGAATAAAGCATTTCTTCATCTCCATAAATAGAGAGTCTTGAACATCACTTAGCTTTTCTTCATGACTTAGGGTAATCACTATGAGCATCCATTCCCTACGGAGCTGCACAGCGATGAAGAGCTCAGTGGGTATCGCCTGTGGGGTGTGACTGTCTCTGCCCCTGCTCCGGATGGCCCCAGGGTGCCGGCTTCTTCAGTGCTTATGCTAGCCCTTTATAGCTCAGCAGTATCATCCCTCACTCGCTGTCAGAATGTTGGCCGAGAGCAGTTTAATGAGACTTCGATTTGCTGCTTCTAATCTATTGCGGATTTACAAACCAGATGCTTGCATTTGTTAGAAATGTTCATAAAAGCAAGGGTTCCTGAGCACGGAGCACTGAGGAGTCCAGCTCAGGGTAAAGTGCAGGAGCTTTCATGCCTGGATCTTGTGACATTGATCTTGGCTGCCCTGGGACCCTTTGTACTCCTTTCACGGGTTTCAACAGCTCCAGATGCGGGAGGTATCACTATAGCTGACGACCTGTCAGGGACCCTCTTTTAGTATTTATTTGTTTATTTTTACATTGATCTGTTTCTCTTCTTTCCTGCAACGGGTGTTTATTATCATTCCCGATAACTTCAGGGCAAACTCAGCGTCCCTCCCAGGACACTGCCATCACTGCCCCTTCAGTCCCACAGCTTCCGTCCACACCCCGCCCCACCCAACCTGTGACCCAGCCTCCTTGGGTTACTCCTGGCAAGCATGTTCTCATGCCCCTGTGTGTCTAGCACACGGCCAGCCACTCCGTGGGGATTGCTAGGGCAGGCTCGGCCGTGGCCCTGTCCCCCAGGAGCTCAGAATCTGGTTGAGGAGGCAAGGTCCAAACCTAGGAACAGATAAGGCCTAAACAGGATGGCGAGAAGTGGAGGCTGGCTGATGTAGCCTGGTGTGGCATGTGAGTGCAGTGGACAGTCAGGAGGGATGGCTGTGGGCATGTCAGGGAAAGCATTAAGGGGGACCCCTACAGGACACACCGTGGCTGGAGGGACAGGTAATACTCAGCAAAGCTCCAGTTCCAAAAAATCCTGGCAAGTATGGGATGCAGGCACAGCCAGCCCAGCATTCCCTTAGAGCAATGAGGAGTGGGCAGGTCGAGGAGCATGGCTGGAGCCCCTCGCCTCCCACCAGGGGACCTGGCGTCGGGGATGGGGCAAAACAAACTGCGAGAAAGCATGGGGGGCGAGGGCAGGAGACTTGGGCAGTCAGAGACCAGGCTGAGAGTGGGTGAGGGTGGGAGCTGATGTCATCTGCGAGTCGTGGAGGCTTCCCCAGCGTCCCTGGGAGTCTGCCTGGGCTGAACTCAGATGGAGCTTGCCCAGCCGGGCTACCCAGGTTCCCCAGGGCTCTGGCTGCAGGTGACCGCTCACATTAGCCCATTGTAATGGGCAATTAGCAAAGTAAAATGTAAACGAAAACAGGAAACCTCTCATTTGATCACCTTGAGATTGGTTTCAAGCAAGAGACCACACACTTCCTCCCTGGAACACCTTGTGCACACACATCACCACAAAAGGAAGTTTTCTTCTTTGCAAATTTACAAGTGATAGGGAGTGCGCATGCTCAGGGAATGGCTGGGTATCTCCCCTTCCCCCAAACAAAGCAAGCTGGTTTTTGAACACGGAGATAGACTTTCCAGCAAGTATAGACCTGGAAGAGCTTCAGAAGATTTTCTGTGATTTCCCTCAATTTTGTTGGAACTCAGAGAACCAGGGCATACTCCATGCCCATCCTGAGGGCTTGCCTTGCCCCTCGGTGCTTGGCTCCCAGTGCTCTGAGGGTCTGCGAAGCACACATTACACGTGCAGGATTGGGGTCTTACTGAGAATTCTAGCAAGGGTAGGGTCAGTGTGGAATCCCAGCCCTTGGTTCAGAGACCCCAGGAATGGAGCAGGGGTGTGCCAACATTGCTTTGCACACACCTTCGCCTTCCATTACATCCTCTTGGTAGACACTTGTATCTCTGCATTGTTCCCATGAGGTCACTGGGTCCCAGAGGGTGCAGCCACTACTCCAAGGTCACACAGCTGTTAGGCAGCAAACCACAGACTCACTGTGGCTTTCAGGCTCAAGATGACATGGAGAGGCCAAGGGTGTGGAGGTAGGGGGACACGGATGGTGATTCTTACTCTTTCAGAATGTACAGAGACCAGTGTTCTAGAAACCGTAGATAAGATGTGAGAGTCTCTGGTCATCTTGGACATCCTCAGCCCTGCAGACTGCACTCCCCCAGCTGGTGCCCACTCTGAGAGGACCCCTGCCCCAAGGGCTCTGCCTCCTCCCTGCATCCTGCTTGTCCAAGCCTGTCCCTTCCCAGGGGGAGGCGCACAGTGGCGCTGGGCCTGGAATTCAGTGGTAGGCAGCTTTTCCCAAGACATTGAAACAAGGCTCCATAGCACAGTGAGATTCTCACCCCTCTTAATACCTATCATTTTTTACTCAGCAAGACAATGGTATAACTGAAATTTCACAATCAGAAGCTTCTGTTGGTAACTTGACAGAACCTGACCTATGAGATCCTTTAGTCCACCTAGTGGGTGACTTTGGCAACATCCCTAATACAACTGTTGCTCACTCTGCTTTAATTCAACCCAGTCAGGGATACTGGATGATAAAATTGCTCTATATTATCTATTGATTAAAGAAGAAAATGTCTTTATTATTGCTAATGCTACGTGCTGTACCTGGATAAATTCCTCTGGGAAAGTTGAGACACACACACACACAGGCCACATGGTTACAAGTGGCACCTAATTCCGTATGGTCACTTGATTCATTCAATTGGTTGCCTTTAAGCCTAGGTTCATCACTCAGAAAACTATTAGGCAAACTGAGATTATCATTTTTCTTTGTCTTTTCCTTTTTAAATCTTGTACTTGTTACTTGCTAAATTTTCTCAGAAGCATAACTCCTAGCAAAAGAATGCTGGCCCAGCAGTTTGAGATGGTAACAAATGCCTATGGAACAAACTTGAACTTAACAATGGATTTCAGGTAGGTTTAGCCTGAGAGCCACTCCTTCCAAATCTCTGTTGTTGTTCAAATGTGGCTTAAAGGGTTTTGACACTGATTTGTAGTCGCCAATCACTTCCTTCTGGCTGGGACCAGACCAGGCCAAACTGGGACAGGCCCATTCCAGCATTGGGGGACAATCAAAACCTAACTATAGAATAATTGATCAGCAATGCTTTTGGAGAAAGATCTTGATCAAAAGGGGGAGACTTGAAAGTTCTCAGACTCAAAATGGAGTCAGTTGTGTTAAAAACCCTGACAAATAGAGCTGGAGAATGCCATGAAGGGAGGGTTCCCATGCACAAATGCCTTATAACAAGAACTGTCACAAAAGACTCTGCAAAAGCCACCACCTTGCACACACACACAAAAAATACTTCTGCAAGTACATCTGCCTAGCAACTGCCTGTCCAACCTTGGACTGGTGCCACTCTTGTTATTGATCCTTGTAGCCAAGGATAATTATCTCAAAACAATTATGTAATCCCACTTCTGACACCATTATGTCAATGTCTGCAGGGCTGAGGACATCCAAGATAACCAGAGACCCTCACATCTTATAAATAACAGAGAGAGAGAATCTCTAAAAGAAAATGATGTTTATTTGGATATAGGTGTTGCAATGGGAATACACACAGTTTACTGTGTGCCTTTCCTGAATAAACATCATTTGCTTTTGGAGAGTCTCCTTTTCTGTAATTTAGCTCAACAAGGGACACCATTCTCTTTGCCACCCCTGAGAACTGGTCCATGGAAATGCTGGGAAAGTTCTAGGAAGTGCCTTAGGGAGGAGCACGTGGAGGTCACGGGCATTTTATAAAGATCACTCTGGCTGTTCTGATGGAGGCAAAGGGCCCGAACCAAGGAAGGGGGCTGAGGGAACTGCCAGTGTCTAGGAAGAGCTGAGTTAATGTGAGGCCTCTGTTTTGACTTTGGGATCCCCTGTAAGGGTCTTGAGTAACTCCAAGGGGCCGCAGAACACTTTGAAAACTGATAAATTAAGGATATGATCATGTGAGCCACAGGTGTGGATACAGGTCTAGAATCTTCTTCTTTTTTTTAATGGCTATCTTTGGCATTCAGGTTTACATTCTTGCCCAAAGAATCTACATTCAGGGTTCATGTTTCTGTGATGTTCTTTCTGTATGCTGAATCAGGAGACTGTAACAGGACTCTTACTCATTGTGTTAATTCATTCAATGTAGGCAGACACACATATTTACAGATACTATTTCATTCTCATTTACAAGTCACTTCCCAGCACAGGGACATCAGCAGAGTTATGGGACATTAGAGCTAGTAAAGCTCTAAGAATTCTAGTCCAACTCACTTATTTTTAAAAAGGCGGAAAAGTTATAGCCCAGATAATCCCATGCAACCCAATTCAACAAACATTGAGCACCTGTGATGTGGCAAGTAAAATCAAGCAGAATAAGATTCCAGGGAATAATGGATGGAGTGTCCAGGGAAAGTCTCTCAGAAAGGTGACCTTTGAACAAAGGCCTGAAGGAAGTAAGGAAACAAGTCATGTAACATTTGGGAGAGAGGTTACAGGGAGTGGAAACGACAGGTGCAAAGGTCCTGAGGTCAGAGGATGCCTGGCATTTTGAAGAAACAGGAAAAGACCAATGTGGCTGGAACATGGGCATGGAGGACACTGGTGGGAGTAGGAGGGAAGGTCAGAGAGGTGATGGGGCAGATCCTGTAGGGCCTTCAAAGCCACTGTAAGGACTTGAGATTTGTTCTGAGCAAGAGGGGACCCTTTACAGGGTTTTAAGCAGACATCACATGATCTGACTTAGAAGTTAATTTTGGTCACTACGTGGAGAGTAGATCAGGGCTGGAGAGCTAGGGCAGGAGCCAGGAGATGAGTTACAAGTTTCCTGCATTAATTCAGACAAAAGATGTTGATGGCTGGGGCAAGGGTCATAGGAGAACACAGGTAATGTGTGACTAGACAGTTTAGATACACGTTGAAGGCGGTGTCTTGAAAGGGACTTGCCCCAGTCACACACAATCAGGAAATGAAACAGCTGGGGCCAGGCCTCAGGTCTACTAAGTCCCTGGCCAGTGCTTCAGTGCTTTGCATATATGACCTCTAAATGTCACCACAACTGGGGACATAGGTTCCATGAGTCCAGTTTTACTGATGAAGAGACCGAAGTTGAGAAAGACAGAGAGATGTTCCCCAGGTCACACAGCTAGTAAGTAGCTGTCTCAGGACCACATTAGTCAGACCCAAAAACCCCGTTTGCCAAGGGCCGGTACACCTCTACCAACACACCTCGACCAGCACTGTCCTGGGGTAACGGTGGCTGTCAACACATCCCAGAATCTCCTGCCCTAAAATGTACCCTTTGGTGGCTCTTCCACAGGTCTGAAATCCCTCTGATTAGACATTTCCTTGCAGGGTAAGGCATCGAAAACCACCATCGACTATACGAAAGGAGTGATTCCTCCAAGCCTAATGAAACTTACAGGTGTGAGGAGTTGAGCAGAGGAGCTGGTGGGGGGCGGGGCAGAGAGCGGGCGTCCAGGCCAAGCCCTCCCAGCAGCGTTTTGGGATGGCGAGGGTTGGCTCAGGGACGGATCTATTTTGGGGGACAGTTACGATATCTTTCTTGGCTTTCTTGTTTTAGAGGAAGGAGTGACTGTCCCCAGCTTTGCTCAAGGTCCTAGAGTAGCCTGAAATGACACTGTCCGCTGCTGGAGCAGGCCCCAGGAGGTGCCCCAGCAGGAAAATGGGCGAGGAATGTTCTGAAAAGCGAAGGGCGGCTGGGATGCCTGCCTTGAGCGGCTCACCCTCCTGCCTGTGATGGGCCTGCAGGTCAGGACCTCACTCGACAGAATTTTTTTTACCTCTCTTGTGTTTTGAGGGATCGTTTCCTCCTTTCTCCTGCATACAGAGCATCACAAGAGCACAAACCCTGCCCGTCTCAGCACAGTCTAGGTTCTTTGGATGAGCAAAGAAAAGGGAACTTGAATATTGAAAATAGCCATTTAAAAAAAAAATAGGTTGTAGATGTGTACTCAGACCTATGGCTCACATGCTCACTAGTATTCTTTTTTTTTTTTTTTTAATTGAGACAAGGTCTCACTCTGTCACCTGGGCTAGAGTGCAGTGGCATCATTACAGCTCACTGCAATCTCAAATTTTTGGGCTCAAGCAATCCTCCTGCCTTAGCCTCCTGAGTAGCTGGGACTATAGGCGCACACCATCACACCTGGCTAATTTTTCTGCTTTTTGTAGGGGGGGGGGTCTCGCTTCTGCTCAGGCTGGTCTTGAACTCCTGACCTCAAGCACTCTTCCCAACTCAGCCTCCTAGAGTGCCAGGCTTATAGGTGTGAGCCGTGGTGCCCGGCCTGTGTGCTCACATTCTTAATTCAGCAGTTCTCAGAGTGGTCTGGGGCCCTTGGGGTTTCCCAAAACTCTTTCAGAGGGTCCCGAGGTCAAACTGTTTTCATAATGATATTTGCTCTTTTCAGTCTCTTTCCCTCTCAGGTGTACAGGTCTTCCAGGCACGGAGTCTTCCAGAGGCTATATGATTTGATATGGTCAGAAATTGGGTGCTGTCTTCTACAAATCCAGATATTAAAGAGAAATTTACAAAAATACAAAATATGCTTTTTTACAAATTTTTTTTGCATTAAAAAGTCTAGTTACTTTTCATAGCAGTGTTATGTTAATATGAAATGCTATTTTTAAATGAATTAAATATTTTTAAAATTCTCAGTGTTGGTTTCGCACGTAGTATAAACCAATAGACAAAGGACACCTAAACATGTTGGGATGCGCAATAATTTTGGGGAGTGTACACGTGTAAAAAGTGCCAACGGACAAAACGTTTGGTTCGGCTAGAGGAGCTCACACGCTGGTAGCGGCTGCTCCTGCCCCAAGCGCCACCCGAAGCCGCGCGTCCCTCTCAGAGCACACTGGGTGGTGAGACAGGCACGCGAGGAGGACAATGCGGAGGGAACCGTGTTGGCGCTGCTCAGACGAGGTGACATTACGAAGCAGTGACACGAGAGGGCGCCCTCACCCATGGGCAGATTTCTCGCAGCGCTGGCTACAGGAGTACTGCTACAGACGCCAGTTTTATGCACTACGTTAACAAAAAAAAAAAAAAAGGTTTTAGTCTCTTGTCTACCATGATGTGATTTTTTAGCCCTCGTGTGTTTCTCTGGCTCGATATGTGTTCCGATCAACATGCGCTGCCTGCTTGTTTCCGGACCGCGCGCGGGCGCATCATCCGGCACGGGTCGGGCACCCCCTGGCCACAGCGCTCTGCCCCCCACCCCACCCCACCCCAGGACGACGCAGAACCGCGCGACATCAGGCACCCGGCACCGCGTCTCCTGCAGTGGCCGCGGACACGCTGGCCTCCCGCGGAGTCGTGGGGAGGATGGACAGCCGCTTTCACGAGGCGGGCCACTCCCAGTTATGGCTGACATCCAACACATTGCTTTGTGGTGCCACGGGGACTTTTTCTTGGTTTTTGTCTCTGTCCCATCCCTGTGGCTCCCAATGGCTGAGACCGATTCATAGCAGGTCACTGGACCTAGTGTTGGGAGCAGGGTTGGGGGAGGGCACTGGCTCTGGGACCAGCGCTGGCTGGGGTCAGGGGCCTGGCTCCCACGAGGCCTCCCAAGCCCCTCGACCAGTTGCGCGCTTCGTGGGGCCACAATTTCTCATCTTTCAAAGGGCACTTCTGCCTGGGTCGGAGGCCTGTTACGGGACTCCTGCGGCGCAACAGTGTGGTGGGCATTGGCCACTTTGATGCCGAAGTGTAAAGTGTGGATGTCTGCGGAACTCTCTGCTCTCTCCTACTTTGGGCAGGGAGTGTGGGGAACGGCAGGCTTTTAATAGGGAAAAGGGACAGTCTGCTTTGCGCCTTAGGAAGATTTCTTTGGTGGCTGGTGAGGAGGATGTTTTGGAGGACAACCTAGGTGGAGGGACAGGAGTTAGGAAGCAGCCCAAAGAGGCCAGGCAAGAGATGATGAAAGCCATCCCAGGTAGTTGATAGGAAAGGGGGGGGGGGCGGTGCAGGTGACGTGCAACCTCAGGAGCAGATGGAGGCGGCTTGGTAATTGATTAGATGGGCGAGGGGAAGGGTCTCCACTTAGTAATTGATTAGATGGGATTGGGAAGCGTCTGGAGGGGAAGGAATAACTTGTTCTGGATGGAGGGCATTTTTCTCACTGCTCCAGCCTCTCTGTTTGTTCAACTCCTGAAGGTAGCCCCGGCTTTGTGACTGGCAGCTCCTGAGGGATCTCTGGGGGGCTCCGTGGCTCCAGCTGGCTCTTTAGCAGCCAGGGTCCCCCAGACTCAGTAGGATGGACACATACTCCCACAAATAGGACTCGCCCTCATGTGGTAGACAATTCATTAAATGTAGGCAGATAAACATGCTTACAGATACGATTTCATTCTCTTTTACAAATCGTTTTCCAACACAGTGACAAAGGTGGAGTTATTGAACAGTGGAGCTAGTAGGACCCTTAGAATTCTAGTTCAATCCCCTCACTTTAAAGATGGGAAAATTATATCCCACATAATTCAATTTGACCCAATTCAGCAAGCACTGAGCACCTACTATGTGGCAAATGGAATCAGTAAAGATACCAGGAACTAATGAATGGGGTGATATCTTGGGCTGTTCAGGGAAAGTCTCCCTGATAAGATGAGACTTGTGGCCTCCCAGGCACCTGGTTGACATAAGGACCTCAGCAGAGGCTGAAAGGAGACCACAGAACTCCCTCTCCAGGGTAAGCTTTTGCTTTGACTCATGTTCCACACAGACTTAACTGGATGTCTTTGCTCATTTTTCCCCATAAAGTATTTCCCTGGTTACATTCTAGAACTATAAGATCTGGTTATATATTCTGGGAGAAATGGTATTTCCATCCATATTCAGAGAGTGGGGAAAAAAACCTACTTTCAGAGGAAACCATCACTGAAATATTTCAAAACATTTTCCCAGACCTGAGGGACAAATTTCCACATTGAAAGGGCCCATTCCAGCACAAAGGATGAACGCAGACCCACAGCAAGGCCAGTTATTGTGAAATTTGGGGACAAAGAGAAGATTTAAAAGCTTCCATAGAGACAGAAAAAAATCATGTTACATGCAAAAAAAAGCAGAAATGAAACTAGCTTCTAAGCAATGTGGGGGTCTGGAAATAAAGAAGAAAAAGAAGAGAGAAACTGGCTTCATATTTCTCAATAGCAATGTTTTCTAAGGTAATAGAGCAATATTTTCAAAATTCTAAAAGAAAATGATTTCTAACCAGTATTTCTATACCCAGCCAAGCTATCAATCAACTACAAAGGTAGAATAAAGACTTTTCCAGATATTCACCTATCAAAAAATTGTCCTCTAATGCTGCGGTCCCCAACCCCTGGTACCAGTACTGGGCCTATTAGGAAGTGGGCTGCCCATCACCACCTGATCTCCGAACCACCTTCCCCCAACCCATGACACCCCACCCCACCTCTCCACCCACCTCACCTCCCCCCTCGGTCCGTGGAAAAATTGTCTTCCATGAAACTGGTTCCTGGTGCCAAAAAGGTTGAGGAGTGCTGCTTTAATGCATCTTTTCTCAGGAAGCTACTGGAGATTCCAGGGAGACTTCTCAGGAGGATGAAATGGGTAGGACACTACATGTTTCTGAACATCTTGAAAGGGGATTTATATCCTTGACAAAAATTTTGGAGTTTAATCAGGGATAAGTACTTAGAACCCTAGACAAAATAAAACAAAGAAACAAACAACAAGGCAATGATTAATAAAAACTTACCATAATATACTGTATGATTCAGCTGTGCATATCAGTGATATAGCAATAATAAGGCCAATGCAAACTATTCATCCAGATAAAGTTATAATGTAACTCTGTCTGAAGGGATAGGAAGTATGTTTATGTATAGCAGGAGGCAGCGAAATTCTCATCTTTTGTAGTAGAAATTCAATGAGTGATATTAAAAGTGGGAAAATCAAATAGCAATAAAAGCATAATACTTAGGGTTATGGAGGTAAATACTAAAAGAACCAGCTGGAAGCTTGGGAAGGAGAACGAGATGGAAAGCTGAGATAGGGGCAGGGATCCTTAGACTATGAGCACGTATAACGGATAAAAATCCAAACTAAAGGCCCGCAAGGTGGCTCACTCCTGTAATCCTAGCGCTTTGGGAGGCCGAGGTGGGAAGATCCTTTGAGGTCAGGAGTTCAAGACCAGCTTGAGCAAGAGCGAGACCCTGCACCTACAAAAAAATAGTAAAATTGCCAGGCCTAGTGTGTGCCTGCAGTCCCAGCTAATCTGGAGGCTGTGGCGGGAGGATCCCTTTAGCCCATGGTTTGGAGGTTGCGGTGAGCTATGATGATACCACTGCACTCTAGCTGGGGCTACAGAGCAAAACTCTGTCTAAAAAAAAAAAAAAAAAAAAAAAAAAAAATTCATTTGCTATTCTTTGCGATTTGGCCTCAAGCTGTTTTTATAAGCTTATTTCCACTGGCCCTTCCTCTTCTCACATACCTCTGATGACTCAGCTTCCATCCAGCTCCCTTCCAGAAGCTGTCGTCTCTGTCTGGAAGGTGTCCCCCTTGTCTGTATCAAGGTCCTAACAAAAGTCAGCTTAAACCCAAAGTCTTCCAAGAAGGCTTCTCAGAACCCACAGAGCTGACCTTCCCCCAGACCCCCAAGCAGGAATCAGCTTTTCAGGGCTTCCTTATCTGAACTGGAGCTGCCCTGCTCGCCATGCCTGAGGCTGCCCCCACCCCAGGGGCCTGAGAGCAGGGCCATGCTACTCTCCCACAGCACCGCTGTGTTTGGCTCCCACTCGACTTGTTGAATCCCAGCCCTGGATATCAGGAGCTCCAGAAACCGAACCCTGGGCTGAGGCTTATGGCCTGTGCCTTCCTCCTGTCCCTCGGAGCCGGAAGGCCTTGCTTCCCTGGCTGGGACCCCCAACAAGCTGCCCACCCCACCTTACCCCACCCCTACTGGGCCTATCACTCCCCCTCATAGTTCTGTCCCTCTGCTCCTAGACTCACCTTTATTAAGGCAAGCTTGGAGGATAGTGTGGTGGCCTGTAATCACAGCACTTTGGGAGACTGAGGCCAAAGGATTGCTTTAGGCCAGGAGTTCAAGGCCAGCCTGAGCAACATAGGGAGATATTGTCTCTATAAAAAAAAAGAAAAAGAAAAAAGAAAAAAAAGAGGCAAGCTTGGTAAAGGAGTCAGATGTCCTGGAAAGATTAGGGGATAGTTAATTGAGATATGACTCTATGTTTTCTCCTCACATTACCAGCAGGAAGCTGGCCCCTGGGTATGTTCTTGTGTTCTTGTCTGAGGGATTTTTGTAAAGCAGGCTTGATGCTTCTGCAGTAAAAGCTTAAGCTCTCAGAAGATGGTGCCAATGCCCTGCGGGGGTGCCTTTGAGAGGAGCCCAGAAGAGATTCCCCCCCAGCAGCCTGGAGTGAGATTTTAGACACCTAGATCTTAGACCTCAGGGCTTTCAGCCTTGCCAGATATTCCTGCACTGAGGATGTTATACTGAAAGCATAGAGCACCACCCCACCCCCTCCCCGACCTGAAGGGTCCATGCCAGACTGCCTCAGCCAGTGGGTGTCCAAGTGCTGAACAGCAAGGACCAGTGACAAATGACAGGAGGAAGCTCCCCAAAGTGTCCACGCTGTGTAAGACCTCATGGCCTTGGCGCCGTCCTGGTGGGGGTGCGAGGGTACTTGGGGCAGATTAAAGTTGATTTAGAACAACTAAGTGCATGAGTCAGTGGAGCTGCGCACACTACTCGGGGCTCAGAGCTTTCCGCCCTTGCAGCCTGCCTGGAACTGAGTGTGCATGGGCTGGGCCCTCAGTGACACGTGGGGACGGCATTTGGTCCCAGCCAGACCAGAGACTGGGTGCCAAGAAGTGCCAGGAATCACTGGCAGGGAGCAAGGAATGACCACGGATGGATTAGGCTAATTAAGATTCATCTCGGAAGGCTGGGAAAGGGTCCTTGGGTTCACGGCCACCTCATACCTGGGCGAGACCAAAAGGTGGATACAGAAGGCTGGTGGGTGGGAAGCCCCCGGCTTCCACCTCACACCTGTTTCCGTGTGTTCTCCCTTTTTGCAGTGCGGTGTGCGCTGCCATTCGATCTGAAAGGAAGGGAGGAAGGAAAGACCAACCTGTTCCTTCTGATTTTAAAAGTAGCTCAGGGGGGAGGGAGGAGCAGGCCTATCCCTAAGCCTCCGACGGCGTGTGTGGGCCCGTCTGGGTCGGTGGCGAGGAGGCCACCAGAAATCTGTCTGCCGTTCCAATCGGAGGCAAAGTGCATCCTTAGGAAGGAGACCCAGACACAGTCTGAATCAGTGAGAAGCCCTGAGCCCTCGACGGCGAGGAACGACTGAGGCCGAAGGGCTGTCACTCGGGCTGGGCCCTGGCCCAGCACCCTCACGTCCTCGACAGTCGAGTGAGTCCCACAGTTCAGTTGAAAGAGAATGAGTGACTTCACTAAAGCTCTGTGAGTTACTGCAGCCGGGCCTTGAAACGATGTGGGAAGTGTAGCTCTTTCCTGGGAACTGTGGCTTTGAGGACTCTAGAGAACACAGTGCCACTGTGGCACCTCTCAGGGAGCCCTCGTTCACCATCATGGTGGTGACCTAGAGTGACGGCGATGCTTCCCAGCGATGGCAGTTGTGCCTGGCAAAGGCGGCAGAGCCCAGGGGGATTTGGCAACAGGCCCCAGGTAGGTCCTGGAGGCAGCGGCAGGTACCTTTGTCTAGAGTCACTCCACAGGGCACACCGGCCCAGCCTCGGCCGGCACGTACCTTCCCCAGGGTTAGAAACAGGCCCGGCCTGGGCCGGTGGGTTATGCAAAGGCCCCTCATCTGGGCTGCAGCCGGGCTGGACAAATGGGACTCAGGTTTTTTCCAGCTTCCCCTCACACTGAGGCCAGGCGCCTTTGGATGGTGGTGCTGGACATTAGCAATCCCCCAAAGAAGAGCCAGATGTGCAGAGCCTGGGGTGCCATGGAAGAGGGGCTGGTGAAACACCCTGATTAGAGCAAACGTTTATAAAATCCATAAAACTATAGAGAAAAATGTTGAAATCACCCATAATCTCAGCGTTTGATCTTCAAGCCTCAGAAAACCCGGTGCAGAGAGAAATCAGATCCAGAGGGTCATTTAAAAGCCTTTCCTTCGGATGACGCTGTGGAGTCTCACTGGCTTTGCTGTAGGTGCCGGACCCAGCTGCTACCTCATTTGCCTGTGGCCCGGCCAAGACCACGTAGAATCTCCCCTGGAAAACGTTATTGCTTCCTCTGCAGCCTGGACTCAAGAATTCCATTTCACTTTGTAAGATTCCACGTGTCAGATTCCTGGGGCTCACAGTCCCTGGAAAGCCTCCAAGTTCTGGAAAATTATTCATTGATTCATACTCACTTGAGAATATTTCTTGAGAAACTTCTCTGCCCTATCCTTACCCTTAGGGGGGAAAATCAGTGCATAAAAAGACAAAAACATTGTCCATGCAAAGCTGGAGGCAAGAAAATAAGACAAAAACAAACTTGTCCTCCTCTCTGCCTGAGAGCTGGCCCCACTGCGGGAGCCCGGCCCCCTCCCGCGCGCCATCACGAGGTGCCCATCACAAGATGGTCAACGCCGCCTGCCAGAGATCTGGTTCCGGCTGTTTCTTCCCAGCAGTCATTCCCAGCAGAGGCCCCTCCAACCCCCGCCCCCCCGCCCCCCATTCTGCCTTTTGCAACATCCCTTTTGATTGGCTCAGGTGTAGGTCCTCCCTTGTCTTAAGGTCCCAAGAAATGACAGAAAGTGATGACAACAGAAGGAAGTGGGGGGCAGATAAAGCTTCAAGGCTTTGAAGGTCACAGAGGTGAAATGGTGGGGGAGGGGTATCTTAGGTACAGCTGGGAACCTGAGCAGGGCAGGGATGGACACACCCAGGTAGCCCTGCACAGAGTTTTGGCACACGTCACCCTCACACGTGTGCTGACACCACACACCTGTGTGCTCACACCTGTGTGCAGGGTCTCTCCCTAAAGCTGAACCCTAAGACCTTAACATGCCCCTGAGTGGGGAAGGGGTTGCAAGGTTGCAGCAGCTTGTGACACCAGAGGCGAGGTTTCAATTACCCTTTAGGGAAGATCCTTCTTTCTTTTCTTCTTTCCTCCCTCCCTCCCTCCCTCCCTCTATTCCATTCTCTGTTCTCTCCTCCCTTCCCTTCCCTTCCCTTCCCTTCCCTTTCCTTCCCTTCTTCTTTCCTCCCTTAGCAAAAAGGGCCCCTGAGGCCCACAAATATATGTGACCATTGTTCTTGGGGAAAACTGTGAAGTTATAACTCATAAACGGTTGTGTATGGATGTGTCTGAATTGTGTCACCAAAGCTGCTGGGAATTTGCACGGGGTGTGAGGTGGCCAAGGTTGGGGGCGGGGAGGGCAGCATGGAAGGAAGGGAAGAGAAAAGCTTCTGGAAGTGTGTAGGAGGGGTGACAGTCCTGGGCCTTGGCTGTTGTTTGTCCTGGGGTGAAGGTGATCCCTGCACGAAACTTGCTGTGGTTTTTGCTAAAGCTTTTTCTTAAGGAGTATGAAAGTACATAAACACCACACACATGCTATCAGATAATTGCATAACATTCATTTGAAGTAAAAGAACTCTTTTTAAAAAATAAAAATATTGTAAACACTGCCCAATCAATACATCACAATTAGCAGTTGAAAAGTGTAACTGTATATGTCACTAAGCTACATACACGTCACCCCTCCACAAGCTGGAGCTCTGCACGTCTGTGGAGGACATCTGCAAGCCCAGGTGGAAATGTGCAGGTTCCCTGGGCATGTGCAGGCTGAGCGGAGGGTTGGGGGCACTGAGGGGCTGTTTTCACGAGGGGCTTGGTGGGAGGCAGGTGGGAATAGCACATTCCTCCCTTGTCAGAGACAGAGCCTGGCACCATCATTGCCCCGGCCATGGGGAGTGGGTCTTGGTGGCCTTCAGGTGGCCACTGGCTGGGGGATCCAGGGTGGGAGAAGAACCCGGGAGCCCTAAGGCATCTGTGGTGGACCAATGGGCTTGGGAAGTCATTGGGTCCCCTTTTGGAGACACCTAGAAAAATATCCAAGGGATCAAACACAGGGTTCAGGGGACCAAGGGTCTGCCTCATGCTGGTAGGGGCTCAGAACCATGATATTTGGGGTATCCATTCAAAGTAATCTATTTTATACTCTGTGCTCATAAAACACAAAAGATAGCAGCTATGCATGTACGCGTGCACACACACACACACACACACATGTACTCATACACGTGGTGCCCACACCTCCAGTAGGGTGTGTCTGACTCTATTCTGAAGGAGGACAGTCCCCCTTGGGTTTGATGGTCACTCAAGGGAGCCTGAGGTTCTGTCTTGGCTCCACAGATCCAGGTGCCAGCAGAGAGAGGCCACCTGTTTGGGAAGAGGCCACGGAGAAGGTGGTTTCCAGCTCTGCTACTAGACTGCGGACTAACCAGGACAAATCTTTGGCACAAAGTTGCAAAACAGGTCCCAGGTGTCCTGAGGTACTGACCCCTGAGCCCTTAGGTCAGCAGAGGAGGCGTGGAATGGCTGCACCCCAGGCCAGGCGTGTGGGAGGGGCCAGTCTGGTCTCTCCATCCCCAAATATTGCATAGATACTGTCTTCTTTGCATGTGGGGATGTGAGACAGGTGGGAAACACCACCTTTGTCCTCTGGCTTCGAATTATCCACCTGTGCATTGGTGAGATGGTTCTTCTTATGTGTCAAAATGAACCATCAGGCCGGGCGCGGTGGCTCACGCCTGTAATCCTAGCTCTCTGGGAGGCCGAGGTGGGCGGATCGTTTGAGCTCAGGAGTTTGAGACCAGCCTGAGCAAGAGCGAGACCCCATCTCTACTAAAAATAGAAAGAAATTATATGGACAGCTAAAAATATATATAGAAAAAATTAGCCGGGCATGGTGGTGCATGCCTGTAGTCCCAGCTACTTGGGAGGCTGAGACAGGAGGATCGCTTGAGCCCAGGAGTTTGAGGTTGCTGTGAGCTAGGCTGACGCCACGGCACTCACTCTAGCCTGGGCAACAGAGTGAGACTCTGTCTCAAAAAAAAAAAAAAAAAAATGAACCATCAGTGGGCCACAGTGCCCAGACACTTGGGCAAACATTCTGGACGTTTCTGTGAGGGTGTTTTTGGATGCGATTTATGTGTAAATGGGTGGACTTGACTAAAGCAAATCGCCTTCCACATTGGGGTGGGCCTCATCCAATCAACTGAAGGCCTGACTAGAACAAAAGGCTGACGCTCCCCCAGGTAAGAGAATTCTGCCTTCAGTCTTGGGTCTCCAGCCTGCTGGCCCACCCTGCAGGTGTGGGACGTGCCAGCCTCCCTGATGGCATGAGCAAGTTCCTTCAAATAAATCTATTTTTCCTATCCATAGGTTGTTTCTCTGGAGCACCCTAATACAAGCGCGATGACTGTGCAAATGAGCTGAGCTCTGAGCTGGGCGTGGGAGTGTGCTGTCGCCGTCTGGGCCTGCTCACGTGCTGGGCAGTGCTGCCCTGTCAGGCCCGGACAGGGGGCTGTGCAGGTCGGTCAGCCGGATGAAGTATTGTGCATAGTCCGTGGCTCCAGGGGACGGTTGCTTTTCAAAGAGGAATGAGATAAACATGAATTTGCTTAATAGTCCTTAAATGGACCATAAAGTCTCTGCTTTCATACCCTGTAACACGCATTTGCCTCCTTTCAACAAGCTGGCACGAGTCGCCATTGCCCGCAGAGTCACAGCGCAGATGCGGCTGCTTCATTGCTTCAGGGTGCACTCAACCCTCACATTCCTCAGGCGGCTGTCATTTCAGAGCCATGTTGAAGGAGTATAGCGCCACTCCAACTGCTGGAACCCAACCAGGGAGGCCAGGAGCTTGCACTGGGGAAACAATCAGGGCAAGAGAGGTTGGGTGGGTGGGGGATAAAACACTTAGGCTGTGCCCCACGCCTTCTGCCCCTGTGCCCGGCTTGACGGCCAGAGCAAGAGGACATGGGAGGCACCACAGGCACACCGAGCATGCCTCATACTGGCTTGAGAGTCAAAGGCCTGTCACCTTCAAGGATCCAGGAGAAATGTCTTGGTCGGAAGTACCAGCGAGCAATTCAAGGGATTCGGCCCACAGGAGAAGAAACTTCATCAGAGACATACCCTACTCCAAGGACAGCCCTCCAGGTGCCTGCCTGCTGGGCCCCAACGTACAGATAAACTTGCTTTGGTTTAATTGGCCAAGATGAGAGTCCTTCGGGGTCAGAGGACACCTGAGACCAGTGGCCTTCAATGTGCAGACCACATGAGAATCACTTGGAGGGCTGCTTAAAACCCCAGTTGCTGGCCCCACTCCCAGATGTTTTGATTTAGCAAGACTGGGATGGAGCCGGAGAATTTGTGTTTCTAACGAGTTCCCAGGCGATGCTGAAGCTACAGGTCCAGGGACCGTACCACGAGAACCACTGCCCAAGACCACGCGTTTCCACCTCTGGCTGATTTCCAAGTCACCTTGAGAGCTCTTTTAAGGGTACAGATTCTTGGGCTCTTTTGCCAGCATGCAGAGCCAGTGTTCCCCACACTGGGGCTGGCACCTCTGGTTTAAAAAGCTCCTCAGGTGATTTTGAGGCAGCACCTGGTTTAGAGTTTTGAGTTGAGAAACCACATCCTAGACTCATGGGTCTTAATCCTTATGGCATCGTGGATCCTTTTAAGAATTTGATAATAACTATTGACCCCCAACTGCATATGAACACCAAAACACAACATTGTACGTGCTGTTTAGAGAAATGCCCGGGCTTCTTGAAATTCACCCAGGGACTCCAGGTGAAAACAGCAAAGCTAGAGAAAAAGATATTTGGTAATCCTGATTTTAATTTAAAAAGCCTAAATGTTATATAGAAGTTAATCTTGTCCCAATGCTATTGTGGCTTAGAGTAAGTGGTGCAAAACGCAGAAGAAGTCTAAATGTCCATCAGAAAGGCCCTCCTTCTACCAGCTCAGGACATTTGATCCCCAATCTGTGTATGACACTTTCAGCTGCATTAAGATTTTCTTTAACCAGAGTAAATTCAACAAAGATTTATTTTTAAAAAAGCATAAACAAACCCAGGCCATCTGATCTCAAAGCCTGCGGTTTTCCCCCCGTTATACCCTAAGTACTAAACTAGGCAGATCTTTAGTTATTTAATAACTGTGATTAAATTGTTGAACTATAGTCAAAGGACATAATTTAAAAAGAAAATTATTGTGTTCACATTTCCAACATTGTGCTGAAGGGAAAGCTAAGAAAAAAGAACCTTGTGTTCTAGTCAGGGAAAAGGGACTCAGAGACAAGCAGTGACTAGAAGGCAGTCAGTGACAAAAGGAGAGAACCGGGGCTGCAGTCTAAGCACAGACGGGGTAGGGCTTGATGGCTTCCTGGCAGAGACCGTGGCTGGCCTTACAGGCCAGGGAGGGCTAGTAAGCTGGAGAAAAAGGCTTTAAGTGTGTCTTTTCCTCTTGCCAAGTCGAGGTTTCCAGTCTGGGCTACGAGGGGGTAAGCACGATCCCCCAAAGGCCTTTCAAGCTCTAAGTTCTATGACTGTCTAAGGGAATAGCATAAGCGAAGGCCCTGAGGCTGGATTGAGTCACAATAAATTAGTTGTTTGTCTCAGAGTCTTTTCTGCTCAGAACAGTAGATGGCTTCAGGGACTTAGAGGGGAAAGGCTAGGTTGAAATGCTAAAAAGATTGAACTTGCTGCTCTAGGCAGTGGGAGACCTTGCAGGTCCTAGAGGAAGGAAGAAGTAATACAATTAATCCAAATTTCTAGGGATGCAGTGAGGAGGGGACAGAAATCTGTATGCAAGCTGTGTTCAATATTTTCTGTTTTCCTCACTGCCCAGATCTGTCCTCTGTCCTGCTCTGTGCCAAGGACGCCCCTGAGGATAACATCCAGGGACTCTGTCTTAGTCTATTTTCTTACTTTTCTTTTCTTATTTTCCCCTCCCTCCCTCTCTCTCTCTTTTTCCCTTTCTTTCTCTTTCTCCCTTTCTCCTTCCTTCCTTCTTTCATTCCTTCCTTCCTTTCTTTCTTTCCTCCTCTTTTCTTTTATTTTTTTCTTTTCACATAGCACCTCTCTCTGTTGTCCAGCCTGGAGTGCAGTGGCCCAATCATAGCTCACTGTAACCTGGAACTCCTGGGCTCAAGACATCCTCCCACCTCCGCCTCCCAAAGCACTGGGATTATAGGCATGAGCCACTGCACCTGGCCTTGTCTTAGTCTGTTTTCTATTGCTGTAACAGAATACCACAGTTTGGGTAATTTATCAAGAAAAGTTTATTTGGCTCACAGTTCTGGAGGTTGCAAAGTCCAAGAGCACAGCGCTGAGATCTGCTTTGCATCTGGTGAGAGCCTTCTCTCTGCGTCAAAACATGGCAGAAGGCATCACGTGACAAGAGAGCCAGAGAGAGCTTGCTTTTATAACAAAGTCACTCCCACGATAATAAATCCGCTCCCATGATGACACTAATACCTTCAGGAGGGCAGAGGGATTAAGTTTCCAAAACATGAACTTTGAGGGACACATTCAACCATACAGGACTCCCTTGCTAAAGGGAGGCACAGCAAAAAGCCAGCAGGGGGGATAGAATAAGATGGGGGCATTATTTTCCTACTACTCCTCCCGCCCCTCGCCCTCCTCCCCGCCCCCGACTTTCCACCTTGCTGAGCTCAGGTGCTGACTGCATTTCTCAACTTGGTTGGGGGGTGGGTTAGCTCTGCTAGGTTCCTGTCAGGCTGTCCCCTTCCCTTTGCCTCTCCTCAATTACTGCTATAGCTAGTCCTTGGATGTCCTTAATCTTGTGTTGCCATAAAAAAGAAAATAGAGAATGTTCAGTTAAATTTACATTTCAGATAACTAATGAATAATTTTTAGTATAAGTATGCCCCAGATATTATAGTTTTAAGTATACCCATAAGTATTTACCCTGAAAAAATTATTCATTGTTTATATGAAATACAAATTTCCCTGGGCATCTTGTATTTTTATTTACTAAATCTGGTCATGTTGCCTTAATCCCCTTAGGCCCGCCCACATCCTGTAGTACTCCCTTCATTACACCTTTTCAGCAGAACCCTCTGACAGGTCTTCCATTTCAGGTCGTTTCCAACCTACATGCAAGAAGCACCCGATTTCCACTGTGGTTCTCGGTGTTGCAGCAGCAGCAGGCCCCACCCTCACTGAGGTGAGCTTCGCCAGGGCCCCAAGCCCCAGGTGCCTGAATCTGCCAGCATGCACCCCTCCTCCAATGCACAGTGCCCAGAGGCTCTGAGGGCAGCCCCCTGTGTGATTCAAGAGCCACCAGTCCCCTACACAGGACAAGCCCTGGTTGGACTGTGCCTGAGAATGACAGCTGAACCTGACTCGGGCTCCCCCACAGGCCTCAACGTCTGTGGAGAGACCCTTACAATACCCGAAGCATAGAGCTGGAGGTGGGCAGGGTGGCAGGGCAGCCCAGGCTTTGCAACACGGCAGCCTTGCACTTGGATCTAGGTTCTGCCACTCACTGGCTAGGTGGCCTTGATGGCTCTGGGCTTCGCTTTTCCCATGAAAATTTAGAGATTCACTCACACCCCTACCCCACCCTGGGTCATTAAGAGGAATAGAGATCATTAGTGTAAAAATTTTGGCGCACAGGCGGTAAACCCAAACTAGTAATTACTGTAATTACAGTTAGTTGTATGTGTCTGTCTGCCCTGGAGACTGAGTTCCCAGGCCAGGCCCTGCCTTACCCACTTCTGTCTTCTTAACATCTGGCCTGGGGGCTGCCCGAGGGCAGCTTCAGAAATGTCAACAGAGTGTGCGCTTAACTGAGCTGGCCATCTGACAAAGGTCATGGCAGGGGCAGAGCAGTGCTGTCACTGTGAGACTAGCTTCTGGGAAGGAAGGGCTCATTGCTGGGGGCAGGATTCAAAGGCCCCAAGCAGGATGCTGGAGCACAAGGGTGACACACAACAGAGTCAGTGTGATCATTTTGATGATTTTTTTCCAGTTATGAAGCCCCCCTCCTTTTTTTGTGCATGTGACCCAGCTTTGCTGATGCATTAAGTACAGACTCTGTCTATTTGTCACGTGATCCAGCACTGGGAGGCGGGGCTGGGGCAGGGGCCTCCCCTGGACAGCATTCAGAGTTCCCCACAGTGCTCTGGCACCTTCTTCTTCTCAGGAGTGCCAGGACGTCTCCTCAGGGCCACAACCTGGCAGAACCAGTCTGGTCTCGGTGTGACCTGGCCAGACTCCAGGGGATTCGAGGTGGACTGTAGAAGGGGTGGGGTGAAGGGGCCCATTTAGGAAGCTCAGAAGTGCAGCTCAGACACCCCTAGCCCCAGGTGACAAGGGGCTTCTGAGGCCCCCCGGAGCCCGCTGCTGGGGCCAGGTGACTCCTGGTTTGGCACAGGACTGGGTGCGGTCTCCATCACAGACCACCCAGGGCAGGCCACATCCAGGCTTTGCAAAATAAACCGTTAGCACCACCTGGCCACAAAAGGCCAGAGCCCCTCCTGACCTCAGACCTCCAGGGCTCCCCACGTCCCCACCTCGCTGAAGTCTGAGGCTTGGAGCCTGGCTAGGCCTCCAGTGGAGACCAGGGAGGATCAGAACCACTTCACAGATCCAAGGGCCCATCCCTCTTGTGAGGACACAAGCCACAGACCCACCCCTGCATCCCAGGTGTGGCTCTGCAGCGAGGCAGGAGGAAGGGGAGGAAAGCTGGGAGGAAGCTGCCTGTGTTGCCCCATCAGAGGCAAGCGCTTAGGAGCCAAAACATTGAGTAGAGGGCTAATTTAAACTAAGGCCCTAGGTGAAGTCTCTTGTATGGACTAGAGGTGTTGTGTTTTGCTCTTCTTTCTGCTCAAAGGATAGTACTTTGTTAGAAAGATCAGAACTACACTACACTATAAAAGCTGCTGTGGTATAGCTCAATGCAGGACCCTCTAGCAAACTGAGAAAGTGTTTCAATAAAGTCAAGAGTTACAGGGTCCTGTAGGCCAGCAGTCCCCAACCTTTTTGGCAACAGGAACCGGTTTCACAGAAGACAATTTTTCCATGGCGGGGGGCGGGGGGCGGGGGGATGAGGGGGAGGAAGGCGGAGCTCAGGCGGTGATGCCAGCGATGGGGAGCGGCTGTGACACAGATGCAGCTCCCTGGCTGCTCACCTCCTGCTGTGTGTGCTCCGCCCCCATCCCGTTTCCTAAGTTTCATGGAAGACAATTTTTCCACGGATGATGGGGTGGGGGTGCAAGGGAGCTCTGTGGCCCGGGGGTTGGGGACGGCAGCTGTAGACCACTAAGGGAACAAAGGACATTTTGGGGATGCTTTTGAGGCTGACATTCAGGGTGATGAACTTAAAAATCTGTTATGACTCAACCAGGAGCTGAACATAAACACCTGAGTTCTCCCTGTTGGGTAGTTTTTAGCAATAAGCTGTCTCTTTATTAGCAGTAAGAGGAACAGGAGTGCTGGAGAGAAATGAGAACTAACACGCACTACCATGTGTCTTTCACGTGGCAGGCACCATGCTAGGGAATTTGTATCTGCTCCATATGTTGCTTGAGAAGCTGGTGTATTGTCTACCGTTTGGTGCAAGGTTCTATGTGTCAAGAACTGGGAAGGGTTAGATGTTTTATTCTATTTGCAATCTAGTAACTTAGCCTGCCCCAGTTTCACGGAAGCGGACAGAAGACAGGAGACTCTTAGATCAGAGACAAAAGATTTGATTACTCACAGCACAGCAGGCAGCATGAGTTTCACGGTTGCACTGGTTCCCTTTACCCTGTGAGTCCCACAAGGGCAAAGCAGAGGGGCCCAGGTAGATGCCACACATGTGGCGGGTTTATTTCACAGCCGAGGAACCACAAGCCTGGGAAGCTCCAATTTTTTTATAATAAGCTAAAAGCAAACCTGCTGAAATTTAACCCCAGAAGGAGGAATGATCTTTATTATATTGGACAGTGAACAAACTTGGCCTCTGCTCTAGAGGGAGGCACTGCCTTGGAATATTCCTGTTCATTATACAAACATTCTTGAACAAATAGTCCAGAACAAAAGCTGCACTTACAAGATGTGCAGAAATGTGAAAGACCAATGGAGAATTGTCTCCTAACACTGTGTGTTAAATGGAGGCCAGGGTTTGGGAAGCTGCTTTAGAGGGGATGGTGAGACAGGGTTTCTCTGAGCTGAAGTCTGCAGGACGGGAGGGAGATGACCTTGAGAAAGATTAGGAGAAAGAGGTGAAGGTGGTCCAGGCAGAAGGAACCGCAGACCACAGGTTGAGAGATGGGAATAAACTTGGCCTCTTGAGGCCGAATGGAGGCAGGTGGTGGGATGGGAGGGGACGAGGCTGAGTGGTTCAAGAACAGAGTGAGGTGAAGAGGAAGGAGGACCCAGATCACAAAGGTGCTTGGAGGCCTTGGTAAGGGGTTTGGATTTCAGTAAGAGATGTGTCATGATCTGATTTGCTTTTTTAATTTGCCATTTTGTAGAAGGACTTTCAAATCAGGTAAACAACTCATCTCAGATTACCTAGAATTTTCTCAGTTTTAGCACTCGAAGTTCTATGTCCTGAGAAATCTCTCAGTCCTGAGCAAACTGGGACACGGATCATCTTAAGTGTATAGTAGGTGTGAGTCCTGGTCCACATTTAGGTCTTCAGTAAAAGTCACTTTATTCCCAGGAGCTCAGCCTAATTCTGCCTTAAGCCCTTTCCTTCTTGGAAGGTCGTTATTGAGAGCCCTTCCCCTTTTAGGATCACAGGGGAGTCCCTGTTTGGCACTCCGAAAGCAGGGGCAGGGCCTCTAGCTGGCATGGTTATAACAGGTGCCCTGACCGTTCGAGACTAGCATGGTCCCTTCAATGACTCTGCATAGGCGGCAGGAAAAGTTCGCAGCCCAGGCTGCCAAGTCCTCTGATCTGAGCAGCTCCTAAAGCCTCTTCCCTGTAATCTCAACCAGGTCCTTCACTGCTCTCAGGAGTCAAGGAACTCTCTCCCTTCCCAATCTTAGAAAATCTCATCTCTTGTCCCTGCCACAGCATCCAGACACACACCTCTCTCCCCACGCCCTCCAGGGCACCTAGCCAAAAGTCATCTCAGACTCAGGCTGCAAACGCTAAGACACTGTCAGGCTGCTTTACAGCCTGTCTATAATTCCAGGAACCTGTGATTATGAAGCCTGTCTACCTGCTTGAAAAATGAAATGCAGGGTGTGGGAGTGAACCAAAGAAGGGAAAATATGGAGAGAGCTTTTCGGTGAAGTTTTATGCCACAAGCAGAGGCAGAGAGACAAGTTAGGAAGTTATGGCATGCTCCAGGTGACAGAAGATGGTAGTTGCGATCAGAGAGATGACCGTGGAGATGGAGAGAAGGGGACGCTTATAAAACACATTTTGAAGGCCGTACATGCTAATGGAGGCAGGAGCTGAGGGGACAGAGGCACTTGGGGATCACGCCCTGGGTAATCCTTTCGGTGTGAGCATCTGCTGTAACTTCTGCCTAATTTGGGGGCCAAGGGCACGTGTCCACACTCCCGACAAGAACACACACTAGTTGCTGTATTTCTGCCTTGAGTGAGAAAGTCCGAAAGGTGGAATGGGGCTGGGCTGTCCATCTGCAGGACTGCTCTGCCACCTGAGGGTGCCATGTATACAAGCCGTTGTTGGCACTTTTATATCTCAGAAGCTCTAAGAGGCCTTGGTTATATTTGTCTTTTGGAACGTGGCCCCTAACAACACGATGCGAGGTAGCGATGATATAAGCTGTATTTTTCTCAAAAATACACAAAAACATACTTCAACCTCCTGTAAATGTTCAGGAAATAATGAAGATTTTAGTTTTAGGTTATATTGAAAAAATGAAGCCTGGTACCTTTATAAAGACAGCTAGACCAGTGGGACAAACTCCTTTACCGACTTTTCCCCTTTGATATTATTGGGAGTCAGTAGTTGATTCTTCACTGGTTCCTGAACCATGAAATGCTGGTTTTCTGGAAAGGAGAGAAAGGAAAGAGGGGGGTACTACTAAAGAATCCCTCAGCCCCCAACAAGCAACTCCAACAAAACAAACAGAAACCCAAAGGCCCCCTTTACAATGTGCCCCGGGGTTGAATGTGTCAGTGGCCGTGGCTGTGGCTGAGGCTTTGGAGTCTTTCTGTTCACTGCTTGGAAAAAAACTCTGAGGGGAGTGGGTGGGGTGTTCAGGGTGAGCCAGGGGAGCAGGGAATCAGATCAGTCTAGAGCCTGGGAGAAAGTCGGGAAGTGGGAGAAGGGGAGGAGGCCGACAGGAGCCTGGGAAAGAGGACAGAGGCTGGAGGATTTGGAATCACGGAGCGACTGTCAGCCTGTGCTAACTACTACCAGATGCTGAGCCTGAATTTGCAACACATGCTGGCTCTTTTTTTTTTTTTTTTTGGTTAGCAAATCCCTATTATTGTGGAGTCAGAATGTTAAAGAGCTGGGAAAGCGGAGGAATCCCTTGTGCCCCCTTACAGTGATTTCGTCTGCAGGGCCCCTGTGAGGAAGGGGTCTCTTTACGCAGATTTGCAAACCCAAAAAAGGCCAGGGCAGTGTGTAGTTTGTAGCCACAAAGAGATTTCACTGGGTAAGGTTCAAGGCCTGGGAACCTATGTCATCTTCTCCATTCTCAAGCCAAGAAGGGCGCAGCCCAGGCTCCAGCGCAAAGCAAAAAGGACTGCGCGGTGGAGACGTGGTGGTCCTTGGCTAACGCAGCCTCACCCTGGCCCTCTGAGCTGCAGCCTTATCTTCTCTGGGCCCTGGCCCAGGCTGTCCACCCAGCAACCGAGGGATGAGTCGCACTCCTGGATCCTGTCCACGCCACTCGGGAACACGTCTCTGGCCTCCACCCCTGCCCAGCCCCACTTGCTATTGCCTTGGCTTTAGAACAGCTGCCCCTGAGCCTGCAGCCCTTTGGTGGGAAGGCTGGGACACATCTCTCCTCAGTGGAGCTTGGGTGTAAAGCCAAGGCTGCTTCCGTACATGCCATAGCATAAAACAAACACAGAAGAGTATAGAGTGAAATAAAAAATAAGCTTCCTTTCTTCTCTATTCCATGGCCTTTCAGTTCCCATTTTCAGAGGCAAGCTCCTTCTTTCTTTCCCATAGCAATTTCTTATGACCGTAAAACCCACATATACAGTCACGTGCTGCATAACAATGTTTCCGTCAACAATGGACCACATATATGAGCAATATACCCATGTAGCCTAGGTGTGTAGTAGGCTACAGCATCTAGGTTTGTGTAAGTGCCCTCTATGATGTCCACACAATGATGAAATGGCCTAACAATGAATTTCTCAGACCGTATCCCCATAGTTGAGCAATGCATGACTGTATTTTTAAAAAATTATAATGGTAGTATATTTTAAATACTGTTTTATATCTGTTTTTTCTTTTTTACTTAATAATATATCTTGGAGACATAGTCATCTTAGTACATATAGTGAGGCCTTTCTTTTTTCATGGCTGCGTAGCATTCCATTCATACCTGTGATGGTTGATTTTATGTGTCAACTTGGCTGGGCCATGGGATACCCAGATATTTGTTCAGACATTGTTCTGGATGTGTCTGTGAATATGTTTTTGGATCAGATTTACATTTAAATTGATGAACTTTGAGTAAGCAGATTGTCTTCCATAATATGAGTGGGCCTCGTCCAATCACTTGAAGGTCTCAACAGAACAAAAAGTTGACCTCCCTCCAGCAAGAGGGAATTCTGCCACAGACTGCTTTCAGACTTGAACTGCCACATCTGCTCCTTCCTGGGTCTCCAGCCTGTGAAGCTAACTATAACTGCTTCCTGAGTCTCCAGCTTGCTGGCCTACCCCATCAGATTTTGGGCTTACCAAGCCTCCACAGTCATGTAAGCCAATTCCTTAAAATAAATCTCTTTCTAAATATATACACATATACATACACACACATCCTATAGTTCTGTTCCTTTGGAGAACCCTGACTAATACAATACCATAGTCTTTTTGACCAGGACTCCATTAATGGACACTTAGGTTTTTCATTTTTCTGCTCTTACAGACAATGCTGCAATGAGTATCCTTGCATAGATGTCATTATGTACACGCCAAGCCCATGTTTTAACCACAGTGGCATTTTGCTTCAGCATAAAGGAATTTGGAAAATTCTCACTCCAAGCAATAGCCAGGCTAGCTTGGGTATTTTATGCTACAAATCTTCCCCCCACCCCCAATTTATTTTTTATTTTTATATATTCATGGAGTACAAGTGCAATTTTGTTACACAAATCATATTTTTAATGTCATTAGTCATCAGGGAAGTGCAAATTGCAATTGTAGTGAATATACTTACGTACCCACTAGAAGGGCTAAAATTGTCAAGCCTGGCTGTATTAAGTGTTGGTGAAGATATAGAGCAACTGGCAGTCACATACCCTGCTGGTGGACATGTATTATAAAATGGAACAACTGTTTTGTGAAACAGTTTGGCAGTTTCCTTAAAAGGATAAAACATACCTGTTACATGACCGAGACATTCCACTCCTAGGTATTTTCACAAGAGAAATGAAGGCGTATGTCCACACAAAGACTTGTACACAAATGTTCATAGCAGTTTTATTTGTAGTAGCCAAAAACTAGAAACAACCAAATTTCCATCAACCAATAAATAGATAAACATTTTGTGCGATGTCTATATGGTGGACTATCACACAGCAATAAAACGGAATGACCTACTGGTCTGTGCAACAAAAAATGTCTCAAAATAATTATGCAGAGCAAAGGAAACCAGGCAAAACATGTGTAAATACTGTATGATTCCATTTATATAAAATTCTAGAACACGCAAATTAATCTATAGTGACAGAAAGCAATTCAGTCGTTTCCTGGGAACCAAGTGGGGGAGACAGGAAACTTTGGGGGTGATGGATATGTTCACTCTCTTGATTGCGATGACTGTGTCACAGATATGCATATATGTCAAAACTCATCAAATTGTACACTTTATATGCAGCTAATTGAATTTCAGTTATATATCAACAAAACTGTAAAACTCTTATTTTGAATGTCAAAAGGTGAACAATAATGCTTTTTTTTTCCTTTTTGTAGGTCTTCTAGAACAATCTTAATCTCCCTTATGTAAATGGATGCCTCAAGCATACTAGAGAGAATGTCACTACTCAGAAAGGCAAAAGAAAAATGCACATTAATATTTTTCCAAAATATCACCCCAGTTACAAATTTACACTGTGAGGGTGCTGCTCACCCCCACTCTGTCCTTCAGCCTCATCACCCACACCCCCCACAAGGCCAGCTGAGCTGCACCACGCTGAACTCGTAGCTCCCAGACACACCAGCTTGTGGTGAGGACAATGCGCAGAGCAGACAAGGCTGGAACCGGCTGTGGAGTCTGCAGAGCAGGAGGGAGAGGCCTGAGGGTGCCCGAGGGGCTGACGCTTTTCCCTGCTCTGAACTAAGCACGCCTTGCCTGGCCCCAGGCTGTGGAGGAGAAAGATGAGTCAGTAGCACAGGGCACTGCAAGATGCCAGCACTCCTCACCGCCTGGCAACCTGAGCAGATGCCCACCTGCCAGGCCCAGACAGGCCCTTGGCGACTGCCCAGGTGACGCAGCACCCTGCAGGGGAGGGTTGAGCGGGTTCTCCAACAGCAGCTGGCCCAGGCCTCCTTCGTGGGTACATACCGGAGAGGCCAGCGCTTTCCTCAAAGTCTCATGCTCACTGTGGCTCCGCAAGCCCAGAGCCCTGCGGCCTGAGATTGCTCGGAAGCAGACGGCTCAGGCAAACTTTGGAGTCTTCTATGTGGTTTTCACTGACATCCATTGTTCTTGGTGCCTGGGACCCCCTCACTCTCCATCCCAGCCCACTCCTAGCCCCGCAGGTCCCAGCGGAAAGGTCTGGTCTCATTATGCCTCTCTTAGAGTCTAGAGGACAATATTCTCCACTTCACGAACTGTATAAAAGAGGTCAACACATCCTGGCCATCCCCTGCTCATCCAGCAGGGACAAACAATAATGGACACTGCATTATTTATTATTTTTAAAAATTATACCAGGTGTTTGGCAAGTCGATATTTATAGGGTGAAGAGAGAGATGTTTAAAAGCTGAGATCTTGAAAACAAAAAGGCAGAGGACCCTGGGTTCTTTGGCTTCACTGGCCTGAGATCCCCTCTTCGGCCCGGGGCTCACTGCACTCTCCTATATGCAGAATTGCTGGAGCACAGACACGGGATCCTGGTGTTCCCCGGAGACTCGCTCACGTGGCTGCACTGGCTGTTTATCTTGATTTGAGATGTTAAGCCATAGCTGTTACATTGGATGGTGAGGGTGGTGGAATATTTCATTCCCAGGAAGATGTATTTAGAAGATCCTACCATTCGAAGTAACATGGGGTAAACTAAATACACAAAGAATTCCAAGATCGAGTACTTGTGAGGTATGAAAAACTACCAAAGGCAAAAGAGTTTAGGAGCCTTATTTTACCTTGTCCAGAACGTGGCTGAGAGTAGGGGCAAATTCATTCTGCCTGGTTCAGAAATGTTTGACACTCACAGTCAGGGTCACGGGGGCCTGGCTAGAGAATGAGGGGCCAAGTTTCACCCTTTTCAGAAATAATCTGGAGACTACAGACCAGACCTGGGGTGCTCCTCACCCACTATGTCTGGTAGAACAGTGCGTTGGTTGGGTCTGGCCGGAGAGATAACCAGCAGGAGGGATTATTAGGCTGGTGGGACGGGCTGAAGCTCTTGTCCTCAGGTAGCATTTCTTCTTCTACGGGGAAGAAGAACTTCTAAGGGTCAGATTATCTAGAATAATCTGTAATATTTTACTTAAGCCAACTGATTATGGGCTTTAATGACATCCACAGAATACCTTCATGGCAACACTGAGATTAATGTTTGAATAAACGGAGACTGCTACTCAATCAGGCTGACACTTAAAAAAGCCATCACAACAGATTCCACCTGTGGGCCTTTGTCTGCACCGTTTTCATGGTTCCTCTTGAGGAGGCTGGTGGACCAGCAGGTGAGGCGGCAGCTGGCACACCGGGGGGATGAGCCCCCTGGGATGGGTGAAGGGAGGGGCCCCTGCCCAGATTATCAGGCCCCACCCAGCAGCACACCTGTGGGACTTTACACGCCAGAATCCCAGGAAGCCAGAGCACCAGACCGGGTGAGCCTTCAGACGCTCCTCGCCAAACTCTCTCATGTCGATTGAGAAAGCTGAGGCCACATCAATGAAATAGCCAAGACCAGCTAGAAAAGGGATCCTGGTTTCCCATCTGCAAGAATGGGGGAAGGAATTGGAAGGCCGAGCGATGAGAAGGGAAGGAAAACGGCCTGATGGACAAGATACTCAAACTGCAGACCTGGAAGCGACCCCGGGGCCTCCCTAGTCCATCCCCTCATTGCACAGATGGGGAAACTGAGGCACTATGAAGGGGGGCACTGACTCAAGGTCACTCTTTGATTTGACAGAACTGAAATCAAACCCAGGCCTACGCCTCCTGGGACAGTGCTTGGCTCCCACTGCCCACCCGGCCCTCCTGCCATCCCAGGGAGCTGGGGACAGTGAAGGCTGCCTCTCTCACCCTGGCATTTGAAGGTTGGGTCTTTACCCCAACATTTTCTTGGAACAGAAGAATCAATTCATCAGTCTGCATAATTCATTTAGGAACCAGAGGGCTTGGGGACTGTGGCATGAGAACAATTCCAATGCCTGTCAAACCCAACTACCTCTGTCCTGTGGCCACAGGTGACCCCCCAGCCTCAGTCAGGGAGAAGCTGGCAGCTCCACACAGGACCCCAGTTCTTACCCCAGAGGGATACATGGCTCAGGACAGGGTCCTGTGGGTGGTGGGGCACCTCTTGTTCCTCTCTTGAGTTTTACAAATGACAATGTGGAGCATAGAGAAAAAATCTGCTCATGGCCACCCCATAAGCTAGTGACTAAAATTCCTAGTCCTCTAGCTCTCATTTCAATGTTTTGTGAGGTTTTTTTTTTTTTTTTTGCACTAATTTCCAGTTGGTTTCAACTGGGCAGCCCAGCATGTAAACAATGCTCTGAAAGTGCCTGAAAGCGTCTCACTGCAGGTTAGTGGCCAGATGGAAGGTAGGCGGGCTTGGGAGGCTCAATAAAGTATAATTTAGCTACTCAAATGCTCACATTAGAGGAAAAATATTCAAGTATGGATTTGAGGCCTCATGCTTCAAAAAAATCTTACGGAGAAATACCGTGGGCTTCTGGGAGAAATGTGAGCCCTGGCTGCCTGTGTAGCTTCATAAACAGTGGTTGTGACCGTGACTAATCCAAACCTCGCTCTGGACTTTGCAGACTGCGTCAGTTCTGCCTGTGGCTCGTGAAATCCGGCTCATTACCGAACCCTTTTAGGGAGGAGGAAACTGACACCGGTAGCAGAGGCAGAAAGCCATCCCGATCACGTCATGCCGCTGCTGGGAGACGCCCAGTGTCACAGAAGGTCACATTTCTAAGTGGCTAATGCTAGTACCAGATGCCAAAGCTGGGCAGAATCAGGTCTGTAAGGCTCTAAAATAGATGCTATTTTGTGCTTAAGCAGTCCATTTTTCTGCAAGTCAGGGCCAATGACCCCATTTCTGGATTGCCCATCCATCAGCAAATATTTATCAAGCTGGCTTAGCACCAGGTGGTTTGGTATATAAAAAGGTTTATAAACATGTCCCACCCCTCGAGGAGTTCAGTCTAGCTGAGGTAGTAAGACAAACTCATACCCAGATACTGAACAGAACCAGCCCAGGTGTGCTCATGCCCAGCATGTGCCCCGCGTGGACTCTGTGCCTGCATGTGGAACGCCTTGTGAGTGGCGCCCTCTGGAGTTGTGCACTGTGGCAGCCCTGGCCACTGTGGCCGAGGCTGCGGAGCTCAGAGGACAGGCAGATCCCAGTGGGCAGGGCTGGGCAGGGAAGGTGGCTGCTCTGTGCCCACAGCCCTCCTTTTCCTCTCTCAGGTGGCAGTCGCTGGCTGAGTCTTCTAGCAGATGACAAAAGGTGGGAGACCCGAGAACAGGCAAGGTGAAGGGCTGGATGAAGGAGGGCGCCAGTGCCATGGGGGAGGCCCACTGACTCATCCATGCTCCGCGGCCAGGCGAAGTCCCTCGGGGTCTGCCGTAGTATCACTGCACCCTGGCTACCAGCTTTCAGTCCTCTCTCCCCTCTGCACCCCTGGGAAAGGGCCCACCCACAGGTTTATGGGGCTAGCTCTTCACCCTACTTGTGGATGCTACTTGACATTTCCCATTTTTCTAACCCTTCGTGATGTGAGGGGCAAGAGGAAGGGGCCAGCCTTCCCAAGTACCTCCCCCGATGCCTTTCCAGAGGGGATCTGTGAGAAACAAACTTCTGTTGTTTAGAAGTCACCCGGTCTATCATATTCCAATAGAAACCCAAATGGACTAAGACGTTAGTCCAGCTTCTCTAGATGATCTCCCCAAATCCACCTCCGACCTCGTGTGACAGGGCTGGCTAGCAGGGCTCAGAGGACCCTCACTCCACTTTCACTATGCAAGTTTTGTGATGCTGAATTTTATAAAGTTGCATTTCCTTCTCAGATGGACTTAGGAACAGTCAGATCACACCCATTGCTTGGAGTCTGTAGCCTTGTTTTAGTTTGTCCTTCTTTTAAAGAGAAGTCTAGAATCCGAGGCTAACAAATACTTCGATTAAAAGTATACTCCTTTTAAGTTTCCAAATTTTTTTATGTTTTTACCTTTTTGATTGGGTAATACATTCACATGGTTCAACAATCAACACACTATATAAAAGGTTCTCAGTGAAAAGTTTCCCTCCCACCCTTGGCCTCCAGGCACCATGTACCAGATGCTCAGCCCCTTCCAGGTAACTGATTAGTTTTTAATTTTTTTTCCAGAATACATTTATGCAAATATACATAAATATGAGTATGTATCTTATTCCCTCTTGTGTTTTTACAAAATGATATGTATGCATTGTTCTGTACCTTGTTTATAATACTATCTTAGAGACCTTTCTGTTTCTGCTTATAAGGAGAACTTACTTATTTCCATTAAAATGACATAACATAATTTATTAAACCAGTCCCTTTTGATGGACATTTGGATTGTCTCCAAACTTTTGCTGTTATTAATGCTGCAATGAATAACAGTGTCCATACATCATCTAACGCAGATGCACGTATATCTGTAGGATAAATTCCTGGAAATTGTATTGTGGGTCAAAAGGTGTAAATACATTCAAAATTGGTTCTATTTTGTCAAATTGCTTTCCACAGTGGTTGTGCCAGTTTACATTCTCCCTAGCAATGTGTGAAAGGGCTGCTTTCTCAGCCTTGTCTAGAGCCTGTATATCAAACTTTGGAGTTCTGCCACACTGTGAAGTCAAAAATGGATTGCAACTTATTTGGTAACTTTTAATTTTGATATAGTTTAAAACTGGCAAAACTTGTAGGTATATACTAAGATTTTTTTTTTTGTGTGTGTGTGTATATAGAAATTCTTGATTGAGCTTTAATTGGCATTTTCCTAATTAAGAGTGAAGTTATAAGTAAAGCCAAAGAACCAACTGATGACATCATCAACAATACTAGATTCAAAGTATTTCTATGGACCCAAAGTACAAGCAAGCGCGACAACCGCTGAGAGCAACAAGGCCTACAAGGCACCAGTCACTGTGCGGGGGACATAGAGGGAAGGATAATGACTGCTCATGCTCTGTCAGCTGGGCAACCTGAAATTGCCAACGGACACTCACGGAAAGCTCAGCAGGCCACCCTAGGACAGCAGCCCAAACTGGCAAGGAGCTTTGTGGGCTCCAGTGGGTAATTTGGGGGTAAGTGCAGGTAAGTGGTCAGCAAGGTTGGAGAACGCTGGGGCAGCCTGAGCCCTGTGAACTCTCAAAACCAACCCATGATCCCTTCCAAGACAAAGGCCCACACTAAAGAGAAGTGCTGAGGACAGGATCCAAACTGAACAGGGACACCAGGGATAGATAAAAGAAATGGAGGAGGGAAAGAGAGCCAGCCTCCTCAATATGTGAGGCCATATTTTTCAATACTTGGTGATAACAGAGAAGAGGGAGCCCCAAATGCCAAAAGATGTATCCAAGAATACTCATTGTAGCCCTGTTTGTAACAGCAAAAAACTGGCAACAAAAAATCCACAAATAAGAGATTGGTTGAATCAACTATGGTGTACCCACACAATGGACTACTATGCAGCTATAAAAAGGAATGAGCAACATCTCTATTTACAACTGTGGCATGATCTCTGGAATACACTGTTAACTGAAAAAAAATGAAGTGGATAAAAGTTGAGTATGCAACTATTTATCTAAAAAATGGGAGTGATAAAAAAGGTAAGAACATATATGCTTAGATTAATATTCTTTCTAATTTAAAAAGTATCCACGGGGGAGGGAGGGAACAGTATAAACAGGACAGAGATAAAAATTGGATGTCTCTATTTAAGACAAAAATACCTTTTTTGTAGATTTGACTTTGGAAATATGCCAGGTTTTTACTTTATTATTTATTTATTTTTCTTTATAATTTAAAAAAAATCAAAATGAAATAAGCAGTTCTTAAAAGTTGAAGTCATTAGGATGGATCCTAATCCAATATAACTGATGTCTTTATAGAAAGGGGAATTTTAGATACAGAGACACACACACAGGGAGAACAACACGTGAGGATGAGAGCAGAGATGTTTATACAAACCAAGAGATGCCAAAGATTGCCAGCAAACCACTAGAAGACAGGCGAAAGGAATGGAACAGAGTCCTCCTCACAGCCCTCAGAAGAAACCAACCCTGCCGACACCTTTATCTGAGACTTCTAGTGGTCAGAACCGTGAGACAATAAATTTGTTGTTTAAGCCACCCAGTTTGTGGTATTTTGTTATGGCGGCAATATAGATGGTTTCTCTGTTTATTTGTGTAGCCAGTGTCTTTTGCTACTTTGAGATAAATCAGGTTCCAGGAGGACTTGGGCTGCTCACCCAAATCCACCGGCAAGAAGTCACACCGCAGTACATGGTGAGCCTCTCACTTTAGGAAGCAAGTTTGCTGACGTTTTCTGGACTCTGCTGCTGTTTGAGCCTCACGTCTTTTAGCAGCTTCTACTATGTGTGTTCTGTCTCTCTCCACTCCTCTTAGTGCCCTGATTCACATTTGGAAGGCTGTGAATATTTGCTCCTAAATTTGCTGAAGATCGAGTTCACTGTTTTGTTCGCCCTTTTTGTTGTTGACTGAAACGAGAAGAAAAAGACAGATGCTGAATCTGTGCCACCACATTCACACCAGAATTCCTTACAGTTAAGATTCCATTCCATCATCCCAAGTAGTGCTTTCAGCCAAGTGCATGGACAGTACTTTTCTCATGGGGATAATTACATAGGACTTTTCATCTTCAAAGTAGTTTGCTAACTTACCAATTAATTCATCTAATACCCCGGAGTAATTAAAAACAGAAACCACACATTTAATTTGATTAGAGGAGATAATTACCAGTATCAGCAGAAAAATGCCTTGAGGGACTGGAGATGAATAATTAAATTGTTGTAGAAATATTTTGAGGCATGATTGCCTTCTGCTTTCATCACAGTAAGGAAATTACAGCTTGATTAGGAAACAAATCTTATTTCCATTGTACAGGTGAAGAAACTGAGATTTGGACAAGGTGTTTCTTGTTCAGCAAACACTAATTAGCCAATAATCTAAACTGAAATTAACGTAGAATTGTTGAAGCCAAGTTCTCTGGTCTGAATGTTTGTGTTCCCCCCAAAATTCAAGTGAAAATCCTAACTCCCAAGGTAATGGTATCAGGAGGTGGGGCCTTTGGGAGTTGATTAGGTCATTAGGATGGAACCCTCAAGAATGGGATTAGTGCCCTTATAAAAAAGGTCCTCTCACCCCTTCTACCGTGTGAGTCCCTAGGAGTGGTCTACTTCGCACAACCATTTCCTGGAGTTCAGAAATTATCCCCCTTCAGCTGGAACGCACATGTCCCAGCACTTCTGCTCATCAGCAGGGCGATTTATTGAGAGTCTTGATGGCTGATTGGCCTGGAGCCAGAACCTTGGGGGTCCCGTCTTGAATATTCTATCAGTATTTTCCAGATGCCTTACAACTGATGAGACAGTATAATGAGGAGTTTAATAGGGCTTTAAATTGATTTTTCATGAATCCTTTCATTTCTTGGAAGTCATGAAAACACTGTATTATAGATTCACTCATCTGCCATAAGTATGTTTTTTAGCCATTGGACTTTCCTGGGTAGTTTTGGGTTTTTTGTTTTTTTTTTTGAGACAGAGTCTCGCTCTGTTGCCCGGGCTAGAGTGAGTGCCGTGGCATCAGCCTAGCTCACAGCAACCTCAAACTCCTGGGCTTAAGCGATCCTACCGCCTTAGCCTCCTGAGTATCTGGGACTACAGGCATGCACCACCACGCCCGGCTAATTTTTTCTATATATATTTTTAGTTGGCCAGATAATTTCTTTCTATTTTTAGTAGAGACGGGGGGGTCTCACTCTTGCTCAGGCTGGTCTCGAACTCCTGACCTCGAGTGATCCACCCGCCTCGGCCTCCCAGAGTGCTAGGATTACAGGCGTGAGCCACCGCGCCCGGCCTCCTGGGTAGTTTTTAAAAATTATCTCCTCCAACAATGGTATGATTAAATTTGATAAAAAAAGGATAATATAGAAGAACACATTTTAACCATAAATTGTAGTGTGGAAGGTCAAGTTTAAATAGCATGCAATGAAACAATATCAGTGGGGATGAGAATAGGAATGAGGTAGAGATAGGCTCATAAAAATCTATAGGAAAGCTTACAGTAGACTGAAGAAATCTTTTTTAAGACACTGATATAATTTAAACAGTCTACCCAAAGTAAGTTAGATCCTCACTTAAATAAATAAATTCCAAATGAACTGTAGCTAATATTGAGTGCTCACTACGTAGTAAGCACTGTTGAGAGGCTTAATGAGATTGAAGGTGAGGAGTGAGACCTGACTGGTGATATTTATGGAGGAATCATCTTGGAAATAAGTGACAGTTGGGAGAAGGTAAAATGACAAAGGAAAAGAGCCTTATACTGAGCCCTGAAAAACACCAATATTGAAGGGATGGACAACGGAAGAGAGAATTGCAAAGCAGAATGAGGAGCTGCTGGAGAAGTACATGGAAAAACAGAGTGGGTGGTTAATTGGAAGCTAGGAAAGAATGTCTAGCTCTAAGGAACAGTTGAGATATAAATGCTGTAACTGGTGGGGTGAAGACTGAAAATTCTCAGACATTTTCCCCTTTAGAGCATAAAGCCTCCAAGGGAAGGTACATTATCTGTCTTTTTCATCCTTGTATCCTCATCTCATGGAATATAATAGATCCTCAATAAAAATGTGTTAAAGTAATGTGAATAGACTAATATATTATTTATTTAAAAGAGAAAAAATAGGTTAAACTACGTTAGCTGAAGAGCTTTAAACTCATCCTAATTTCTTTCGTGTGTGTATGTGTGTTTCTAAGTTAGTTTCTCCTAAAAATACTTACTTCCTCCTCCACAAAAAAAGGACAGGCTGTTTTGCTAATAGTACCTTACAATTTTCTCCAAAAATATGGTCTGTATGTTACATCAGAATTATCTAAACAAAACTCTGTAATCATATTTTTCCCTCTCTAATCCAGTTAAGTATGCTTCCTAGTAATTCACACTTCCCTGGCCCCTTGCCTGAGGTACTCCCAGTACAGGGAAAGTAGAACCTAAGAGCTGATCTGACACTATGTTAGGTATACCTGATTTAGAATTGACTTTGGCTTTTAGAGAAATCAGATAATTTCCCCCATCTTAACTTTTTACTCTATCTTTTTTATTGTATTGTATTTATTTTTGTCTGCCATGTTTTATATCAAGGCAGAGTAACAGTGCTACACATTAGAATCACCTGGAGAGCTTTTAAAAATTCCAACGCCCAGTTCTCACCCATACCAATTAAATCAGAATGGGGATAGTAACCAGGCATCAGTGGTTATTGAAGATCCTCAGGTGATTCCAATTGCAGCAAAGTGGACACCACTGGCACAGTAGGTTTTCATCTCAGTTCTGACACTAGCCTTGTAATCTTGGACGTGTAATTAATTTCTTTGTGGCATTAACTAATATAAAAGTACTACCTCATAGAGCTGTTGTGAGGATGAAATGATTCAAAATAAAGCGACTGGATCAGTGCCTAGGGCACACTAAGGGCTATGTAATTGTTGGGGATTGGGGGGAGTTTAGTATAATCTACTCCCTGTGTAAGTGGAGAAATGTCATAATTCATTATAAGTTAAATTGCCATACCTCATCCTTTACTGTGGCTTGGCTATTGCCTCCCAGACATAGTTTGTAGGGTCCATGGACAATTGCTTTAGTGATGAACAAGTAAACGGTTTCTCCCCTTCCAGAACTTATTAATACATTTTATTGGGGAGATAATCAACAAATCAACATATAATTTCAGGCAGTGCTCATTAAAGCCATACCAATGAAATAACCTTTATTCTGCATTCCCTGTGGTCTCTGGCGAAGAATACAGTTGGCAGAAGGAAAGTCCTTTCTGTTCCTTAAAAGGAACTGTATTTACGAAAGCATTAAATGTTTAAAAAAAAAACAAAACGTAAAGTCACAAGTCTCACACAAATACAAAAAGAACACGTGTCCAAGATTTACTCATTAATTAAGGGAACCTGTAAGACGTCAAAACCAGTCCTAAGGAAAATTTAAAGCACGCATCTATATTGTTGAATCAGGAATGGGGAATGAATTTACAAAACGATGCAAAATGGCTTTTTCCCAGGAGGGGTAAGGTTCAATATGAAGTCCAGGGCACGAGACCACAGAGTTGTACAGAACACCACAGGCAAAGGTGGAGAGCTCCCACAGCATCAGAATACCCGGAAGAGTGTGCCAGATTATGGCTGCTTTTTCATTGAAGACACCCCCTAATCATTTGGTTCATTTCAATGTGTTTCACAATTTTTCCCTACAAAAATCACTCTTATTATGTGTAAAAACCCAGCTACTAAGCAGTTTTTCTACTTTATCTTGCTTTCATTTTCCTTAACCCTTTCGCCTTTGGCAGGTCGGTTGGTACTTCTCAGCTCCCATAAAGCAGGCATTACAGGGAGGGAGGATGGAAATCTAATCGTTTCCCCCGCGTAGCCACCAATTTCCGCCACAAGGCCCAGGAGGGCTCCAGGGCTGGGGGCACCGCCCCGGCCTGCCCAATAATTGAGCTGCGCACAAAGGTCACGTGAGCAACTCGTGACGCCTCAGAAGCAGTACGTGGCAAAGACATCGCTCAGAAAAGTCCCTCGTGCCCGCTTTGTGCGTTCCACTCCACTTCATTTCTCCCCTTCCCATCAAATGCCTCTTTTTTTGCCGATCTCATCTCGAGGATGGTGAACTTCCCAGACCCCCTCACCCCAAACCATCCTAGGCCCACGAGCCGGCCCTTGACTTCAGATCATAGGCGGAGACCGATCAGCGCTTCAGCGAATTGCACTTCTGATTGGGCTAGAGGTCTTGTCAATTTCCTAGATTTTCCAATCAGAGGCCGGGGCCATCCAGCTTTCCGCTCTCCATTGGCCTGTGTGGAAGAAGGGAGAGGCAAACCGAAGTCGCGCGAGAGCAGAGCTCGGCGCTCAGTGCGCAGGTGCGAAGGAGCTGGCAGAGTCCGGTCCGGGGGCGGGCTTGAAGATTTGTTTGGTTTTGGTGGCCGTGACAGAGCTATCTGGGTTCGACCGCTAGGCGGAAAGCGTTTGCGAAGGACCAGGCCAAGAAAGAGGCCCGCGAGATTCCCAATGGTGTCCATGACTTTCAAGCGGAGCCGCAGTGACCGGTTCTACAGCACCCGGTGCTGCGGCTGTTGCCATGTCCGCACCGGGACGATCATCTTGGGGACCTGGTACATGGTAAGGGCCGGAGCGGGTAGTGCGCATGTGCGGGAAGTCGGGGAGCCCGGTTTGATGTTGGGGGGGGGACTGAAAACCGGGTGTTGGGTGGGGCGGGAACATGAAGTGGCGCATCTTTTTAGGGTGCTCTAGCTCTGGATGAAGTCCAGGGACTTTGAGGAAGGACATTTGTCCAGGAATCGGAGTTGGGAGTGGGAAAGAATGGGAAAATTGTTCTTTGGCAAGAATTTGGAGAGAAAAGCGGGCTTGGGAAGGGCGAGGAGTTGTGGACGAAGGGACGAGGGTGCTAGGATTTGGTGGGAAGTTCTGGAAATCAGCCGATTTGGGCTCATTTTATATTTGTGGGATACGAAAGACTGCCCCTCCTTTTTTCCCCCCGGTGCTCCCTGGAATTTTTTCCCCTAACGAAACAATTAGGAGCGGACCTTGATAAATGCAGCTTAGTTTCGAGATTGTCTTGCTTGATGGGAAAGCGAAAGATCCAGCTGTAAACCAGGATATTTCCTGGATCTGGTTTTGTTACAACCTGTTTGCGTTGTAGTAGGCGGAAAGGCCTCCGTTGGGAGTCTAAAGATTCGCCTGAGGGCAATACCAATTGCCAGGATTTACACTTGGTCAGGTTTTTTACCCTGCCTGCCCATTAGATGCTTTTTGTATGAGACCCCCTCTGTTTTTTAAGAGACCTTTGTAGAGAGCCTACTCTATTCTGGCCACATATGCTGGCATTTCTTGGGTTCCATATCTGTGTGATTTGCATAACTAAGTTGGTTCACTAGTAACCAATAGTACTTTTGTGATTTTTTTTTTTTTTTAACCACCATTTCCAGTATACGTACACATTGAAGCTAATTTGTGGCTTCTAAACATGTGATTCTGTTTAGTAGGTTTAGGTTATTATGACTTTACTGAAGCTGTGACAAACTTCATGTATTGTTGATTTGGCTACTTTCTCTAATGACATTCTGATTGTGTGTGTAGGGGGAGAATGACGTTAGTGATAATTGTGCAATTTCTGGTACTTAAGTGAACTGCAGAAGAGGGAAGAGATTTATTCCAGACACTCTCGTTTCTCTGCATTTGTTACTTCCCCACCCAGTGTCTTGAAGTCATTAGTAACCATTTGGACAAACTCCAGATGAGAACCATCTTAAGTGAGGCAGATAGTGTTTCATGGCCGACCCCCAGGGAACTACCTGACCTCCACATTATCCCTGATTACCCTGCTGATTTTTACTGTCTCGCTTTTTTAATGTGCCTTTAAAAAAACAACAGAACTTGAATGTATGTTTATTTGCTTATCCTGAGTTTATTTTCATTTTCCTATACTTTCATATTCAGAAATGTCATCGTATTGGTATAATTATATCATGTTTTCCCTCAGAAACTCTCTCTGTTCCATATTTTAATCGTAAAACTGGACTTCGTATAGTTAGTGACAATAAGAAGCATTTAACTTTCTTTGATTTCTGCAACATTTTGCAAAAGGGCTGAGTTTTAATGCCTTTTGTTTATCCTTTGTTCTGTCTGCCATTCCCCTAAATGAATAATTCAAATCTTTAAGGGTCCTGGAACCTCTTACTCAACCCTGCCTTCCTCACCCTCAGAAGATGGCCTTCCCTCCTACTTAGAAAAGGAGGGTCCATCATCAGCGTGGCATTCTTGCCTGCAAACTTCCTGTTTCTTCTTAGATCCTTCCCTCCTTTCACAGAACAAAGGATTTCTAACTCCTGGAGAAGAAAATAACCACCATTCCTATTTCAGCCATCCAAATGTAATTGGCTGCATTCCTTTTCAGTCTCTCCCAGGCAGATTTTTTGATACTGTGGGCTCAGCTCAAAAATGAAAAGAACAGCAGGATGAAGTGGGAATTATAAACAGGAAACTCAAAACACAGAGGAAAAACTTCAGTAAGGACATTCTTACAAAATAGGGAGTAAGGAGTTTACATCTGTTTCCCACTTGAAGCACTTCATGTGAACATGGTTCACATATCTCGCTGAAGTCCCTGATTTAGTTTCATTATTTTAAAAAGATGCCATAGCTGTTCTTGCATTGCCTGGACTTTTCAGGTTAGCGTAGAACATTGCAAACTGCTTAAATCAATCAGTCTGTCTTAAGTCAATTTAGAGATTTATTGACCATCCACAGTGTAAAAGACTTTGGTGGACATACAAAAGGAGTAAATCACAGGGGCCATGTGTCATTTGTCTTCTGTATTCCTGTTACCTGCCACTTGGCAGACTCAAATGTTTCTTGTATTACAAAGAACTTTGGGGCACAGATGTAAAAATGAACTTTATTTTACAGTGACAAGGGAGAAGGAGAAGGTGATCAGTAATACCAGTTTAAGTACTGGGAAAAAGCCATTGGTTTTGTTTATTACAACATTACTGGAGGCTTCAAAAGTGTAGCTTCAATTCCATAGCACTATGAAGACACGGTTTCTTCCTAGTTGAGGAGACATGTAACACTAAGAAAACAAGACCACCTAAGCCAAAATGTAGTATAATACCTCTTAACAAAAAGGACTTGTCCAAACTGCATTTTGTTGTCAGAAGCTTCTTTATAGTAAGAGACATAACATGGGGTGAGTAAGGTAGAATGGCACTTCCCTCCCTAACTACTTGTCAGGGCTCTTTCTTCCTCAATTCCAGGTGAAGCAATACTTCTTCATCTGTGTGGAAAAATATTTATAGTTTTCTTTCGGTTACCTAGGCCAGACGTCTGACGTTATGATTCCCCCTGTGCTGTTTGGAACTTGGAGGTGTGGCTCTCTCTCCTGGGCCCAGACACTATCAATGACTGTATCTGATACAGTGTCGTTGCTTTCTCTCCATAGCTTGTACTGGTCTAGTGGTAAGGCGATTGTAATACTGTTTACTAAAATATTAAGGGTCTGGTATTAAATAGTGCTGTGGGACATGGTGGAACCGGTTATTGTATGCACCAGAGGTACCAGCCCTGAAGTGTTAGCCTTTGGCCCGTTAGATTTGAAAGAAGCAAGCCTGGTTTAATAGCTGGTTAAGTAATAAGAAATTCCAGAATGAGCTCAAGTTTAATTTCTAGCATTCCTGAAATTGTTTTCTCTATCTAATTTATTGAAGAATTTGAAGCCAGATGATTTTATGTTTCTGATGAAGTATAAGCCCAAATGTTTATTGAATGATTGAAAATGGACCTAAAAGTCTGCTGCAGGGGATATCTTTCTTCATGGTTAATGGTATACTGAAAGAATACATTTTGACCATTTGTAATAATTTTAGGTCTTAGACTTAATATATGGCTTATTTTTCATGAGTGTCTCAACCGTATATAGTTCAGAGTTAGGTAGCTGGGAGAGAATTGAACACAGGTCTCCTCGAGCTTGATTTCTTTCCAGCCCCCACCCTGACGTCCGTAAGTATTGCTTGTTTATATTCAAAGTAAGTTTCCATCCTCAAATACATTGTTTTGTGCCTCTGTGCCTTTGCATGTGCTCTTCCTTCTCCCCAAAATAGTGTTCTCCCTCCAAGTCACTTTCTAAAAACTTTATTAAGGAAATTCTCAAACATGTGAGAGGAGTGAAACATACGACAATCTCCCTTTTACTCATCACCCAGCTTCAACTATTAACATTTTGCCAATTCCAGATACTTTTTTAATGGTTTACTCAAATGTTTTAATGGTGAAGCTTTCTTTCCTTACTTCCCAGCCAGAGGGATCTATTTTCCTCACTGTGCATGCACCTGGAAAAGTGTCTGCATACCTCTTGTATAGACTTGTTTTACTTATTACACATTAGTATGATCATCTTTTTTATTTTTCTCCCCATAACAAGATGTCCTCCTTGAGGGAGGAGGATGATATCTTACTTTATAAAATGTATGTGGTGGCTAACTTCCTGGAGCATTAGAGGTGTTCATTAGACATTTATTTAATGAATTGTCTGTCCAAAAAATAGTAGGAATACTCAGTTGTAAATTGCACATAAGAGTAAACAACAAAAACTTTTACATATACATTTAAGAAAATTTAAAGATAGTCAGTTTTGATCTTTATAAGATGCCAGTTCTCTGCTTAATTTTGTAGACTGGCTGCCCTGTGGGTGCCTTCTGTGTGTGTGAACCCTTATCATCATGCCCTGAACCAAACACACTTTTAATTATGATCTCAGCAGATACTGGGTCTGGACAAAATAAACTGCGAGAAAACTGAAGAATAATTTATTTATTTATTTATTTATTTATTTTTTTGAGACAGAGTCTCACTCTGTTGCCCGGGCTAGAGTGAGTGCCGTGGCTTCAGCCTAGCTCACAGCAACCTCAAACTCCTGGGCTCAAGCGATCCTCCTGCCTCAGCCTCCCGAGTAGCTGGGACTACAGGCATGCGCCACCATGCCCGGCTAATTTTTTGTATATATATATTTTAGTTGTCCATATAATTTCTTTCTATTTTTAGTAGAGACGGGGTCTCACTCTTGCTCAGGCTGGTCTCGAACTCCTGACCTCGAGTGATCCACCCGCCTCGGCCTCCCAGAGTGCTAGGATTACAGGCGTGAGCCACCGCGCCCGGCCTGAAGAATAATTTTTTTAAAAGTCCCCAAAGAGTCTCTTGGGATAGGTGTGGCTATGAAATGAGAAAACAAAGGGAAATTACCCTCCCTAGGCTGAATGCTTCCATGGATCTAATACTGTTCCTTTGTAACAAGTAAAATCTAATACGTTTCTTGTTGTAGTTTACTTATGTAAGATGTGTAAAAGGCTTCAAAAACAATGCAGACCACATCGTTTGGCCTGTTAAATTTACAGTACTATTCCCACATTGGGTGGTGTGTTCATGGCCCATGCTCTTAACACATTTGCTGCATTCTTTACCTCTTCCTGTTACTAGGTTTAGAAGTTAATCATTTTTTCCTTTTCCCTTTCCCATTCCCCTCCCCTCCTCTCCTCTCTTCTTTCCTTTTTTCTTTTCTTTTCAAGGTCTCACTATATTGCCCATTCTGTCCTCAAACTCTGGAGCTCAGGTGATCCTCCCACCTCAGCCTTCCAAGTAGCTGAGACTATAGGTGTGCACCACCATGGCCTGCTTTTATCATTGACTGCCACACTACAAGAAAAAATTTTCTCTGGGGCCACGGTGTTTTATTAAAACAAAACAGTCATTTCTAATTTGTTATTTTTTATTGTATTCTGTATGTCAGTTATGTGCAATGCAATCCATGTTTTTAGAATTAAATTGTCCATAGTAATTGTAACAATAAGAACATCAACAAGTAAGATGTTCACAAATCAACTACAGGGTTTTACCTCACGAGGTCCTGGGCTCAAAACTAGCCTAAATACAACTCACATGGCAGTCAATGTGTTAAGTTACATTTTTGTTAACTTTCTTTACTGAATACAGTGAAGTAAAAAAATGAATCAGGAATAAATATTTGGAATACTTTGTACATAGTTGGATATTTTCAGAGAAATTTTATATTGCAAGACTAGTAAGTTAATTTTATGTTTTTTTTTTTTTTTTTAAGTTAAACATGGGCCTTAGCAGAATTGTCAGCTGTAATCAGAAGTAAGTCACCAGAGCCTCTATATGAGCTCAGTGGTAAATCTCTTAAGATCACAAGGGTGGGTTTTCCAGTCTAATGCTTTAAAACGTAAGTTGGGGTTCTAATGAAGTATCGTGACCTAATGGAATATAACTCAGTGAAGATTTGAGAAGCTGAGCTTTTGGTGAAGTGGCACTGAAATTTATTTTACCATTTTTTAGTCCTTTTGATTAGACCTATGATTTATTTTGTTAATATTCAGGGGTATGACCTACAGTGAAATGAAATTCGAAGTGTCAGTAATACTAGAAGAAGATAATAGTGGATGAGTCTGTGACCTGTCCATGGAAGAGAAGAAAAAAGATTTTTATAAATCCTACATGTGATAAAAATATTTAAGAAGGGAAAATTGAAACTCCTAAATATTTTTGGCACGTCATGCCCTTCATTTAGTAATTGGGTTTGCATGTTTTTCTTGACAGACCAATTTCCATACACAGAACATAAAGTGTTTCAGTAGACACATCTGATTGTTCAGTAATTAATTTACCTAATTGTTTTAGCTCATACTTATCCACCAAACACACTGGCCAGAACTCACTGCAACAAAAGTGGGCAACAAAAAATCAGCCTTCCGCTGGAGAGCCACCTTGCAAATAGAATTGTCCCTTGGAAGTTCTCTCAAGAGTTGAAGGACAACGTACCTTGCCTTTGGACAATGCAAGGAAAAAGGCATGCTTCTGAACATATTTATTTAAAATATAAACATTCTGTAGCTTTAGATAATAGTTTCTTTTGAAAAGACCTCAAAACAGGAGTCATGGGGGAGTGGTTTTAAGTAATCACGTAGTGCTGAGAAGCAGGATGTCTTAAAAACCACATTTGTAAATTAGTTCACCCTTCTGTCACATCAGCGAACTTAACACAAGTCATGTAGCTTTACTGAACATATTTAAAGGCAGTGGTGCCTCCAAGGATACTGCAGGGATTGGCCAGCAACTATAGGCATGACTAATTTCCTTTATAATTGGACCTACCACTCTGATAGACTAGGAAAATTCACCATATATTATAATGGGATTTTGGCAAGATGTTTGACAAAGTCTCAAGATGTTTCTTTGGACCAGATAAAGAATTTTATTCAAAAGTTGCTGATTAATGGGAAGGGGCAGCTTCTGGGAGCTTTGTCCTCAGCTGTGTTTTCTTTTGTTAGTGACTTAGATGGAGATACTGATTACATGCTGATCATATTTTCAAATGCAGGAAGCAGAGAGAAAGAGAAAATCTTGACAGGCAAGAATGGAATAAGATAAAATTCAATTACAAATATATTAAGGCCTATGCTTGGACTTCTGGATCCAGCTGTAGAGGTACAGGTGGTAGCTTAGCAGGATCAAGTATGGAAAAAGAACAAGGTGTTTTAGGGAGTTACTCTCATGTGGCATTCAAAAAGTTTATAAAGCCAGTGCATTTCAGGTTGCATGAATTGGAATTTATTAGCTAGCATGTGGGAACACATGAGGTCCCATTGTGTTCTGACCTGGCTGATCTTACCTCGTTTTAATAGTATTATATGTCCATCAAATTGGAGCATGTGTAAAGAGGACAGCAAGAGGGAAATAGGTAGCTGGAAAACATGCTAATTAGAGGAATGGTTTAGGGATCTGAATATTTATTCTAGGAAAGACAATATTTGGAGGCTGCCATCAGGTGGAGGCACTCAGAAGTGGGAGCACATTATCTCAGAAGGTAAGTCCCTTAAGCATTGAGTCTAGCTCAGGAAGAAATAGCGGGTTCTCCATCACCGACCAGGTGGGAGTGCTGTGGAGGGGTTTCAGGCATCTGATGGATAAATATTTTAGATGAACTGTAGCTTCTTCAAACCCAGAGTTGCTGAGATTGGCATGTGAATAAATATGTAACTCTGAACATGAACAATTTGTGATGATTCCTTGGTTTTAATTTTTGTGCCATTTTATTCTGGTGTTTTGGTTTAACACAAGGTCAAGCATCTTATCTCTTGAATGGTTAATATTAATAATTTTTTTTACTTTATGAAATATTTACTTTAAAACTATTTTCATAGTGATAATTACATATTGTTTTATCTCAGGTAGTCTCCTACTGTTTTATATCTTTGTTATTTCAAGTAAAACAATTTTAAATATGGGAAGATAGCTAAAGATTGTGCTGGAGACTGCTTCCTGATAGTATTAATGTAATTGATAGAATGTTATCTTTCACAGGTGGTGAACCTATTGATGGCAATTTTGCTGACAGTGGAGGTGACTCATCCAAACTCCATGCCAGCTGTCAACATTCAGTATGAAGTCATTGGTAATTACTATTCATCTGAGAGAATGGCCGGTATGTTTTAGTTGAAAAGAAAATATCCCCTGCTAATTTTTGTATACAGTAATGCATTGCTTCACAATGAGGATAGGCATCATTAGGCAATTTTGTTGTTGTGCGAACATCATAGAGTGTACTTACACAAACCTAGATGGCATAGCCTACTACACATGTAGGCTGTATGGTGTAACCTATTGTTCTAGGCTACAAACCTGTGTAGCAGGTTACTGTTCTGAATAGTACAGGCAATGGAAACAGGATGGTATTTGTGTATCTAAGTATGTCTAAACATAGAAAGGGTACAGTACAAATAGAGTATTATAATCTTGTGGGACTACCATTGTATATGCAGTCCCTCGTTGACTAAAACGTTATGCGGTGGGTGACTCTCTATGTACACATATACACAGAGTAGCTATTTAGAGGAGGGCTGATTAAATTATGCTTAAGTTATATTTCCAAAGGTTAAATAAGTTGCATAATAAGGTTACCATAAGTTAAATTACATTTAAGTAACTCCACTTGCTGAGGCAGAAAACTATTTTGATGGGTTTTTCAAAGATATTCAGTGAGGACTACAGTAGATAATTTCTAGTGAGAAAATGTCATGGACTACCAGGTTTTTGAGAAATGTGTAAGGTGTACCTTAATGCTATCAGGTACCAGGAAAGAGAAGGGTAGAGTTAAATGAAAACGAACTGTAAACCTTCGAGGCCAGCTGACAGGTGTCATTGGGATGGGAGATTTGCTCGTAATATAAAATACAAGTTAATCAAATATTTGCTGATATTTTTTGCTCAGAGTCATAATTCTGTGTGTATTTCTGTGTAGAGGGAGGGAGATTTGACGTTAGGTTAAAAAAAGTAATCCTGGAACATTCACATAAATTAGCTTTTTAAACCTATTCCCTGACAGCAATATTTTTTTATCCTTTATCTTTCTTTAAAATACAGGTACAGAAAAGTTTTAGTTGAGATTTTACATTATAAGTTACGTAAGATACTTTTAATATATTTGAACAGAAAATTATGCCTCAGGATTTTCAGTGCAAGCAGCTTCTACATGTGTATTTTTAAATTTCACTTCAGAAAAATGTCCTAGTTATTGTGTGTGTATTATATTTAATAAGTTTTTCATTCTCATGTTTTTAGATTTATTAGCTTTTATGATGAAGTTTTGAGCTTCATTACATTTATGGCCTTTTATGATACATTTATAAAGGTGTGTGTGTGTTATTTGGTTGTTAATTCAAACAATTCGTTGTCCACATTGTCCATGGGGCTTCTAACAGCTGTTAGTCACTTTTTCATATTTTCTAAATTTTACTTTAAGATGTATAAATTTTAATTAACTTGCTTCTATCAGCATATTCTCTTGTCATGTTTCTCCTAAAAAGGAGGTCTAGAAAAAAGAATGATGGTTATTGAGATTCTTGCAAGTCTGTTAAGCTGGCTCCTGCGGCTAGAGCTGCAAGGATGAAATCATGAGTTACTGCATATTGCATGAGTATTTTAAGTGCTGTAAGAGAATCAGATGTAGTCATCATTACATTTGTATTGAATATAATTGTTGTACCAAAGCCCTTACTCTTGAGAGAATATAAAAATACGTAGTTCTTAGTCATGTGGTAGTTTGTGTTTCTTTGCAAGTTAAAATTTGACTTTCCCACAGACCCAGTTAATTTCTGATCATTGGCCTGATAACCAATTTTGAATAATGAGGTTTGTGATTAGCTATTTTAAATCATTTAAACAGGATATGGCAGTCGGTATATATGAAATACTTGCGTAACACATACAAGCCGTTTTTCAAATATGGACTTAGCTTTATTTACACTCACTTTGGGAATGCATAAACACCAGGGGGACCCCTAGAGGCGGTTTTTGAATGTAGTGATGGGTGGGAACCTGAAGTTTCTATCGGGGCATCTAGCCCATGTGTTTTGTTTGCTTTATTGATGTCATTCCAGACATGGATTTCCAACCTGCCACCCTGTTTTCCCTTCTCTTTTGCTGTTGTTTGTTGGTCCAGTGGAAGACCTTGAACTTCACTTTATTGTTTTAATACTTTAAGAAATCAAAATAAGCATGCAGTCTTCCATATACAGAATCTTAAAAGCTGACTATTTGAATTACAAATTTTGCTTTCAAGTTTGACAGTACCTATCCTGTTTAATTTCATATTTTATTTATATCTGAATTATTCTAAGTAGCATCTTACATGCTGCAGCAAATAAAGAGGGCTCTTCTTCCTAAGTTTAGTGCCAAATACTGATGTTTATACAGCTCAGTGATGAGATTATATATACATTTATCCAATAGTGTGAATATTCAACAGTTATTCTAATCGTTCATCACGATTGTGCCCTCAGTTTCTTTAGCCTGAGTCGCAGAATCAACTATAGATTTGTGCTAAGAAACTCAACAAGTCAAGTGTGGTTTAGTATTATTTGAGATTACTTGGATTTTTTTTTGAAAAAATTAGTGAACATGGATTAATGGAGAGTTGGAACAACCTGAGAAGGAGGAACAAAAAAGAAAGTAGACCTGAGTGCAGCAGAGAAACCAAGCAATGAGTTTTAATTTTGGGGTGTTAGAGAGGGGAAGAAGGGATAAATAGAGAACTTTTAATTTCAGTTGTATTTTATCTAAAGCAAGAGGTGGCATCTATAGCATTCTGAGTTTAATACATCTGTCTTTTAAGCAAATACCAGCCTTCCCTTCCAGTTGAATCCTAGTCATCTTACAAGACCCAACTTGTGTCGGTCATTTCGTTTGTATTTTTTCCTGCATCTCCAGGCAAAGCTAATTGTGCCTCTGTTGTGACACGCAACACATTGGATTATAATTACCTGTTTGCACATCTTCAGACTCTTGGATTCGTAAGAGCACAGGGACCTGTCTCTCTAGCAGAGTGCATGGTTCATGTGTCATCTTAAACAAATGTCATTGAATTATTGTAGCAATTTAACAAATAAGAGCTTTGCATGCATTTCTTAAGGTTTATTACTTAATGCTGAGACTTAGGTATTTTTTTCCCTCTTGACCTTAGATCTTTTCATAGCCAATTTTGAAAATATTTAAATATTTTTAAGCTAGCTTTAAAGCGTTTTCTTTTGTTGTAAAGAGTTTTGTTCTTTTCGTTGTGTATGTAGCTTAATTAGATTTTTGTTTTTGTTTTAGATAATGCCTGTGTTCTTTTTGCCGTCTCTGTTCTTATGTTTATAATCAGTTCAATGCTGGTATATGGAGCAATTTCTGTAAGTATCCTATATTTTCAGCTTTTTGAGTTTGACCATTACTGAGTGGTACTTAATAATTTCAGATTGTGATATAATGTTGTGGTTATTTTTTCTGCAGTATCAAGTGGGTTGGCTGATTCCATTCTTCTGTTACCGGCTTTTCGACTTCGTTCTCAGTTGCCTGGTTGCTATCAGTTCTCTCACTTACTTGCCAAGAATCAAAGAATATCTGGATCAATTAGTAAGTGTGTGTGCACTAATTAAACTTTTTTCATTTTAAGTAAAATATTGAAGTTCCAAGTCAGCCTTAGGTACTATTTTTAACGACCCCACTTGTTTTTTAGTGTCTTAATTATTTCTGCTCTTTTAACTACTGTGTCAGAACCTAAAGATGCATATCATAGAACTAGTAGCTTAGTTTTTCAGTATTGCACAAGTATAATAATTTGACTGTATTTGACAGTCATTAAATGATTAGCTTTTTGTCTTTACAGACATCCATGGCAAAGATTGGAGTTCCTACTCTGTCACTAGCTCTATGCTAGGCACTATTGGTGAGGGGTGTAGATAGATAACTTGCCTGTCTTTAGGGAGCAAACAATATATTTGGGGAGTCAGGATATATGAAGACGTTGTCTGTGATACCAGACTTGAGCTGTCACATGGCGGTAGTAAATAAGGAACTTAGATGGATGCCATATAATGGAGGGGTCAGGGAACGCTCTGGGCTGAAGTGGCCAAGGAGGGCTTCGTGTTAGGGGGTCTGGAAGAAGGTATGGGGTCCAGATAGGCGAAAGCTGGGAGGGCCATTCTTCGTTCATTTCCAAAATACTGTCTTTCAGAACTTTTCTCTCTCCTTCCACATATCCTGCCTGGTTGGTTTTGCATGCCACCAAATTTATCGTTCATTCACTCAAAACATGTTGGTTACTCTTATGTGCAGGGTACTCTGGTAGGTCATAAGGATATGTCAGTGGAACTTACTTTCTAGTGAAGGAGTCAGAAAATTGACTGAAATGCAATCATGGGCTACTATGGGAGTGCACATCACATGGGTACTGGACCTGGGCTGGGAAGTGAGGTTTGAATTATACTCAGGAGTTTGAATAGGAATTCAGAGAGGGAAACTGCGGGAAACAGCATTCCAGGTAAGAGAGAGACCTGGAGACAGGGAGGAGCATGGTATGAGGGAACTAACAGATGGCCGTGGTGGCTGGCACACACGGAGAGCCTGTTGGCTAGGGCAGCGATGGTTCGAAGCTTTTTAAGCACTGCTTTCTACTCATGTCATCTCTGGCTGAAAAATCACAAGTGCTTCCCTGCCTTCTGAATGAAATCCCTATCATAGCACACTCCCATGAGCTGGTCCCATTCTATGTGGGTCCTTTTGTTTGCAGATGAAGACTCAACAAGAGTCTTTTTCTAAGGAGATACTTGGCTAGGATTTGGGGAGTGAGTGGTGTGTGGATTCTTTTTTCTTTTTTTCTATTTTTTTGGTCTTTTGGGATTTCTGTTTGTGCTGTTATTATTTAGGCCTTTGTATTGACATTTCCATTAAAAACAGATAAAAGCTAAAAAAACAATTAGATGAGCTTTATAGAAAAGAACATCAAAATGAATTTACTATTCCTTTATTTTCTTCCCTCTGTTTTATTCACTTAGTTCCTCAGATTGGAAAATACTTCCTGTTCTGGCCAGCTTTTAAATCCTAAATTTTTCTTTTATAATGATCTTCTCCCTGAACTTACTCATTGCCTTGTACACAGTCAGGGCTGAATAAATACTTAAATGAATACAGCTGATCCTTCTCAGTAGAACAGGGTATGTCTACGCTAAACCTCATAATCTTGCCTGGCTTTATAGAAAGTGCCTTGTTTTTGCCCCTGTCCTGGTAAGAGTTGACACCAGTGATTGGCTTTTAGAAAAGTAATTTTCGCTGTGTAGGACTAAATGGCCTGTAGAGCTTAGATCTCAGCACCTCCTGACTTACCTGACTCAGTGACCCAGGGACAAATCTGGGGTCCCTTACAGGAGATAGTGTTTTTCCAAAGGCCGGAAAGATGGAAAATAGTGAAAAGTAAAGAGAAAATGAGCTCAGTTTAGACTCTTATGAGTATTATGGGTTTTCAAACAAGTATATTTTAAGTGATTATAGCGTGCATTAATAGTGATGAGGCTTAAAAGCACTTTGAATTCGGTTTATACATTTTTATTAGAATATCACTTCTGCCTTTGGTGCCCTTTGTATTCTTAAAATGCTCTCTTGGTTATTACCAAGTGCAAATGTGGTGGCTGAGTTGTAAATGTGTGTGTTTTTTTAATAGCCTGATTTTCCCTACAAAGATGACCTCCTGGCATTGGACTCCAGCTGCCTCCTGTTCATTGTTCTTGTGTTCTTTGCCTTATTCATCATTTTTAAGGTACGTTGCTGACTAAATCTTTAGGGGCTAGTAAGACTGACACTGCCCATAAGTCACAATAGATTGAGAATTTTTGGTGACGGCATTTATTCTGGCACAGCAGTGGAGAGAGCGTCTAGAGAATGTCCTTGGTCTTGTTTCCAGGGAATGGTTGGAAATGTCAGGATCCTTCCTTAAGTGTAAGGAACATCTTTATGTTTTTGAAAGTGGTTCACGATTTCTATTGTAATCTGTTTTAATAACCAAGGTTCAGAAACCCAGAAGAATTGAAACCCTAACTCTGGTTTCTCTGTAAAATGTTGGTAATAAAATTTGTGACATTTGAATGAGAGCAGGTAGGGAAAGGGCCTGGACTGTTGGGTCTACACAGAGTCAGTTCCCTTCTCCACTGGGGAGATGTGGGAACGCTCTGTTAGTCACTGCGTTGTCGAGCAGTCCGTTTGTTGAATTTCTGGCAGATGTAAATTTTGTTTTTATTCTTTCAGGCTTATCTGATTAACTGTGTTTGGAACTGCTATAAATACATTAACAACAGAAATGTGCCGGAGATTGCTGTGTACCCTGCCTTTGAAGCACCTCCTCAGGTTAGCTAGCCATTATTAATTGTTCTAGGAGAAGAACCTGAAGCTTGACTTTATCTTCTGTGCTCTAACTATGGTTAGGGACATTAACAGCTTAAATCCACAGGATTCAGCCTTTCCCAGTTGGAATCCTGAATACATGAGGTTGTAGACACTCTGCACTGCTTCATCTCATCCAGCGTGGCTGTTAGGTTTATTAGTGGTCCTCACGAGTGTTGTGTGTCTGTGGGGGAGATAAGACAGAAAACAGCTATGCTAGGCTCATGGAGCTTCTGGGGCTTCCGGGGGTTGGAGGGGAAGTACCATTGACTGAAACTCATGTTGTTTTCAAAAAACATCCATGTGATCCAAAGGGGGAGCTGATCTGTCTGGGGGAGATGAATGCAGTGGGTTCCGTGAGTCTGCTGGGGAGGCCTCCCTCCTGGAGCACTCTAATTGTTGCTGTAGGCTAGCGTGGCGCTCCACCACGTTGGTGTGCCTGTTACCCTAGAGGCACGTGATACAAGTTCATGACTACAAGCAGATTCAGATGAAATTCAGGATCCAGCGTCTCATTGGAGGCTTCCCATAGCATGGTTTAGTGGGGCCCCCTTAACCCACATCCTTAACCCCTGAGGTGTAATTGACACTAGTACTTTATCAGTCACACTGGAATGACGGGAGAGCAGTGGCACATACTGCCTGTCCGAGAATCCTTGTGGCCTCAGGGTCAGTCCAGAAGCAGAATTCTGCCTGCCTGTTTCCCTCCCTGCCTCCCTCCCAGCCATCTCATCCATCTCTAGCAATCTTGGTAAAGTTCCAGGTTATTCAGGCATCTACTCTCAGCAGCTTTTTAGCTAACAGTTTATTTGGTTCTTTATAGATTTGTATGTACCTATTTAGGGCATAAAATCTGAAATTTGAATTATTCCCAAAAGGATTTTAAAGGAAAATTAAGTCTAATACTTTTTCTTTCTTTAGTATGTTTTGCCAACCTATGAAATGGCCGTGAAGATGCCTGAGAAAGAACCACCGCCTCCTTATCTACCTGCCTGAAGAAATTCTGCCTTTGACAATAAATCCTATACCAGCTTTTTGTCTTGTTTATTTTACGGAATGCTGCAGTACAGGGCTCTTCAAACTTGTTTGAGATAAAATACATTGTCTTTTGTTTAAGCATTCATTTTCAAACACTAAGAAGCTTTTTGGACATCTATTAAATCTTTTTTGTTGTTTTATATTTTATTAGTTTTTGAAGACAATCTAGGTTAAGTGAGAGCAAAGCACCACTGTTTGCCTTTAATTGGGGGGTGGGGAGGGAAAAGAGGGTATTCTCCACATGTTTTCTTTTTTAACTTTGCACTTTCTTTATATAGTAGTTTTCCCTGGATACTTTCAGGAAGAATGAATTAAATGTTCAGGGTGAGTGAGTTGCATATAAGGTCTGAAGTTTTCAACTATGGAAACAGGAAAAATTTGACATTTTGACTTGACTGTGGATGATAATGGTTGCATGTTTCTAATGTGTATGTTTCCATCTTTGTGGTAAAACGCTTTAATAAATCCCTTAAACAGTAAACTGTTGTCATTTTTAAAATTTGTTACTTCTTTTTTTTTTTAATTTTTTTTAAGATGAAGCCTAACGTTTTCCATTATAGTATATTGAGACTGCCAGGGTTTTTTGTTAACTTTTTTTTTTTTTGGAGACAGAGTCTCACTCTGTTGCCTAGGCTAGAGTGCCATGGCGTCAGCCTAGCTCACAGCAACCTCAAACTCCTGGGCTCAAGCGATCCTCCTGCCTCAGCCTCCTGAGTAGCTGGGACCACAGGCATGCGCCACCATGCCCGGCTAATTTTTTTTCTATATATATTTTTAGCTGTCCAGATCATTTCTTTCTATTTTTAGTAGAGACGGGGTCTCGCTCTTGCTCAGGCTGGTCTCGAACTCCTGAGCTCAAACGATCCACCCTCCTCAGCCTCCCAGAGTGCTAGGATTACAGGTGTGAGCCACCGTGCCCGGCCTGGAGAATGATTTTTGATGAATTGGCCTGCTTCCTCTCTTCTCCATTCCTCCGGTACCTAGGTAGGATGCATCTCTACTACAGCTCATGTCATCCTGTGTCCCTGCTAATGAATGACTTGAAGATGAGGGCTGCTTGCTCTTTTTTTTTCCATCTACAAAACTTAGCACAATGACCACACAAAGCTGAGGAGGGAGAGGGGAGTAAATACTTACTGAATGAAAGAATTTGTCTCCACAAATTTTGTACCCCTAATAGATTATTTTCAATATAATTGGGAATATACTAGCACATACATTACACTTCCATTTAAACTTTCCTGCAATATGAAACCAAGAGACCTTCTGTTGATAAACTGGACTTTTTCTTCCTTCTGTTTGGTGATGTACCACTCCCTCTGTTTTTCAGTCTGTGACTAATTTGTTCACAGTCATCATGGAACTAGCTTTGTTCTGAGTCTAGTTGTTCCCATGTCCCTTGTAGGCAAAGGATAGATGTGCCATTTTCAGGACTCCTTTTGCTTTCAAAGAAGGAATGTAGTATAAAATAAGTCCAAGAGTTGACTGAAAGAAAAAGCTGTACCTTTGCTTTTCTGAGGTTGCTTTGTTTCCTTGTAAAAGTCATGACTTCTGGTATGAGAAAATAATTCAGAAGCAAGACGAATGTTGCCCAGTAATGTGGAATGCCAGGCACGGGAGAGAGAGGCAGCACAGGGATGGCGGAATGAGCACAAGGTCTGGAGTCAGAAAGTTGAAATTCAATTCCTGTTTTCACCAAGCTGTCACTCTCTGATGCTGGGAAATTTAACTGGGATCCAGGCTTCTGTCTGCATCTGTGAAACCAGGAAGATGCAAACCCCTCACCTATGTACTTCTTGGAGTTGTTCTTAGGATCAAGTGAGGTAACAGACCTGGAAAAGCTGGCAGACTTTAAATCACTGTGCAAATATTATCATGAGGGTGTGTGAGAGCAAGGAATGCCTGGAGGAAGGGCTGGAGGGGGAGAAGAAAAGTATGTGACCTGAAAAACAGAAAAAGAGTAACTTTGTTTCTTGTCTGCTTAAAAAAGAGCTTTATATAGTAGTCTCTGCTTATCTGTGGGGAATACGGTTCAAGACCCCCAGTAGATGCCTGAAACTGGATAGTACCAAGCTCAATATATTCTACAATATATTCTGTTTTTTCCTACACATCCATATGTATGATTAAGTTTCATTTATAAATTAGGAACAGTGAGAGATGAACAATAATAATAAAATAGAACAATATACCATAAAAAATTATGTGAATGTGGTTTCTGCCCCCCACCCCAAAATATCTTATTGTATTGTACTCACTTTTCTTCTTGTGATCTGTCGATCTGATACCTGAGATGACTACTGAGTGCCCAACAGGGGTACCATATACAGTGTGGAACCTTGGACAAAGGGATGGTTCACATCTTGGGGGCAATAAATGGAGCAGAAGGTCTTGAGATTTCATCACGCTTCTCAGAACAGTGGGTAATTTAAAACTTATAAATTGTTTTTTACAAAAGCTTATGAGTTGTTTATTTCTGGAATTTTCCATTTAACATTTTCTAACTGTGGTTGACCACAGGTAACTAAAACCATGGAAAGCACAACTGTGGATAAGGGGGGACTACCCTCTCTGTCATCATTCAGCCAGGCATCATCCGGAAACGTGATTTCTATTCTTGGCCCTCCCACCAACCCTATGACTTCAGTAATTTGGATTGCAAATGAGATTGCAGATTCCTTCTTCCTCTGACCTTCTGTGACTCAGCAATTAATTATCTTTTAGACAGAAAAGTAATTTTAAAAACTCCATGGTACTCATTCAGTTACCATTCCTAGTGCCCTTCCTTCCTTTGTGCAGGTGCACGCTTCCATCTGGTAGAACTTGTCTTCTGCCAGGGAGACTTCCTTTAACCTTTTTTGGAGTGTGGTTCTGCAGGTGATGAATTCTTTTGGCTTTCGTATAATGCGTCTAAAAATGTATTTACTTTTCGTATTTTTTTTTTTTTTTTTTTTTTTTTGTTGAGACAGAGTCTCACTTTGTTGCCCAGGCTAGAGTGAGTGCCGTGGCGTCAGCTTAGCTCACAGCAACCTCAGACTCCTCGGCTTATGCGATCCTACTGCCTCAGCCTCCCGAGTAGCTGGGACTACAGGCATGCGCCACTATGCCCGGCTAATTTTTTCTATATAGATTTTTAGTTGTCCATATAATGTCGTTCTATTTTTAGTAGAGACGGGGTCTCGCTCAGGCTGGTCTCGAACTCCTGACCTTGAGCAATCCACCCGCCTCGGCCTCCCAGAGTGCTAGGATTACAGGCGTGAGCCACCGCGCCCGGCCATGTATTTACTTTTATTTTCAAAAGATATTTTCCCCGGATATAGAATTCTAGGTCGATAGGTTTTTTGTTTTTCTTCTCACAGTACTTTAAAGATGTTGCTTCACTGTCTTCTTGTATACATTGTTTCTAATGAGAAATTTGCTGTCATCCTTAAATTTGTTCCTCTGTATGCAACAGTTTTTTTCTTCAGGCAACTTTAAAGCACTGATTTTTGAACAATTTGTCTGTGATGCTCCTTGATGTAGGTTTTTTTGTTTTTTCATGTATCTTGTGCTTGGGGTTCATTGAGATTCTTGCATCTGTGGGTTTATATATCTCATCATGTTTGGAACATTTTCAGCCATTATTTCTTCAAATATTTCCTATGTCCTCTCTTCTCCCTCCTTCAAGGATCCTGTCTGGCTGGAAAAATAAGGGTAAGCTTCCTACAATGGAGTGATTTAAGATAGGCCTTGAAACTTGGATAGGATTTGAACTGGTAGAGATGTGAATGGAAGACTTGGCAACTTATTTAATACAATGGGCTCTAGAGGGGAATGAGAACATCAAGATTTGTTTCCTCTGTGTGGCCAGGAGAAGAGTGGCAGGAATGGGGCATGAAGGAGAGGAGTTTGTTATTAATAAAGAGGAAGATGTTGAGTTTACTTTTGGATATGATTTAGCTTGAGGTGCTCCTGTGACCCTCAAATAGAGGAGTCCAAAAGGCAGAGTTAACAAATGTAGTTTTATTGCCCAGGAGTAGGGTTGGAACAAGAGACAGATTTGCAAGGAAGGGGCTAAAGCTGGGGCATTTGCCAAAAATTGGGCTGTCTGAACTCTCCCAAGAGGTGTTTGGTTTGGTGCTCTAGGTCATTATGCACCTAGGAGAGCACTTTCGTGGGATGGTGTAGGGACAGGCCTGGAGGAGTGGGTTAAGAAGTATGGTGAGGAGGAGGAGGGAAGGTGGTCACTCCCTGGTCCCAGATGTCTCATGACCCCCAGATCCAGACCCCCAGCAAGGCCCATTTGTAACAGGGATGCGGCATCACCATGCACTTCCCCTGCAGGGTGGCCATTTCCTTGTACCTGCTCTTACTGTAGATCCAGGCCTGTTGCTGAAACCATTAGAACCAGATATCACACACTCCCTCAGCATAGCAGTTGCCTTCAGAGACTGGAGATTCCTAGCCAGTCCCCAACCATCTAAAAAGCCCAGGAATCTGTCTTTCAGAAGGCCTCCTGGGGGATTCTGACACAGTCCAGTTGCGGAACATCTGCGTTAGGGGATGTCTACAACAGGCCGCCTTCACCTTCAGTTTCCTTTGCACTTGGAGTCCGAGAGGGCTGAACCTGGTGGGGAAGTGGGTAGGCTTCTCTTGGGACTTTCGGTAAGCAGCTCTGCTGGATGATTTTGTCATGAATCAGTGAGTCCAGGATGTGAAGAAAATATATCTTGGGATCCTGCCCTTGCGTGTGTCCTGGAAGCTCTTTCAGCTAGACCCTATCAAACCCAAAGGCGGGAAAGAGTGTGGCTCCCAGGAAATGACAACTTGTGGGAAGAGGATTTCAACCACGCTTCCCATTCAGCTGAGCTGAGAGCTAGCGTAGTTCCCTTTCCTACGCTCAGGATACCAAGTGACAAGAACAAAGAAACCAATCCACTGAGGCTATCTACCTATGGAGCTGAAAAGCCATTAGAAAGTGGTTAGAATTAGATCAGCCAAAATGAGGGGCCTCTTGATGAGAAACTGATCTGTATTCAAAGCGACCCAAGGTTCTTGTTACATCTTCTAAATAAGGAGCCCTCAGAGGGCACCCATCCCTCCCCATCATATAGGATGTATAAATGAATTGTGCCAGGTCGTGTTATGGTTTGCAAAGATTTGCTATCCCTCAGTAAAAGGTTTGTATTCCCCACTCACTGACATCAGGCTCAGCCATGTGACTTGCTTTGGCCAATAACACGTGAGTGGGATTCATTTGCCACTTTCTTGCAGATCCGTCATCTGGTTCTGCCATCTCTTTTCTTTCCTTTGCCACAGACCAGCAGGTCCCAGACTGGGGCTGCTCCTTCCACCTGGGTGCCAGAAGGAAGAAGATGTGGAGCAGACCTACAGACATCCCATGAAGGACACATAGCAGAGCTGCAAATAAACGCTCGTTGTCAGAAGACCCTGCATTTGGGGTCCTTAGTTACCATAACATAACCTAGCCAGAGTTGACTACTAAAGAGTCTTTAAGAATTATAAAAACAATATAGCAACATTAAAGTGACTTTTTAAAAGAAAAGCTATCTATTTTATTTCTGAGCCTTGGTTAAATAGTTTGACTTTTTACAGATGCTCACGTGCCAATGTGCTGAAACAGAACATTCCACTTTATGCTGCGTCTCCCCCAAGCTCCCCACCCAGGAGGAAGGAGCCTGGTGGTGGAGGAGGACCCAACTCCCCTGCTAGAGAAGGCCGAGGAAGGGCTGGTCTGTGGAGCCAGCGCCCAGCGCACGGCAGCCTCTTGCCAGTCAGTGAAGTGAAAACGACCAAAGCCTTTCCTCACCATCACTCGACTCGTGGAAAAAGCAATGCCAGGCTGCTTCCTCTCCTACAATCTATCATGCCAACTGACTACCCTGCCAAGGCAAGACTAAATATCAGCCCTGTTCTATAATCTTCTACTTCCTGACGTCTCAGTCTTACCAGAGGCTGTGAACCTGCACGTGGGAAGGTACAATTTCTGAGAATTCAGCAGTGAATAATGCAGGCATTGCCTCTGCACTTCTGGAACATATTCTAGCGGAGTCAGATAGAATAAATGTATTTAATACATATTAAATAATCACAAAGTGAGTAAGGGCCACTAATGCCACAAACCAGACATTGTATTAATAACAGACTTAGGGCAAAGGCAAAAGGAAAGAATCTATTTAAGTGAATCATGAATTCTATTTAGACTGTTAAAAAAATGGAATAGAAATGGAATTGAATAAAATAGAAATTATTAGAGTGTATCCTATGTGTTAAGTATTAATATTGTTTTATAAAACTATCTTTTCTGCTGCATATATGTATTATATATTTACGTTGTAACTGGCTTAGAATGTATAATGTCGTTGTTACAGTGGATAGTGGCAAAAGTAAGTTTGAAAAAACTTGTTTAAGATACGGCCTCAGGGGCGCCTACTCTGAGGAAGACATTACATGATTACCACTGAATTGGCGGACTTGGTATTTTATTTTTGTTAACTAGTGAAACTTAAGGCTCATGTTTGTACTTGTAAAATGAAACAATAAAAATTAAAATGAACTTTTTATTAAAGGAAGCAAAAGCGCTATGAGTTGCTCCTTTCAAATATTAATTTTACTATTTTTAATAGAAATATGTCTTAAGTTGTAAATGTTAGTTAATAGTAGTAGGTCATTAACAAGCCTCTTCAGAACTTATCGGCAATAATAAAATGTGCTTCCTATGTTTCAGAAATAGTCCTTTTCTTTTCCAGAGTAGTCACCTTTGCTTTCAACCTCATCCCATTCATAAGCAACTCTCACGTAGCTAGGAAGTTGGTATTAAAAACAGGCACAAGCATTAGAACACTCAGGTTAGATTTATTTCCCACGTTTTCTGCTTATTCTCAAATATTTAGTAAAATCACCATATTAACCCATGCAGCAATTAAAAAACAAAGACGTAACACAACTTGTAAGCCAGGGAACACATTCACTTTTGCCTATTTACTTGGTTTTATTCAGGTGGATCTGTTGCAAAAATACATACAGCAAGTAAAGAGTCTTATATTTTCCAGAAAAGACTTCCAGTTTGAGCTTGAGATGGTTTTGAAAACAAAACAAATTTGTTCACTAAGTTCATCGCCTGGCATTTTCTTTACCAGATTTAAGAAGCCTTGGGACATCTTTTTGACATTTTCTCTAATACATCTGTGAAATCTAAAACCTTTTTAACTTGCTTGGGGGAAGGTCTAAAAGTTAGAAACATGCTTTCTTTTAATAGAACACTCAGTGTCCACATACATAGTTTTCAATGTTTACATTAATAGCTACAAAGCTATGTATATTCAAGACATTGGCAACAGTGTTGTCACCAAAATGGAGGAAGGAGGTAAGGATAGTTCCTTTTCATTATACACCTGTGGCAAATACCACTGGTTAGCTGTCAGCACCCATTCCAATCCATTTTTTCTTTTGCCTTCTTCTTTGTAGACTTGAAAAGCTAAAAACTGACCTTTCCAGAAGTCCCTTGTGGCCAGGGGTGGCCACGAGATGTTGGCAGAACTCTACATTTAGCCCTTTGCCCACTGGCCTTCCCTCTTCCTTCAGCCTGGAATGCCAACACAATACTTGGAGGTCCAGCAGCCTTGGGGACAAAATCCACGCATGATGGGTGGCGGAGCAGAAGAAAACTAGTTCCTTAGGTAGCTTGCAAGTCTTACACTACTGCTGAAATCCTAGTATGTGAGAAAAATAACTCTCCCAACATGTTGAATCCTTTGCTTACCAGAAGTGATGCAAAGCTAAAAGTATCATTAATTTAATTTCTTAAATTTTTTAATAGTTCAAGAAATTCCTATTTGGCTTTTTTACTACCTATATCTTTAGATTACCAAAAAACTATTCTAGTCTTTTTCTTGACAAAGTAGTCTAAGATCATCTACAGTGGCAGAGAACGTGGCTTTTGTAATATTCTCATGTAAACACCTGGCAGCATAGTTACTGCCTAGGCCAGCAGCCAGTCGAGTTGGTGACACGCCAGAAGCCCCTGCAGCCACCTGGACCCCTCTTCCAGAAGAACCACCTTTATTTTATTTAACAATCTTTGGACTTCAGATGTAAAACTACTGCCCTACGGTGTGAACTCTGGAGGGAAGAACTCTGGAGACATCAACATATCAGAAAGTTTCCATTTCATTCAAGATGGCATAACATTAATATACTAACACCTAAAATCATCTGAGTAGCTGGCAACTAATGTGTCTTGACATTCACCAGAGAGCTGAGAGATTTTTTAATTAATATTTTGAGCTTTTTGATATAATGCCCCCTAGTGGTTTTCAATGGGAAAAATTGCAAAATTAACGTATCTGCATCCTTGGTTGCAAACAGAACCCATTCCAGCTGGAATAAGCAGAAAAAGGATATATTAGTGGTATCATCAGCTACACTTCTAGCCCAAAGTGCAAATAAAAAAGTCATCCATTCCTCAAAACACCTTGCTGCCATTGAAGTGTATTAATATTTCTAATTGTTATAAATATCTGTTGATTACGAATGTGAATGGTGCCCCTCTGAAGTTGCGCAGTGTATTAATACAACCTGCACCACCCATATGTAACCCTGGATATTAAGTGGGTTACGTAATTTCTGGAAGTGTGTGAGAGTCAAGCTTACAAGCCACATAGTCATGAAATACTCCCAAATTATATTGCAGATTTGCTCTGTGGGAGACCTAGAGTCACTGCTGCTGGGCACAGACACCACATCTGTTTGATAAAGTCTGGGTCATTTCAGTACATCCTAGCTGCAAGAGATCCTAGGGAAGCAAGTTTGGGATTCTTCTACTTAGAGAGGTCCTGACTCATAAAGTTGGAAATCCCCAAATTTAGTAAGGGTGTTTGTGATGGCTAATTTTAATGTGTCAACTTAACTGGGCTAAGGGATGCCTAGATAGGTGGTAAAATATTATTTCTGGATGTGTCTGTGAGGGTGTTTTAGGAAGACATTACCATTACTCTACCCAATCTATTCAATCAGTAGATTGAGTAAAGCGGGTCATCCTCTCCAATGTGGGTGGGCATCAACCAATTTTTTGAGAGCCTGAATAGAGCAAGAAGACAGAGGAAGGGCGAATTTGCTCTCTACTTGAATGGGGCCATTCATCTTCTCCTGTCCTTGGACATTAGCACTCTTAACGGGCCTTTGGATTCAGGCTGAGATTTACACCTTTGGTTCCCCCTGTTCTTGGGCCTTCAGGCTTGGACTGGGTTACACCACTGGCTTTCCTGGGCCTCCAGCTTATGGACGGCAGATTGTGGGACTGCTCAGCCTCCATAATTGCATGAGCCAATCCCTCATAATAACTCTCTCCCCCTGCCACCCCCTGCCTTGTGTATATTATGTAGATATAGATGTGTATCTCTTACTGGTTCTGTTTCTCTCAAGAATCCTAATAGAGTGTTGAAAGGCTTTAGGGATCATCCAAAAAGCAAGACAAATGTCCACCAGAGCTTGTAAATACTGTGTTTAGCAATCGTTTCTCTCCTTGGCATAGCTTCTTTTAAACTTCTTAGTGTCCTCCTCTCATTATCATTAACTTCTAGCTTCTTCTAAGGTTCTTCTAAATTGGTGAATTCTCCTCACTGGGAGCTGAGAGACATTTTTCCTCACTGTTACTGTCACTGCCATCATAAGCCACTGCCACCCATACATTAAACAACTCCCCATTCCCACCTCCCCTAGCTCCTGGAAGCCACCATTCTTTCTGTGTCTATGAATTTGACTTCTCTAGATTTCCCATATAAATGGAATCACACAGTATTTGTCTTTTTGTGACTAGCTTACTTCACTAAACACAATGTCCTCAAGGTTCATCCATGTTGTCGTATGTGTCAGAATTTCCTTCCTTTCTAAGGCTGAAAAATATTCCATTGTATGTACATACCACATTATCCTTATCCATTCATCCAAAGAGGGATACCTGGGTTGCTTCTACCTCTTGGCTATTGGGTATCATGGGGCTATGAACATGGTGTACAAACATGAGAAGTGATTTTTTAGGTTACCATGTGAAGGATGGATTGTGGAGGAGAAATAGTGAAACAGGAAGACCAGATAGGATCTCCTGGAACATGTTCATTGTCATGTTTTAAGACACAGCTCAAATGCCACCTGGTTTTAGACGTCTTCCTGGTTTCCGCAAGCAGAGCCAGTCTCTCTTTCCTAATCCACCCTGTTCCCTTAGACAGGCAGGGCATTTATGCACATTCCCCTCCCGTGGACAGTGAGTCCCCTGGGGGGTCCCTTGGGCAGGCTCCAGCCCCGCACCACCACCACTCCTCCGGAGAGGAAATGGGAATAGGGAGAGCCTTTTGAAGCCTCTGTGGGAACAGGCTGTCCCTCAGCTACCTGGGGTCTCTGGGGAATGTATGTTTGACTTTCTATTCCCGGTAATATAAGTAATAAATGTTTATGGATGTTTGAAGCAGGAATGAAAGCGTTTCTATTCATGCCGCTAGAATCTGTGAGGCCTATTCTTTCTTTTTTGCTTTTTCTTTTTTTCAAACCAAGAGCCCACAGCAAACTTGGGTTCCTTGGCTGGGGAAAGGAATGTAAAGTGAGGAGCAAGGTTCCATCCTGCTCTAGCCGGGGGCTGGCAAGGCTGGAGCGGACCAGAAGGCAGAGCCGGGGGGCCCCTCGGCGGGGGTTGGGGCGCAGCCCCCTGGGGTTGGGGGGAAAGTGAGGGTCGGGTCGGCTGTGGCCCTGGGTAGGTGGCCTCGCGCCGCCCCGGGTTTCACAGGGAGGGCAGAGTCGCGAGGGCCGCAGGGCCGGGCCAGGAGGCACCCAGCCGAGCCCACCGGCCGCGGCCCGCTCCGGGCGCACGGCAGGGGCGGCGGTGACCACCGCGCCGCTGGCCGCCTCGCCCAGACATTCCGCTTCTGCCACTGGAATGCGCGGACAAGGCTCCTTGTTGGCTTCGGGCGGGGCTCTCGAGAGGGAGCCTGGCGCTGGTGGCCCCGGGGCGGGGCGGGGCGGAGCTCGAGGTCGCGGGACCTTTAAATCGGCCTCCCGGGCGCGCGCCCCAGGCCCCCGACGGACTAGCGACACCGACCGGCCCGCTGAGACCATGCCGCGCCCGGCCCCCACGCGCCACCTCCCGGGACTCCTCCTGCTGCTCTGGCCGCTGCTGCTGCTGCCGCCCCTCGCCGCCCCCGGACCCCTGGCCCGTCCGGGCTTCCGGAGGCTGGGGACCCGCGGCCCCGGGGGCAGCCCCGGACGCAATCCCGCTCCCGCGGCTCCCACCCGCGCGCCCTTTTCCGAGGCCGGCGAGCCCGGCGGCGCCCGCGGCGCAGGTACAGTCGGACGGGCGGGGACGGCCCCAGTCGGAGAGGGACGGAGAAGGGCAGCCGAGGGGCGGCCCGGCGGGCGACGGAGGGAGAGCCCGGACTGGGCTGGGGTAGGGGAAGCGGGCATCGAAGGAGGAGGAACAGCTCGGGCACCTGCCAAGCGTTCGCTGCATCCCAGCCTCGGGCAACCCGTGGTGCGGGAGAAAGTATCCCCTCCCGGATGAATCCTGCAGGGAAACCGAGGTCCAGAGAAGGGAAGGGAGATGCCCAGGGTCACTCATATGTCCAGGCTAGAAATCTGGGTCTCCTGAAGCTCATACTCCAGCAACCCACCCTGTGATTTGCACAGCGAGCTGGGAAACGCTCGGGCTGCCTCCCTGCGCTGTCCCAGTCCTGATCTCTCGGTCAGCCGAACAAGCCCTTCCTGAGATTCTGCTTTCTGTTCCCTTGAACTCGCTCCTTCTCCATCCAGGATCAGCTCATGATCCTTCCTCCCCTCCCCATAGCCCTCAAGCTGCCTGGGTGGAGGCGAGGATCTGGCCCGAATTCAGACTAGAAGGTAAGGGGTCGGGGCCTGAGACCAGGAAGGAAACCTGAGGCGCCGGGATGCCCCAGGACCTGTCCTGCAACCATTCTGGTCTCAACCCCGTTCTTCTGCCCCTGACCAGCTGTTCTGGCGAACTGACTGGGCCCCACTCCCCAAACTATGCTCTCTTAGAGCCTCAAAGATCCAAGGCACTTCTGTTTCCTTTTTGGCCAGTAATTGGTTCCTGAAGCAGAGCCAAGGTCCTAATGCAGCAAAGTTGGCAGATCATCTGACACAACCCCTGGCGGCACATACAGGGCAACTGAAGCTTATCAAAGTGAAGGGACCCAGCAAACCAGTGTCAGAGCCCAGAATAAAACTCAGGGCTTCGAAATCCCAAGCAAGGGCTCTTTCCACTGCAAACTTAATATAGCTGACACAAGAATTTATCTTCATTACCAAGAAGTCCAGCTTCAGTCTAGCTAAAGAAAGGTTGCACCTGACCAAACCATTTTCTGGGTGTCCAGTCTCATCTGGCCAGTGATGCTACATGCCTCGATTGATTTGCATTGTTTATCCCCTCCTGCGCTTTTCTGGGTTTGTTAGGAAGGAGCCCAAGAGACTCTTTCTTGCATCACCCTCAGTATGGCAAAAGCACTGCTGAGGCAGGAGGTGCCAGGGTCCGCAATTCAGCTGTTAGCCAGCTGGTTGCTCCAGGCCAGGATTGGGAGAAAGACTTTCTTCTAGAAATTAACTTTACCTCTAGTGCTGACCCACCTCCCTCAGGGATGGGGCTGGAAGAGGGAGGAGAATTCTAAACCAGGTGGCCATGTACCCCCCTAAGCCACAGTAGTCCTTTATTACCTGAAATCTGATCCTGATTGGGAACGATAATCCCTTAATAAATGCCACATTCTACCCTTTTCCGGATTCCCCCCCCCTTTTTTTTTTAGCAGCCAGAAATTGCTAAGCTGTGCTATGACTTTTATTTCTAGCAAGGCCATAAGAAATTGGCAATATTGTAAGTATGAGAATATTTTAGGAGATTCAGATTCTCGTTTTCTTTGTTCTTGAGAATCAAACTGCTGCTATCTAATAAATGAGAGTGAGATTCAATACTAACCAATGAGCTGGGTGCAGTGGTAGTCCCAGCTTCTTGGGAGGCTGAGGCAGGAGGTTAAGTTCAGCCTGGGCAATATAGTGAGACCCCATCTCTAAAAAATAAACAATAAAAATAAATAATTAAAAACAATGAATGATCATTGCTGAAGGGGTACGAATCAGGAAGGAACCAGATATTCACGGAATTTCCTGCCACCCTAGTGAAGCCTCAGGTATTAGTTTTCTATTTCTGCTATAACAAATGACCATGAACTTAGTGGCTTAAAACAACACACATTTGTTATCTTAGAGTTATGTAGGTCAGAAGTCTGACACTGGTCTCACTGGGTTAAAATCGAGGTGTCAGCAGGGCCACCTTCTTTACAGGAGGCTCTAGCAGAGACTCCATTTCCTCGCCTTTCCAGCTTATGCAGGCTGCCCCGTTCCTTAGCTCATGGCCTTCTTCCTCCATCTTCAGAGCCAGCACAGTAGGTTGAGTCCTTCTCACATGGAATTACTCAAACCTCCTCCCTCTGCCTCCCTCTTCCACTTTGAGGGGCCTTTGTAATTACACTGGACTCACTGAATAATCCAGGATAACCACCTCATCACAAGGTCTTTAATCTAATTACACCTGCAAAGTCTCCTTTGCCATGTAAAGTAATGTGTTCTTGGGATTAGGACCTGGACATCTTTGAGGGGGTCATTATTCTGCCTGCCACAACCCCCATAACCTCCCTGAGTAGAGGATTCAGTGTGAAGAACCAAGTGGAGAAGGAACCACAAGTCAGGACTAGATGAGAAAGAAGCTGATTATTTAAACTACTTTTTCAAGCCATTCTCCCTTCTCACCCACACACACACATACATACACACACAACCATGATACTTATAAGGACACCATTTGGGTGTTAACCGAGGCATGGTCAAGTATAAGGTTCATATCATCACGTTTTTTTTTCTTTTACTCCAATTATGCAAAAATTCCCTCACCCATCTCCAGGAAGGATTTTCAACACAGTCCTTTTTTCTTTCTCCTGATCCATGGGAATCTCAAGGGATGAAGTGAAATTCAGGAGTTGTTTAAAAAAAGAAAGATTTTTAATTCCTTTTGACTTAACTAAATACATGACATACAGCATATTTCAAGGGTAGTGGCTCAAAGTCAACAAGTAGGATGTTTACTGGGTACATGAGATAATGTTGATTTTTGTGGTGGAAAACGTTGCCTCAGACAGAGGTAACTGGGGCGCTTAGAAAGCCCCCGGGGTCTGGGAGTCAGGAAACCGGGGGTCCAATCCATGCTCTGCACCTTTCTAGCTCTCATACCACCTCGAACCTCAGGTTTCTCTCCAGTAAAATGGGTATAAAAACAACCTCTGCACGTCTGACTTCACATGGTTGGTATGTTGGTACCCTGTGATCCCTAAATTGTTACTGAAAGTAAGATGTTACTTATTTTCTTAATTGAATACCTCCAAGTAGTGGTCTGAAACTGAGAGGATAATTTTCGGCTTTTAAGAGAAAATTATACAGAGGCATACTCCCTGTTCTAGATATAGCTTTTTCTCCATAAACTGCTTAGCCTAGGAATTCTTTGTGAATCTACTTTTTTTCCCCCTACTCACTGAGTAAGTTGCCTTTTTCTAGCCCCTTATCAGGAAAGGAAAAATCCCTGAGTGACACTACATGCCAAAGGATCTCCTTTCCATTTAGGGCTGCATATGCATAATGTATGTGTGCATGTGTGCATGCGTGTGTGTATGTGTGTGTGTGTGTGTGTGTGTGTTGGGTGAGAAGGGGGAATGGCTTGAAAAAGCAGTTTAAATAACCAGCTTCTTTCTCATCTAGTCCTGACTTGTGGATTTGATTCTGGTGGCCAGGAGAGGGAATGCAAGCAGGGTTACTGGACACAGGAAACAATAAATGAAAACTAAGCCTTGTTGTGTTTTTACAGTGTGCCCGGCACTTTTGTGTAGAAAAGAAGTAAATTCCTTGAGGATGGGGAATCTGGCTAATTTGCTTTTGCAGCTCCAGGGCTTCATACATGTAGGCCCTTAAAAAAATGTGGTTAATGAATAAGTGAAGGTGAGATGAGCAGGAGAGTTTGATGGGGCAGGAGGATAGATATCAGGTCACAGTCTCTGCTTCTTAAAACAGACATGCCAGATATCAGATTAAGCTATCATCCCTCTTTCCGCTTTCAACTAGCTCAGGGCTCTAGTTGGGCCCAAAAGTTCGTGAAACAGGGATGAATTACCAGATGGAAGGAGAATTTAGGGCTACTCTGGAGCAGTTTTCACCCCCTTGGAAGTGGAGTGAAAGAAGGAAGCCACCAGAAGAGCACCAGAGTGACTTGCCTCAAGCTTTGCCATGGCCTGGGGCCTGGGTAGGGTATTGTGCAGTGAGGCTGGCCCTGAGGGTCCAGGGCCTTTCACGCTGTTCAGGGACACTTTGTCCTGTTGCCTCAGATAGCCAACGTGCCTAAGAAAGGCTAGGATCTCTTCATTCCTAGGAATTACAAGGAATCTTGGGAGCAAAACCTTAAGCAGAGGGATGAGATTCTAAGTGAAATTTCAGGGCTCAGCCAGCCTATAGGAGAGGTATTTGGGGAAATGTCACAGCTCTATGTGAATTCTCACTAGAGAGTTCTGAAGGCCTTGGTGCTTTCAACACCAGAAGGGAGGATGGTCTTGGACGAGGTCACAGGCAGTGGGTGTTGGGGTTAGAGGATGCTACCTGGCCTCCTGGGATCCCAAAGTTCTTTGGGAGTGAGGATTGTCCCATTTCTGGTTGTGGTCTGATCATTGCTTGGTCTTTTCTGCTCCCCACGCTCTTCTTTGCAGGTGTTTGCAAGAGCAGGCCCTTGGACTTGGTGTTCATCATTGATAGTTCTCGTAGTGTGCGGCCCCTGGAATTCACCAAGGTGAAAACCTTTGTCTCCCAGATAATTGACACTCTGGACATCGGGGCAGCTGACACACGGGTGGCAGTGGTGAACTATGCTAGCACCGTGAAGATCGAGTTCCATCTCCAGACCTACTCAGATAAGCAGTCCCTGAAGCAGGCCGTGGGGCGAATCACACCCTTGTCAACAGGCACCATGTCGGGGCTGGCCATCCAGACGGCAATGGATGAAGCCTTCACTGTGGAGGCAGGAGCTCGAGGGCCCGCCTCCAACATCCCTAAGGTGGCCATCATCGTGACAGACGGGAGGCCCCAGGACCAGGTGACCGAGGTGGCGGCTCGGGCCCGGGCTTCTGGTATTGAGCTCTATGCTGTGGGCGTGGACCGTGCAGACATGGAATCCCTCAAGATGATGGCCAGTGAACCTCTAGATGAGCATGTTTTCTATGTGGAGACCTATGGGGTCATTGAGAAACTTTCCTCCAGATTCCAGGAAACTTTTTGTGGTAAGTTGGTAAATCTTTGCATCCAACAAGAAAGGATGTTATATTCACATATTGCACACCCAGAAAAAAAGACAGTTCTTCTTTTTTGTTGAAAAAAAATTTTTTTGAGACGGAGTCTCACTCTGTCGCCCTGGGTAGAGTGCCGTGCCGTCAGCCTAGCTCACAGCAACCTCAAATGCCTGGGCTCAAGCGATCCTCCTGCCTCAGCTTCCCGAGTAGCTGGGACTACAGGCATGCGCCACCATGCCCGGCTAATTTTTTCTGTTTTTAGTAGACACGGGGTCTCGGTCTTGCTGAGGCTGGACTTGATCTCCTGACCTCATGCGATCCTCTCGCCTCGGCTTCCCAGAGTGCTAGGATTACAGGCGTGAGCCACCGCGCCTGGCCTTTTGGTGGAAATTTTATGGAAAACTTAAATATATGCAATGCCTTTTTTGGTGTTTTTTTTTTAAACCAACTTAAACACACTATGTTGGTTTAGGAATATAGAGCTGCATTATATATAACTTGGTTTGCTCATAAAATCTTTGTGTTTGCGTTAGAAATGTGAAGGTCTGCAAATATCCAGGATAAATGATCTTGCTGTTTCCTGATGGGCTCAGAAAAAACAAAACAAAACTCAAGACACCTCTCTTGTCCCCTCTGCCCCACCACTACATATTTTCTTTAGCTTTACCATCTCTAGGCTTAACAGAACTCTGCTTGTTCTGCAGAAGACAGGGAGTGGTGTCTGCTCATGGCTCAACAGGCCTATGTTCCAATGTAACTGTCAGCCCCAGTGTGCCTTTGGTGAATGCTGTCTGTCCTTTTCAGATTCGGCTCTTTCTCTGATTATTCTTTGTTGAAGAACAGGATTACGGCCAGGAGGAGTAGGGTTTCAGCTCCCTTGAGAGAAAGCAAGAAGCAGATTTAAAAAAATCTGTTACTCTCCCTCTACTCCTTTCTTCCTTTAAGATGGAGTTTGAATATGAACACGCTAACTTCACTGGAATTTTTAGCGTGAATTAGGCAAATCCTTGAATACAAATCCATTCGATGCTGGAGTTTATTTTTAGTCACTGATCAGAATTATGATTTGTGGAACTCATGCTTCATTTTTTTAATCATTTAGAGATAATCTTTTTTTTTTTTGAGATAAGATCTCATTTTGTTGCTCAGGCTGGAGTGTAGTGGTGCGATCATAGCTCACTGCAGCCCCGAACTCCTGGGCTCCAGGGATCCTCCCGCCTTGGCCTTCCAGAGTGGTAGGATTACAGGTGTGAGCCACTGTGTCCCACCGGGAGATAATCTTTTGAAGCTCTCTGTGGGATTATCCAAGCAGGTGCAGACAAATTTCTAGTTGGGGTGAATTTTTAAACATAGATACCTTTTGCTATATAATTTATTCTAAATTTATTTATTTAGCATGCACTTACTGATCAGTGATGATATAAAGATAATGGTAGTCCCTCCCTAGCATCTAGTAACATTCTGGGTGTGGGAGTGAAACAAACAAGTGAACCAATAATTACAATTGTAAATTCTAAGGACGCTTTATATCTAAATCAATGTGAAACCCAGAAATCACCAGTTTGTCAGGAAAAGAGAGATAAAGTTTTTGGGGCAAAGTCTGGCCTTATTTCAGCCAGACGTGGCTGGGCTCCCCTTGTTTTTCCTGACCCAGGACAGTGGGCCTTCACAAGCTGTTGTTGGCTTTTGTGGCATCTACTTGGCATTCACTGGTTTTCAAAAAGAAAGTAGCTTTCTTTCTCCCAGGAAACCCCCTCCCCACCCATGCTTGCGGGTGAGAACTTTTCCATCAAGATGCTGGTCTGTGGCAAAGTTGGATTTCAAAGCTAGCACCTGGGGTTGGGCTTGAAGGCCATAAAGTAACAAGTGGTGAGTGGTAATCTTTTCCTTTTGGTACAAAAGACCTGCTTGTTCTGGGGGAAAAATGTCCTCTCTATGGAAAAAAAGACTGAGGGGTAGCTTGTTGTAGTCAACGGGTTGGAAAGATCACTCCATGAAAAGGCCATTCTTGGGAAAATATTGGCCTTGTCATGTTGCCAAGGGCAATGGAGGCTGGGTTACCTGCCACAGGAGTGCCAGCCTCCTCCAACAGGCCTCCTTGGATTCTCAGAAATGACTAAATTTTTCAAAACACGTCACTAGGGAAAAAATCCAATGAATGGCTCCACTAGAGCAAAATGATGGAGGTGTGGTTCAGCTAATGTAATCTCATTTATTTTGTTCTTTTGTTTCTTTTTACCTGTTTGTATTAGCATATGGGTTCCTTCTCCTTATATCTGAGGCCCCAGAGTTGCAGACATATATATATATATATATATATATATATATATATATATAAAATATGTGGGCTCAAGAACCCATGTTGCATACTCAGAAGGCAGTTACCTGAATTGCCCTCCACCATTTGCATGTTCAAATATGTATCACTGCCCAAATGAGTGAGTTCCAGGCCTAGAGGCATGCCTGTGTGGGAATTCTGTTCAGACACAGACTATAGAGCCCTTGGAAACCAGATTCTGGCTGCAATAGGGCAATTAGCTCACAGCACTTCAGGCAGTACATGATTGCTCTTCCCATTCTGTGTGATGGGGAAGCAAAAAGATTTTTCATGGGCAGGTGGGTAAGCCAAATAAAACATCAACCAAATAAAACATCAGTTACACTTGACCTGTGTAAGTGTTTGGCTTCAGCTCCAAATTCCAATTTTCTTTCTCCTTTCAGAAAGTCTACAGCAAGATCTATAATTTTAAATTAGCAACATTTCTAGTTTAAGACTGGTATTTCTAATAACCTAGAGGCAGAAAACAAATAGCCAATTTTTATAGTGATGTATAGAGAGAATCAGAGGAACCTAGAGAGTGATGTTTTTTTGACATGGGAGAAAGTATATGAAATGTGTCTTCCACGTTGCTGCTGACTGTTGTAAACGTCCTCTGTACAGCTGTGGACCCATGTGTGCTGGGCACGCACCAGTGCCAGCATGTCTGCATCAGCGACGGGGACGGCAAACACCACTGTGAGTGTAGCCAAGGATATGCCTTGAATGCTGACAAGAAAACGTGTTCAGGTGAGGCTGCTTGGGGGGCCATGGCTGATTCAGTTATTCGGGGACCTGCACTCTTAAAGGTTTGGACTGGCCTCTTGCTTTCACTCTCAGACCTCTTTTCACCTAATTGCCTTTGCCTGGTTTACTGTTGTTCATCAACAATTTTCCTTGAAAAGGAATGTGGGGAGAAAAGTCAGATGATACATAAGTCAGTCGATTACAGTATTTATTATTAGTTTTAGAGAAAAGCGTTAGTAGGAGAAAAGGTTAGTAGAGAGGAGTCCAAAATTCTTGGTCCTTTTGAGGAATTGGAATTTTTCCTGGATATTATCTAAATAGAAACGATCCCCTTCCTCTCTATGACCATCGATGCTCATGGAGTCTAGAAGTAGAAGAAAACTGAGACAGGTCCTCACTCATCTGGTACATGCACACTAATATAGTCAATGAAGAATGGGATTTAGATTCTTTCTTGTTTATTTGTTTAAATCCTAGAAAAAGTTTTTGAGAGGAAGAAAACTTAGAGACTGTTCAATTCAGCCTGCTTATTTTATAAATAATGAAGTTGACACAGGAAGACAGGAAAAGACTTATCCATGTCATGGGATCTGTTAGTGACCACGGGGGCTGTTAGGAGGTTAATTCCTAACTCTCAGCCCAGTACCCTTTGTCTGCGCCAAGCTGTTCCCCTCCCTTGTTTCATTAGCTCTATGTGTGCGTGTGCGTGTGTGTGTGTGTGTGTGTGTGTAAGTAGCATGGTCCATAATTAATTATTTATTTCCAGCATGCTTTCCATGTATTCACATTTGTCCTGGTCATCTTTCGATAGCTATCGATAAGTGTGCTCTTAACACTCATGGATGTGAGCACGTCTGTGTGAGTGACAGAACTGGCTCTTATCACTGTGAGTGCTATGAAGGTTATACCTTGAATGAAGACAGGAAAACTTGCTCAGGTGAGTGGGAGAGGAATCTTGACTATTGCTACTATCCAGGCTTGGGAGGTGGGTTACAGTGCCTGGAAACTTGGTCTGTTTTTCTCTCTTGCCGTCCTTGAGCTTTTCCCATTTCTCAGTCTTACCCAAAATGTTAGATATGGCAACATATACCTATCACGGCCCAAATGTGTGAGTACGTTGCTCATTTCCTGCTCTGTACCCAGCCCTAACTGTCCTTTCCAAATGCTGAGGACACTTCGGTAAGTTAAAATCACATAGCACCCCACAGGTACTTAGTGCTTACAAAGAGAAATACAGTACTTTAGAAGTGGAGAGACCTGGCACACATCACCTTAACCAAGGGATCAAAGTTAACATCATCAATGATGACACGGAGTGACATTATGTGTCTTCTGACATGATGTACTGAGGGCAAAATAGTACGGCTGTGGTATTATTGCTAAAAATTCAGAATCATGAGGACATATCAGACAAACTCAAACTGAGAAACATTCTCAGTTCACAAAATAATTTTCTAGGACTTTTCAAAGCTGTCAAAGTCATAAAAGATAAAGAAGGACTGAAGAAATGTCCCAGATTGGAGGAGACTAAAGAAGACATGAGAGTGTAATGCAATGTGGAATCCTGGATTGGATCCTGGGCTAGAAAAAAAAAAGGACATTAATGGAATAATCATCAAAATCTGAATAAAGTCTGTAGATTAGTAAAGCATATCACATCAATGTTAATTTCTTGGTTTTGATAATCATGCTATAGTTCCATAAGTTCACATTTGGGGAAACAGAGTGAAGTACAGGAACTCTTTGCACTGTTCTGCAACCTTTTCATAAGTCTGCAATTATCTCAAAATGAAATGTTTAAAAATAAAAAATAGTTTAAGAACATCAGTACAGAGGAAGGTGCACTGAAAGTAAATTTGGGTCTTGAGTTCTTATGCTGTTCTGAATCAATTGGTCTCCCTTGGGCGCATTTTTTTCATCATAAAATAGGAGAGGGTTGAACCACAATTTCTTCAAACTCTGTTTTTCTGAATCTAGTGTAATTATCCACATGACTGTTGGTATCCCTCTGGGTTGGGATTAACACAATGAAGCTAAAAGGAAAGCTGAGTATTTATGAGATACTTAGATTACAAAAACTCAATATTGATGATTTTGAAAAGGAATTGGGCAAGGTCAGAGAATAATTATTATGCAGGATTTTATTTAACTCAGTTAACTTCTAGTTAGGACAAATAGAGCCAATGGCTTTGAATAGTTTCCAATAAGTTTTCCTCTTATATATTTCTAGCTGCAAATAAGATTTCTGTCTCTGGTAATAAAACACTCTTCCACTTTCTGTTTCTTTTCTCCTGGACTTTTGTTTGACAGCTCAAGATAAATGTGCTTTGGGTACTCATGGGTGTCAGCACCTTTGTGTGAATGACAGAAATGGATCCCATCACTGTGAATGCTATGAGGGCTACACTCTGAATGCAGATAAAAAAACATGTACAGGTAAGGTCCACTCAACAAATTCTCTATACTTGGCTCTTTCTGTGGCAGGGAAACCAACTTGAAATTCACCAGGAGAGAGGTTCTTAAAGGTAACTTGAAGAATCAGGGTTCAGACAATCTACTATGCTTATAGGCAAAAGCACACATTGCTCAGAGGGTGGTGAGCTCACTGGATTTTGCAAACATAGATTACTTCAGAAAATTACCGGGAAATAGGAAAGGAGTGGGGGATATGAGAAAAGCTAATTAAATGTCGGGTCCTTATCCAGGAAAATTTTATAGCTCTGTACATTGGGGGCTTCTAAGCTTTTACTATTGCTATTTAAGCAAATAGTAAGCTATAGAGGAAGTCAGTTGGACAGTAACTATTTGGAGTGATAGGCTGAACTGATCTTTTTCCAGTTAAAGCTTGGCCTGGAACTTTTCTGTAGCGTTAATCTTAAAGCTGGATCATGTTAGTAAAGGGGACTTTGTAAGTGCCTGAATTAGACCCATGCAGATCTTCCAGTAAGTATGAAGCAAGTCATTCCCTGACAGTTTCTAGGCGATCAATCTTCAGTGAAACTGAGCCTTATGCCTTGGCTAATGAGCCTATGCCAGTATTGCTAATCCTCATTAATTTGATTTAAACTCACTGGCAGGACAGGGTGGCATTTATAAATGTAAAAACACTCCTAAGAGCAATTCCGAGCTCTCAACATGGTGTTTAGCTTTGGCATATTGAATATGTTTTGGATTTTGTGTATATTTTCTTCTCCCTTGAGGAGCTATATCATGGGATCTTGTCAAGATGGATGAAGGGAAATGGCATATCACTAATTCCCTTTTTTAAAAAATGAAATAATAAAAGAGTATTGAGTGCCTACTGTATTCCAAGGATGTCGTTAAACACTGTGAGGATCTAAAGAAGCACAAGTTCCTACCTCTTAGCAACTTACAGCCTGGGTGAACTGAGAACCAGCTCCTTACAAAAGCAGAGACTAAGCCAGGGAGAGGGACAGACAGAGCTAAGGGCAGTAGACGCGGGGTAGGCAGGGGTCTGGGGAGGACACAGGGTGGTGCTGAAGTGTTAGATCAAGAGAAGTAGAAAGCGGCCCTGGCAGAGGACTGGCTTGTGCCAGTTTGTTCAGGGCAGCGGGACTAGAGGGCTCACATACGGCTGCACTTCTCAGACTGGTGACAAGTATCTCAGTTGGTACTTTAAGCTGCCAGGAATATTGAGGACCTGGGAAAACAAAACAAATAATAAAAAATTCCATTTAAACTAACAGATATTATGGAATAAAATGAAGTAATTTATGTTAAAAAAAAAGGCCCATAAATCAAAGAAAAGTCTCAGTTAAGGCAGACTACTCCAGGCAACAGTCCCAGATGATGGTAGCCAACATTCTTTTGTGCCTACTATAGGCCACGCGTAGTTCTAGGCATTTTAGACACAGTAATGCCTTTGATCCTTTTAGCAACTTTAGGAGAAAACTGAGGCACAGGCAGATTAAGTAACTTGCCCATGGTTACTTGGCTAGTAAGTAACAGAGTAAGGATTTGAACCCGGGTACTTGTTCCAGTGGTTACATAGGGTCTAGATGGCAGGAAGGTTAGTATTTATGCATTTCAAAGTAACAATGATTACTATTCTAAAGCAGGGGTACCCACCAGGAGTCAGACTGTCTTTAATGGACTGTTTTCCCTCTGTTGGTGGCAGGAAGGCTTGTTAAATTTAATGTGGAGCTCCAGATCAGGGCCAGGGGCCGGAGTCATGTTCAACTATTATCTGTAGAGTGGGTACTAAGCTAGGATGAAGGGAAAAATGAAACACTCTGCTATTAGGCCTTTTTGCTGGAAAAAAAATCTAAATTGTAGTGATGCAGGGGAATATCCATGATAAAGTTGGAAAGAAAGGCACTTTATGGATAGATTATATAGGGCCTTGCAATTCATGCAAAGTTATAACATAGGCAAGAGTGAGCCATGGAAGGTTTTTGAGTATAGAATGACATTTAAGAGGAGAGTTACAGGAGAATAAATAAACTTTGGCCCCCTGCAATGGCAGAAGAAGAATGTATGTCTCCCAGGAAGCATTTATGGGCTTACTAAAGAATTGCTGTTTTCATTTGTCCTGGGCCAGTTTGGACACAGGACTAGTATGGCACTTTGCTCTGCTCTCCACTCAAATTTGGGCAAACTGTCTTGATCCTTGAAATGTTATTTGCTTGTGAAAGATAGTAAGTACTTCACTATCCAATCATACATACCATCATTATTGGTAGTATTAACATTGTATTATTTTTCTATCTGTGCTTGTGTGTGTGTGCGTGTGTCTCCAGGTCAATGTTTTCTGTTCCACTTTGTAAACTATCAAGGGCAGGCCCTTGGTGAATATAGTCCTTTTTGTGCAGCATTAAACTTAGCTCCACGTGCAATTAGGTCCCTAGTAAATTATTTTTGGTGATGGTGATGATGATCCATGAGTAGCTGGAGATGTTGGAAGCACTGATAGTCATCAGGAAAGGCTGAAGGTAAGTTCTGGAATTTATCAAGGATCAGTGCCATGGGCAGAAAAAAAGAGAAGACACCCTCAGATACCTGCGAGAGATAAAAAGGAATGGAGTGTATGTGATACACTGTGAGGCTAAGGGATGTGAGATGTGAGAAAGGAAAACAGGCTTTCTCCTGCCACGCGGGGCCTGTTGGTAACTACTGAAGGGTCATTCCCAACACTCATTGCATCTGAATTGAAGCTTTTCTCACCTACATGTTTGTGTTTGGTTTTCTATTTAATGAACGTGTAAATATTTTCTTTCCTGCACCACTTGTGGTCAGTCCGTGACAAGTGTACCCTGGGCTCTCATGGGTGCCAGCACATTTGTGTGAGTGACGGGGCGGCGTCCTACCACTGTGATTGCTTTCCTGGCTACACCCTGAATGAGGACAAGAAGACATGTTCAGGTGAAGATTAGCTCTATAAGCCTATTTCTTTTGGTAGGAAAATTTTTTAGGAGCAAGTTTTTCTTTCTTTGTGTCTAAAGCACAGTTATAATTCTTTCTCTTTCTCAGAAGCCTTCAGTGGCTCCCAGTTGCTACAGAATAGGACAATTATACTCCTCCCCTACACAGCCTGTCCTCCATGATCTGATTCTATTCTCTCTCACTCTCTCTCTTCTTCCTAAAGTCTCCCTGTCTACATTTTTTTTTTAATTATGGTAAAATATACACAAAATGAAATTTACCATTTTAACCATTTTTAAGAGAACAGTTCAGTGGCATTAGATACATTCACATTGTTGTGCCACCATCACCACTATCCGTCTCCAGAATTTTTTCAGCATCCCACACTGAAACTCTGTGCCCATGAAAGAATAACTGACATCACCCACCCCCTTAGAGCCCCTGGTAACTAGTGTTCTTCATTCTGTCTTTTCTGCCACCTTTGCCCCCAGATTCACTCCTTTTCCCCAATCCTGTGGTGCAGCTGAGGTGGGCTGTTTGCTGTTCCAGGAACATGCCCTGCACTCGCCGGCACTTTGCTGAGATCCCCCTCCCATACCTCTTTTGCTTGTCAGAACCCAAGAACCAACCACATCCTTGCCAACATTCGGTTTTGCTGAATTAAATTTTTCCAAATCTAGAGGATGTTTTTACATTTCTTGGTTACTAATGAGATGAAGCGTCTCTTCCTTTGTTTACTGGTCATTGAGTTTCATGTTTGCAAATGCTATTGATGCCCTTTTTGTATTTTCCTATTGGGTTGTATGTATTTTTATTATTGATTCACAGGAACTCCACATTATAAATCCATGTTTTTATGTATTGCAAATATTTTCTCCTATATTGTGTTTATCATTTTACTTTTTAAATGATGTCTGTTTAACAGTATTCATAATGTTTTAAGCTTTGAGTTGGGCAGTAGGTTTATTAATATTTATTTTTATTATGCTTCATAACTTATGTATGTGTTCTATAAATTACTTTGTGTGAATCAAATATTACAAAATCATGTTTTTAAAAAAATTTCCAGGGCTAGCTCCATTTTTCCCTTCTCTACCAGAGTTTCCTGTATTCTTTCATTGAACTCTGTCCTATATTTCAGCACAGGACACCTTGTGTCATAGTTACTTGTGTTTGTTCCTTCAATAATCCCTTCATCCACCTAATAAATGTATATAGCACTACTGCGCCCTAGGCACTAGGTTTACAGTTGTGAACACGTGTCTGATCTTTGATAACCATATAGGGGGAAAAAGACAAGTGAAAACATATTGACAAGTTCACTTAGAGCAGTGCTGGGGAAGAGCAGGAGGGTGCCCAAGGGGGTTGGGAGAACCTGCTTCAGGTTGGGAAGGTCTCTCTGAGAAAGCCACATTTGGGACCTGGGGATAAGCAGTGGTTAGCCTGACATTGGGATGCCGGGGAGAGGAGGGAGGGCAGTGAAGAGTCCTGTGTGGCGGCTCACATGGGGAGACATGACAGGCAGCCAGTGTGATGGAGTATGATCAGCCAGGCAGGGAGAATGGGGCATAAAATGGTTTGGAGAGTTAGGCAGGGGCTAAATCATGTGGTCATCTGGGCCCAGGGGAAAGGAGTTTATATTTTATTTGAAGGGCAAGGGGAAGCCATGGAAGGGTCTTAGGCAGTGGAGTGACATGATTGTTAGATTTTAAAAGTTGCTCCAGCCACTCTATGAAGAGTGACTTGGAGAGGATGAAGGGTGGAAGGGAGGCCAGTTAGGAGGCTCTTGCAGTGGTCACTTGGGCTAGGCTGGTGACAACAGTGATAGAAGTAAACTGATCCAAGATATATTGGAGCATAGAGGGAACAGGGCTTGATTAGAAATTGTATGTGAGGGCTGGGGTAGGGGAGGAATAGGAATCCCTTTCAAACTTCAGACTCAAACAGCTGGAGGGTGGGGTACCTTTACTGAGATGGAGAAGATTGAAGGCAGATCAGATTTGGGGGAGAAAAGTCAAGAATTGAGTTTTGGACTTGTGTTTTTATGTTCCCACAAATTGTAAACTCTGACCCCCAAGGGCAGTGATCTTGTCTGCATTTCTAGCATGAACCATAGCACCTGACACATACTAGGTACTCAGCAGATATTTCTTCATTTGAAGTAAAGTAAGGATCAGTTTCTTGGGAAGGGTGAGGATAATAAAAAAAGCTTGCTTTTAGAATTTGAGTAAGTCTGGGTGCTGTCACCCTAAGTGGTTATTTTTCAGAAAAATCAATCTTGGACATTTCTTTTCTCTTGAAAGGTGGGGAATCAGCATGATTTATAATTGTTTGGGCTGTCACCTCATTTTATGTGTTTAGCACTTACTTTATTATTTCAGTAAGTATTCATGGAGCTACTGTTATGTAAGTAGTACTCTATGAGGTCCTGAGGGACAAACTGGAGACAAATTCCAGGTAGAGTAGAGAACAATGTTAACATTGAGAGCATAAAATAAATGCTACTTACATGGTACATGGTAAGTGCTGTGGATGTTTAGAAAAAAAGAAGAGATTGTTGAGGGGCTGAAAAATTGAGTAAGGATAGGTTCATCACTTCTAGGTATATGACACTTTAGTCTGTGTCTACATCGTTTGAGTTTCTTTCTTTCAATAAAAACTTTATTGAGGTATAATTTATACATTATAAAATTCACTCATTTAAAGTGTACATTTCGGTGGTTTTTAATATATTCATAGAGTTGTGCAACCATCACCACTATCTAATTTTAAAACATTTTATCACCCTAAAAAGAAATCTATAACTATTAACACTCTCCTGCCCCCCGACCCCTGGCAATTTCTAACCATGCCCATATAGATTTGCCTATTCTGGACATTTCATATAAATGGATCATACAATTTGTGGTCTTTTGTGACTGGCTTCTTTCATTTAATATAATCTTTTCAAGATTCATCCATGTTGTAGCATGCATCAGTGCTTCATTACTTTTTATTGCTGAATAATATTCTATTGCACAGATATGCCACATTCTGTTTATTCATTCATCAGTTCATGGACATTTGGGTTATTTCCTCTTTTTCAGCTATTATGAATAATGTTGCTATGAACATTTGTGTACAAATCCTTGTGTGGACATATAATTTCTCTTGGGCATATACCTAGAACTGGAATTGCTGGGTCATATGGAATTCTATGTTCAATATTTTGAGGAACTGCTGAACTGTTTTCTAAAGTGGTTACACCATTTTAGAATCTTACCAGCAATGAAATGAGGCTTCCAATTTCTCTACATTTGCTAATATTTGTAATTGTCTTGTCTTTTTAATTTTAGCCATGCTAGTGATGTGAGGCAATATCTCATTGTGGTTTTGATTTGCATTTCCCTAAAGACTAATTGTTGAGAATCTTTTAATTTTCTTATTGGCCACTTGTATATTTTATTTGGAGGAATGTCTATTCAAAATCCTTTACCCATTTTTAAAATTGGCTTTTCTTTTTTATTGTGTTGTAATATGTAATTTGCAAACATTTTACAGATAAGTGATTTTATAATTTTTTTCACCCATTCTTTAGGTTTCCTTTTCACTTTCTTGATGGTGACCTTTGAAGCAATAGAGGTTTTAATTTTGATAAGGTCCAATTTATCCATTCTTTCATTTGTCACTTGTGCTTTTGGTGTCATACTTAAGAAACCATTTCCTAACCCAAGGTTATGAAGATTTACTCCTGCATTTTTTCCTCAAGAGTTTTATAATTTTATCTCTTACATTTAGGTCTATCACCTATGTTTAGTTAGTTGTTTTACATATGGTGTGAGGTAAGGGTCCAACTTCATTCTTTTTCATATGGCTATCCAGTTGTCCCGGTATCATTTGTTGAAAAGACTGTTCTTTCCCATATGAAATTGTCTTGGTATGCTTGTTGAAAATCAATTGGCCAGAAATGTAAGAGTTTATTTCTGGACTCTCAATTCTATTCCATCGATCCATATGTCTGTCCTTATGCCAGTACCACAAAATCTTGATTGCTGTAGCTTTGTAGTAAATTTTGAAATCAGGAAGTGTGACTCTTTGTTCTTTTTAAGATTGTTTTGGATATTTTGGGTCTTTTGTATTCCTATATAAATTTTAGGATCAGCTTGTCAATTTCTGCAAAAATGGCAGCTGGGACTTTGATAGGCATTGTGTTGAATCTATAGATCAACTTAGGAATTACTGCCATTTTAACAATATTCCAATCCATTAACATGGTGTGTCTTTTCATTTATTTACATCTTCTTTAATTTCTTTCAAGAATGTTTTGTAGTTTTCAGTGTACAAGTCTTGCACTTCTTTTAAATTTATTTCTAAATTTAAATGGATCCATCTCTCAACTTTCAATTTTGTTACATACCAGTTTTATAATTTTCTATGGAATGTTTTAATTCAAATATTCCATTGAACCTATGCCCTCATAGAGTTTAGAGACTACCACACAAGACAGACACTGGACAAGTGTCATAAGTACCCATTTTATGCTCTGTATGGGGATGACGGGCATGTAGTTGATTTTCAATAGATACTTTCTGGTTTACTGATTAAGCTGGGATTTGGGCTGGATGTCCCTAAAAGGTTCAATAGGATTTGGACAGGTGGGTAGATTACATTTAATTAAATGAATTTATGGTCTCCCAGCCCTATATTTTATCTTTGTAGAATATGGGAGAAAATATTGCAGCAAAGGACCATTCCTTGTCCTTAGGCAATAGTACTACTCAACTGGAAGATTATATACCAGTCTTCAGACCTGGGAAGTTACCCTTATTTCTATTTGCAGCTTTAGGGGCTCTGATATTTTTTAGGACTAGCTGCCTCACTGAGTGAGGGATTACCTTTATCACTCTCTCACATTTGATTAAATGTCAATACAAACCTGAATTTTTAGTTACAAAGTATTTACAGGTAAGAGCTAGAACTCTTAATTAAAACCATTCAATAGAATAACAGTCCTGTATAGGAAATCCTGTACAGGAACTACCCAGTTTTAATCCTTGAAATATTCTGGCCATATAAAGGACTGTTGTCCTCATTTTCATTTCTTAATGAGGACATAGTATTACAAGAAGACAGTCTTATCTCTGTATCCTTGGCCTCCCCCTACACCAACTATCTTTTTAAAAATTCACTTTATATAATGGATAATTTCTGACACTCACAAAAGTATAGAGAATAATATAACAAACCCTCATATAATCATCACTCAGCTTTGACAATTATAAACATTTTCCCAATGTTTCCTAATAGAAATCTTTGTGATATTAACATTCCAAAGTATTTTCTCTTCTTTCTGTTTGCTCTTATGTCATTTTACCTCCTGGAAAATGCATTTAGGTTAAGTCTTTTTTTTTTTCTTTTTTTTAATTTAATTTAATTTAATTTTTTTTTTGCCCGCACCCTTAGGTAAGTCTTAAAAATGGAAAAATTGAATTGTAGATGTCTTGATTTGTTATAATTCCTAGATAACTATGACACTTTGTGTACTGTCTTTGTATTCAGCCATTGAAGAAGCACGAAGACTCATTTCCACTGAAGATGCTTGTGGATGTGAAGCCACACTGGCATTCCAGGATAAGGTCAGCTCATATCTCCAGAGACTGAACACCAAACATATCCTTTCTGGAAGGTTTTCTGCTTCTGCTTGAAGCAAACCTAGATACTACAATTAAGCCAAACATTTTAGGACGTTCCACAGGCAAGTGCCTTATTTGTTAAGTTTTAAGACGAGCAGTAGTAACACATAACTTTTTTTTTTTTAAATTTAGAGTTCTTTTTTAATGGTTTAATAGACTGTTTTCACCATTCAATATTTACATGTAAAAGCTGCCTTTTTTTCCACTCGTGCTTTTCCATAACAGTATATACTCCTAATTGGGCTCTTACATAACAGATGGAGTGATTATGCTATGATTATTTAATATGGCCTTCTTAGTTCAGAATCTGTACGTGTACAGAACAAGTTAGCTGATTAACAGGGTGTGATATCTCAGATTATGCAGAGTCATACAATTTGGCTAGCCAAGTGGTCAAAAAGCAGATTTCAAAATGTAACATGGTACAGTCTCAGAAACTTTCAAAATCAGTTGTTTAGTCAAAGGAGTAACTCAGGAAAACTACTTTTTCTTAGAATAGCTCAAGTTAATAACTCTGTTATGATATACCTGAGGGTAGTAGAATTTTGATTGTGGTAAGTATAACTGAGGAGCATGCAGATACTTTTTTTTGGGGGGGTGTACAATTTTATAGGAATCAATTTCCAAGTTCTTCACACTTGCTTAAGGTGCTACTTGGAATCAGATGGCATTTCCTTTTCCCATCTCTCATTTCAGAATCACCATTCTCCTAACTTTACACTATAAAGTTGTAACTCTCACTTACCCTGAATCTACTAAGATGCATTTCTTAGAAAAGTAGAATCTCCAGAGAGCCAAAGGGACAATTAAACAATTCCTTTAATCAAGACTTCATAAACATTGCTCCCCTCATCCATCCCACTAAGAGATGGCTTTCCAATTAAATTTTATATGAGCAAAAACACTTAAAGACCACTGCAGGCCGGGCGTGGTGGCTCACGCCTGTAATCCTAGCACTCTGGGAGGCCGAGGCGGGTGGATCGCTCAAGGTCAGGAGTTCGAGACCAGCCTGAGCAAGAGCGAGACCCCGTCTCTACTAAAAAAAAAATAGAAAGAAATTATATGGACAACTAAAAATATATATACAGAAAAATTAGCCGGGCATAGTGGCGCATGCCTGTAGTCCCAGCTACTCGGGAGGCTGAGGCAGGAGGATCGCTTGAGCCCAGGAGTTTGAGGTTGCTGTGAGCTAGGCTGACGCCACGGCACTCACTCTAGCCTGGGCAACAAAGTGAGACTCTGTCTCAAAAAAAAAAAAAAAAAAAAGACCACTGCAATGGTCTAATTTTATCATGAGCTCTGAAGAACAGGATTTCTGAGTTTTAGATTAAATTAGGCTTTTGGTGAGAAAACAGTTTTGCTTTTTCTTCGCTTATAGGACATAATTTTTTTTTATCTTGTGTTGAAGTGTTTGAAAGCGTGTTTACATTTTTTAATGAGTAAAAATAAATGATGTTGGCCTTAACAACTAGCCACTGGATGACATTTTGAAGAAGTTGCAAATAAATGAATATGGACAAATACATCGTTGAATTGCTCAAATTTCTCATCCGGAAATGGGGACAACTTGGTGCATTTAGCACTCATTCTTTTGTATACTGTATCTCCAATGTTCCTGCTAATAATTTGCCATTACCTGTATAAATGCTTGAATATTACTGAATAAATAGTATGAGGATCTTCTGGAAAATAGTATCATTTTTCCAGTATCTTTATTTCCAAGGAAATAAATGCATAGATCCTTATTAAGAGCAAACTTTAGTGTCTCTAAGCTATGACTGTGAAATGGTTGGTAGAAAATAGAATGAAAGTTTAATGTTTCTTTATCTACTAATTGAGCCATTTAATTTTTAAATGTTTTTATTCATAAGATAACCGTATTCACAAAGGAAACTTTAGATCTATTTTCTCTTGATAGTATTTATAATATAAACCAATTATTACCGAGAGTGCAAATTGTACAAATTAAGTACACGCATAAAAAGTTCATTTAATTACATTGAGATAAATATAATTTAGAATTGTTTAAAACTTTCTGTTTTTTGCTTATTTTTTCTGGAGCATTATTGAAACTGTGATCAAAGGCTTATATGTAATAAACATATCTAAAAATAGTTAACATAGATCAAATTAACATCCATTCCATTTTTAATTCATTCTGGTCTTAGAAATGTACAACTAAAGAGCATAGTTGCAAATTTAGGTGTTAAACTTTTTACCAAGGACAAAAAATCCTAAGTTTACTTTATCATTTTGCTATAGGATCCAATTGATAAAAGCATATATTTATAAAATTGCTATTAATCAACAAAATCTAATGCTGCCTTTTTTAGTGTTAATGATAAACCTTTTTTCACTTATATATTTGATACATATAATTTTTTGTACCTTTAAAGCTTGTAACTTCTAGAACAAAACAGTCCTTTAAATTGTGTATTACTCATTTTTTTTTGGTTTGTATTGTCTTTGATATAATAAAAAAGTTATAATCTTTACATATTATTGTCATGCCTGTTTTTCTGGTGACTTATCAATTTTGTCTATTTAGCATATTTCCTTAAATTATACTGAATTAACAGTTATTTTGAATGTATAACGGTTTCTTGTCAAAAGACAGAATGTTGAGACTCTTCCTATAATTTAATCTTGTACTAAAATGTAAAATATAAGTTCAGGTTAAATAGGCTTCAATCAAGTATGTGGTAGAAGAGGGAATAATATAAAATGATCTAAATTTAGATAAAATAATGATGAGCTTTACATTAATACAAGCTTCTGAAAAGCAAACATAACCTACAGATACACTTAAAATATAAACTTTTTTTTTAAGGCAAGCATGAAAATGAGGTTTATTGAGGAGAGAAAGATAGGATTATAGAGCAAGAGCATGATATAGGTTTACAGAGTGTGATAACTATGCCACAGATGACAACCGGACCCATTGTCCCAGCAAAGGCAGAGCAAAAGGAAGGGAGCAAAAGGGGCCGGTTATGGTCTCAGTCTTGTTTTATAGTGCCCGGGATGGGACCTCCCTGTGGCTCAGACGAAAATATAAACTTCCAAGAAACAAAAAATAAATACAACAAGTCATACGTCATGTGAAACACTCACTGTTCTCAAAATTTTTGAAAGGGCATGACACAGAGCTACAGTATTATCTTCTAAACTTCTCTGAACACAGAATTAATAATAGATATTAGTATACCACAAGAAATGGTGGTATAGAAGGAATAAATGAGAGCTTATTTGCAAGAAAAAGGGAAAAGTATTTAAAGAGAGATGAGTTTTCAAGAGTGAGAAGATAATCAGTAACTAGCTTCAACTAATCACGCCTTGACCAGTTAACTGGAAGCTCCTGGCTCAGATAATACTAATTTGTTTCAGAGGTCCAGCATAGGGAGACTATGAGCAGGTGCCAATGTATCTTAGGTATTTACAGTTTAATGCTGAAAAAAGAGATACACAAACATTATCTGAATGGGATAAGGGTTAAGTTTGGAAAGAATTCCTCAGAGAGACCTGATTTGTGCCGTTTGCCCTAGGCACAACTGGCCTCTTAAGAGGGTAGGAACATCATGGAATCTATAAAACAGCCTTGGAAGCAGAGCCAGATGACATGCTGGGGCAAAGAAAGTATATTGGCTTGAAGCGGGGAGCTCCATAGTAAAGACATTTTAAGATTGAGGGAAGATCTCATTTTAGATGGAGTTTAGATTTTATAGGAAAGGCACTAGGGACTATTGTCAATTCTAGAATGTGCCGGGCAAGGCAACAGACCCAGGTAAAAAGATTTGAAGATTTTTTTTTGCCCGAGATGGGGAAAGACTCTAAGTGGGGAAATTGACTATTGATGCATAAATTACATGCTAGATTACACAAATCAACAGTGGTAGCAGCAGATTATGGTTAAAAGGAAAACCAGAAATAAACTAAAAAGTGGGTGAGACCAAATAATTTCATGAGAGTGGTTCTACTTGGATTTCTGCCCTATCTCTTAGGTTTTGGGACTTTGTAATTCTTAGGCATTCAAAAAAGACAAAGGAGAATGAAGAAAGAAATAAGGTAAAAAAAAAAAAAAAAAGGAGAATGTAAAAGTCGACCTCAGGCTAGTAAATACCAGTTTAAATATTTTAAAGTGGGAGGCAATTGTACGCTGTAACTAACCAAAGTTCAAACAAATTCCTTTAAAAGGACCTTGGAGCTGAGGGAACAGTTTAATTAAATTGTTAAAAGAAAATCTCCTACACTCACATTGCTCCAGAGTTCTCCAGTACCCAAAGGCACAAAGGAAGGTTTGAAAGATCTCAGAACTCACGTTTGCATTTTCATTTGGCCGACGGCGCCAGCTTACCAAAAACAGTAAATGACTTTTCCCTTTCAAAAATGTTGGGACTATGGGGCTTACAAAATACCAAATCATTGTGGCCTCACTTTGAATGGGCACCTCTCCTCCTTAGCTTATACTGACATGCGAGGCGCAGCTTCACCACGACCGCCCGAGGGTGCTGAGGGCGAGCGCACGGCTGGCAGTGGCGGGTCGCGGACTCGCCCCCAACAAAACCCAGCAAGGCAGTGAGGCCAGGACAGGCCGCGCCACAGCCCCGACCCTGCGCCCCGCAGTTCCCAAATGCCCATTGACGTCCGCGCAGGCGCACGACGCCCGGAGCGCCGCGCTGGGGTGTCACCGGAAGTGTCCCTAGGCGCCCCGGATGCGACCGGGAGGCGGCGGTTGCCAGGGCGACGGGAGCTTCTAAGAGCCCTGGTAGTCGCGACTGGAGATGTAGAAGCAGTTACCCGTTGAGGGCCTTGACGGCTGTGGCCATCCCGTTAGGTTCCCACGATGTTCTTCTACCTGAGCAAAAAAGTGAGTGTTCCAGGGGGCGGTGTCGCTCCTCCTCCATCCGCGCAGCCTGCGGGCGATTCCCGCATCCTTTCCGCGAAGCGAGGCGGCTTCATCCGGCCCTGATCGCGGCTTCGCCATCCCGCTGCCAACCTTCCCGCCTGGTCCAGCGTCGGACCACCTCCTGCGGGTTCCGGAGCTCTAGATAGTCCTTGGCGGAGCCTCTCGCCGAACTCTCCCTCTCCTGCCCCTGGCAAGGTCCTTTTGGGTGGCCAGCAGGACAGATCCCCACTTGCTACCCTGTCTTTCCTCCTCCCCCTGTTGTTGATCTACCTGACTTAAATTCTTTGGATCATCACAGGCCTCCGGCAAGAGAAAAGAAATAACAAAAGAGTAGCCTAAGCGTAGTGTAGGGAAAGGGAGTAGCGACTGCTGATAAGGATTTATACCTCGTTCCTCCCCTTACTTTTTAAAAATCCATCAGTTGGCACCCAGCACAGTCACTGCCCTCTTTTGTGCGCTTCTTTGCCAAATGGTAGAGCTCGGGGCAGTTCAGGGAACAATGTCAATTTTCATTAATAGCTCATTTTTTTCTGCAAGGCCCTCTGTTTTTCTTCTCGGAAGGTTTTCTTCAGCCTTCATCTCCTGTAGACTTACTTCCCAACTCCTTCCTGAAAAGTTGCTAGAGTGGCTGTGGTTGCTTTTACAGATTGCTATTCCCAATAACGTGAAGCTGAAATGTGTATCCTGGAACAAGGACCAAGGGTTCATAGCATGTGGTGGTGAAGATGGATTGCTGAAAGTTTTGAAATTAGAGACACAGACAGGTAAATGAATGCAGGCTCAAATGTTTGAAATTGCTAGAAAGTGGGCTGAGTCATTTGTTCAGTGAGATTTGCTCATGATATTTGTCATTGTGCAATTCTAATTATTTTAAGAGGGAAAAACCCTAAACATTTTGTGGAATTTTTCTGGGAGTATTTGTGCAATGAAGTTCAGAGAATGTTGCATGTAAACATCAGATGGCTTTTGCTGAAGTTATTGATGGAAAATGAAAAAGAATGAAGAATGAAACCAAGTCACTATGTTGTCTTGTGCCATGTCTAATTATTGTACCACATTATTAAGAGTCTAGTAAAAATAAATATTTCAGTAAGAAATCTTGGCAGATTATTTACAGGCCTATATCATCCTTTCTGCTTATCAGGTATGTTAATGATTATGTACCTAGTGCCCAAGAACAGAAAATGGGATATGTTTAATATTTTTGTCAATAGGGTTCTTGGCTTTGCAGCTTGATTTCTTTCTTTTTTAGTTCTCTGGAATCACAGCAAATAGTTTCATGTATCTTTAGCCTCCCTTCTATTGCTCTAGATGGGGGATCTAGATAAGGAAATTAGAGTTGGAATCTCAACTCTGCCGCAAGACTACTGAATGACTTTCAGCAACTAGGTGAATGTCTTTGGGTTTTAGTTTGTTCTGTTGTAAAATGAAGGGGGTTAAATTACATTACATTTTGGATCCCTTACAGCATTGCTTCTCCAATTGTATTAGGCATGAGAATCACTGGAAGAGGTCGTTAAAATAGATTTCTTGTTTCCACCTCCCAGAGTAGATCTGAGATGGGGCCTGAGAATTTGCATTTCTAGTGATGCTGGGTTGCTGGTCCTTATACCACACTTTGGCTAGTACTGCCTTACAACTTTGAATGTGGTATGAATTATAAATACTTATTGAGCATTTTCCATGTACTGTATGTTTAACCTTCACTATGTCATTTGACTTCACAATAATTTTGAGACCTAGATATTACAGATGAGAAAATTGATGTTCTGACCAGTTAATAACTAACCCAAGGTCACACAGCCAGTAAGGGACAGAGCTGGGATTTGAAACTAAGTTTGTCTCACTTTCAAGTACTTGTTTTTGACTACTACACGAAGGGCTCATGGATAGTCTAAGCAAAGAAGAGAGTAATTGTTTGATGTGCTTGGTTAATTATATGAAATAAAAAGGAGGTTTGGGAGATACTTAAGTACCAAAGTTTGGCTTCTGATGTTTTGTAATTTAATCTCTCAATGCTTTAGTTTTTTAAATTGTGTTAAAATAATTTTTTCTGTTATGTTTGTCAAATGTATGTATGTATTTGTATGTGCATATATATGTATATATACTTATTTTGCTTAGCATACATAGCAAATTTTATTATACTTACATTAAGAAATGTGGCTGGGCACAGTGGCTCATGCCTGTAATCCTAGCACTTTGGGAGGCCAAGGCAGGAGGATTGCTTGAGGCCAGGAGTTCATGACCAACCTGAGCAAAATAGTGAGACCACATTTCTCCAAAAAATAGAAATATGGCTGGGAGTGGTGGTGCATGCCTGTAGTCCCAGCTACTCGGGAGGCTGAGGTGGGAGGGTTGCTTGAGCCCGTGAGTTTGAGGTTGCAGTGAGCTATGATGATGCCACTGCACTCTAAAAAGAAATGCATTCATTTTGTTTAACATTGAAGACTTCTTTTTTAAACCTATTTCTTTTTCAGCTCTGTGCTTTTGATGAGCTGTGGTTAGAGTATTCTTTGAAATTTGGAACTTCATAATTATGAATCATGCTGAAAGAAATAAATATGAAAAATATGGCTAGGAGATTCTGACAAGATCAATATATTGTATTTAATAATAATCACGGTAATGCAGCAGATACCTCTAGTAACAATCACCAGATATTGGGTGCGTACTACATATCAAGCACTAGGTTGTGCTAAGGATGCAACATTGTATGTATATTGTTTTCTGGCTTAGCTACAATAGTATAGTACAACAGTCCTTGGTCTACATCAATAAATCACCCTCTGTGGCATAGTTTTTAATGACTATTTGCTTTTCCTGTTGCTACTGCCAAGACCTCAGTCCTCTCATGATTGTGAGAGGATATAGAGAGCCCTGGAAGCAAAAATTTGCATCAGAGAAAAAGTATTCAGGTCCCTGCAAGCCAGCTGTAGCTGTCTACACAGTTCTCTGGGAACTATAGGCAGTGAGAATGCCTCAATCTTCCAGGGTGCCCAGGACAACAAGGTTGACCAGAAATATAAGGTCAGGTGTCCATAGCTGTACCCAGGGATGTGTACATAGTCCTTTGTAGTCAGTCATTCACACAGAGAAGTAAGGCAGCCAGCTGATCCTGCCAGGGAGTCTGGAGAGCATGGTAGCATCTCAGAGTTCTATTATCTTTTAAGTGTTGCAAAAAGTCTTCTATATATTTTGATTCCAGGTTTCAAACTTACTGTGCAGCATATAACAGGAATTTCTTTTGGAATTGGGCTGCTAACAACTTCTATGGATGCAAACAACAGCATTATCAGCCAAAGTTTTCTAAGAGAAAGTTTCCAAAGATTTAGTGTGCTTGGTTACTGGTATTTGCAAGATCTTCTGTTCTCCTATGTTACACTTTTCATTCTCAGTTGCTTTATTACACCTTAATCTTTAAAAATCCTTCTTTGGAGTTTTGATGGACTTTGGGTTGTTGGACTTACTGATTTTATTATGAAATTCCTCTTCATGAGTTTGAAATGCTTTGTTTTATTGGTGCCTTCTTTCAGCAGGCCTTTTAAATCCAAGGGTTACTGGTATGAGCTTTTAGAAGACTTTTATCAGTATTACCTGATTTTTGTTCCCATACCAGTTTGGTTTCATTACCTTATTGGCTCTGTGGAGTGTAGTAATGTAACTGTATGGAATCTTGGGTTATTGCTGACTTTATTCTACCTTATTTAAAACTTCTGGCCTTTTTATGGACATCTGAGAACTTTCAGATGGGTTTTATGAATATTTTTGCATGATCAAGTTATTGACTTGCTGCCAGCAAGAAACATGTTCATATGTGGATGATATTTGTTCAGTATGTCAAGCTGAATTTCAGTTTTTTTTTTTTTTACTAAGACAGAAATTCTTTTGAGAATCAAGCTGAATTTCAAAGCCTATTCTTACATATCAGCACATATTTTGTCAAGAGTGCCTTACCCTATGGTTTAACAGAGAGAAAACATGTCCACCATGCAGAAATGTGATTTTAGACAAAATAAACAAAAGAGCTATTAATACTGAATATATCACACATTCAGACATATTAGGTCTTGTAAACCTTTTGGACTATATATCACTGATTTTACTTGGTTATAGTGACTATTGATAAGGCATTAGAATGGATTTTTCAGAGCTAGAAGTTAAGAAAAGTGTTTCCATCAAATATTTTTAGAATAAAGTTTAAGTGTGCTGTACAATTTTTAAAAAATTAAATGAGTGAAAGAACCTCATGTTAAAAAATTCATGTTCAACCTAATGTATATGTCAGCAGCATTCATCTTATCTTAGTTGCTTGACAGATTATTGCAGTGTTAAACTGTGCATGTGTATTCCTCTGACTGTTACCAAAACAATTACCAGCAACTGGATAATTAGAACTAGTGGTTTTTAGAGGAATCCCGGTATTTTTTTCTGACAGAATAAAGAATATTTTTTGTAATATTTTAAGATACTTATTGTCAGAAAATGGAGTTCTCTTTAGCATTGAGTTTTGTGATTCATATTCTCACAAACTCTTAAGATTTTTATACAATTTATATTTTTTAAATGAAAGTTTTAAATACTACTTTTTACGTGTAACAATCAGATTTTCTAAGTGAGGATTAATTTATTGAGATGGCATTTCAATATTATTCTCTGTAGGATGATTCGTAATCAAGGAGAATAAATAAATTTTTAAAAAGTCTTTTGTATTTTAGATAAAATCTAAAATTCTCATCATTTCCTCCAAAGACTTCATAATTTTCCCTATGACTGTTACTCTGGCCTCATCTTAGGCCATTTTCCCCCTTGTTCATCCACATAGGCCTTCTTTACATTTGTGAAAGGCCCTAAACATCTACCTCAGAGCCTTTGTGCTTGTGTTTCCTAGCCTGGAATACGCCCTCTCTTTCCCCACCTCGCCTAACCATCTCTAGTTTATCCCCCAGTCTCAGCTTAAATAGCATTTCTTCAGAAAATCTTCTCTGCTTCTCTCTCCAATCTAATTTAAGCTCCTTTGTTACTGTATCTTACCACAAGCTTTCCAAGGGGAAAGAGGAAATGACTGTTTTGTTCATCATTTTTTTACCCAGAACCTTTTATAGTGCATAGCACAGTATACACATTCAATAAATATTTGTTGAATGAATGAATAAGTTAATGAGTGAATATGAGAGTCTGAAAAATCTAGTAAAAACCCATTTCCAAAGTGTTTGCTGTTTGATCCCTCAAAGCTGTAGTGTTACCAATCTGTATACCATAAACATTTCTCCTTTTTTTTTTTTTTTGACGTGGGATCTTGCTATATCGCTCAGGCTGGTCTCAAACTCCGGGGCTCAAGTGATTGATCCTCCTCTTGCCTCAGCCTTCTGAGTAGCTGGGACATAAACATTTTTATTTGTGATTTTTTTGGGAAGGAATAAGAAGCAATGATGATTATCAATATATTTAATACATGAGTAGACAATGTTCTTTTATGCATTTTGCTTCATTTTACCAGAATAATATCTTTGCAAGGGATGGATATGTATTATTGTTCATGTTTGTACCAGGAGAAAAATAGATCAGAATGAGGCATACTTAAAAATTTTTTTTTAATACCTGCCAGGAATACAAAAAACCCAAGAAATGTCAAAAATCTTATAATCTTTCTCTTTTATGTATTTATCATAGTGATTTGTTTGTTTTGTTTTAGAGGATACCAAATTGAGGGGTCTTGCAGCCCCTAGTAGCCTTTCTATGAATCAGAATCTTGAAGGTCATAGTGGTAAGTCATGTAATTTCTTTTAAATTATGTTTGAGTGCATTTAGGCATTTAGAAACCATCTACTTAATGCAGAAATGTCAACATTTTAAATAATGATAATATTTAAAGTACAGATGCTCCTTGACTTACGATGGGGTTACGTCCCAATAAACCCATTGTAAGTCGAAAGTGCATTTAATACATTCAACCTACTGAGCATCATAGCTTAGCCTAGCTTACATTAAGTATGTGAGAATACTTACATTAGCCTATAGTTGGGCAAAATCAGATGACACAAAGCCTATTTTATAATAAAGTATTGAACATCTCATATTATTTATTGAATTCTCTACTGAAAGTAAGAAACAGAATGGTTGCCATGGGTATGTGAAGTATAGTTTCTACTGAATGTGCATTGTATATACACCATCATAAAGTCAAACCATCCTAAATTGAGGACTGTTTGTAATCATTTCTATTGAGCCAGTTAACATGACCTAGAATCATTCAACAACTTTAACAGGATTAAACAACATCTTAAATAAATCTGAAAAACATAGCTTTTATTTTATATATTAAAAAATACTGTTATCTGTTTATAGAGGTTTCTATTTATAATCCTTTTTTAGACTCTGTCCTATGATTCCAGATTAAAGAAGACTAAAGAGACATAACAATTGAATGCACTGTGCGATCCTAGATTGTATCTTGGAATAAGAAAAACAAGTATCTATAAAATGACATTATTTGGACAATTGATAACATTTGAATACAGACTATGAGTTAGATAATAATATTGTATCAATGTTAAATTTCCTAATTTGTAATATGGTTTGAAAGAGAATGTCCTTGTTCTTAGGAAATATACATTAAAGTATTTAGGGATAAAAAATGAAAAGAAATCTATTATTTATATAACCTAGAGTTTTAAGATATGTTTATGACTGTGTTACTAATGGAATGGAAAATAGTGAGAGGAAGGAGAGAGATTATGGGACATATCAACAAATAACAAGAAACCCAGATTACCAAGTACTTAGTATGTTGTCCTTTGGACATCGTTTTTTTGGGAGTAAGGCCAATTGGGTAAATCATGCTTACATTTGTTTCTGTCATCAGATATATGGCAGCTCTTGGAACTGGCCATGATAGGCACCTTTGTTGGCATGAAATATTGGGATAGATATGAAAAATAGTATTATGCATTGTTATAGAAAATTAGTGATATCAGTAACTGTGTCTTATGAATATTTTTAAGTAATATTGAAGACTGTTTAGTTGCATAGGAACTGTATTGATTTTATTGTGCTCTTGGTGTTTATGTATATAAAAATATAAATTTGAAATTAATTGTAGCCTTTTTAAAGTATCTAAACTGTTTAATAATGTTCTAGGTTCTGTTCAAGTTGTAATATGGAATGAACAGTATCAGAAGTTGACTACCAGTGATCAAAATGGGCTTATCATTGTGTGGATGTTATATAAAGGTATGCTGGGAGAGCTTTTTTTTTTTTTTTTTTTGAGACAGAGTCTCACTCTGTTGCCCGGGCTAGAGTGAGTGCCATGGCGTCAGTCTAGCTCACAGCAACCTCAAACTCCTGGGCTTAAGCGATCCTACTGCCTCAGCCTCCCGAGTAGCTGGGACTACAGACATGCGCCACCATGCCCGGGTAATTTTTTGTATATATATATTTTAGTTGTCCATATAATTTCTTTCTATTTTTAGTAGAGACGGGGGTCTCACTCTTGTTCAGGCTGGTCTCGAACTCCTGACCTCGAGCGATCCACCCGCCTCGGCCTCCCAGAGTGCTAGGATTACAGGCGTGAGCCACCGCGCCCGGCCGAGAGCTTATTTAATCTTTCACAAATTGGAGTCTAGAACACAGTATTTGGATGGGAAAATAACATCTCTGAAATAGACTCCTTTTACCCAGCAACAGGAATTCATCCTGACTGCACAGCGATGATATTTCTGGATTCATTACTGCCTGCTTTTCACTTTGAACTGCGACCCTCTGAACTGTGACCTTGTATTAAGAAAGTAAATTAAGTGACTGTTGGTTATCTCCAAAATGAACGTAGAGTCTTGGCAAAAGAATAGTTTCTACTTGAATAGTTTCTACTTTCCCCCCAGATTTCCAATAAGAATTAGTTCCTATGTGGTCATTGGCTAGAGTTAGCTCAGTAGCTAAAAACACATTTAGTAAGAAGTCAAAGGCAATAATTCATTTCCTATATTGGACAGCTCTAAGTGGCTCACAATTTGTGCCTCTTGTCCACAAGAGAGTACTCAAGAGAGGGTGAAGGAGGGATTAACTTGGATGCATCACTTTTACCGGAAAAACAACTCATAATACATATTCTCCTGAGGCTGGCCTTAGTCATTATCTTCAAAAGGGATACCTTAGTTCATGTATGCTGTTTTGAAAAGGTTCCGAGTATACCATTTGAAAATTCTTCATTAAAAAATATACTGTAATACTTGAATTTTTAAAAATGTTTGTGTGTGTGTACCTGTAGGGGGTAGAATGTGAAAGTACAGCAGATTAGAGTAAACATTGTTTGTTACCAAGGTAATTCTTCTTTGGGCTTCAGTCCTGATTTTAATACCCTACTCTGACTAGTTATTCCAAATTACATGATTATTTGCTTGGCTGCAGGCCAGACTTCTTTATATCAGAATGTAGTAAAGCCTTTTAAGAAAAACAAAAACAAAATTGCCTGTTTTTTTGCCTTTAATTTGGTTATACTACAATACAAGTCACATCTCACTCCAACCCTGCATACAACTAGAATGTTAGTGATGTGATATCACTAATGTAATAGGAACTTTTAAAGAATTTTTTCAAGCAGACTTAAACTAATATGCATTATTTAATATGCATGGAATTAATCATTGCAGAGTTTATGTATACATACAAAGTTGTTGTTATTCTGGGGCTTTTTTTTTTTTTTGGTTATTACTGAAGTGTGTTGTTCAAGTGGACAAAGTTAAGCTTTCAGAAAACTCAGTTGTTTGGGCCCTGCAAAAGCAAATGAAGTTTATTTTTTAATTGAAAGAAAGAGAGAGGGAAATAAAAAAGAACAAAAGAAAAAAGATGGACATTTACTATGTTTTCTGTGATAATCTTTTCAGCAGTTATTGGTTAGGGCCCAAGTTAATTTTTCATTGCATTTATGTTGGATTTGAAGATTTTATAGTTTGATGTTTCAGATTGCAGAAAACATTGCAATTATTTGTCCTACAAGTGTACTTTATGGAATGCTTTCAACTCTTAAACACCTTTTAATTGATGTGAAAGTTTTGACTTGTAATTTTTTTGATTTGTGAAAATAGGCTCTTGGTATGAAGAGATGATCAACAATCGAAATAAGTCAGTGGTTAGAAGTATGAGCTGGAATGCTGACGGACAGAAGATCTGCATTGTATACGAAGATGGGGCTGTGATAGTTGGTTCGGTGGATGGTAATGCATTGATTGGACGTAGAACTAAGATCAACATCTAGCTGATATTTTTTATCTTTAGAAATTGAAGTTAATGATCCTATGTTAGCATTCTAATTGAAAAATAGACATAAAAAGAGAAAACAGTTGATATACAATTTGATGACATTCAAGAACCACCTTTTGGTTCTAACCATTTGTTTTTAAGTATATGCAAGAAAAAAATTCTATTTTTCGATTGTCTACAGTGGTACTGAAAAAAGTGAATTAATTTTTCAGCATTATTTTAAATATGTCTTCCTAATTATATAATTTATCTTTATTCTGGTTAGACTGTATAAATATGTAGATTTTAGTTTCAAGAAGTGTATGGAATTACAACAATCTGTGGTCATTTTTAGTAGAACTGAACATGTCATTGTTGGTTGTATTTTATAGCCTTAAAACCCGTGTTTTTCAAATTCTAGTGCATAGGTAAAACTGGATCTTCTGAGACTCTACACCTTTGTTTTAATTTGAAACTCTATCCATAGAGAAATAATTTATTTTAAAATTATTTTCATTTGTGTGTATATGTAACTTCATGTATTCAACAAATGTTTCTGAGTGCTTGTAAAGCAACAGCTACAGTTTTAGGAACCAAGAGTAAAACAGTGAAAGACATTCCAGACCTAGATCAGGAGAGATAATAACCAAGCAATTACAATACCCTGTGATAAGCGCTAAGACAGGGAAAATTCAGGAACATGTAGAAGTACCATCTAATGCAGACTTGAAGGGAAGGCTTCCTGGAGGAAGTGATGTCTATGCTGAGGCATTAGCCACAAGGTAGGTTGATGTATAGACTGTCTCAGGCCTAAGAAATAGCATTCAAGGAGGTCCAGATGAGTTGAACTTAGATAGTCATGTTTGGGCCATTGAAAAAAGTTGATTATCAGTCAGTAGAGTATACTACTGAGGGTGAAAAGTAGTATGTAATAAAACTAGAGAGATAAACAGAGGACAGATCATGCAGATCATAAATTATATTAAGGAGTCTGGGCTTAACTCTAAGAGCATTATGAAGCCAGTGAAGGATTTTAAGAATGGGAGCAATGTGGTAAGATTTGTTATTTAGAAACAGTTCTGTGACTGCAGTATGAAAATGGTGAAAGGAAAAGAAGATAGTGAGCAGGTATATTAGTTAGGAAATTGCTGTGGCAATTCAGGTAAGAGATGATGGTGGATGGAACCCTGCTTCAGGGTATTGACAAAGGAATGAAAGTGAGTGGCTTCTAGAATGGATAGGACCTCATTATTGATTGGATTGGACATGAGGGGATGGAAGTGCCTAGGGCGATATCCAGATTTTTAGCTTTCGCAACTGGATGGATGATAATGCCTTTCATTGAAATAGGGAATGTGGAGAAAGACTGGTTTTGAGGGAATATTTCTATTTTGGACATGTTGATTTTGTCAACAAAATGGATGACGATAGGCCATCCAAGTAAACATATCCAGACCATAGTTTGTTATATGTTTGTACCTCAGAAATATATGTACTGAATGCAAAATTTTGGGAGCCGCCAGCATATGCATGGTAACTTAAACCATTGGAATAGATGAAGAAACCTAAGGGCCATCTGTGGAGTTAAGAATCAGCAACATTTAAGGAATGAGCAGAAGAAGAGATTTCACAAAGGATACTGAAAAGTAGAAGTCTGGAGATGAATGAGTCTGTGGGCTCATGGAAGCCAAGAGAATCTCAAGAAGGAAGGGATGGTCAAAAAAGAAGAAAGAGAATTGTCAGTTGGCTTTAGCAACAGGCCATTAGTGACCTCCACGAAGGCAGTTTCAGTGGAGTTGGGGGGCGGGAGCCAGATTGGGATGGGGTAAGGGTTGAGTAGGAATCCAGGAAGTGGAGACTGCAGGAAGTGGAGGTTCTTGCGTGAAGTCTGGTTGGCAGAAGTAGGGTGGTAGCTAGAGGGGGAATTTAGAATTAAGGGAAGTGGTTTTTGTTTTATTGTGTTTTGTTTGTTTTTATCTGAGGCCATGAATAGATCTGTGTGCGTTTAAATGCTTATAAAAAGGGGCTTGGAGAGGAGTTTAATGAAAATGAGAATGGTCAATAGAGGGAGATCTTTGCAAAGCTCGGAAGGGATTAGATCAGAGACTAGGTGGAAGTATTAACTTTGGATATGGGTCTGGTTGGGAGATAACCTCTTTTTTTCTATTGGGGGTAAAGCAGAAGGTGTAATTGAGGTGTAATTATGTTCTGAATGTTAGAAGGTGGGACTGAGGAATTTCTTTTTTGGGAGCTTTTATTTTCTTTGCAAAGTAGAAGATGGGCTCGTCTGCTAATTGAGAGTGAGATCCTGTGTCAGAGTTTAGAATAAAGGGGACAGAGTTTGAAACAGCTGCTATTTCAAGTGTCTCTTCAGGTGTTTGGCACATACAGGTGCTCAATAAATATTTATTGATCAAATAAGTTGAATGAATGCATGAATGCCATGAACAATGTGAGAGCTCTATAGGAAAACAAAGATTTTGAAAGCAGTAGTTAGAGGATCATGAGTTTGAACTTTTAATAATTATGTTTATGTTTCATTTTAGGGAATCGTATTTGGGGAAAAGACCTGAAGGGTATACAGCTATGCCATGTAGCATGGTCTGCGGATAGTAAAATCTTACTTTTTGGAATGGCAAATGGGGAAATACACATTTATGATAATCAAGGGAATTTTATAGTGAGTATATGTGTTTACTGATTTTATTTACATAATTTTATATGATTATTATACATATCATTCATATTTTATATACATTTATTTGTTATGATGGTTTGTGTAATCAAAGTCTTCAGGTTTTTTCTTTTTTCCAATCATCTATATTTTTTTTAATTATAAAAAAGTCTTGGTTTCTTCAAGGCAAATTAATGCAGTGTGTTAGAGTGTAGCTTTTAGTTCTGATTTTCTGGTACCTGGAAACGACAAGATGTCAGTGCATTGAAGCAGAGGAATAATGAGTAGGATGATGTGTAGTTTAGGCTTTGTGAGTGTCTTCTAGTACCTGAAGCCAAAGTTTACATGCGGTTACCAAAGATATTTTTTTAGCAAGATACAAAACGTTGTTTGTAAAAAGAATGGAAGACTTAAACAGTAGGAGAGAAAAATCAATTCTTGGAAAGAAGGATAATTATAATAGGCTTGGGTAGTATAATCTGGAGGAAAAATTCTGGCTTTGTAAGATTTAGCTATAATAGATCTCTAATTTACTGATGGGGCATTTTTGTTTTTAATAAGGGTTAATGACATTAAATAAATCCACTAACTGGTAGAAGTAAAATAGCTAACTTTTTAATGACACTTTGCTATTTTCAAAGTACTTTTATATATTTCTTTTCATTTGAGTCTCATAAAAACTCTATGAATGCCTTTTTTTTTTTTTTTTTTTTTTGAGACAGAGTGTCGCTTTGTTGCCCTGGCTAGAGTGAGTGCCATGGCGTCAGCCTAGCTCACAGCAACCTCAAACTCCTGGGCTCAAGCAATCCTACTACTGCCTCAGCCTCCCGAGTAGCTGGGACTACAGGCATGCACCACCATGCCCGGCTAATTTTTTCTCTATATATTTTAGTTGTCCATATAATTTCTTTCTATTTTTAGTAGAGACGGGGTCTCGCTCTTGCTCAGGCTGGTCTAGAACTCCTGACCTTGAGCGATCCACCCGCCTCGGCCTCCCAGAGTGCTAGGATTACAGGCGTGAGCCACCGTGCCTGGCCTATGAATGCCTTTTTATCCTCATTTTACATGTGGGAAAAATGGAGACTTAGGTGAAGTGATTTGTCCGAGGTCGGGATGCCATTAAGGGATTAAGCTTGCACTTGCAACCAGATTTTTAAATCCAACTTTCAGTGTCCTTTCTACAATACTGTATTCATGCTGATCTGTTTTAAAATGGAAAATATTAAACATAACCAATTTTATTTAGATGAAAATGAAACTGAATTGTTTGGTGAACGTCACTGGAGCCATCAGTATTGCTGGAATTCACTGGTACCATGGCACAGAAGGCTACGTGGAGCCTGACTGCCCTTGCCTTGCTATTTGTTTTGACAACGGAAGATGCCAAATAATGAGACATGAGACTGACCAAAGTAAGTACTTTTTCTGTTGTTTTAAAATGTGGAACATTTAAAAAAAATATTTAAAAATTGTTCTTAAGGTTATAAAGTTCTCTAGGCTAAGTATTTTCCCACAGTGACCTCATTTTTCCCTTTTTGACTAGATCCGGTTTTGATTGATACTGGCATGTACGTAGTAGGTATCCAGTGGAACCACATTGGCAGCGTGTTGGCTGTGGCGGGCTCCCAGAAGGTGGTCATGCAGGAGAAAGACATAAACACTGTGCAGTTCTACACTCCATTTGGTGAGGTAAACGTGTTAAAGTTTTATCGTCTTTCTTTCCAAATAAGTGTGCAGTGAGTGAGGTAGGGGAAAAAACAATGGAGGAAAAGGTATAAACTTGTCACATTTTCTTTTAGGGACATTTTGAGTAATAATGATGGCATATCAAGTGTATGTTTCAATAACATCTTTATATTATAAGTCATTGTTGTATTTTATCATGGAATTTATTTTATGACCTTCTAATTTTATAATTATAAAATGAAATGTTACAGTTTTATACATTTGGAAAACCAGAAGTTTGACATAAGACTAGTTATTTAGAGTATTTTCTCTGTGATCTGAACGCGTGTCTCTTTTCACAGCTGGCTTTTGAATGGTTTTTAGTGTAATGTAGTTGTTTCAGATGAATTTTTCTGATTTTTGATGTGATATTTTAAATGTGCTTAGATACTAAACATGCATAGTTGTATGTCCTTCCTCCACACTTCTGTCTTAATTTGTTACAGAGTAATCAATCATTTGAAGAAAACTTGTCTTAGTAATCAATCTTAGGTGATGCTACATTAAAATATAAGCATTGTTTTCATAAATGCACATACAGGTATTCTACTTAAATTTAATTTTAAAAGAGAATTTTCTGAAGTAGCATTGGAAAACGTCAAGTACAAGAATTAATAAATTGTGAATTTTAAAGAATTTTGAAAGTGAGAGGTTATTAATAACTAAGGTTAATGTATTTTTGCATATCTGATTTTCTAACCCGATACTATATTTTATCCCATGTGGATACCCTGTTGGTTTTTATAAATTCACCAAAGACTATAGTAATAAGTATTTTTGGCTGCATAAAAGCCTGTACTAGTTGTTTTAATATTTTTATATTAATATTTTTATGTATTTTAATAATTTCTGTAAAGGTAAGAAATGGTGTTGTCTGATGCTTTTAAATCAGTATCTCATAGTTACCCAACAGAATGTACTGTAGAGAGTAGGTGCTCTCTATACATTGTCAGCCAACATTTCTGGTAGATATAAAGGCTAAGGAAAACCAAATGCATAGTTTTCAAGGTTCCTAAATAATTAAAAATACGAATTCTATTTATTTTTATGTTTATAGCCTCCTTTTTGATTCATGTTCTTTATTGGTTATTTTTGTTGGTCACCATTGGCTTATTTATCGTTATGTTGCTTTATCTGTTTATTTTCATTAGTTCAGCCTTCTCCAAGTAGAAAAACATGAGTTCTAAAGCCTATTTGTTGTATCTTGCAAAACAGTGTGTTAAATGTTAAACTGAAAACTGTAAGTGGGTTTTGGTTCAGTTATAATTAAAAGTGTCTAGCTTAGTTCCTCAGGGCATATTAGCCACTTAATATTTTTTGAGTGAGTGAATATTTGGGGAATTTATTTTTGTTTTTTTTTGTATTTTGCATCTATATTATGTTAAAACAGGTAAGATAACTTGGGAATTATGTAAGGATTTTAAACTGAAGAAAACCTCAGGGAAGAACGTGCTTTTGATTCTGAGGGCTGAGATCTCTCCTTGCACTGTGGTCTTAGCCAGGGTAGGAGATAACAGAGCATGGATTTGTAGTCAGGTTCACCTGGCTTTGAACTCTGTTTCCACAGTGTAGTTTGATTTAGAGAAGTTATTTAACCCCTGAGATTGAGTTTACTTATTTTCTGAAGTAAAAGTAATACCTCATGGTACTGTGGTGCAGATTAGAGGAGATAGCAATTAGGAAATGCCTGCCGCGGTGCCTGGCACTTAGTGAATGCTTACTAAAAGCCAGTTTTCTTTCCTTGCTGTTGCCACCACCTGGCTGATTTGCAGTAGGAGATGGCCTTATTCTCCTCCCACTGTGGATGTGAGAGCTTGCTTATTCCCATTTGGTCTTATATAGGCAGTAAGACAGATTGGACCCTGTTAGGTTAAAACTTTTTTTTTTTTTCCCATTGGTTTCCCTGGCAAAATGGAGTTTAATACATTTGTCTTAGTCCATTATGTGCTGCAATAATATAGTAACACAGACTAGATAATTTATAATGAACAGAAATTTATTGGCTCACAGTTCTGGAGGCTGAGAAGCCCAATATCAAGGCACTGGCATCTGGTGAAGGCCCTCTTGCTGTGTCATCACATGGTGTAAGGCAGAAGGGCAAAGAGAGGACAAGAGAGAGACAAGAGGGGACCAAACTTGCCCTTTTATAATGGCAGCAATCCCATCTAATCACTTCTTAAAGGTCCCACCTCTTAATACTGTTACAATGGCAATTAAATGTCAACATGAATTTCAGAGGGGACAAACATTCAAACCATAGCAACATTTAATTTGACTTTAGAGCATACCTACTTAAGAACAAAGGATGCTAGTATAATTTATTGAAATTCTTGGGGTAATACTGTTCTGTCAAATGAGAAGTATAGATTAAAAATATTTATCTTTTTATGGCTAGATTAAAAAAGTGTATTCATTTATTTACTCATTAATTCAGTAATAACATGTACTGTGTTAGTATATGAAGAAGTTAATTTGAATGTACAGTACCCTTACTTACTTACCAAATATTTATTGAATACCTGTTTACCAAGTAATCTATTATGGGATAGGGAAATAAATGTAAATATGATGCAGTTAGTGCTCTAAGAAGCTCACTGTCTAGTTTTCTGGAACTGTAGAGGGAAGGAGGAAGGCATGACTCATTAGCGAAGCAATATTTAAGTTGTATCTTAAAGGATGAAGGTCCAGGAGGACAAGGACCAGTGAGGACAGAGGAGATGTGGAGGAAAGGAGAGGAGGTTCAGGCAGAAAGGATATTGTATGGTCCAAAGGTATGGAGGCACCGTGATTGCTTCATGAACAGGCACATAGTACTTATGGCTAAACAGTGGGGGATTAAGCCAAAGAATGTAGTTTTGGGCCAGGTGGGAAAAAGGCATTGTGTGCTGTGCTAAAGAATGCGATGGTGGGGGGAGCTATTGATTTTTAAAAAATTATTTAACTTTTTTTTTAAACCAAGGTAGGATATGATCAGATTTGTGTTCCAGAAAGATAATTGTGACAGTGTAGTAGAGACTGAATTGGGTGCATGAATAGAGGGTGGGAATAAGAAAAGAGATGAAAGGTAAGAATTGAAGTTAGGATGCTAATACTATAGTTCAGTCAAGAAAAAAGGTAATTTCCAGGTGCGGTGGCATGTGCCTGTAGTCCCAGCCACTTAGGAGGCTGAGGTGGGAGGATTGCTTGAGCCTAGGAGTTCTGGACTGTAGCGTACTATGCCAGTCAGGTGTCTGCACTAAGTTTGGCATCAATATGGTGACCTCCTAGGAGTGGGGGACCACCAGGTTGCCTAAGGATAGGTGAGCCAGCCCTGATTGGAAACAGAGAAGGTAAAACTCCTGTGCTGATCGGTAGTGGGCATAGCCACTGCACTCCCACCTGGGCAACATAGCGAGATCCCATCTCTAAAAAAAATGTAAAAAGATAATTATGGAGAGTAGAAAGGAGGAAAAGCAACAGGACTTGGTGGCTGGTTGGTTGTAGGGGGTGGAAGAGAAAGGCAAGACATCAGGGTTGAGTTTACTATTAATGATACAATATTTCATTGATTCTTAAGTATAATTTTTTACAACTCTAAAATTGGGGTGTATCTTATAATCAAAGTTATCATATTTTGATTAGCAGTGTATTTTTTCTTTCCTTAGTTGTAGATAAAAATAAAGATGCATATTTTAATCTATGCCATCTTAAATTTGATGAAATTTGATATTGATTTTTTTGGATATAGTTTATAACTTTCTCTTATCATATGCATGTTTTTCATTACAAAAATTCAAGGAAGATGATTTTAAAATAAGTAGGAACCTTTCACAAAATAATTTTCATATCACTTTTGATCTCTGTAAAGTGATTAGTGCTAATTTGTATTTGAGTTAATAGATATTTTAGGTTAAATGCAATTTTTTTTTCAGCATCTGGGTACTTTGAAAGTTCCTGGAAAGCAAATGTCTGGACTGTCTTGGGAGGGAGGTGGACTGAAAATTGCACTAGCTGTTGATTCCTTTATATATTTTGCAAATATTCGACCTAATTATAAGGTGAGTATTAAGAGCAGTAGTAAAATAAACAGTGTTTTTTACTAAATAACTTTGTTATAGCTCAAAGTATATTCAAAGCTGTTTTGTTTTAGAAACCAGCAGAAAGGAGGCTTTTTTATGTGAAGACCTTAGAACTAGTAAACTTTTCTAGAATATTCTATATAGTTAGTAAAATTACTCATGAGTCAGGATCTCAGCAGGAAACAGATGGCACACTCAAAGGAGTACTAAAGAGAGATTTATAAAGGGCTTATTACGGAGGTGTGGGAAGGGTTAAAGGGAACAGCAAGGGATGCTAAAGCAAGCACCCAGGGACTGGCAGCAGTGACAAGCCTTCACCACCAGCCCTGGGCCTGAAGGGGCAAGGCAAAGGAGTAAGGTTCCTGGAACCCATGAGAACTGTGGCTGTAGTAGCAAATACGATCATAATAATGTTGACATTGAATATTGATTTATTCAAAATTACATATATATGTTGTGAGAGTTAGACAGAAGGGAAAGCTGTAAGAGTGTAAGTTCTGTAATCAATAGATAATGTGATATGGAGATAAATACCAGAACAGCTACAGCTAAAAGAGTTGTACACAGCTATTCCTAATTTGAAATTGGGCCAGGGGTCTGTGTTTTGTTTTTGTTTGTTTTAAATAAGCCAGACACAATTATTTGACTATAAACTATGTACATATGTTACTCTGATAAAAACAAATATAAAAACTATGGATGGGGGGGAAAAAAGGCAAAGCAACTATTTTTGAATTTTGTGTTGGGGACCCAGAATTTAAATTTTTGGCAGGGATTGCTCTCCTGTTGTTCTCCACAGCAGTTAGTATTGACTATTGAAAATTTTCTTCATTGAAGTTTAAATCTTACAAACTAATAACTTAGACAAACTGAATTTAGTTTTGTAGCACATTCTTTTATAAATGCTTTATTACTTTCAAATATTTTTGTTATTTTTGTGAGAAAAGACTTTAAGCTGAAGGTTGAATCCTGTCTTTTATTTCTGAAGAATATATTTTATCAGCACTGATAAATCACATATCTTCAGTATTTCTAGAGTAAAAGTAAAATATGATTTTTCTTTCCCAATGCTAAATATTCCTTCTCCCTTTCTCCTTTCCTCCCTTCTTTCCTCCTTCCATTGCTTTCCTTTCCTCTTTCCTTTCTTCCCAGTGGGGTTATTGCTCAAATACTGTAGTTTATGCGTATACCAGATCTGATCGTCCAGAGTATTGTGTTGTCTTTTGGGATACAAAAAACAATGAGAAATATGTTAAATATGTGAAGAGTCTCATTTCTATTACTACCTGTGGTGATTTCTGCATTTTGGCTACAAAAGCTGATGAAAATCATCCTCAGGTAAGTGTTCCTTGATATCTTGAGATTCGGATGGGTTAACTACTTGGCAGAATTGGGATATAATTATTTAGTTTTTTAAGCATGGTGTCTGTACTGGTAAGTACAGCAAAGTATTGGGTCCATTGGCTATGTCTGTCTAGACTTGCTCTGGAAAGCTTTGTGACTGCACTGGTTCTGTGTGCCCTGATTTTTTTCTCCGATCAGCTAATCATTGGCAGTTTATATTGACCAGTTCAGTACTGGAGGTTTTTGTCCTTTATAATCCTTTTTGAATCTAAAATTCTGTTAGAAAAAATGAATATTCAGATGTCTAGTATATATAAATCCTGAAAAAATTATGTAACAATGACCATTTATAACAGTTGAGTAGCTTTTGTCCTTGAGAAATTTACTTTTATTTGGAGTTATATTGCTTTAAAAATCAATGTGTCATAGCATAAAATAAATAATATAAACATATGTTTTTAAAAGTATACTAACAATCTAAATATTTGCAGAAGTATGTAAATATTTCAGAAAAGGACTACCAATATCTGGCTTTCTTATAAATTATTTTATCCCATTAAGAAGTATGGTTTTTGGTTAAAGGTGTTCATTTGAACAGCCACATTTGACTTTGTTCTTTCCTGAAAGAACAGTATTTTTTTAAAAAGTTATAAGCCCATAGGGACCAAAAAAGGAAAGGAAATGGCAACAAAATTTTGTAGGTTAGACAGTAGCTGGATTAGTGGTAATTACCTTAGCAGACCTAAGAAAGCTGAATCATAGGCCATTCATGGAGAAAACAAAGAGGCAACCAGTTTACATCACAGAATCCCAGCAAGGCACAGGACTTGGGGCTACTTGGGGCGGGGAAAGAAACAAACATAAAAGCAATTTCGAAATACCAGAGATTATGCAAGAAGGAGAAAACATAAAAAAAAAGGCACATAAAGAAGCAGATCCCCAGATCTCTTCCCCTATCCTGACCCCACAGGCAGCTGCCCTTCTACCACGTATTAAGACTGGGGTTTACTCTTGAAGAGGATCAAAAAGTCCCTGCACTGAAGGGCACCAAGCATAGCAGATGGTGGGATATCTCTGCTGAAAAGAAGACAATTAAATTAAACGTTTGATACTCAATTTACCCCCAGTGTCCTTTTTCCTCTTGGTTTCCAGAAAACTGGCAGCCAAGCATTGAGCTTTGAGATAAGGGATTAGACGAGTTGTCTTGGGAGAAGACCCGTTCAAGAGAACAGACCTCTAAAGATACCGAGGAGGCGGCCTTCCCCATCACCTTACAGTAAAGACCCCCCAAACAGCTTTTTAGTGTCTTTTAAGTTCAAGCAGCTACACAAAAATTGTCAGACATTTGAGGGAAGCATTCAGTTTAACAGACACCTAAAATAAACTCAAGTAGAAAATAACTTGGAGGAAACAGAGACTATGCAGGGAGAATGCTTCTTTAAAAAACATCACTTCAAAAGAACTGCTAATATTACCTTCAGAGAGTTAAGAGGAATTACATCCATAAAGTAGAAGGATATTATAGAAAAGGAAGTTTTTGGAAATTACAAATATAGTAACAGTGAAAACTTTGGCAGGAGGGTTAGAAGATAAAATGAAGGAAAATGCCTATAAAGTGGAGCAAAAAGACAAGGAAGTGGAAAAGAGGAGTGAAAAAATAAGAAAATTAGAGAACCAATCATGGAAGTTTTAGCACTTGAATAATATTTCTAAAAAAAAGTGAACAGGCAAAATGGAGAGGAGTAAATCTATAAAAAAAAAAAATCCAAGAAAGTGACCCTGAGGTTCTAGATTGGAAGTGCCTAGCTCAGTGAATAAACATATTTTCATATCAAGGCACATCATTGTGGAATTTCAGAGCAGTGGGGAGAAAAAAAAAGACTCTATAAGATTTCAGAGAGGAAAACAATTTTGCAAGATCAGGGATCATAAATGGCATTCTACTTGTCAACAGCAATACTTTGGAGAATTGCCTTCAAAATTCTGAGGGAAAATGATTTCCTATCTAGAACTCCGTATCTTAAAGCCAATACTAATTAAATGTGAAGCTAGAATACAGACATTTTTAGATGTGCAAGGTCACCAAAAATTGATCTTCCAAGCTTCCCTATCTTAGGAAGTTACTTCAGGGTGTGGTTTACCAAAATGCGGAGTAAACTAAAAAAGAGGAAGAAACAGAACCCAACACCAGCGGTGAAGAGTGTGCCAGGTGACAGTTGTGCAGCATGCCCAGTGAGTCGGATGAGAGCAGGTCATCCGACTGCTAGAGGATGAATGTGAATAGACTAAGAGTCTAAGAGGATGAAATGAATAGACTACCTCATATGTTTGAACCCTTGTGAGGAGAAGGAGATACACTCTTGGGGATTTGAGTTAGTATTAATACATAGAAAACTAAGCAAAGGGAAAAAAGAAAGACAATTACCAACTATAGGGAAAGCAAAACACACTTGAAAGGAAAATAAATCATGATATGCTTGATGGCTCAGCTGTGAGTAGCATTTATATAGACAAAATGATGTAATCACTGCTTTTATTAAATTAAAAAGCTTTTAGTTGAAGTATAATAAACATTAAACCCTAAATTCTGATCTGACAAAATTGTGTTAAAAGTGGAAAGATAGAGAGATGGAAATGTGCCCCTGTGCGGTGGGGGTGGGGTGGGGTGGGGAAAAGGATGTATGAAAGCTGATTACTCATCTTTCATAGTGGGAAGGCAATAGATAACACAGTCAATTGAAATCAAACAACAAGTAGTACTGTAAACACATGACTTAGATTTGTGGAGGTAAATGGCAAAAGGATAAGTTAAAGGGAGCAGGAAATGGGAAGTTAAGAGGGGACTGCCTTTTTTAGTAAGAAGTTCTAGAATCATTTGATTCTTGAAACTAAGAGCATATATAACTGGTAAAAATGAAAAGTATATTTAAGAATACAATTTATTTGTGGTATTTTGTGGCAGTAAATAAGCTTATTTGAGGTAATGGAAGGGGTATTTATGATACTTTTACTATAAATTTTATATTTATGAAATTATTATAAAGTTTTGAGATGTTGAAAAAAGGAACAGTCTATATGTAAATAGTACATAGAGAATTGACTTATTTGAAATTGTTATTTTAGTTAGGAAAACATCTAAGTAGAATAGTATTCTTGGTCCAAGATACCAAAAAGATGACTAACAGTAAGAAAAATGAGATTATCACTTTAAACAATGTGATGGAAATGTGTATTATGCTTGATTATTTTCCTAATATTAGTCATTTATAATTATTTGTACATAAGTCATTTTGACCAGGTTGGATCATGTCTTTTTGAATTAACTGATTTTTTTTCTGAATTTCTCATGTCATTTACATATTGCTTCAAAGGAGGAGAACGAGATGGAGACATTTGGTGCAATGGTAACAAATTAAGTTAGCTCTTATATAGCTGGATATAGGATTAAAAATGAGTTTTGAGATTTTAGCTGATCAGGAACTTTGAGAGTATAAATGGTGGAAAGTAGCCAGTGTACTTTTGTTTCTTAAGTGTCCTCTTAAAAACCACTGTGTTCCATTATATTGAGAAATCAGCCTTGGTTTAATTTTAATTCATGTTTCTTTATGTTTAATACTGTAGATAATCTTTTTTATGTCTGCTATTCTTTGCACCTAACAATTTTATCAATTATTTCCCTGTCAGTGATACTGAAAAAGAGATAAGCATGATATGTTAAGCATATTTCCTTTACTATTAATGAGGAGGAGTTCTGATACTTTTTTTATCTGTTCACAGTTTGTGCTAGTTCTTTGTAATTCTATCGGCACACCCTTGGATCCCAAATACATTGATATTGGTAAGGAAATGTTAATATTTATTCCCTCTCCAATCAGGTTTTATTTGCAACGCTAAAGACCTAACAATGGTATTTATTAATTAGAATGATATTCTCTAAAATGAAGATGACCATACTGGTTTGTCCGATCCAGTACCAGTTTATATCTACCATCATGGTAGAATTATTAATAATGCCCCATTTCATTCTCACAAGCATCCTGGTTCACACAGTAAATTATAAGGTTACTCTATCTAAAATTCTCTGTAATTTTGCAACTGCTATACTGCCATCATTTGCTTTAAATGGGAAATATAATTGTACAGGAATTGGTATGCAATCTAATGATTAGTATGTAATAAACTTAGGATTATAGAAAGAATTTTGCTATTAAACCATTTTTATTATTAATAAACTGCTTGTAAATACCTCTCTTTCATAAAAACACTTTAGCTGCTTGTAAAAGTGAGTTTGCCTTTTCCAGATTTTTCTAATGAAAAGTCTATTAATAGGGACAGCTTTTAAAAATTCCTGGCTTTTTGTTTTCAAAGGACATTTGCTCTTTTAGAGTTACCATTCCCTATATCCAATAACTATGAAAATAACCCATTAAAAAATTCCAAATCTTATTCTGAGCAGATCATTAAAAATCATTAACAAATATTTTGTTGGCATTTCACTGTAACTTCCAAGAGTAATAGTTTTCTTTTAAAGTGTATGGTAGTATATTGGATATAGTATTACAAAAATTATTAAATCTGAGAAATTGAAAACTCATTGAATTATTTTCTGACACTGCGAAGTAGTCATTTTTTTTTTTAGATTGGACATTCAGTCTTAACAATCAAATGTTAATGTCTACCTTTTAAGTGTTTGCATGTTGCTAAGCTCTTTGGGTGATAAAAGCAAATGTGAGAAATAATGGCCTCAAAGACTTTATACTTTATGGTTTAGGGGCTTGGTAACTCATTCACTTTGATATATTGAAACATTTCAACTTCATGTTTTATATTCATTGCTACATAGGCATGCTTACATGTTTTATATATGTATATATTTACATACATATATACATATATTAGTGTTCCTTCATAAGAAGTTTAGCTTAAAATTATTACAGACTCTTATCACATGAATATCTTTTGTTAATATTTTATTAGAAGCATAATGGTCTTTAAGGGATAAATTCTGTCATTCTTCAGATCATATGCTTTTTCTTTTAATATCAAAAGTTATTTAACATAGAATTATAATGATTATAGGGTTAGCCTCAAAGTAATTTTTATCTACAGGTAGACTATTTTTTTAATAAATCTAAATGTAAATCCTTCCCCTTCATAAAATGGCAAATACTTGAGGGCATGATTATTTGTATTTTTGAGTCTCAGAACTATTTTTTTTTTTGCAGTCTCACTGGCTGAAATTTTTACAAACAGTTCTTTCATTGGTCTGTAGCAAACACAGCCAAAGACTTGACATTTTTATTTCATACATATCCTGTAAAATTCCTTTTTAAGTCTCTATGCCAAATTTTCATGAGGATTGGAGGCTAAAACAAAAAAAGTATGCCAATGATACTGTTTTAGAATGTATTATTTTTGTTTTGCCACCTACTATCTATTCTTCCTTTTGACAATTTCTTTAGTAACTTTTAAAAAGAACTTTATACATTATTATAGAAGTTTAGTGCGTGGGACTCCATTGTACTCTACACATCGGAGTCAGGTACCCTTTTTTGGTGCTCTTCTGTGGAGCCCTCGTAGTACCTTTGGTGTACTTCTATCCAGAGTACTTCTCATTCTGCACTGCGATTACTGATTTTCTCCTCTGTCTTCCCCACTAGGCTTGAACTTCTTAAAGATCTATGTCTAATTAATTTCCAAATTCCCACGACCTAACACTGTGCTTGGCCTATAATAAATGTTTATTGAATGCATGGAAAATATTTATTTCTTATCATGTAAATAAAAAATGATAATTCATTTACTTATCAAACCATCAACAAGTATATACTGTGTCAAGTACATTGGTCATTGGGAATAATAAGAAATTAATTATGACATTTCCTGTGGGATGTGTAGACAAATAATTAAAATATAGTCAGTCCATTGAACAATGACTTACTGCTTCCCTGTTGTGTGCTAGGTATTATACTAGGTGCTGGATGAATGGATATTGGTGCATAAGGATGTCAGGGACATCTTTTCTACTTAGAGAAGGTTTCATTGGAGCTGAGTTTTATAGGTTAAGTATTTCTTCAGGTGGTATTTTAAGGAGAGAAAACAGCATTTTTAGAGGAACGAAAGCATGAAAAGTGGCTTTCTAGTCCCAGGTTGCCTGTGCTGCAGTCATTTTAGCAGAATCACGTGAGCAGCTTTCTAATGATGGTCTCTAACATATGCACTAAGTTTTCCATATATTCCAGAGAAAGTTAATTTGTTGAAAACATTTCAGTGCAATTTCAGTTTACCAGCTCTTTAAAGGGCTAAGAAATGAGTAAGTGGGAAAGTAGGGGAACATTATAGATGTAGGCATTTATTTCAGGTCTTAGTATTAAAATATTACAAGCGGCTCTCACTTATATGTGAATTCCTAGATTGTTTTAAATTATTTTACATCCTTGCTTGGCAAGTAATTACTGCCTATTAGTGTTACAAAGTTCAATTAATAGAAACATATTTATTTTCTTTAAAAATTTTTTTCTAATAACTTTTCTAGATATTTTGAATTTTTTCTTTCCAGGTATTGAATAGTTGAGAAGGGCTTGAAATGCTTTTATCTTGGTTGTGTTCTTTTCCTAAAACATTCTATCTGTTAAAATTTGGTCTTCTTTTTCCTAGAATCTTAGTCTGGGAAGGATGGATCTTTAAATAAAGATCTAGCAAAATGTATATAGACAGGATTATCTACCCATATGAATTTGCTGCAATTACTACCATATTGATTCAAAAGAGCATAGGTTTTAAATATGTTCTTATTTGTTTTTTGTATTGATTGTAGAATTTGTATATGGTTTTATTATAAAAAGCTATGTAGATAATGAAAGTAAAAATAATAAGCAACCACATCAAACTAATACTTCTTAATCCTTGATGAGGGTCAGTCTGCAATAGTGGTTAAGAGCACACATTTTGGAGCCAGCTTGACTGGGTTTGTGTCCAGCTCTACTGCTTTGTAGCTGTGTGACATAGGCAAATTATAACTATTTCATGCCTCAGTTTCTTCACCTGTTAAGTGGGGATAATAATGCCTACCTTATAGAGCAGTTATGGGTTAATATATATAATGTACTTTAGAGCAGTGCCTGGCATACATTTTTAAAAATTCAATAAATACTGACTTTTAAAATTATTAAGCATTTATTCTATGCCAGGCACTGTGCTATACTTTATTATCTCTTTTAAACTTTAAAATACTTCTCTAGGGTTGGCATTATTTTTACCTTCAATTTATAGTAAGTAAACTGAGGTTCAGAGAGAACAGATAATTTACTCAAGATCACAGAATTAGGAAGGACCTGTGATTTGAATCCAAGAAGTCTGACTCTTACGTTGAACCACAAACATTTTAATTTTGAAGTAATCAGACTAATGATAAACCCTTGTGAGTATTTTGGATGTATCAGAAAGAAAGAAACATTTCCTTAGGAACAGTGTCTAAAAAAAAAAAAAAAAGAAAAAAAAAGAAAGAAACATGAGTGTAATTTAAAATTGTAGGTAAACATAGGTTGGAAAATGCTTTTATATGCTTAGGAAAAGTTGTATTTTATTAGAAAGCAGTTAAGATTTTCCAACTTACTTCAAAACATGCTAGGGACATAATAGTTTCCAGCGTCCGGGTATCCATGGTGGAATCTACTAAATATTTAGCAAATGCCTTAGAATTTAGTGAAGATGAATGGGATCAGGGAAAGAAGAGCAAAGACTGACCTGGCGTGAGCGCCTCCTGGAGACTTTGATGCCATTCTCCACGCCTGACTTTCAGTGAATTGTTCTCAGTGAGAAACTTGGCTTTGAGCTCCCTCCAGAGGTCAGTAATAGTATGTATTTTGAGTAGAAATATTTTGACAATTGTGATGGAATTTTTTTTTAAATGGCTCTAGCATACTGAGTATTTAGCATATAAAACTTCTTGAATTTGAATCCCCGAGTTGTTAATCCACTTAATTAACATCATTCCATCAGACTAGTTTCTATAATAATTCTTTGTTTAGTTTCGAAGTCTCTTACTGCCTTAAGTATCCTTTATTTGGACAGTGGCAAGAAATCCGTAAATGGTGGCTCCTATTAACATCATTCCTTTATTATGGCCATTAATGATTGCTTTGCATAGTAGTAATAAACTGAAAAATAAGGTATTATACTGTTTTAACTATTTGTAAATTTAGAAAACAGATTTTAAAATGTTTTTTTATGAAGGAGTTTTTTTTTTTGCTTTTATATATTTTCTGTGATTGTGTGTGTTTAATATTATATTGTTTATTTTGTGTTTTTGTGACCTTGAGCAAGTTATTTTACTTCTTTTTTTTTTTTTTTTTTTTTTGTTGTTGAGACAGAGTCTCACTTTGTTGCCCAGGCTAGAGTGAGTGCCGTGGCGTCAGCTTAGCTCACAGCAACCTCAGACTCCTCGGCTTAAGCGATCCTACTGCCTCAGCCTCCCGAGTAGCTGGGACTACAGGCATGCGCCACTATGCCCGGCTAATTTTTTCTATATAGATTTTTTTTAGTTGTCCATATAATGTCTTTCTATTTTTAGTAGAGACGGGGTCTCACTCAGGCTGGTCTTGAACTCCTGACCTTGAGCAATCCACCCGCCTCGGCCTCCCAGAGTGCTAGGATTACAGGCGTGAGCCACCGCGCCCGGCCTATTTTACTTCTTTAATCTTCTATTTCTTTATCCATAAGATGGATTTGATGAGGCTATCTACTTCATAAAAGGATACACAGTAGGAGCTCAATTAAATGTTCTCTAAGAAATGGGACAGATGAAAAAAAATTTGTGTGGAAGAATATATTCCTAATATATGTTAAGAATAATAAAAATTATTTGTTTAGAAGAATATATTTTTTTCTTTTTATTTTTGTGACCTTTTTTGGATTTGGTAGAAGAATTTATTTCTTGGGAGAATTTTATTTTCTAAATTAAGGTGGAAATATAAAACTTAAAAGATGAGGAAAAAGAACAAAGGCCTGAACCAAGCAATATTGTAGTGGGGATGGGGGAGGAAGGAGTGGGATTTTGTTTATCCATTCATCAGTTAATGGACTTTTGGGTTGTTTCTATTTTTTGAGTATTATGAATAATGATGTTATGAACATTTGTGCATGAGTTTTTGTGTGGACATGTGTTTTCATTTCTCTTGGGTATATATACCTAGGAGCAGAATTGCTGGGGCATATGGTTACTCTATATTTAACATTTTTAGGAACTGCCAAATTATTTTTCAAAGTGGATGTACCATTTTACATCACCACCATTTTCCCCCCTCTTCACCAACACTTGTTATTGTCTGACTTTTTGATTCTAGCCATCCTAGTGGGTGGGAAGTGTTATCTCATTGTGGTTTTGATTTGTATTTTCCTGATGACTAATAATGCTGAACATCTTTTCATTTGCTTAATGGCCATTTGTATATGTTCATTGGAGAAATGTCTGTTTAGATCCTTTGTCCATTTTTTAAATTGGGCTATTTGTCTTTTTGTTACTGAATGATGAGAGTTCTTTATATATTCTAGATACAATTCCTTATCAGATATATGATTTGAAAGTATTTTCTCCCCTTGTGTGGTTTGTCTTTTCACTTTCTTGATGATGTCCTTTGAAGCACAAATGTTTTTAATTTTGATGAAGTCCAGTTTATCTACTTTTTCTTTTGTTGCTTGTGTTTTTGGTGTCATATCTAAGAAACCAATCAATCATTGCCTAATCCCAAGTCACAACGATTTAAGTGGAAATATAGATTTATTCCTAAGCTTTATTTTAAGAGTTCTATAGTTTTAGCTCTTGCATGTAAGTGTTTGATCCATTGTGAGTTAATATTTTTGTATGGTCCTATAAGCTTTTGATTCTTTTCTGATTTCAGAGACTGTGTGTGGGTATATTATCTGTAAAATGAAAGGTTGGACTCAGTGATTACTAAAGTCCTTCAAAGCACAAACATTCTGTGATTCTGTGTAACTGTTACTTAATTGTCTTAATGTTCTTTTTAATAGTACCATTGTTTGTTGCAATGACTAAAACCCATGTGATAGCAGCTTCGAAAGAAGCATTTTATATCTGGCAATATCGTGTGGCAAAGAAGCTCACAGCATTGGAAATTAATCAGATCACGCGGTCTCGAAAAGAAGGGAGAGAAAGGTATATCTTTTGATACATAATTTTTAGTAGCTCAACCATATCCCATTTAAATCAGACATAGTTAATTATAAATTGTCATGCTTGGGAACTGTAAAGTGCTTTGATTAGTAGAAATATTTTTCCATTAATTTGAATGTCTTGCAAATTTTTCTGCTTAGATTTATTGAAATAAAAGGGAGGTAGCATGAGATAAAGGCTAGAAATCTATGTTTTTATAAGGAAATAGCTGTCCTCACTCACCTACCCCCACCAGGTTAGGGTTATTATGCTATACTGAAATACCATTATTCCATTGGGGGTCCAGGTGTCTAAGTAAGCCTTCATTCCAATTGTTAGTGGTACAGATCTTTCCAGGAGGGTAGGGTGATGCTATTATCAATCACCAGAGGAGAGGCAAGGTTCTCAGACACAGATGTGGGAAAAATTTTTAGGTGGGGTGAACTGGGGACTTGGCTTCTTTCTCTTTCCCTGGATTCCAGGGGTGTGGAGTTGAAATTACTTCTGGTAAGTAGGGTAAAGAGGGCTCCACCATCTAGTGAGGTCAGGAGCCGGGATGGAGGGATACCCTATAATTAAGTCTCAAGGTGAAGACGCATTTTGTAAGTTATATTGTCTCTGTTAGTGATACTCTTTGTTTTTTGCCCTTTTGTTGTTACCCTAAACCTTTAAGTAAAGTATTTTGTTGAATGTTTTAATCTAATGATTCTTAATAAGGATGTAGGTCTGTATTGGTGGGAGGAGCTGGGGGCAGTCATGTCAGAAATCCCAGGTTGCTTTTTCAAATCATCATCTTCACTCACATGTACTTGAGATCTTTTTTTTTTTTAACCCCAATTTCACCTACAGCTGCATATACTTGAGATCTTAATGCAACCTTCCCTTCCCTTTAAGACTCACCCGTGTACTAAGATAGGCACTGTCTTCCCAGTAAAAGGATTTTGGTTGTGTGAATTCATGTGGAAGCAGGAAAAAACAGTTGAAAAATATTGTATCTTATCTTCTCAGTGGTGCTGGAAGACTAAATGGAAAGAATCTTTGGTCTGTTTGAGGTCCTCGTGCTGGTAGGACTTATTGTGGTAGCAATAATAAGCAGAGACCTGCAGTCTTCAAGAACACGGTGGATCTTAGGACAAAGTTGGGACAAAAAAGTTTAGCCTCTCCGTAGGGTACATGTCCTCTTTTAGCCAGCTAAAGAGATTCTGGTTTTTGTTTACATCAGGAAGGCAGCATTTCCTTATAATTGTGTCTGGGATATTCTGACTGGTTTTAATAACTTTGGGAGGGTTCTTCCTACCTCAGTTTCTCATCTGTAAAATATGGTTGATGATGGTGGTAACAGCCAACATTTATTGAGTACCTCTTATGTGTACTTTGTAAGTCTAGTTGACACTCTTATTATTCTTGTTTCACAGAGAGGAAACTGAGACACATGAGTTTACATTATTTGCCAAAGATCACCAGCTGATAAGTAGGGATGGTACAAGAAGCCAGGTTTACTGACTCTGAACCACTTTACTCAGAATGGCCTTTCTTATGGTGTCTTTCTTATTTTAAGAGAAGGAGCTGGACCAAATGATCTCTTGAGGGACCTCCTCTTCTAACATCTTTGACTTTTATTTTGTGATAAGTGGGACTGGATATACTTAATAGAAATGTATTAAAATACAGACACATACACTAATTTAGAGATACCACGTTTTTGCATTTTAGCACATTTCTATTAAATTTTACAATTTGATCTCTTTATTATATTGATGAAAGTTCAATTATGATTTCAAATTTACAATTATAAAATTTCATGGCATTTAAAAAATAGAAAATGGCATGATTTTCCTATGATTGTATTACAGCTACCATTTTTTGAACCCCTTTTATGTGTCAGGCTCTGTGTTAATGTACTTTACAAACATCATTTTATTTATGACTCTCAGAAACACTGCAGAGGGAAATTTGTTATCCTTACTTTACTGATGGAGAAACTGAGGTTCAGAGAAGTTAAGTAATTTGCGCAGAGCCTCAGAGCTGATCTGTGATCTGTCTTTCCTATTCACTTCCATTCATTTTAATAATTATTCAGTAGACATTATAGAGTGCTTGACAATGTGTGGCATTGTGCTAAGGACTGGAGATACATATATATATATATGTATGGCCTTTGCCTCTAGGAAACTCACCACCCTGTGGAAGAGGCAGGTAAACCAGGAGTGACACTGTGATGTGAATAAGGATTATAATATAATAAAATACAGTATTATAATAACGTAAATATCTCTCAGGGTGGATACCAGAGAGATGGTGGACATCCAAAAGTAGTGCATATTCGTAACAGAGGAAGGGTAGGGAAGGCTGCTTTACTTCTAAACAAAAATTCCATTAATTACAGCTCCCCAAATTCATGTAAGTTTTAATTTTATTAAACACATTGATAGAAAAGAAATTATGGGCTAACAACAGAGAAAGTGTGTAAGAAGTTGATCCTGACTAATGTTCAGCTGAAGAATAATGTAAAATATCCCTCAGGACTTAATGAAATTCATTGGCAATATATGATTTTTGGCATGACTTTCAGGAACATATCACTTGTATAAGTAGTAAACACATGGTAGATAGTTTCTACCTTTATAAGATTTAACTGTATCAAGAACTCTTGAAAATCATCAGGATTTTTATGTTAAATAACACTATTCTTTGGCATCATATAATCCTTTAATTGTTACTGAGATTATGAATGGTACAATCCTTATTTAAACTTTCTTTGAAATTCTGAATTTTTTTTTTTTTACAGGATTTATCATGTTGATGATACTCCTGTTGGATCAATGGATGGAGTGCTTGATTATAGCAAAACTATTCAAGTAAGTGATTTTATTTTTACCATAAAATATTAATATTTATAAATTTGGAAATACTGTAATTTTATTTTGAGACCTGAAAAAGAATTTTTCCCCAGTGAATAGAATATTATTTTAACAATTCTTTAAAAAATTTTCTATTCTGAAAATCTTTCCTTAGATCTTAAAAATTCTTAAATAAAAGTGATAGGTAGTGATGAGTAGCTAATATGATACTACTTAGAAAAACATATTATCAAAAAATATTGGGGAACATAATTCTTCCTCCCCTATTCATCCCTCCCTTGTCAGCAGCCATCTATTTATTCCTCTTTATCTATCAGTCAACCATAGGTTGGTCTGTCACCTCTGGCTTATTAATGAGTAGGCATATTTTTGCAGATAACATAGTTTACTGTCTCTTTATGGAAATATGCTTTTTTTTTACAAGCTTATGTAATTTAATATTTTAGTAAACAATTTTTGATGATTTTCTAAGAGTATTTAAAGCAGTGCCTATTGTTTATAAAGTGCTTTCTTATCTAATTTCTTATCTGATGCTCACAACTCTGTTAGTCAAATAGCATGTAGTCTCCTCTCCAGGTTAGAAAACTGATAGAAAACTTCACTGATTTACTCAGGATCATAAAGTGATTTAAGTAGAAAAGTGAGGGTTTAAGCTTAGATCTTTTGGCAACAGATCTAGTGACCCATCCACTAGAATATGCCGGAGTCTGTCTAGTTATCTACACATCCATCCATTTATTCAATAAGTATTCGTTGAATGTCTATTATGTGTTAGACATTGGAGGAGGTACTGGGAATCTACTGGTGATTAAGAAACAGTCCCTTCCATTAGGGGACTTTTGGAAAATTTCGAACTGATTCATCATCAACCAGCTCTTTCCCCACATCCTTCCATAAAATATAATAAAATCTCTCCCATCTTAAAAACAACAGAAGTCTGCATTGTCAGCCACATATTTTCTCCTAGTTACTTCCTTGTCTCTTCATCCTTGTATAGCTGAGCTTCTTGAAAGACTATTGTGTATGCATCTTTCTCTCACCACACATTCCATCTTCACTCCTTTGCATTCTGGTTTCCAGAGGCCTTTGAATTGCCAAAAATAGGTCTTTTTCTGTCTTTATATTATTTGATCTATACATGACACTTAATATTTTTGACCACTCTTTTCTTCTTGACTTTTGTGAAACCACACTCTTGGCTTTATCCCTAGCTGACTTTTTCTTCTGAGTCTTCTTTGTTAAGGGCTCATCTACCCATGTCTTATTGTACTGTTCCCTAGTGTCCATCTTAGGCAATCTACTTTTTTTCATTTATCAATATACTCTTATTAGAGTTCTTATTGAAACCTACCCTTTTAACTATATGCTGATGACTGCAATATCTATATTTCCAATGTTGAGTTTTTCCAGTTTCTGGATATTTCTTGCTGTCTGGACAGTAATAAATTGAGTGGCTCAAAAGTACTGCAAGTTTAACCTGTCTGAGGCTGACCTCCTCTTTGTTGCAAATCCATATCTCCATATATATTCAGTATATCAGCAACTGGCTCCATTATCTATGCAAGAATCATGAGAACTCTTTTTTCTTACTCTCTATACCTAATAAATAAATCACCAAACCTGTTGATTCTGTCTCATAAATTTCTCTGGAATTGGCCTCTTGCTTTCCATCTCTGTATCAGTTAAGTCTATCATTAGTTCCTGCTGAGATCACTGCAGTAACTTTCCATCTAGCACTGCCCAATAGAACTTTCAGTGATAATGCAAATATTGTCTATCTATGTTGTCCAGTAGCCACTAGCCATATGTGGCTTTTGAGCACTTAAAATGTAACTAGTTTGAGAAATTGAATTTTAAAATTTTATTTCACCTTAATTAGCTGAAATTTATATTCAAATAGTGACATGTGGCTAGTGGCTCCCATACGGGACAGCACTGAATAGTCTCTCTACTGTCAGTCTTCCCCATATTCACTCTGCCAATCTGTTATCACGCTGCTGGCCGCCGTCAGACCACTGGCCTGTGCAACCTTTCCAAAATGTAAATCTGATCATACAGCCCCTGCCCTCTCACGTCATAAACCTCCGATACGTTCCCATATTTTTGAGAATAAAGTATAGATATCCTCAACTACTCCCCCTCCCTGGCCCACTTCTCTTCCCCAGCACATTCCTCAGATACCAGCTGTGTCAAACCACTTGTAGTTTCCTGAATATGCCATGCTAGCTTTTTTTCTTTTGATTTTTAAAAACATTTTATTCTGAAATAATTATAGGCTCACAGGAAATTACAAAAATAGTCCCTTCACTTAGCTTTCCTTAATGTGACATCTAATGTAAGTGTCGTGGAATGTCAAAACCAGGAAATTAAGATTGGTACAATTCTGTTGTCTAGACTATGACCTTATTTTGTATTCACTTTTCACTTGTTTTTATGTGTACTTATGTATGTGTGTGCGTGTGTAGTTTTATGTACTTTAATCACCGTAAATGAACTCCCCTCATGCTACTGGTTCATTTTCTCACCTACTCCCCAGCCCTGTCCTTGTCCCCTGGCAACCACTATTCTGTCCTCCATCTCAGTAGTTTTGTTACCTTGAGAGTGTTTTATGCACGGAATCATATTAATATGTCACCTCTTGAGGTTAGCTCTTTTGACTAAGCATAATGCAATGGACATCCATCCAGGTTGTTGCACTGCCATGACATTTTACCTTTCATCATTTTGGTATGTGTTAGTCCTTCTGCTGTTTGTTCATCTTTTAGGACTAAACTTGGGTTTTGCCCATCTTGGTGTAAGTTAAATGCTCCTTCCTCTGTGCTCTTATAACCTCATGCTGTACTGTAATTAGGTGTTTAGTTCACTGTCTTCCTCAGTAGACTTTAGTTCTACTGTGTAGTTCTAGTGCTTTGTTCAGTGGCTGGCACATAGTAGGTGCTCAGTAAATAACTGTATGTTAACTTAATAAATGTATTATTAACATATTCTTCTTGAATTGTATACTACCTTGTCATTCAGTAAATATTTATTAAATAATAATGATTGATTAATTTATTTTAGGGCACAAGGGATCCAATTTGTGCTATAACTGCATCTGATAAGATATTGATTGTGGTGAGTTGTAAAAAACTTGTTTTATGAAAAATAATTATTTAAGTTATAGAAATAGAGTAAAACAGTGACTTTTGGATTTGAATATCATCTTGTGGGTGCCCCAGGTTTTACTAAATGCAATATAAGAAATAAGAAGGTTTTAAAACTTGCCTCACAGATTACTAATTATTTGCAAAAATAGCTATTGATAAAAGCAGTAGAATGATGGCCAGCTGAGAAGATAAAGTACACAGAGAATTTTTAATACTGGGGTGAATGAGCGCTATAAAGGTTAACAGATGTGGAGTAGATTACATGGTGGTAGTAGGTCTTAGAAAGTTTCCTCCTTTATGTAGCCTGCTATTTTATATTGAAGAAAGTACTTTGGATCTGCTACTTTCATAAGACATAGAATGAAGAGGCAGTGTGTTTGCCAGCCAGTAAAATAGAGAAGTCCATGGCAAATTTCTGCTCAATTTTTTAAATAGAATCAATGGCATAGTGTCTTTTCTTGAGCTCTCACTTTGAAAATATTAATTTTAGAAACAAATGTTTACTTTAATACAGTAATGCTGGTGGGATTATTGCATTGGAATTATGTAAACAGAGCCTTAAGTGTATATTCCAGTTCTAGTTACATTCTTTAGCCATTAGCTCATTTTATGGGGGGAAAAATCTTAACAGCATAGGATTCTATAGTATTGCTGCCTTTCTGCTAGGCCCTCTGGAGAATCATGCTGCAAAAGCTGTGCTGCTCTGAGTAAAAAGGGGAGAGGTAAAGATTGGCTGTGTGCAGCCTTCCACTTTGTCTCATTGTCACGGCCTGAGGCACAGAAGAGTTTGAAAACCACAGCTTTCTTGTCTATTGTACTTACTCTTGATTAGGTTTGCCCAAAGTTGCATAGAAAATTACATTCTGTTTTATTTTTTAAACATACTTAACACATTAACTGCCATGTGGGTTGTATTTAACTCACGCTAGTTTTGAACTCGGGGCCTCGTGAAACATATGTAACTCACACATCTCTTTACCTTGAGCTGTGTGAACTATTTATCAAGTTGCATATAACTCATGCACAGAAAACAAAAAATAACAAATTTTTCATTAAATTAGAAAGGATCATTTTGTTTTTGAAGTTTTTATTGTATTTTCATAATAAAACACTGTGGCCCCGAGGAAAAAAAATTTTTTTTCTAGTGTGGCAGTCAATGTCACTGCTTTCAGATCATCTTTCTCCTTGCCAAAAACTGGTATCAGATAGATGGCTATAGGATAAAAACCTAGACTTTCAGTATCCCGCTGTTTCATATCATGATCTTCTATTGATTTTTCATACATGTATGTGAAATTTAATTCCAGTGCTATATGTTTTAGCTTTTAATGTACCCTGAATATTAACCTAGACAAAAGCTATAAATAACCTTGTGATGTAAGAATTTGTGTATTACCAAAGAGCAATGTTTCTGATTTCTTTCTTGAACATTACATGAAAAAAAATTAGACCTTCACCTGCTTTAAAAAGGTTTTAATTAAATTTCTGGATAAGTATGTACTTAATAACATGTTTCATTATCAGAATTGGGAATTTGCTATGATACTATATCACTTTGATTTTAAAACAAATGTATGGATGTACAGAGAGACCTATAGTTGTAGTTTAATGTTATTATGGCAAATATGCTTTAGTAATCAAAAGTAATTTCCATAGGGTCGTGAATCTGGCATCATTCAGAGATACAGTCTTCCTAATGTTGGTTTGATTCAGAAATACTCCCTTAACTGTCGAGCCTACCAGTTATCCTTGAATTGCAATTCTAGGTAAGCCTGAAAACTCTCTTCATGTAGATGTTAGACTTAGTAGTTATTTATTGGGATTGTTGGATTTATGTAGTAAGTGTAAAGACAGGTATGTTTGTTATAAACTTGTCTTAAAATTCAGTGTGGTTTTACTATAATGTGTTTGGTTTAAATATCTTTCCCTAATTGGGCATATGGACACGCTTGAAGCTCTGACTCGGGCGGTGCAAATGCAATATATGTAACCTAAACGTTTGTACCCCTGTAAGGTTCTGAAATAAAAAAAAAAGAAATTCTAATGCAGGTTTTTTTTTTTTTTTTTTTTTTTTTTTTTTTTTTTACTATTAATAGTAAAAAAGCTTTAGAGCTTTTAAGGGTATTGAGACTATTTTATATTTTATAGCAGTTGGTTTAATCTCTTTGGATATGTTTTCCTCACAAGGGAGCAAAATGAAGAGTAGTCCATATTTTCTATCAAATTTATAAAAAAAATTTTAAAAAAGCCGTTTCTATCATATCATATCCTAGGTTTCTGATAAACTGATTTTGAAGAACAGTAATTATAAGTAATTATTCTTATGATCACTGATGGTAATTTTATAATTTTTTTCCCCTTCTCCAATTGCATTATTTTTAGTCGTCTTGCTATCATAGACATCTCAGGAATTCTAACTTTCTTTGACTTGGATGCTCGAGTGACAGACAGTACAGGACAGCAAGTAATTGGCGAGTTGTTAAACTTGGAGCGAAAAGACGTCTGGGATATGAAGTGGGCCAAGGATAATCCTGATTTGTTTGCAATGATGGAGAAGACAAGAATGTATGTTTTCAGAAACTTGGATCCTGAGGTAAAAACAAGAAATGAGTGTTAACAGTCCATAAATAATGGGCCAAATATAAAAACCTGGATATTTCCCCTTTGTTTCTTTAAGAGGTTTGTTGAACACCAACCATACCAACACGGCTGCATGAATTTCTGAAAATAAATAGAAACATTTCTGTAGACTTTTGAAATATTTGATCTTAACTGGGAATAATGCTTATCTTTTAAATATTTTCTGTTTTCTCTGAAAAGTACTTCCTAGGAATTTATTTGTTCTTTTTAAAAGGTGTAACCATGGTCACTAGTCTTTTTTTTTTTTTTATTTATCGAAGTTGAAAAAGAAAGAAAATAAGTAGTCTTATTCACCAAAATTTCTTAAAACAACCTAACCAAAAAAGTGTAATTTTGAAATTGCCCTGTCCTTTCCTTCTCTTCTGCCTATCTATTCACTTTATTCTGTGCTTTCCTTATTTATATTAATATTTACATTCACTGTATCATCCACCAACTTATGTTCTTTCTTAACCCAGATGTTCTTATGACTATGTAAGTGCAGACTGTTGGATATCAGGAGCCCCTTTTCCACTCATTTTTAAGGTTACGTTTTGATTTTCTACTTGTGCCTCACATCGGCTAATTTTTATACTCTTGGATCTTCCTGTTAGTCTGCTCTGGACCTGCTGTTGGCTGTTGTGTTTAGGAAATATGAAATGATTTGAGTGGTAGCCTAATCAAAACATCATTAAGAAGATAAACCTTTTAAATGATTTTTGAATTAGTAATGGATTTTCAATTTGGAATTTTCGGTACTTCTTCTGTATTCTACTACTGTAAATAATGAGATGAGTTATTAAATGCTTTACATCACTGATTTCCATTTGTTTGCATTTGTATGCTTCCTTCTTGGGAAGAAATTGCATGCTTGGGTCCCCAAGCTGCCAAAGATCTTCTAGTGTAATTTATTTAGGGGTAAACTGTTTGCCCCTTTAGTATCCTAAATTGTTTTCACATTTCCTCATTTGAGCCCTGCTCAGAATCTTTGGGTTGGCAAATGACCTGATGTAAATTGCTCTCAAAGGCTATGTCAAAACTTTTAGGAGTCTCAGGATCTTTGTAATTCTTAGACCCTGAGAAATGGTTCAAAGGAAATGAATTCAGGGCTGCTGCATTTGACCTGTAAACTTGGGCTTCTTTCAAGAGTCCAAGACCTTTGCCACAAAACAGTTGTGGAAATATGACAGGTAACCTCAGGATAACTTTGAGGATGGGAGTAGAGTACTTTGAATGTTAGAGACCTTTTTCTGTCCTTGGCCCTGCTCATACTATCGTATGCCCAGAGAAGGAGAGTGTTTGTCGTATCTGGCTGCTCATAATGTGTGTGTTGCACACATCGTCAGTCTAATACCAAGTGGAATCTTTGCCTGGTGGAAAGTGTTTCTTAAGTGGTTTTAACAGAACAACCTTTTTTTAAAAAATTATTTTTTATATGAGTTTATTTGCTGGCTTGGCACGTAGTTCAATTTCCATTAGATTTAGAGCTAGATGGATTTCTTACAACCTTCTCACTTTATAAATGATGCCGTACTGTTTTTTTTCATTTATGAGGACACTAGCTCGCTATGGTCCTGCTTGTTTGGCCACTCTGCTTTCGTTCCTCTAGCTGCTTATTGATCATGTAAGAACATGTTCTTCAAAACAGAGAATTTTTTGGATCTGCATTGCTACAGAATAGTTGGTTCCTTCAGGACACAGTACCCTGTGTGATTATTCTGGAGAAAAGCTATTGTTTGACGGTTAATAACTATATTTTTAACCATTTGAGTGTTATTATGAATTCTAGATGCATACTTTTCTTTAACTTATAAATCTTTCTTCAGATTCTTTGTGAGAAAACTATGTGCAAAGTTTTAATTCACTGATAAAGCACATTTTCTTTGAGAATTAGGAAATGAGTAATGTTGCTATTCCCTGCTTGGTCATTTTCATCTCCAGTGACCCTCTCAAGGTACTGATTGAGCTCTTTTATTCTTTTTCTTGGCTCTTCCCTCTCATTGGTTCTTCTATTTCATATTTCTTTCATATCATATCATCATCCAGGCTCTCATCTTTATACATTTGCATCTTTTCTAAACCTGAGGCTTTTAAACATTTGAATATACACCCTCAGACATGCATTTAGAAATTACATACATGACCTACTATATTGTTATATTATGAATCATGTTCCCCAAAGAGAAATTTTGAAGGATGACATAAACCTTATTTTTAAATGTCATGCTAATTGTTATGGTTCATACTATGATTAGCTAGTATATCAGCATAATGTACATTGCAGAGTGAGGTTTTGTTAACTTGGTGGATACAAGTCCCATGTTTCAAATATTCTACTTGATAATTTTGACTTTTCAGCTGGCTTTTTGGTTGGACCTGAGTAGATTGTCATTGTTTTCACACTATAATGTGACTGACCCAAGAATTTGTGCTAGGAGTAAGAGCGATAGCAGTCTGCCTTTTCTTATTTGCTTGTGCTTGCATTATCACTATTACTTTTCATTCACAAATTCTTTACTAAAAGCTTTTTAAGCCAATTGTCCAATTTGTGAGGCTTAGCCAAAATTAGATAATGTAACCCCTAAATCCACTTAATTAGGTATATGCCAACTTCATTATATCACAGTTGCTAAAATTGAAGAAGAAAGGGTACTTGAGGATATCAGTTATATTGTACATGTTATTATGAGGCCTTCTGACTTGTGTGCTGAATAGAGGGGCCAGTGTTTCTTGGTGTAGATTAGTAAAGCTTTAGATACTTTTTGGATAAAAAGAAGTATCTTGCATATTGCTTAGGCTAGTGCTCCCTGCTTTGTAGACCACAGGTATAGAACTTCATATACAAATGAAATGTTGGATGTATATCTAATGAATTTTGAAAAAATAAAGAAAATTAGGCCAGGTGTGGTGGCTCACACCTTTAATCCTAGCACTTTGGGAGGCCGAGGTGGGAGGATTGCTTGAGGCCAGAAGTTTGAGACAAGCCTGGACAAGATAGTGAGACCCTATCTCTACAAAAATAAAAAAAAATTAACCAAGTGTGGTGGTGTGCACCTGTAGTCCTAGCTACTTGGGAGGCTGAGGCAGGAGGATCTCTTGAGCCCAGGAGTTCAGGGTTGCAGTGAGCTATGATTGTACCACTGTGCTCCAGCCTAGGTGACAGAGCAAGACCCTGACTCCACAAAAAAAAAAATTTTTTTATTTCTCCACCTTTCTCCCTTTCTCTTTGTTTTGGTATTATTTTTTATCCACAAATCATCTTTTGTGACTTTATCTTTTGAGTGTCTTGCTTTATTGCATTATCTAGCCCAAATTAAAAATTTTTTCTAATGATAAACATGTTTATACAGGTATTTCTGGTTTACATACAGTATCAAAATAATCAAAGTATATGAAAGCCCTTATAACTTGTAAGAAATATCTGATTACATATGCTTTCTTTTTGAATTAAATTTTGTTCTGATTCTTTATGTTTCTTGCTCATAAAAGCATACTATCTGCCTTTATGCAATATAACCTTTTAAAAAGGCAATGAAGGATTTTATAAAATTTTCTTATATAATTTGACTATTTTAATCAACAGTTTATACTTTGTAAGGGAAAATATACATTTTAAAACCCAGTAAACACATATACTGTCCATATAAGAGCCTCATTCTTAAACTTAGACATACTAAACTCAAACTAAATATATGATTCACTTTTTACCTCTTATTTTCATCTTTTTGGTATTTTATTTTTATTATAATTTTTGTAGTTTCTATCATATGTGAAGGATGAACTTTCAGTTATAAATCTGATATGTTATTTCCTTTGGATTTTGGTTACTTTCTATTTTATTATGATATACATATATACATATATTTTTAAAAATTGCATTCTGGCATTATTTTTATTACCAGACAGTATTATCCTATTCTTTTTACAGTATTCTTAGAGGTATTAAGTATATTGGCAGTTTATTTTTTATATAATATTTATATCTTTTTCTTTTCTACTAAGGATTTAGGGCAGTTGCTTTACATTATAATATTCATATCCTGTACTTTATTTTTACAAGCCTATATAATGTAGGATAAAAGACAGGCATACAACAGACTCATGTATTTACATATTGGCAAATAAATCTTCTTAGGTAGGAAATGTATCAGGAACGTGCTCTGGCTCATGTTACAGAGGAGAGACTTTTCTGTAAGGTATAGAATTTCTTTGATAGATGTACTTAGATATAAATACAATGTTTATCAATTTTATGATGAATTTAATATTAAATTGCATGAATTAGAATTATCAAGCTATATATGGCATTTTTATATTAATTAGGAAGATTTGGACTGGATATTAGATGTCATTAGGGAATCAATATTAATTATGTAAGGTATGATAATAGTAATGTGGCCATGTGGGAGAATGTCTTTATCTTTTAGATATGTACTGAAGTATTTAGGGGTGAACTGTCATAATTTCTGTACTTTACATTTACTTCACAGTACTTCAGCCAAAAAATTAAATGAAGCATATTTACCAAAATGTTAACAATTATTAAGGTGATGGGTATATGGGTATTAATGACATTCTCTCTACTCTTCTGTTTGTTTGGAAATTTTGATAGTAAACCTTCAAATCATGATTCATTAAAGAAGACGAAATTTTGTATAATGAAATATAACATTTGTTTTTGTTTTTAAAGGAACCCATTCAGACCTCTGGATATATTTGTAACTTTGAGAATTTAGAAATTAAATCTGTTCTTTTGGATGAGATATTAAAGGTAATTCTTTAAAAACAGTTATATTTGTGTTACTAGATTGGCCGGGAGTTTTCGTTTCTGAACCAGGCAGTATAGTGTCCCAGTTAGGAGTGTGGACCCAGGAATAAGATGTATCTCGGGTCCAACTCTGCTGTTACTGTGCAGCCTTTATGTGGGTGCCGTCATCTTTTTGAGCTTCACTTTCCTTTCCTGTAAAATGTTGATAAAAATGTACGAGCGTCCGTTTTTACCTCTATAAAGTGTGGATAATAACAGTACTTTTATGATTGTTATTAAGATGATAATATGTGAAAAGCACTTAGCACACTGCTAAGGCCAAGTAAGAGTTCAAAAAATGGTTGCTAATTGTTTTCATCATTTTTATAGTAATAATAAGGAGGTACTGAAGAAATATCTAAAAGTTTACTTTAGCCTTTTTCTAGTTCTAGGATACTTGAGTAACTTTTTCTTTGGAGATCGAGTATCTTCCCATTTTTTTCGAGGCTTATAAAATAATCCTTTTTTGACTTCAGATGTCTTTTTGATCCTCTACATTGGCCTTCATTGACCATCCTTTGAGAATTTTTTCTCTAAGAATATATTGAGAGCAGTTTACCTTCATTTTATCCAAAGCACTTACTTTTTCTTAATGTACTATATATATTTTTTGGAATTGGGATAAATTTTAAACTTCTAAAAGTTAGATGCAACTTGAAGATTGTTTTTGTATTTTGGTTTGATATGTAAATTGCAGCCTGTTTATTGTGAACCAGTTTCATTTTTCTATATTACAACCACCCTGCAGCAGCAGGATAGGTCCCCACCCAAAATTTGGTTTGGATGTCAAGATTGATGATACCAGGGACTTATCAGGAGGGTGTCTTCCATAATGAGGCTTTTGAGGGAGAAAAAGGTAGGCTTCCTAAGCTGTCTGAAATGACTTGAGATGACAAGGAAAGAAGACTGGCTTGAGGTTTTCTTTCTGTAGTTAGCGGGTACATCTGGGGTGAGGGTTTCCATGGATAGGGGCTTATTATGTGGGTGAACCTCACTGGCCCCAAAGGAGGGAACACTGGGCTTTCTTATCAGCTTGCGCCAGGTTTAGCACCAGGGAAAGAAGAAGGGGTAGAGCTTAAAAGTCAACCATCAACAATGGAGTCCGAATCTGAGCTTTAAGTTGTATATGGAAAGACAGATTTAGCCGGGCGCAGTGATGTGCACCTATAGGCCCAACAACTCAGGAGGCTGAGGTGGGAGGATTGCTGCTTAAATCCAGGAGTTCGAGGCCAGCCTGGGCAACATAGCAAGACCTTATCTCTTAAAAAAGAAAGGAAGACAGAGAGAAAGAGAGAGAAAGAAAGATTGATAGATTAGATATATGAACAGAAGTAATTTTATAAAAATAGCATCATTGCACAATTTCAGTGTTCAATTTAATTTTAATTAAATAACCTGAAAATGAGTTTAAAGGAATTCTAGACCTTTAGATTTTATATATATATATATATATATATATATGTGTGTGTGTGTGTGTGTGTGTGTGTATATATATATATATATTTACCATAAACAATATGATTTGTCTGGGTTAAGAAGAAAATTATGAAACACTAAGGGGTTTAAACTACATTTTAATTTTTGATAGTATTGATTGACTTTGCACTCTAAAAGATGGCATTCTTACATTTTCTCCCTCTTTTTCTCTTTTCTTAGCTATATTATTGGTTTTATATTGTCAAGATTTAGAACATTTTATTTTGTTTTGTAACCCTAATTTCCAGTTGTTTAGTCTTATAATTTAAATGAATTCAAAGCCATTACTAGTCTTTTTATTACATTTTCTCTGTACGTGAGTTTTTAATTTTTTTTAGCCTTTTAGTTGCATGGATTTTGTCATCAGTAGTGTTTTTCAAGAAAGGCTCATAGTTGCTGATTGCCTTAAGTTTTGGACTGTTTGACAATACCTGTGGTGGTATTGCCCTGATGATCATATTGACTTTTCTGAAGTTTTTTAGATGAGGAAGGATCTCAGTAGGTAAAATGATTTATCCAAAGTTCATCTATTCATTGATTCAGAAAATATAAATTGAGAGCCAGTAAGACACCGTTCTTGGCCTCAGGAAGAGGAGTTGGGGAGATGGGGTAGTAGTAATTCAGCGACCAAAAAAGGGTTGGGGGTGCTGTGATTCAGTCAGTAGGTGTACCTGTTCAGAGCTCTGAAGTAGGGGAACATTAGGTCAGTTGTGAGACTATGAATAATGTGAATAGTACATCTAGGCATCGTGCTGAGTGTTTGAGATGTGTTATCTCATTTAAGGGGAAAACTCAGTTTGCCCCAAGGGAAGCAGGGCCCCTTCTGCCATTGTCCACTCTTCCCCATGGGCAGCCTGACTGCGTCACGAGGAACTTGACTTGTGGGTTTTGGATGTTTTTCTGATAACTTAAAATTTAAGACCTAAACACGGCAATTTCTTTTTTCCCCAGTTTTGTGCACAATATGATGTAGTTTTTAAATTTTGTTTTGTTTTTAATTGTAAAAAAGAAACACTCTGAAGGGAACTATTTGAATTTGTTTTCATCTTTACTTTTAGAATCCAGAACATCCAAACAAGGATTATCTAGTTAACTTTGAAATTCGGTCCCTGCGAGACAGTCGAGCACTGATTGAGAAGGTTGGAATTGAAGATGCATCTCAATTCATAGAGGACAATCCACACCCCCGACTTTGGTATTTTTAAAAAAGCAAAACCTTCCAAGATGTCAGGTGTAGGCTTTTAAAGTCTCAGCTCCGTCATCTCCTGCTCCCCTACTAGTGTCCTGATGGAAATAGCCTTCTATTCTTGCTCTTCTTTTTGAAACGGAGAAACCCATTTTAGATTTGGAAGGCCTCAATATAAACAGAATATTATATGAAAAATGTTTGCATGTGTTAAAATAATCACTTTCCACCATGTTTCACTAGAAACAGTAGGTATAATAATTGAATTCTAATTCGAGACTAGTTTATCAGTAATTTGCAATATGCTTTTCTGTTTCTTTTTTTAATAAAGGCACCTACTGGCTGAAGCAGCTCTTCAGAAACTGGACCTGTATACTGCAGAGCAAGCATTTGTGCGCTGCAAAGATTACCAAGGCATTAAGTTTGTGAAGCGCTTGGGCAACCTACAGAGTGATTCAATGAAGCAGGCTGAAGTTGTTGCCTACTTTGGCAGGTTTGAGGAGGCTGAAAGAATGTATCTTGATATGGACAGAAGGTAAGTTATGATGGCTTGGTCATCCCCGAGTACTTCTAGAGTCATAATTTTTTTTACAAATGGGGAATATAAATAGATTAAATGCATCATAACATTTCTTCTAGAAATTAATTCTCAGTTTAGATTACAGCCTAGATATTCTACATGCCCCTCATTAATTTATGTTTTATAATTTGGGGGCAGCTTTTGTCTTTGTTTTTACATCTACTAATGGCTGACTGTGGGAGATCTCTTTTCATTTGGTAGGAAAAACATGATAGACTCCAGAGACTGGAGCTTTTATCATTTATTACATAGCTCATTGTTCCGGTTCTCTTTTTGGTTTAGGCCATTATTTAACTTTCTGTTGTCAAGAAACATAAAATAAAAATCAAAAGTAATTAAGGATTCAGTTTTATTTTTTATATTTTATTTGTGGTTTATATAAAATAATGTATGAATTTCATTTCAGCTGAAAACATATTTAATTTTCATTAATGTTATTTATACTTCCAGGAGAGCCCTAATGGAACTTAAGCTCTGAAAATAAACATAAAACAAACATGTAATTATGATATATGTTTTATTTTGAAATAAACATGATCATGTGTAAGAAATTGCTGAAACGAAGTGATTGTTATTTACATTATTATTTTGCTAAATAAATTGAAAGTCCAGGAAGATGAAGGCAGGATATTGCTTTCATTTACCTTTTCTGATATCTCAGTCCATTTGGACTGCTATAACAAAATACCTGAGACTGAGTAATTTATAAAGAACAGAAATTTATTTCTCACAGTTCTGGAGGCTGGGAAGTCCCAGATTGAGGTGAGGACACGTTTGGTGTCTGGTGAGGGCCCTGGCTCTGCTTCCAAGATGATGTCTTGCATGCTGTGCCCTCCCATGGCAGAAAGCAGAAGGGCAAAAAGTGGCAAACTCTGAAGCCTCTTCTGTAAGGGCAATTTCAAGTCATAAGGGTGGACTTCCCAACAGGCCCCACCTCTTAATACCAGTACAATGGAGATTACGTTTCAACATGAATTTTGGAGGGGCCACGCATTCAAGCCATAATATCTGGGTCCTCCTCACTGCCTCTTACCTGATCAGGCTGTTTCTAAAATGTTTGGGGAGCTACCTTGTCTGTCTCATGACTGCTGTGTATTCTCAGTACCTAGAAGTGTACCTAGCACATAGTAGGCACTTGATACATATTTGTTGGATAGATGAATAAATTGATGCCATTATTTGTAGAGATCTTGCTATTGGCCTCCGGCTGAAATTGGGGGATTGGTTTAGAGTACTCCAGCTCTTGAAAACTGGATCTGGTGATGCAGATGACAGTCTCCTTGAACAAGCCCACAATGCCATTGGAGACTACTTTGCTGATCGACAAAAGTGGTATGTAACCTATCTGGAGCACGTCATGCTTTCATGCGACAATTAGTAGCTGCCTGAGTTCTCTAGGAGATAGTGCTGGGAAAATGAAGATCATCTTCCTGGATCCTAAAATTCAAATAGTTCTAGATTCAGGTTGGAGAGCCAGAGATCCTTGTAGCTGTGAGATGAGTACTGTAAAACTTTGGAGTTTACAAACATAAAATCTACACTTAGCTCCAGGCAGCTTTCTACTGTTTGGGACTATAGTAAACAGTTCCAAGATGTTATATGATTTATTTCTGAACAAAGTAAAAAAAGTATTTTATATTTGCTTGTTTTAATATTATATATTATTTTCAGAAATCATTGGCTTTTATTCTTTATTTTGGTCAATATACTTATTTATTTATGTCAGTGTTTGGGAGTACTATACATTGGATTAAAACAATATTTCTTAAAAATATTCAAAGAATGCTATACCTAGAATATGCTACACAGTTTTTAGATTTCTTTTCCCAATTTATGTCCTTCAAAGTTATTCTGTAAGGGAAGATGATGAACAGAGTAATACTAGTAAAGATAATTCTAATGAAGGAACATTTTTGCTGAAAGTGCTTATTACTCAGGAGATTCACATTAGTTTTAAAAGTTTTTCTTTTTTTGTTTCCGTAGGTTGAATGCTGTACAATATTATGTACAAGGCCGGAACCAGGCACGCTTAGCTGAATGTTATTATATGTTAGAAGATTATGAGGGATTAGAGAATCTTGCCAGCTCACTTCCAGAAAACCACAAATTGCTTCCAGTAGGTATTGCAAATTTTAGCTTTTGGAGTTGTTAGGTTATAACATTTTATATTATAGTCAGAAAACATCCTCTGCAATAAAGAAAATTAAAAATTAATCTATAATTTTACAGTATCTTAGAGATGAAATGATGCTTTTATTTTAATTATAAAACAATGTATCAATATTATGGAATGCTTGAAAATGGAGGGGGAAAAATCAGTCATATTCCTACTACTGACACAGTCTTGTGTAGTTTTTTTCAGTTTTATAAAGTTGCTCTTAAAAGTTAGCTGAATACATGAAATATTTACAGACAAAATGATATGTTGTCAAGGATTTGCTTCAAAATAATCTGCATTTGTTTAAAATTTGTTATAACTTAAGTTTAAAAAGATAGCTCAACTTTTATTAGGTTATATTAACAATAAAGTATTTAATGTTAAAAAAGAAAAACTAAAAGAGTTCACTAACTTTCTTGTCAATGTTCTTTATAAGCCTCTTTTAATTAATTGTTGAATACTGTAAATGAGTTTGTATTTTATTTGTTTATTGAATATGTAAATTACTGAGCTGTACCTCTCAACTGCAGAGTCTGGACATAGATCAATTGTAAGTTCCACCTCGAAAATTTTGTCTGTTAATTATTAGATAAGGGCCGGGTGCAGTGGCTCATGCCTGTAATCCTAGCACTCTGGGAGGCTGAGGCGGGTGGATCGTTCGAGGTCAGGAGTTCGAGGCCAGCCTGAGCAAGAGCGAGACCCCATCTCTACTAAAAATAGAAAGAAATGATTTGGACAGCTAAAAATATATATAGAAAAAAATTAGCTGGGCATAGTAGTGCATGCCTGTAGTCCCAGCTACTCGGGAGGCTGAGGCAGTAGGATCGCTTAAGCCCAGGAGTTTGAGGTTGCTGTGAGCTAGGCTGACGCCATGGCACTCTAGCCTGGGCAACAGAGTGAGATTCTTTCTCAAAAAAAAAAAAAAAAAAAAATTATTAGATAAGTATAGAATTCTGATAATTCAGTTTTTCTCTATTGTGAATTCGAACAGTTTTCTCTGTAATGGCATTTTAACTCTAATTTATTCTCAATCCCATGTGTTTTCTTATATAGGAAAGAACTGAAATTACTTAGAACCCTGGTTATGGGGAACAGTATATCCCACATTTGTGTCTTCTGTTAGGTGTCTCTGATGAAGCAGAAAAAGATTTTGTTGTAGAATATCCAGAATATTAATATTACTGAGTAAATACTAAGTAATTATAACTATAATAATAATTAAATAACTAAAACAATAAAAAAGTTTTGGTAGTACTATAAATTTTAAATTAAGTTATAGAGGAATTTTTAATAGTGTGGGAAAATGTACATAATATTTAAGCAGGAAATGCAGGATACAAAATTATGTATAGTATGATCACAGTGTTACACAAACGCACACATGCATATATATTCATAGGACAAAGATGTTAATTTACACCAGAATATTGAGAGAGCTTTCTTATGAATGGTAAGATTATGAGCAACTTTACTTTTTCATGTTTTGTAATTTTTTTTTTTTACCATTAGATTGTATTACTTTATAATCAGCAAAATATAAGCATTACTTTTAAAAATGTAGTTGGATATAAAATATACTTTTATATTTCCAAAAATATTGTAGAAAGGGATTTGGGGAGAGAAAAACTCTTGCTAATTAGATATTCTGAAAGAAAAAAAATTGATCTGAAAATGGAGAATGCAGCTGAACAAATAAGATTTGTGGTGGTGGTGGTTCTCCCTCCCTGCCACCGCCCTCCGAAGGAGCTCTATTTTGGGTCTAGCTTCCTGAACTGCTGAATGGCAGACTTCTCTAGGGCATTTCGTTATAGAGTTCTTTGAGAGGTTTCCCTTAAGCCTCTAATTAATGATTACCATTGAGTATATCACCAATTGCTGTAAAAGTTTCTTTTTTTCACCCACTGGTGTGGGATTTGTTTTGGAGCTTGACATATCTGTACACTAGTTACTGAACCAAGAGAAGAAGGGAGTATAGTGTCTTCAGGGCCTGGTTAAAAATCAGACCCATAGCCTGAGCCTGTGAAGCTCTGGTTTTATAGAAGGTGATGCCTTAGCATCCGTTCTGATTTGTAGCCTATGCCCCTGTGTCTGTTTACAAGAAAAATCTATAACTACCAGAAAATTTAATATTCATATGTCCCTATGGAGTTTTGCTAAATTAAAATATAAATGGTTTTCTTGGTCTGTGAAATCTGATAATATTGTTTTGTTTTTCAGGAAATAGCACAAATGTTTGTGAAAGTTGGAATGTGTGAACAAGCAGTGACTGCATTTTTGAAATGTAATCAACCAAAGGCAGCTGTAGATACCTGTGTACATCTCAACCAAGTAAGGAACTGAAATTTACTGTCTGTGCAGCTGGGTGTTTTAGGAATATTTTAAGTCAAAGCAAAATTAAAGTCACAGTAGTCATCCTTTAAAGATTATTGCTAACGTAAAGCATCGGAGAGCTTGACATAAGGTTAAGAAAGTGGTGAAGTTTGCACTTTCCTCTTACAGTGCTATCATGAGGGGTGACCCACTCATAACTAACTCAATATGGGAGCATGAACAGACCCTGTGCTTTTCGTCTGGCAAATTTTTGTCTGGAAGTAATTTCATAATTTTCTGTATTTTATTAGGGTTAGGTTTTGTTTCCAAAGAAGGACCAGTTAATGGTCAGTCCTTGCCTGAGGAAGGAATTGAGTTACTTTATCAATATTTATTTTGGCAAATCTATTTTCCTTTCCCTTTATAGGAAACATACATTTGATATTTTTAAGAGCTGACATTTAATAAAATTAAAGTGTAGAGTTATTATAGAAACTGTTGACTATCAATGTATTCTTTTAATATTTTCCTTAAAGTATTTTTAAAGCCTCATTTGCTTTATAAAAATAACTTTTAAATGTTAAACCTGATAGGACATATTTTAACTGAAATTGCATGTTTGTTTTACTATAAAATATAAACAAGTGTATCTTTTTCTTGCTCATAGTTTGTGCCAATATAGAATTATAAGATTAATATAATTATAAATTTTGAAACTTTCTTTTTCAGATGCACTTCTTAAACAAATCAGAATTTTAGATCATTTGATACATATTTAGCTTATAGAACTCATATTGCTCTATTTTATGTGATTTTAAAAAACATACCAGTTTTTAATTTTGAAGTAGTAGTATTTATTATAAACTTAAAGGGGTTTATTGTGTGAATTTTATGACATATGTGACTGTAAATACTTGGGTGACCAAATGGTATAATTGTTTTCTTAGTGGAACAAAGCTGTTGAATTGGCTAAAAATCACAGTATGAAAGAAATTGGATCTCTGTTAGCTAGGTATGCATCTCATTTACTGGAAAAGAATAAAATTCTTGATGCCATAGAACTTTATCGGAAAGCCAATTACTTTTTTGATGCTGCTAAACTCATGTTTAAGGTAATGTAATAATCTTGGTGAGTATTTGGTTTGTTCCAGTTACAAATCTTTTTATATACACATTTTCCATTTTCTTTGGAAACAAATATTTGTTACAGCAAAACCCCTCTGGTTTTATTACTACTGCAACTATGCATTATTTTAGTATTATTACCTGTTACTAACAAGGCTATTTACTAATACTAGCAACTTATTGATACTTAAACAATTATATATTTAATACTAAAGTTAACAAAGAGTTAAAGAATTTGCTGGGCTACAAAGTACAAATTCCTACAACTGGGAATTAAATTTTGTTGATAATAGAGTTTTGAGCCCTTCTAAATGTACAAGTTTTATATATTACACTTTACATGGTATCAATTTGGAGGAAAGGTAACTATTAATAGTATGGTATTAATGTATACAAATTTTACATTCTATTCTATTTTTTTCCCATTTGATTTAATGAAAGAAGGAAAACTTTCCCTCAATATCATTTAAATAAATGTAAACTTCTGGAGGATGTGCCATGTTAACACCATTGTGTTTTTGTGTACTTGGAACATTATTTTTAAAATCTCTGTGTTGTGGAAAATATTAGCCATTTTATCAACACTTTCTTCATTCCGATTTAGTTATTTAACAACACCTGTTATGTTCTAAGATTGATAGGAGTTCTAACTCCAAGGGCTAAATGCTAAGGAAAGAACTAAGTACATATAAGTACTAAGGAAAAAAAATGAATTTTAAAATATTTGTCATAAACAGATGGTGTTTATATTCCATCCTACTGATTTTTCCTCTTTTTTTAGAGAATCAAATTTCAGTTAATTTTGGAAATGATTATATTTGTACAAATATAGATTAAGAAGTATCTTCCTCCAATTTTTTAAATGTTTAGATTGCAGATGAAGAGGCAAAGAAAAGAACTAAACCTTTACGTGTTAAGAAGCTCTATGTACTGTCCGCTTTACTTATAGAGCAGTACCATGAACAAATGAAAAATGCCCAACGAGGAAAAGTTAAAGGAAAGAGTTCAGAGGTAAGGTAGCGCATTTAATACCATTAAATCATCTGAAGTGTTTAAGAAAAAACAAAACTACCAAACTTCTCTTTATGGATAAGTCATTTAATTTGCATGTCTGCATTTGTTTCCTTAAATGATATGAAGAAAGGGAATGACTTAGAATTATTATTCAAATTTAGAAATTTCTACTTAGCAATATTGAAAATTATTTTTTCTACAATACTAATCTGTATTCTTTGCTTTAGTTTCCTATTTTTTTTTTAAATTTTGGTTACCTGGTAAATCTCCTTTCTAATCAGTGAGTTTTAAAAATTTTCCTAGAATAGAATATGTATACCATTTTAATAAATAAATCGCATATTAACTTAAAGTTTAGTCAATTGTATTTTAAAATTTGATCACACCAGTTTAACAAAATATGAACTATAATAAAAAATTAAATCAGTAATGACAGTTATATAATGATAAAATCTGCTCATTTAGATATTTTAATGAATAAAAATTTACGAACTTATCTTAACTGTAATGACTATTGTTATGTGGGCGTTGATACTGTGTGCGTTTGTGCTGACAGAAAGTGGGTGTTGGCTTTACTTGTAGGCCACTTCTGCTTTGGCTGGTTTGCTGGAAGAGGAAGTTCTGTCTACAACTAGTCGTTTCACAGATAATGCATGGCGAGGGGCTGAGGCTTACCACTTCTTTATACTTGCACAGAGGCAGCTCTATGAGGGATATGTTGACACTGCATTGAAGACAGGTGGGCATGTCGCCTAATGTATATAGTAGATCTGAAAAATTTTAAATTGAGTATGAAGGGCCAGCTCTTCCAATTTGCCTTTATATTAATTTCAATAACATTTTTTCCTATGGGTTTATTTTTATATGTTTGAGATTATGCTATATATAATTTGTTTTGTGCATTCCACTTTTTGAAGTTCTTTTTATTTTTTTAATACATAGAAAACAATACATATAGTTCACAGAAATGTCAGAAGTTTTAGATAAGCAAAAAAGAACATGTGTAACATTCATATGGCTTTTCATTCAAAGTTAAACACTCAATAATCAAGTTCGTATCCTTTTGGAGATATATATGTACATATATTTTTAAGACTTTTTAATTTTTTTTTTTTTTTTTTTTTTTTTTTTTTTTTTGTTGAGACAGAGTCTCACTTTTGTTGCCCAGGCTAGAGTGAGTGCCGTGGCGTCAGCTTAGCTCACAGCAACCTCAAACTCCTGGGCTTAAGCGATCCTACTGCCTCAGCCTCCCGAGTAGCTGGGACTACAGGCATGCGCCACTATGCCCGGCTAATTTTTTCTATATAGATTTTTAGGTGTCCATATAATGTCTTTCTATTTTTAGTAGAGACGGGGTCTCGCTCAGGCTGGTCTCGAACTCCTGACCTTGAGCAATCCACCCGCCTCGGCCTCCCAGAGTGCTAGGATTACAGGCGTGAGCCACCGCGCCCGGCCAAGACTTTTTAATTTTTAAATATATTTATTTTAAAATAATTTCAAAAATAATTTTGTTTTTTTACAATATTGGGAGTGCTTTTTTAAAACAATAATATGCTGTAAAGTATCTCCATATTTTATACATATATTGCCATAGAATTTATCTTGTTTTTATAAAAATTATCTAATAATTTCAACCAAAACAGAAAAATACAAAGAAAAAGGTAAAATAATCTAATAATTTATTAAAATAATCCTGTAACTGAGAGATAATCATTGCTAAATTTAGGTAAATTTCCCTGTAGACATTTCTCCATGCCAGAGCTTGCTTAACAATATGTTCTACTTTCTTTCCTCATTGTTGAACTCAGATTTATGTGATCATTTTTAAGAGCTACATCCGTGGTATTTTTGTACTATAATTTGTAGAAGATTATTTACATGTGGCAACAGGATTTTAATTTCTTCTTAACAATAACAATATTTTAGAGTTTAGATCTATTAACTCCAAAGAGCATAATTATGAGAATTATATTATAAACGAAAGCATATGAGTGACTAAACCATTACTGCTCTTTCAGCGTGGCCGTGACAGCAGTGCAGGCACTGTCACCATCCACCCATCCTCCGTCACATTGGGGAAACCATCCATTTGCTGCTCACATCACTACCAAATGCATGTCACACCCTAATCCTAATAGATCATGAACCTGTATTCTAATGGCATAATCTTTAAAAAACAAACTTTTAGAGAAATTCTTTTATTAATATTTGTTTCTGGAATTCTATAGGGATGATTTTTATTTTTTCATTATTTTTATTAGAGCTATTTAGAGATTATATAATGCTCTTTCATATATATTCATTTTTCCCTAGCATTTATAAATTATAATTACTTAACCTTTCTAAGCTTGAGTTTCTTTTTTGTGTAAAAAAATCCCCTTTTATGGGGATTAAAGTTGTTTTAATGATTAAGTTAGAAATTCCTGAAAGAAAGTTCTCTTATTATGGTGCCTGGACATCATCAGCCCTCAATAAGTGGTAGCTGTGACGATGATATTAATAATGTTTTTTGATAGAGTCGTATCTGTCAGTCTTTAGTTCATATTTTTCACTTAGGGCTCATGCTTAGGAAGTGCATCATGTCAAGGCTATTAAATATTATATTTTATTACAGCTTCTTAGTTATCATAAAACCATTTATTAAGAATTTATTCTTTCCTCATGGATTTGAAATTCTACCTTCATGAAACTAAAATTATACATATTCTTCATTCCTTCCTCCCAGACTATTATTTTCTATTCATGTATTTCTATTCTAGTACTACCCTCTTAGTCACGTTACTTTTACATTTTAATATTTGGTATTTAAGATCTCCATTATTACTCTTTTTTTTGAGATCAGACGAGATAGGGCGCGTTCAGGGTGCTATGGCCACAGAGATTACTCTTCTTTTTGAAAAATATTCTGGGTATTTTCTTGTATTTGTCATCCAGAACAACTTTACAATCTTTCTGAGGGTGGGAGAAGTCCCACCTCAATGAATGAAGTCCCAGTGAATTTTAGATTAGAATTGCATTAATTTAATACATGAATATTGGGATCATTTATATGTTTATGGATTTCCTCATCCAGAAGCATTATTTAAAATTTTGCTTTTTTTTGTTTTTAATTGATGCATAATAATTGTACATACTCATGAGGTACATGTGATATGCATACAATGTGTAACGCTCAAATCAGAGTAATTAGGCTATTCATCACCTCAAACATTTATTATTTTTTTGTGTGTGTTGGGAACATTCTAAGTTTTCTATTCTAGTTATTTTGAAATATACAATAAATAATAGTTAATTGTAGTCACCCTACTGTGCTGTCAAACACTAGAACTTATTGCTTCTATTTAACTGTAGATTTGTACCAATTAATCAACCTGCCTTCACTGCTCCCCGCACCCCCTTCCCAGCCTCTGGTAACCATCATTCTACTCTCTACTCCATGAGATCAACTTTTTTAGCTCACACATCTGAGTGAGAACATGTGATATTCATCAGAAACATCAATTTCTCCACAATTCCATGGTTTCCCCAGTGCTTGGACTCCTGGAGGTGGAAAAGCTTCCAAGTAATTTGGTAGCCTGCTGATCACTGAAGGAGTGCGGGAAGGAGCAAGGGGATTCTCCCTCACCCCTTCACTGGACTCTGAGCCTCTCTGGGTTTGATCCTTACTGATATCTTTTTTCCTTTTTCCTCCCCCTCCTCTGCTTGGCAGTTTCCCTCTGTGAGGTCCCTGGTGGGCTCTGGTACTTCTTTCTCTGACCTACACCTGAACTGTGTCCTTTCTCCCCTCTCCTTTATCTGAAACCCTTCCTTCCTTCTGGGATAGTCTGGTAAGCGATGTCTCTAGTCAGCCATCTTGCCCTGGTCTCTCATTCTAGAAACATCAGTTTAAAAAACTATTTGTGTATCTGTGTTTCTCTCTAAAGATTTGTAGTTTTCTTCTTGTATGCTCTGAACATTTCTTTTGCAATTTATTCCTATTTATGTTGTCATTAGCAATGGGACTGTACAATTTTTTTTCTAATTGGTTCTTAGTTATATATAAGAATGATTTTTATTTTTATATGTTTATTTTATAACTGACATTCATTTAATTTTGTGGTTAATATTATATAAATTAGATACTGTTTATTATGGTTGTTTTTTGTATAAGTTATACACTGTTTGTAGACATATATTAAAAGAAAAATTAGATCTTTAACTTGAGATACTTTACCTGCTGGATAAAGATATCCATATGCTTCATTTTTTTTTTGTTTTAGTGATAAAATGATCTGAAACAATATATGGCTTGTAAGTTATTACCTGTGAACTTATTATGCTCCATATGTGAAATTAGAGGGTATTGTTTAGTGTAACTGAATGATTGTATTTCATATAAATTTTTTCCACTAAATTTTGTTGTAAACACTTTACCTGAGAACCAGTTTATAGAAATCTAATTATAAATTACATGAATATATTGTTTTATGAAATTTTCAATATATTATGATATTTTTATGATTGCAAGGTCTAGAGAAGAAAAAGATAAAAATTGATTCCAAATATGATATTAATTCTACAATATATTTTTAAGAAAGACTATATCTCTACTGTAGAAAAATTGAAAATAAGGTGTGATAACTGTCAAAATAAATTATCTGAATTAACATTTAGAAACTCATTTTCACTTCTTTTTTCTCAAGGTCCTGTTGTTTCAGTAAGACAGAAAAACAATAATCTCTTTAAAGAAACAGAGAACACAAGATTTCACTACTACTTTGCTTTTTTTATTTTTTACAAAAAGAAACATGGTATCATTTTGAGAATTATGATATTAATTTACTTTTTCTGGAATGCCACAGAAATTTCTAACATTAATGGAAGAAAAGAAGGGTGTTTTAACCTCACAATTGTTTTTGTCTGTGTGTATATTTCTAAGTTGGCCGAGCCATGTGCCCTCATGGGACCTGAGCTGTTAGCTGGCTTCACAGAACCTAGGAGATCATGTAGCCTACTTCTTCCTACTGGTGCTCTCATCTCTCACACTGTTTGCTTTATGTTTGTTAAAGTTCATGTAGGTTAAACTAAAACACCTTAACATAGATTCTTTCCCATGCATGTTCATGATATGTTGATTATTTTTAAAAACTCAAATTGCCCTCTTTTTCCTAGCTCTTCACCTGAGAGACTATGAAGACATTATCCCTGCTGTTGAGATCTATTCTCTGTTAGCACTCTGTGCATGTGCCAGCAGAGCTTTCGGTACTTGTTCCAAAGCTTTCATTAAACTTGAATCTTTGGACACCCTCAGTACAGAACAGAAGCAGCAATATGAAGACCTTGCTCTAGAAATCTTCACCAAACATACTCCAAAGGATAACAGAAAATCTGAATTGGATAGCCTTCTGGAAGGGTAGGCTGATTGTAATTAGTAGATTACTTTATTAGCAGCTTAGATTTGTGTATGTATAATGTATAATGTGGGAATTAAAGTACTACATTTTTAAGCAGTTTACATTAATATTATACCCTGTTTTATTTAGTCTTATGAGTGTATTAATGCTTTATTTTTTTTTTGCAAAAATTTTTACTTGAAAAAACTTTTTGAAATGAAAGTATTTTATTGGAAGTTAATCTTGAATTTTTTTATTCTTCAGTTTTTAAAGTGCATTTAATAAATTTAGACTAATTAAAAGCTTTAAAATATAATTAATTACTTTTCCTCTTACTTTTACAGTGGAGAAGGGAAACTGCCAACATGCGTTGCCACAGGGAGCCCAATCACTGAGTATCAGTTCTGGATGTGCAGTGTATGCAAGCATTGTGTTCTTGCTCAGGAAATTAGTAACTACAACTTCTGTCCCTTATGCCATAGTTCAGTGGCATAAAGGAATGATGAACTGTATATAATTGTAAAATATAGGTAGCATATATACATAGCTAGAACTGTATGTGTAATGTTGATTTTTCTAAGTTTTATGTGAAAATCAAGCTCATCATCTTATAGTTGTATTTCTACACAAAATATATATAATAATAATAAAATAATATTTGTGTGGAAATTCAACTATGCAATAATAAGGCTGTTTTTCATATAAAACTTATCAAAATCAACCTTATTTTCTGTCTATCTATCTATCTTTTATCTATCTTGTGGTTGGTTGCATGATACCATGGCAATATTCCAAATAAGAAATGTTTTTCTCAGAGTGTCAAGGGTACTAATTCATTAAAATATCTTGAGGGGGGCGGGGAGATGGGGGAAGTATGGGAGTGGAGCAAAGATCAATTTAGAGAATTGACATAACTTGTATTACAAGGAGGTTAAACAGTTGTAATACTGAAATGAGCTCTCTTTCTAATGGTGTTTACTTTAATTAAGTATTGAATGTTATCTATATTTTATTTCCAGAAGTGAAGTGATGGCATTTTAAGACAATTTTCACAGTATGAATTGTTTCCAATATCCTTATTCTTCATCCTTTTAAAAATCTACCCTTTTAGTCTCATTCAAGAGATAGCATTTGGCATTTACTGTTTAATACTATTGTGCAGAAAACTTGACTTTATCTATAATGATAAGAATTTACACAAAAATATTCACTTGTAGTTATAGTTTCCGCTGAAACATTGTCACCAAGCTGGACCCTTCATTTAAACAACTTTCTTGTTATAGGGAGTGATTCTTTCTTGATATACATGTGTTTTGATTTATTATCGTTAATTTAAAAGAAAAATTGTGATCAGTAATGATAATTTCTTACCCCTTTTATGTAGCTAATAATGTTCTCTGTTTATTTCTCATGGACTCTCATTTTGTGCCTAAAGACCAGACTTTAGTACTATTTCATTAAGATTATTTTCTGAAGTTTGGCTGATATTTAGTAGAGGCAATAAATGGAGAGAAATATTAAACTTTGTTCTTGCAGCTACAATACTTAGGTTAGTTCACTCTCTCAATGTGACATGTTTTTGGTCCTGCAGAGACAATTTATACCTGTTACAGATTGGGAAGTGAACTATAAGGAGAGATTTAGAGCCTAGGTGAACTTTAGGATACATAGTGGGCTCATGTGCCTAAATAAAATGAGAGGAACAGAAGTCTTTGAAGTCTCTGCTCACGTGCCTTGTGGAAAATGACATTGGCACTATGGTAGCCTCCAAATATGCTACCAAGAAAGCTATTCCAGAGAGGCTTACATGGATCAGAGAGGCTTACAAACCAAATGAGGATGTTCAAAATCAATTTGGTTTTTAAATCAATTTGGAATACACAGTGAGCAACAAGGAGAAAGTGATGGGGTAGATTAACATATTAGGATAGGGTAGAAACAAACAAAAAAATAGACAGAAGAAGAAAAACATATAAATATATAAAATAAGTATGCAGTGAGAGGGGTAAACTAAAAGAAGAAAGAAAAATAAAAGAAAAAAATTAGATAAAAAGAAGGGTAGGTGCCAGTGGATTGGAAAGACCACAGTACCTGAATCCTGGGTTAGATAACGTTCTCATGTCCTGACTCCCACTCTGTCACTTCAGCTTTCCCCTGATAGTGGGGTTATGAAGAGGACCAGGGTTGAGGTTTGAGCCAGGGCACACAATCAGATGAAATGTGCCTGAGGCCAGCGGTACACTTGCTCTATAGGAGGGGCTCAGGGGCAAGTACACTTGGCCATAGCTGTAGCTTGCCAGTTAGTCTGCTGAGCAGTCATGACTTTTACTATAGAGGACAGGCCAGAATAAGTCACCAATGAGTAACTGAATCCAGACCTTACACATATTGAGGGCTTTATATGTCTCATGCATACTTACTGTGTCATGAATATTTAGGGCCTTTGTTGTTCTTTGTATTTTTAGTGCTTCATGAATATTTGGTATCTCTTGCTCCGTCTGTCCTTTTCTATCTTTGGTCACACATATATGCTCTATTTACTTTGTCTAATATGTCTCATAAATTACTAACTTCTCTAAATTTAACACAATGAATTTCATCTATTTCATTTTTTTTCTTCTATACCAGAATGGAATATTTCCCCAGATCAAAAAATCACATCCTAACAAAGAGGTCTGTCCAAGAAAATATATCTATCTCCTGTTGAACTTACTTACATCTTTCTGTAGGACTTTCTATTTTCAGGGATAAGACCATTCTCTGCTTCATCAATGAAAGAGAGATTCTCAAGGCTGTAGGGGTGGCACACTTGTTATTAGCTCTGCCTGTGTGAAAGTTTCCTTCAGGACAGTTTGTTCAGAGTTGTGATTCTTGGTCCATGGTTTAATGCCCAAGTATCTCTTCTTTCCCTTTCCCTTTACTGTCACAGGAATTAGCTGAGAACTCATTAGATTGTCCTGCTGCTACCTCTTACTGTGGCCTGTTGGTTATATTCCTATTTGCTTCAATTCCAGAATCATGTGTTGACTTCTCAGACTTCTCCTAACATATCTTTTGGGAACTCTCTTTTGGAGCCTTCTTATTTGTCACTAAGTCTATGCTGCCTAAGCCCTAGAATTTTCCCTCTAATTATTTCAGATAGATCCTGATTTGCTGTGGATATTTCTTGTTAAATTTTGATCCAGAAACCAAATTCTCTAAAAACAACCTCTCATACTTTGTGGAACTAATTATCATATGTGCATATGTAGTGTCTATGTGTGTGCCTGTGTATATATATGTGTATACACATGCATTTATACTCACAGATACATCTTTTCTACTATTGTAAAAGCTTATGACTCTTTGGGATCTATATCTGTGAAAGCTTTAATGATCTGCCATAATGTCCTGGGGACCTTTGTCTTGAAATTGGTACTAGAGAAAGAACTCACAGTATGAGTTGATCCAGTTGGTTTCATTAAACAGGAAGGAAATTTCAAGATAACAACACTAACAAACTTTCCCCTGATGAAAGGGACAAAAAGAAGGAAAATTGACCATACAAAACAAATACTTGGAGAGAAGTTGGAAAGGCAGAATTAGTATATTGAAAACAGCATAATGAAACAGTTATGTTCTGTTTTTTCAATAAATATGAACTGACTCCCTTTGAGTACTGCTGAGATGTTCATCATCACAAAACTGCGCTGAATTATATTATGTTTCAAAGTAGTGTGGTAGGCCAAAGTATTGAAATGATGGAACCGACTGATAAAGCTTTGACTGATAAGTAAGGTGCCTAACAAGCAACACAGCATTGTTGACCTGCTATAATTCACAAATGCTAATTTCATTATAAGTTATTTTGCTAAAATACACTTTGAAATTATCTTTCTGTATTGCAAGAGCTGACATCTTAGGATTTATGTGGCATTAAGTGAAAAAATATAAAAATAATAAATATTGAAGAAAAATTGACTTGCATTTATTCTAAGTTTCATTTATTTATAACTTATGGATAACATGGTGTTTGCTTTGTCTTCATTTAAATATTTTGATGGTGGTTGTCTAGGAGGGTATTGGGCTTCAGAGTGGAGAAAGGGAGAAGGGGCAGGAGGTACAATAGATGTACAATACCACTTTTGCTACCAAATGGGGAAAAAAATCCTATGACCTTATAAAGATACTAGGCAAATGTCAGATTATTGGAGGTTGCAGTGAATTACTTCTTAGTGGCGACGTTGAGTTCTCATTTAGAAATGAAGGAAGAAAATATGTTATTAGACTTTTAAGAGAAAATCAAGAGTACGTATTGAATTTGATATGTTGTAGCTCTGAGATTTTGCTACTGAGTTTCTAAAATGAAAATAGCAATATATGTTGCCCCTACTGTCTAAGATTATTCTCAATTCACTTTTTTCTTTAATACAAAAGTAACAAATGTTCATAGTAGAAAATTTTAAAAATACATGAGTAGGCTGGGCGCGGTGGCTCACGCCTGTAATTCCCAGTCTTTACTACATATCGTGCTACTTTCCCCTTAAATCACTGGGTGTTAGCCATGAATATCTTTGTTTTTCCTTGAACAAGACAAATCTTCTACCTCATGGCTTTTACACGTGCTGCTTTTTCTGCTTGGCTTGCTCCCTGGTGAGATTTTTTTCATGCAAATATCACGCCCCAAATATATTTTTCATCTTCACTTTTTCTGACGGAAGGGGCCTCGAGCAGTTTGGGAAGTAAAACAACTGAGGGACCCGGACAGCACGTATGTACTGTACTGTGGTTAACAAAACGTTTTACATAATTTTAATTTGAAGGAAACGTCTGAATTACTATTTGGACTTCCCTTTGGCATAAACAGCCAGAGAATGTAAAGTAAGATCAAAAGCCCCAGACTCCCACAATATACTATTTAATCCTAACACAATTCCAGAGGGTCAAAAAGGCGGGTAAGTTTGCCCTCTAGGGTTCTGGAGCTGATAAACAGCAGAATTTGAATTCGAACCTAGGGCTGCGGGACAATAAACCTCTTGCAATTTCCACACAAAGTGTCTCAGGTTAGCCAAGCCTACTCAGAACACCCTAAACGCGGTGTGTCGCCAAGTAGGGACGCCGGAACCCGCAGAGAGCTACAAAAAGTTCGCAGATCAATGAGCCATTCACAAACAAACCGTGGCTGCTTCCGCTTCCGGCATGATCAGTCCCCAATCCGCTATAACTAAGGGCGGGCGCCCAGCTATTCAGACAATGGATTTGGAAGCCAGTTTGCTACTGTGGATCTGATGTTTTTCTGAGAAACGAGGCAGTCGGAACCAACGGTAATAACGATAAAAACGCAGTTCGCAGAAGCCTGTGAAAGCTACTCTGGACTCCCAAGCACTCTGCCAGCAGCCGACCAATTATCTCGCGAGACGACGGGTCCTCAGAAGGCACAAACCTAGCGCCCAAATTTTGCTGTCAAATTAAATTCCGGGGTGCGGAAGTGGCTTTGTGGTGCCGCCTCTAATCGCTCAGAAATCAACCCCCTTTCCACACCAAAAGCTACGTCTTCGACCGCTATGGAAGGGCAGCGGGGGCAAGAAAGCCACGCAACCCTAGACCTTGCCCACGCTCACTTCAAGAAGGGCGAGTACACCGAGGCCGAGGCGCTGTACTCCGTTTACATTCGCCAGTGCGCCTGTGCTGCCTCCTTCCGCGCGAGTCCCGGGAGGTAACTATCGCGAGAAATGGGGGTCTCGGTTTCTCTTTGGGTAGGTGCGCGGCTGGTGTCGCCTGCAACTCTTGTTCGGCCACTTGAGTTCACTGGCGGCCCTGTGTCTTGACCCAGCACGAGGATGCTCGTCTTCCCAGAAAGGCCAAGGCGAGGCCTAGGATGGGGCTGGCAGAGAACGCGGGGAGGGAGCCCCCCGCGAGGAGCCGTCTGTGGGGACGGTGCGAAGAGCTTCCGGGAGCGGAGCCCCCTGCGCGGTCCTCATGCGCGCCGCAGCCTCTCACCCCGGTGTCCTGCCTGCCGCGTTGCTCACTCTCTGATCCGGAGACTTAGAGGCGACAGGGCTTTTCCACTCATCACTGTAACAGGCGGGGTATCCAAGACCTGGGGAGGGGAAGGAGACACGGCCAGGTGGTGCCGCGCTAGAACGCAGTACCGCGACTCGGACCAAAACCTCACAGCGAGGGCTTTTGGTTTTGTTTTTCACTTGCTAAGAGAAACAGTTAAGTATATGGAAACGAATATAATGAACATCCAGGTATTTATCACTCGGCTTAAGCATTATTAGTTCACTCAGACGTAGTATTCATCCAGGATGTTTCAGAATGTATTGCTAAATATTAAGGATTCTTTTTTAATTTCAGGATATTACGGGGGTACAGGTGTTTGGGTTACATATATATTGCCCTTGCCCGCCGGGGTCGTGTCCATACCCCACACGGTGCGCACCGCACCCATTAGGTGTGAATGCACCCATCCCCTCCTCCCCCTCCCACCTGCCGGACACCCGATGAATGTTACCACCGTTTGTGCACATAGTGTCGATCAGTTAGTACCAATTTGATGGTGAGTACATGTGGTGCTTGTTTTTCCATTCTTGTGATACTTAGTGAAATGGGCTCTAGCTCTATCCACAGTAATACAAGAGGTGCTAGTTTATCATTGTTTTTTGTGGCTAAGAATTCTTAAAGAGACCTAACCACGACATCAGTATTATCACGTAATTTCTTAATCTCAAATAGTCAGTGTTGGAACTTTCCTGACTAAAAAGGTGTTTTGTTCTTCGGTTAGTTTGTATTTAGCAATGGTTCAAGTCAGGATACACATCAGGTCTCTCTGAATGTATAAGGCCCTCCTTCCCATTTTTTTCCTTTCAGTTTATTTGTTGAGGAGATTGTTTCCTCTGTCCTGAGTGTTTCCATACTTAAGATTTCTGAATGCATTTCTCTGATGTCGTTTAATACAGTCATCTGTTTCATATTGCTTGTGAATTGGTAGTTAAATCTTGAGAGTTGATCCAATTCAGATTAAATATATGGCAAGAATACTTTGTAGGTACTTTCACCAGGAAGAATATGATGTTTGGTTGTCTTTCTTTTTGTGATGTTTAAGAGCCTCACCTGCTAATGTTTGCTTGCCTAAGGCATCTTTGTGGTTTATGCCTGAATATGTAGCATTTGTTGTTACTCCAAGTTTTACCTTTGTTCTGCTTGTTGATGGTATGAAGTGGACCAGGCTGTGAAAAGAAAGAACAGAGAGAGGTTGGTTGAACAGCTTCTTTTTCTTTTCGTTTTTTTGACAGTTCTGAGTTGTCTGCACCATCACTCTCCTCTCCCCTCAAGGATTTGCTTTTTCTTGACAGGATGCCAGCTGTTCTTTTGTATGAGGCTTAACTAAACACTAAGAAGTTGATTCTTATCCTGTTTGTTAAACTCATGGAGTTAAACCAGAAAGATAAAATTGCTTTCTTATTTCAGTAATACACCAGAATATAATTAATAGAAGTTTCTGAACAGGCAGATGGTACCACCATCCTTGTCTCAATGCACCCCTCCCAAAAGAAGAGATTAGTAAACATGGAAAACTTAGTTTCCTATCCTTGTTTCAAGCTTCAAGAATAAACTTATCTAGTAGCTTTCAAAAAGTATTCATCAGCAGCAAGTATGTTGCTGCTGTCTAGTCTTGTTATTCTTCCTCCTTTACACATCTCAGCCTTGGAACAAAAGTGTCTGCAGCAAATGTAATACTAGCCCCTTAGCAGCATAGGAAAGAAAATTTGCTGTATCTCAGCAGAAGGGAGTTCAGCATGCCTGAATTCCTGTGTTGGTTCTGCCCCATGATTAGTACCTTTTCTCAGCCACAGTTTCTCATCAGTAAAAAGAGCCTTCAGTTTCCTCACAGTTCTAAAATTCTTCTAGGAACTCATGGATTGAAACTGAATTCTGTCATTTCAACTTTTTCCCTTAGATTAATCTTTTGGAGTTTACATTTATTTTTAAAATATTGGGTCATTGAATCATTTTGCAACAGTATTTGCAGTCTTTGCCTTTCACTCTGAATGGTTGGTAACATTTTCTTTTAATATCCAAAAGTGCAGCCTTAGCCATAAACCTAATTTCCAATTTTTTTGTTGTTGTTAAAGTTAGCAAATGTTAAAAATGCACATTTGGATTAGGTAACTTGGTTAAATTCCATTACAAGAAATACTATCATTACAATGATTTTAATATTATAAAAAAATTCAGCTTCAACTGTTAGCTCATTTCTTTTAAATATGAAACAAAATTTCCACACAGAAAGTAGGCTTGTAGAATTTGTTGTAATGAGATCTAATTTTAAATCTAACATTCTCTGAGCCTCTGAATATATTAAGAGTTAATATATAATTAACATATAGTTAATATTAAGAATTTGTAACAGCTTTGAAGCTTGAAATTGAATGGCTGAAACCTTACTGGCATCCTGAGGCTGCCTTCTTCTTCATACCCTCCTAGACAGCATATACTAGTGTCATAACAGAGGTAGATGAAGGGAGTGTGTCCTCTTGTTCTGTAGGTTTTAACAGAGGTGCTAGTGACATCCAGAAGTATCCTTGTACCCGGTCTCTCTCAGTCATAGCTCACAGAAAGGAAATTTTCTGAAATTTCAACAGTCCCTCTCCATTATTGGCAAACTTAGATTGAAGGAGGCTCCTGGGCTGTGAGGGCTTCTTTTGGTAGCAGTAGTCCCTGGTAGCAGGGACTGTCCCTGTCTGAAATCTCAAGGATCACGATGTTAAGAGAAGTAGCTTTTATTATAGTAACACTGTAGTCACAAATATTTCTTTGCACTATGGAGTATAATAAATTACAGATAAATTTAACCTGCATCTTCTCTGGTCGGTGCAAATTTGAAAATCACTTTGAGAAAAACAAAGGGAAACAAAATTGTCCCTGACTGAGAGCAAAGCCTCTAGTGCTCTCTGTGCAGCTGATTTGTCCTGTGCGGAGAAAGGTTCTGGGCAGCAAGGGGCTGTGACCTGTTGAGCTGGTGGCTAGTCAGAGCTGCCTGGGCATCCGGTCCCTTACAGGAAAGTCTGCTGATTTAAAGCTCTTTGGGCAGCCTCGAGCGCCCTCAGGTGCAGAGCCAGTTCTGCGTGCAGGACCTCCAAAGTGTGCCAGAGTCCTAGCGGGGCTAAAGGAGCCCACCATCCTCAGAAGAAGCCAGCCTGGTGTTGGGGGGATCTCAGCTAAGGCTGGAGGGAGGGCAGCTCTGTACCCGGAGATCACTCCCTGGGGATCAGTGTGTTGAATTTTCACCTAGGGTTAACTTTATTTCTTTATTGGTAGAAACTGATTTCAAATCTCATTGTTTTAAGGTCACTTAAAAATTTGAGAATAAAATTGATTCACATTGTGACATATCCGTAACAAACTTGAACTCTGGGCTGGCTTTCCCTTTGCTCAGCATGTATCTGATCTGTCTTCTTTGCCCTGCTGGTGTGTGCTTAGAAAATGAACAATCATTTTAATATTCGGCAAAACAAGTTGGCAGTGAACAGGGGCTTGGAACACACTATAAAATTAATGTGCTTTGCAGATTGACATTGTAGTGGTATAGTGTTACAACAGTAGAAAACGGGGTTAAACAAAAATGGGTTTCAGTTTATTTATTTGTACCTGGTTTCTTCAGCTTGGTTTTTCAGTATAGATACTGCATGTTACAGCCTATGAAGTTTGACAATACCCAAAAGAGAATGAAAGTGGAAATGAGAGGAATTTGCTAACACGGTGTTTTTAATGTGAACTTTTTGTTTAAAGCAAATGCAACCCTGAGGATTTGGCTACTGCATATAACAACAGGGGGCAAATCAAGTACTTCAGGGTTGATTTTTATGAAGCCATGGATGACTACACATCTGCCATAGAAGTCCAACCCAATTTTGAAGTTCCGTATTACAACAGAGGATTGATACTGTATAGGCTGGGTAAGAATTTTTTTTGTTTTTTTGCTTTTGTCATTGACTGCATTCTGTTATTTCAGAGCTCTCAAATGTTGTAAACTAATGTGGTAATTAAGTTTTAAAGTTACACAAAATTTAGGTTTAGAGCTTGGAACAAAGGAAGCGTACCTGAGTTTATTTTAGGCTTTCCAAAGGCGTGGATCACAGCAGAGCACTGGGGTGGGAATTGGACCTGGGCGCAGGAGCGGGGGTGACCCCATTGCTTTGTGCCTGTGCATTCCCAGCGGTGAAATGAGGGTAATGCTGATGGTCGCCTGTAAAACTTTTCTGAGTTATAACTCTTTGAAGACACATAAGACAATAGAAAGTGAAGTTTAAAAGATCCTTGGATTAAAAGGACTATGTAGGTAGTATTTCTCATTTTAAGTGTTAAAAAAAAGAAAATTTTCTGTTTCTTAATTTCACTGCAATTATCTAACCATAGGCAGTATAGTTTTGTTGAAATTTTATGATTTATGCTATTTATCTGTTAAATGTTAATAAAATAAGCCCATAGGTAATTTTAGGTGTATTATTCCAAAAGAGCACACAGAATGACTGTGATGTACACATCCCTATATCATCATCATTAAGAGGAAAAAAATCCCTTTACTAGGAGTGGTTGGAAGCTTGTAAATATAAAAGCAAAAGTATGTATATCCAAACTTTGCTATGAATAATAGATAGAAATACTCAGCTTTTTTTTTCTCTTTTCCATTTTTTGGGTTCTGGTACAGGATATTTTGATGATGCTTTGGAAGATTTCAAGAAGGTATTAGACATTAATCCTGGATTTCAAGATGCTACTTTGAGCTTAAAACAGACTATTCTAGACAAAGAAGAAAAACAAAGAAGAAATATTGGAAATAATTGTTGAGATTTTAAACTTTATTAAAATACTAGAGCATGATCCTTACACTTTCATCTAGTTATGTAATTTAAAATAGATATTGAGCTATTTTGATTTATATTTAAGATAAAGAGATTCATGCATTAGCACTGAAATTTAAATAATGTGTTTAAGTTAATTCCAGGTTGAATAGGTATGCTTTTTATAAAGTATAAATAAGTAATATCAATGTATAAGTGCATATTATTACAGTAAAATATTTAAAGAAACATGTGGTATTTTCTTCAGTAAAACTATTTTTTTGCTATTTTTTATTCCTAATTTTTATTAAAAAATTTTATATCTACAGAAAATTTGCAAGTATAATACAGTAAATATCTGTAAACTCTTTACTTAGATTCATCAGTTAACATTGTGCCACATTTGCTTTTTCTCTATATTTAAATATATAATTTTTGCTGAACCGTTTGAAAATAAGGTGCAGAGATCACAACACTTCAACCGTAAATATTTCAGCCCACATCTTCTACGATTGAAGAGATCCTCCTTTATAACCACAATACCATTAAAATGCCTAATAAAATTAATAATTCATGTCCAGCTCACATTCAGATTTCTCCAGTTATTTCCAAAATGGGTAGATTTTTATTTCTGGAACTAGAGCCAATCAAGTTTCATTGTATTTTGTTATGTCTCTTTGAGTTCTTTTAATCTGGTCTAGTCCCCTGCCCCTTTTCTCCGCATAGCATTTGCTTGAGAGTAAAGCTGTTTTATGTAGCTAGCCTAGAGAGACATAACATTTGGGCTTAAAAATAAACACATGTCCTATAGGAGAGCAGTTGGAAAGAATCTAACTTACACTTGATTTTCTCTAGAAATCATTGAGAAGATAGTTTAAGGTTTAAATAGTGAACAGTTTTCTGTTCCTGGGTAATGACAATTATTTTCATCATCAACATTTGCTGAATACATACTACAAGCCAAGCGCTGTTCAAACTCTCTATATAATAAATTGGGGGTGGAGGGGGAATGTATAGAGAGGCAAGGAAATGACAAAAAGCACTTAGTAAATAGAAGCTTTAAAAAGTCGGTTTTATTTGGGTACTTCCAGCAAACATTTAGGCTCTGATGAGGCTGTCGAGAACTGGGAATAACTTGAAGGGAGGATAAGCCAAAGCCAGCCATATCCCATCTCCTTTTTTGGGTTTTTATTGGTGTAGTCTGGCTTTCAAAGATTCAGACCCTGCATCTCTGGATCTCCTAAAGTAGTTTATTACTGCTGTGGAAAGCTGTTCTAGGGTGGAAATTACCCTAATCGGGAGAAAGGAAAGTGTATTTGCTTTGTGTTTCCAGAGGAAGGCTCAGAGTAACGTCTGTGGCCTTCTCAGATGCGATCACCATCATCAGCATAAAAAATATTATTTGAGTATAAGTGATCTCATGAAGCAGAAAAACTAATTGCCCTATTTGTAGTTAATAAGTGATATCTGGCAAAATAATGTGGAGAATTTAGGCTGCAGGTGAGTGAATATTAAGAAATTAAGTTTGATGGCCTAGAAATGAAAAATATATTTCTGGAATTATTCACATTTTCCAAAATGATTTATCTTTCTATTTGTTGGAAATGTCTTTAAAAGAACTTACAAGGTTGCATGAAAATGTAGAAAAATCCTTTTTAGGAAAACTGTTTTTTTAAAAAGCAAGTTCCCTAGACCTTGGGAGAGCTTAAAGCCATTCCATCCCGAGAATCATGGACTTAAATAATACTTAAATAACTTTCTCTTGGCTCATATTCTCTTTATTTTTGACTAGGATCAGATGTAATATGAAAAAGAAAAATTGCTTAAAAATTTCATTGGGTTTTATCAGGGAAAAAAAAAAATCCCTGCAGTTCAGAATCAGCACTTGTCTACCTGGGGACCCAGGCACTTATTTTTCTCTTGTCATGTTACTGGGAATAACTAAAGAATGATACATTCACCTTGTTTAGCTTCAAAACTTCGGGCATTACACATTCAGATTCTAAGTTTCTGATTGACCTATAGCTTTGATATTTACCTTAAGAGATATTCTTTATGTTTATCATTCATATTTCCCATAGTTCAGTATTTATTGAGTTCTTTCCTTTTCTCTGAGGAAAGTACCCAAACTGTATTGTTTTCCAGTTTTTTTCTCTGCAAAAACAAAGAAAAGAATTGTGGTTTGTTATAAAGTTTCTCTTTCACACAGTTAGGTAAAATAATAAGTTACTTTTGAGTTTAGAAAATTACTCCTAACAGTAGTTATAAAGCACGTAGCTGTTTTTTTTCTGAAATTTGGAACTCAATAATAGCAAACTATAGTCCAACTGGTGGAATAGCAAACTAAATTTCCAGCTTTTAGTCATTATCTATTTTCTCTTTTCTTTATCTTTCTTGGTTTTTCTGTCTTTCACTGGCCTCTCTACCCTCTCAATCCTAAATGTAGTCTTGGCTCCCTACCATTTTGCAGGTCTTAAATCTTTCTCAGTGAATATAATAATATTTCAGCTCTTCCACTCAGGGCAAATCCATTCAGCATTTACACCGATCCTCATGGCAGTGCCTCCCTCTCTGCCAAGACTAGCCCCCTTAAAAATTTAACTTAGTTTCAAGTAATTAAACCTTATCTCTTGCTTAATGATTTTAATTTGTCCTGGAAATGCTTCTGCTAAATGAAATACCATTAAATGAAAAAAATATTTCCATTAATTTGAATTGGAAAAATTATGAATTCCATTTTATCCCAAGATACCCACTTTTAACAGAAAAATAATTGAGCAATAAAAACAAGTTTCTATAAGTAACAATTTTAAAGTAGACAGCTTCAATATAAACTATAATAGCATGAATGTTTACTATGTTTTTTCTTCTTTCTGAAGCATTTAAAGAAACCAGCTCTATTGAGATATAATTAATGAATCATACAATTCACCCACTTAAAATGTACAATTCAGTGGGTTTAAAGTATATTATGATTTTGCACCATTTTTGAAAACCAGTTTTTTCAAGTTTTTTGGGTCTCCGGGTCTTCCATTCAAACTGCACTTAATAATAAAGTTATAACACAGAAAACACCTTTAGGCAAATTAAAAGCTAAGCCTGAGAGTGCTTCAAAATACATGACAGCACATGCACAAAACAGATCCAAGAGTTCTAAATGATGTTACCTCTTCTGGTTTCATCTAAATATGTAGCACGATTCCAACTTGTTGCATGTGATACTCTTTGACTAGAAGCTTGTGCAGAGTAAATCAGAGGGTATGTCTCTACCTGACACTGTGATGTTGAATTTATTTAGTGTGTTTGGGTTAACAGATTGTTATTTTTTAAAAAGTAATTGTTGACAAACATAATTTTTCAAGAGCCTACTGAAAAGCTGACTGAATAGTTGCCATGTGAGCTAAGTGTAATTTTAACAGCTTTTATATGAATTCCCGTTTTGGTGTTTTCTACATTTCTCGAAAATGTGACAATAAATTATGGGAATGGGATTCCCATAATTCAGACAGGGAAAGAATGTTTGGTTAAATTTTACATCCAATGTTAGGGGACTTCAGAAGACACCATAATACTCTTTACAAAAAGTATGCTTTTTAAATTATAAGAAGATAAAAGCACACATCCATGTAGCAAAAGGCAAATGATAAAAAAAGTCCAAAACCAGAAATTATGAATATGCATATATTCATTAATCAATATAACAGTAAAATCAAGAGTCCAACAGTATAATCCCAGGTGTATATGTGTCAGCATACAGTCATGCACACGACAGTGCGGTGAAGAGGCTCTTATTTTTCACGGAGGAAGAAGCTGAGGCTAAGAAATTCATTTGCCCAAAGTTATGTCCAAAATCCATATAAATATTTGAAACTGCAATTAGTATCGATTTTTTGCTGCTGGCATCAACTGAAAGCAGATGTGTGGACTTATTTTTTTGTCTTGATACAAAATCTAAATTGCTCATAAAATGTTTTAGTGCCCGTCAAGGTGAATATCAAAACAATGCTATGTTTAATTTTTATAATGGAACATTATTGCAGTGCTAGAATTGCTTGTTGGTTATTTTTCTCCCTTATTGAAAACAGACACAAAACATGGTGAAAAGCAGATTAATATTAAAAGCAAACTTCATTTGGAAACTTGAAAGCCCTGGTCGCCAATGTGAAAATTTGTATCTTATGTTAAGAAAAAGCATCCAACACTTAGAAACGAGGCAAAAGGAGGATTTGCATGTCCTTTCAATATCACACCCACAGCCCCACCCGAGGACTATTTTTAATTCTTTAGGAGGCCTTTGATTTTCTACTTGTGCTTGCTTAGGGCCCAGACTCTGTGGGGTTACATGTAACTTGTAGATTTTTGTCTAGAGGAGCTGCAAATAAATTTTGTCTGGTGGAAAACATAACCCCAAAGTTTTTGGCTTAATTGCCCTGAAGAACATTAACCGGTTTTGTATCTAACCTAGCAACTTTATTCCCAAATTCTTTCTTCATTGCCCATATATACTCAGTTCTTCAAATGCTCTTTTACCACCCTGGTGGTTCTCTCATTAATGAGTTAAACATTTTTCATGTTTTCGTTCTATATTCTTCTAAGAGTCACACTTAACTTTAAAACAAAACATTTTGACACTGTTATTGAAAAAACAACCAAAAACCTTAAATAGAGCTTAACATTATATAGTCATGTTATTTCTAGCAGAAATAAGAGCTAAGGGAGACTAAAAAAATTTCTATTTTTTCTGTTGCCTATTTCTGTAAAATATTCAAAAATTCTTGTTTGGATTGTGTGGAGGTTTAATTGAGCTCCGGCTCAAGGAAAGGCCTTCACCTTCAATTAAAACATATGTAAAAAGTACTCCTTTTAAAAGTAGCAAAACTGCAGAAAAATATAATGTAAAATGCACAAGTTCCCTGGTATTCTCACTCTCACTTTCTTGGGGTAACCACTGTTAAGTTCATATCCTTCCAGAGCTTTTCTTTGTACAAATACATGGACACACCTTTGCACACACATGCATAGCATTATGGTATATATATGATTATTCAGTAACTTAAGTCATTTATTATCTTGGACATTCTTTTCTATAAGAACATAGAAGTCTACCTCATTCTACTTAGACTCATAATTTTTAAAACCACATTAAAATGCTTGCCAATTTTTTATTATAAAGTTAATACATGGATATGGTAATAAAAATTAAAACAGTACAGGAGGTATAAATGAAAAGTAAGACCCTCCCTCCCCCACATTCCCCTCCAGAGGTAACTACTTTTAACCAGAACAACCAGCAACAAAGCGTTGTAAGGCTCCGTTTTCATGGCTGCTAGTCATGCCTTTGACGAGTTCCTTTTAGTTCTGTTCACCACCTTAGTGGCTCTATTCCTTCTAGGCAATTTTGACTAGTTTGTACCAAGAATACCTCTGGATATATATTCTTCTGGCACCACATGTACTTGAACCTATTTCCACTTAATTAGAAAGCTCTTTCTAACACGTGGAGTTGATGTGGCACACGCTTAACGTGTCCTTCCCCACCGCAGCACACGGTGTCCGCACTGTCCCACGTCCCAGGCCAGACTCCCTTTCCTACCTCAACACACCCAGAGTCCAGCAATTTTCATCTCATGTGCTACCACCCAGGCCAAGACGTCACCCCCTCTGAACTGGATGTCTCCTGCTTTGGCTCTCACTCCCACAGTCTGTTTCAACACAGCCGCCAGAGCGAAGGTTTGGGAGCGTGCAGTGGCTTCTCCTGTCACTAGGTAAGGAGCAGAGTTCTCACAGAGGCTCACGGTGAGGAACTTTGCACTTGCTGTTCCCTCCCTGCCCACGGCCTTATCCTGGCCCTTTTCTGACCACCCCGTTTAAAATTGCAAATCCCACTCATACTCATCTCACTTTTTTTTCTATCTACCCAAACCATCTTTTTATTTATTTTGCCTGCCTTTCTTCCCCTGCTGGAAGGTAAGCTCCGAGAGGCCAGGAGTTTCTGTCTATTTTGTTCACTGCTATATCCTCCACCTGGAACAGTGCGGGGCATACAGAAGGGCCTCAAATATGCGGAAAGGATAAAGGAATCAGTTATAATCTGCTCGCCAACTCGCTGTTTAGATCTTGCAGATACGTCACTGGCTAATAGGTACGGGGTGGACAAGTGTTTGACCACTTCTCAGTTGACACTGAGACTAGGGCCCATTTTATGGTTCGGTTTTCATTTTGTTTAAAACAGGTCACTATTCTGGTGTAATTCAGAGAAGAAAAGCCCTGGAAAAGAGGAGGTGGAATTCAGCAGGGAATAAAGCTTTATAAATAGGGACGTGTTGTGGGTTGAATTGTGTCCCAAAAAGACATATTGAAATCTTAACCACCAGTACCTCAGAAGGTGACCTTATCTGGGAATGAAGTTATCGCAGATCTAATTAGTTAAGGTGACATAGATGGAGTAGGGTGGGTCCTTAATCCAGTATGACTGGTGTCCTTATGTGACACCACCTTGTGTGACTGGTGTCCTTATAAGAAGAAGGAAATCTGGACACAGACGCATGGGGAGAACGCCTTGTGAAGACGGAGGCAGAGATTGGAGTGACGCTGCCACAAGCCAAGGAATGCCGGGGGCCGGCAGAGACTGGAAGCAGCAAGGAAGGAGTCTTCCCAGAGGCCGCGGAGGAGCGCAGCCCTGCGACACCTTGGTTTTGGACTTGCGGTCTCCAGAACTGTGAGAGAATAAATTTCCGTTATAAGCCACCCAGTTGGTGGTACTTAGTTATGGCAGTGCTGGGAAACCCAATAAATGCTGGTTGCGTTTTTAAATGGCAGGCTGTTCGCACGTGTGCTTTCATGTTCTTGCACCTATAAATGCAGCTGTGTTGAAAAAAAGGTGAGCCTTTGGTTAGAACAAGCTTATAAACTAAAGATTTCCAAGGTAGGGAAAGCTTTTTCCAAGGTACGGCTCTTCTTTATTTGGTCATGACCCTGACTGGACCGGGAGAGGAACCTGTGACTAAGCATCGTACAAAACATGCCGGTTTGCTCTGGCTGCCGGCTGAGAAATTCATCACCACCCTGTGTGGCTTCGAGACACTCAGCTCTTGGAGAACTGGGCTCCTCTGACTTGCGATTGGAAAGGAAAAGTGGGAGTTACTTCAGGCTGCCAAACAACAAACCATTACTAACAAGCCAGGTGAAAAAATATCCAAGTTGGCTGAGCAGGCAGGATTGGGAGCTGTCAGTCTGGGGCTCGGAGAACAATAATTATTTCCATCATGAAGACCAGCTGCCAGTAGACTTATTGGAGTTGGACCAGCCTCCTCAGTGGGGAGGGTGGGTGGAGGCAGATGGAGCGAGGCGCCTGCGTGTGGGGCCCCAAGCCTCGCTCTGTCCCTGCACCATCTGTGACAACGGCCACCGTCCACTCCTCTGCCCTTGCTATTCTCATTCCTACCTCCCGCCTGTTTTCAGGGTTCTCTCCCGGGACACCCTCTTTCCCTCATTTATTTAAATCCTGCTCATTCTTCAAGGATCAGCCCAAGTCCCGACAACTGCCATTAAACCTTCCCTGCCAGTGTCAACCCAAACGTATCTCGTTCTCCAGTTTCCGTTGCACTTCCGGCCTAGAAGGAGCACCCTTGCTACTGACTGTGGTCCACAGACGGCCGACACTGGTGTCATCTGAGAGCTTGTTAGAGATGTAGACTCTGAGCCCTGCGCCAGACCTACTGGGTCAGAACTTCCATTTTACCTGGGTCCCAGGTGGTTGATGTGTACACGGGGGCACGGGGAGCCCTGGTCTGCGGTGCTGGTCTCAGAGCATGGTCTGTGGACCAGCAGAAACTAGGAATGTGTTAGAAATGCAAAATTTGGGCCCCACCCCAAACCAAGCAAATCTGACTCCCTGGGGGCAGGGTCCAGCTATCTGCTGTGCCCTCCGGGGACTCTGAGGCACACTCAGGTGTGAGAACCACTAGTCCACGTCACTGGCCTGGGATCTGGTTGCAGATGCCCTTTCATTCCATGTGCTCCTCTCCCTCCTCAAGAAAGGGACCCTGAGGGCAGGTGCCGAGTTGGCTGTGTGTCTCTCAGGCACTCTGCCCTGCTCTAAGCAGAAGGCCACTGACGTCCTGGGATAACTGACCACTTTCCCCTCCCCTGCCTGCTCTATACCAGCCTGTGGGGGCTGGGGCGGAGGGAGAGGAGGAAGGGGCAGAGGGAGGAAGACCTTCCTTTGTTCTCCCGAGTCTCTCGAGGGTCTGAGTGTTTGAGGGGAGGCACTGTGCTTCCTCCCTCAAGTCGGAGATCATCGGTACCATGTAATTTTATGTCATGGCCCGACTCGATCCAGACTGTCTCCAATAGTTTTATGTGGGTTTTCTCCCTGGAAAAAGTTATTTTTATTGCTATTGGGCAAATAAAGCAATGCTGGCTAACTGTTCCCCTTTCTGGATCGATAAGTCCTTCATCTGGGCACGTGGCTGTGGCTAGCTCCTCTGGCTTGCAGCGTCAGGGAGAGGGATTTTCAGACATGACTAATGTATAGCCTCCTCAGACTTCCCACTCGTGAACTCTCATAAATCGCTGCGATGTTCCATCATGGCCAGTTAACACCGCAGCAAGCAGCCCGGCCGGGGAGACTGTCCTCGCCCCAAGTGCACGTCCTCGGGCTGGCTGCTCGATGTCACATTACCAGACACAATTCCTTTCGAATTGCCTCAGGGCGTACGATTTTAGTCCGTCATAGAATGCTTGAGCTCGCAGGAACTGGAGAAATCAGTTACTCCTTTCTTTTATAGGTGGGCAAGCAGGGGAGAAGGTTCCGGTTCAAAGGGTAAGCAGTTGGTTAACAAGAGAACGATGACTGAGAGCAAACCTCAGACCTCTCTCAAGATTCAATTCCTTGCCCAGGGCCACCCTCCGGGATCGGAGCCCCACGTGCCCAGCCCTGAGAATTGTGCAAAGGCCCAGAAACCTAACGTTATGGGCACTGCAATCACGTCCCTGTGGTAGGCAGGATGCCCCGAGGCGCAGTTAAGGGGTGGGACACGTGTCTCAAGCAGGGGTGGGGGCGTGTGTGGAAAGGAACTTTGGAGAAGGGGACGCTGACGCAATTGCATTGCCACCCACTTAAATACTGGTTATAAGGTAACTCGCAAGTGTGGGAAGGAGAACCGTAATCTCACATACAACCCCAGGTGCGAGGAAGGCAGCCTACCTGGAGAAGGGGTAGGGAGAAACAGGGTGGGCGGCCTAGAGAACCCTCCAGTGAGGCAGATGCCTGCCATTTTCCACGTGTGCTCATTTAAACCTCATGATATCCCTTCAAGACAGGCATCATTTCTTTTTTTATCGAAAGGGGCAATCATAATTAAGTTAGGCTGGAGTCAAAGTTAGCAGGCTGTTTCAGATTCTTTTCCTGCACCTAAGCTTTCTCTAGGGTGACCCTCTGCCCAGAGTCCAGCATCCTGGGAACCCCCTCATCCAGGGCAAACCTAGCTCCTCCCTCTTTGTGCCCCACAGGGGACAGTTGCTCTTGACAGGCGCCGTCCTGGCCTCACGGGGCCCGAGCTCGGCCTGCTCTGCTCAGCTGATGGGCGCCTGGTGCCAGGGCGGGCGCCGCTGCTGGGTTCGTGGTGGGGGTGGGATGCAGTCCACAGCCCCGGGCAGCCTGCTGTTCCGCCAGCTGCTGTCACACTCCATTTTACTGTGGAACATTGGTCACCAGCAGGAGTGCTGCCTGCCTGGTTCTACTTTAATTCACGCCTACAAGAAGTGGATATGAGCGAGGGAGACAAACAGGAAGGCGAGTGACTCAGCCATCGGGGAAGCCAATCCCAGCTCTGTTTCTGCCTTGGGACAAATTCAGGTGCAAGGGTCAAAAACTTACCCAGAATTAGCTCAAGTCAAAAGGGACTTTATTTTAAGGATACAAGTTTCATGGAAAAAAGAACACACCTCATGAGCAATCTTGGGAAGGGGAGAGGGTGGGAGGGGCTGCTCGCCTGGCTGCCTGTCCTCCCTGGCCAAGCCTCCCTGGTGTCTGGAGGGGCCCAGGAACGAGCACTGGGTTTTGAACCAGCTGGTAATGCAGACAGGCAGAGCTAGAGGGGACGCTGGGCTTCTTTGGGAGGACAGGGTTGGAGGATATAACTTAGAGGGGACGCACCAGCAGAGCCTCAGAACTGGATGTGACCCCAACGGTGGCCGGCAGTGCCACGTCGGGGAGGGTGTGGGGGGCTGCTGCCCAGATAAGGTTTGTGGAAGGGAGGAGAGGAGAAGCAGACTCTGAAGCAGGCTGCCCAGCAGAGGAAGGGGCCAGGCGATGGGCTTGGTTCTCGCCCCACTCTACCCTGTGGCTGGGGAAAGAAGGGGTGAGGCCGGCTGCACGAGGCTGCTGCACCGTCTGCTCCCTGGCGCGCAGGCTCTTCCCTTCCCAAGCTGCCTCTGGACTGCTCCTCCCTCGCTACAGCCTCTCACTGTCCTCACAGCTGTTTTCTCTTCTCCGAGTACTTACGTCAATCACGTTATACCTGCTATTTAAGGCCTTTTGCTTTTTAAAGCAGGTCTTGTCCAATGACAACATGCAAACCTCATCTTATTAGGGGCCCTTTAAGGGTCTCCTTTCAGTAATCAATACTTTGTACTTGAACTGTTCTGCCTTTTGTTTGATGCTCTTGGTGTCTCTAAGATCCTGATGAGGAACGAGGCCCAAGTCCTCGACGGGGAGAAGCGTTTATGGCCCAGCAGGGGTCCTGGCCAGCAGGGACTGACTTAGGCGGTCAGGGCTCTTTGTCGCCAAGGCCAACAGCTACCCCCCTCCGCCTCCCGGCCCTATAGCCAACCAACACCTGATGCTCAGCTAGGATAACAAGATGGACCACCCATTTTTACAGCGAGGAACATTGCCCTTCTGAGACAGATGGTTGCACGGGCCAGGAAAGAGTGTGGGCCGAGTCGAGGGCTCAGCCCATTACAGCAAGATCTGGAAAGGAGGCAAGCTTGGTAATAGGCTCGAGGGAAACATTCTTCCCACCTCCCTCAGAGAGACTGCTTCAGGACCTGGCTGGGAAGGGCCCCCAAACAAGAGGCCCAGATCTGAGGCCACTGGCTCACACGTCGGGGAGGAGAGCCATGCCACGTCAGACTGTGTCGGACTCCCAGGGCTGAGAGGAGTATTGACCCTGCGGGGAGAAGCAGGCCAGGCAGATGACGGCGGGAAACACGCGTGTGAAGTGGGACAAGCTGGGCTTGACAAGTAGGACAATGTGGAACAGAGCTACGCTCTGGAGGGGTCGGGCAGACAGGCACTGAAGTGGAGGTGGGCTGCTGGCCGGGCCGCTTCAGGTGTCCATCGGGAACTCGGAGCTTCTGGGCAGCCCTCGGGGCTGGGGCTGTACCAGGGCAGTCTTCTCCTCCACTAAGTGAGGCTGGGTACGGTGACTATTCCGGTTCCTGTGCTCATAGGTCTGCTGGCACCTGAGAAGCCAGACAAGATGGCGTCAGTGAGTCGTCTCACTTCACTAAGCAGATTCCAACACGCTTCAGGGGCCTCTGCTGTGGAGCCCTGAGAGTTCTCCCGTGTTTGGGGAGGGGCAGGGTCACTGAGACAGAACACTGCTGACAGGACGGCAGTGCTGGTGTGCACTTAGTTAAATGTGTTCGTTACACTTGGGGGCCGTTGTCGTTCGTGGTATGACTACAGGTCATCTTGGGCAACACCCGCACAGCAGCCGCCACCATGCCCGGAAGCGAGATGGCCGGCCAGGACCTCTGGGCTGCTCTCTAAGTGGAAACGGCAATTTCAGGGGTGGCAGGGTCAAGTGCCATGCTTGCCACAGAGTTCCCACTCAGACTTGGCTCTTGTGGCTCGCGGGCACATAACCCCGTAGTCACCGAACCCAGGCCAGATGGTCACACGTTCCTGGCCTGAGTTCAAAGTGGGCATGGGGTGGGGAAGTCACTGAGGCAGGAAGACTGTCCAGGCTCAGATGACCTTCATACCAGGACTGTCTTCTAGAAGGATAATCAGACTTGTTAAACATCTCGTAACATGCCTGCAAATTAGCATAGCCAGACACTAGACAAGCGTGATGGGCGAGAGCCAGGCGTTTTTGGCCAAAGAGCCCTTAGAACTCACCCAGCTCCGCATGCGAGGCCTCTTCAAGCAAGAGCCCCTCAGGCTGACAGCACTCAGGGCCAGCCGAGACACGCCGTGACATGTGCAGTGCTGTCCAGGGAACCCTGCAGGAGGGTCAGTCTGGTCAGGACTTGAGGCAGCTTTGAGAAAGTGGGGTTCACTTGGAGCAACAGAGGGGAGAAATGCAGAGATGTTTACAGTAAGGACTGTCGGGGGAGAACTCCAGTGTTCCTGTGGACGGCGTGGCTAGGGGCCTGCTCTCAGCTCCCCTCTCCTTCTCTGGAGTGCACTGGCCTCCACCGTGGGGCCCAAGCGTAGGCAGACTTGGGCCAGGCAGTGCAGCCGTACCTGAGAACAGAAGTGGGTGGACAGTAGAAGACGGCGTTATGGCAGGAGAGAGACCTTAAAGGACCAGTGATCTGGAAGCCTCCACAGCATCTGGAGCTCCCCACAGGCAGAGGCCATTCTGTTCCAGCAGGAGAAGTTCCTGCATCAGAGCCTCAGGAAGCCAGGACTGACCCAAGGCCAATTCCTTCCCAGCCATGTTCTATCCTAAGATGGAAGCCTTATGGGGCCTCATCCCCCCAACTTTGGTAAGAGGGAGGGCTTTCTCCAAGCAGACATGAGGAGAGGAGTTAGAGCATGAGAATGGGATGGGGACGATAACAAGCCTTCTCCATCTAGGCACAAAATGGGGTAACTTTGGGGGTTGTTGGTCGGGGGTGAGACATTTCCTTTCCGCATCAGGAAATCTATGTATTGGATGCTTTATCAACACTTCTGAAGTCTTCAGTTACTTTAATGAGGTTAATGTCCCCATTTTGCAGAAGGCAAGATTCAGGAAGGAGAAATGACCTGTCCAGGTCACACCAGGACTTCCACAAATTATTTCTTTAAGGCTAAGAGCAAACATACAATGCTGAAACTACACAACAAACAATTGTTTCCATGGGAAGCAGGAGAAAAAAGGCAGACAATAGTTTACTGAGTGCCTAGTAAGTACCAGGTGCTTTATTTACATAGATGCTCATTTAATCCTAACTAATCTGTGAAGTAGACAGTATTCTCTCCATTGTGCAAATGAAGAAACTGAAACTCAGCAGGACTAAATAACCAATCGTGTGACCGGAAGCAAGAAAATAACAAAGCAGAATTTTGAAATTTTGAATACCAGGCTCCGAATCCCAGACCCCCTCCCCCACACTTGGTGATAGTTCCTTTGAAAACAATGAGATACTTCCCTGGATGCTCTATTAGCCCTACCCCTGAGCCAGCTGGAGGGACTGGGGACACAGCCCAATAATCTGAAGTCTGTAGACACTGAGTTCTTGGACAGGGCACGAAAAGACATGGCTTTCTAAGCACTCTGCATCTGGGAATGGCCCTATTTAAGGATTATGTAAAAGATCTAGTGCTACATTGTCCACTTTGGTACACACTAGCCACTAGCACACGTGGCTACTGAACACTAGAAGTGTCACTAGAGCTACTGAGGAACTGAATTTCTGACTTGATTTGTGTTTTTTTTTTGGAGACAGAATCTTGCTCTGTCATCCCGGATAGAGTGCAGTGGCATCATCATAGCTCACTGCAACCTTAAACTCCCGGGCTTAAGCAATCCTCCTGACTCAGCCTCCCGAGTAGCTGGGACTACAGATGAGCTCCACCATGCCCAGCTAATTTTTTTTTTCTATTTTTAGTAGAGATGGGGTCTTGCTCTTGCTCAGGCTGGTCTTGAACTCCTGAGCTCAAGCAATCCCCTTGCCTTGGCTGGCCAGAGTGCTAGGATTACAGGTGTGAGCCACCATGCCCTGGCCCTGATTTTATTTGAATTGATTTAAAATAAAAAAAATACTTAATTCAGTTACCAGAGAATTTTAGAGTATGTTTGGAACAACGAATTCACATTTAGAGTATGTGAATCTGCAACTGCCAAGTTGATGAAATTCAAGTACAGATCAGGTATTTTTGATGAAAATTTAGCATCTAAATTGAGATAGGCTGTGTTAAATATATACCAGATTTTGAAGTTAGTACAAATAAAAGAATGTAAAATATCTCTAACATTTTTATATTATGTATCAAAATAATATTTTAGATATATTTGGTCAAATAAAATATATTAAACTTAATTTCACCTCCTTCTGCACTTACTAGCTCTGTGGTTTGGGACAGTTCCCCTAAACCCTCTGGGCTCTGTGTCCCCTTGTCTGAAGTCACTGAGGAGTAGAAAGGCCTGCTGGGCCTCCCCAGGTTGCGGCCGGCTGATGGATCTTGGTGGGGGGGAGGTCGCCGGCCTCCCAGTGAGGCTGGCCTTGGGAAGGGTCATAGCCCCCAGCCCTAGGGGAACGCCACCCCCACCCTTAGCAGGAGGGTTTGGCAGAGGCTTCTCCGGGCCTGAAACTGAGGTTTATTTGATACCCACTGCCTAAGAGGCAGACCCAGTGACTGGCCTGCTGGTTCTGTCTCATACGCTAATGACCACATCTGTTTACTGTCTGGAGCCCTTCCCAGCCCCTCTGCTGAGTGCTCTGAGCCAGGCTGGGGGCCGGACCCTCCCCACCCCTGTTTCTGGGCTCCAGGGCTCTGCCTTGGGCAGCCCTGTTTGGGGAGTGAGTGGAGAGGTCCTGCCCTGCTCTTCTCTGGCCTTCCTCAGTCTTCTCCAGGCCCCTGGAGGAGTGGGGATGTGGGCAGCAGTGGACGGGGCTTCTAGGAGGGATAATTGAGGTTCCTGGCTGGAGGATTGTGCGGGGTCGGGGATCAAGGTGGACTTGACCCTGAAGTGGTCCATGAGTAAGCACCTTGTGTGGGCAGCTTGTGTGTGTGTGTGTGTGAGAGAGAGAGATATCAGGGCTGTGTGAGATCCATGGCAGAGGCTCTGCCAGAGAGCAGAGGATCTCTCCGATCTTCCTCAATCACTCAATTCCATGCACCTGGGGCTGTCGTGTATATGGTGCAGCTGTTTTCTACAGCACTGACGTGAAGACCAAGGTGAAATGAGAGTCCGCCACTAAGGCGCTAGAAAGGTACTCTGGGGGGTGCTTTAATACATTGTATCATCACCTACCTTGTATCACGGAATCCTTGTGCTGACCCAAGAAGGGGAAAAGGCCCACAGAAGTTCAGTGAACTGGGGAGGCCTGGGAGGGGCAGTGGAGGATTTGAACATAGCTCTGCAGATGTCAAGGCTCCGGGCCTTGAAGGCCGTTGCTCACAAAGAGGCAGAGCTGCAGCTGGCCTCACTCACTTCTCTCCACTCCAGGGGTGGGGAGAGTGAGTCCAGGCAGGGGTGGGGCCAGGCCTAGGGCCCAGGTCAGCACTGGGTTCCCTTGCTGGGCCTGTGGGAGGAGGCTGGGAGCCCCGCTGTGTGCAATTCTGGGGGACGGAAGGCCACGGGATGGTCAGCCAGGCTGTCCGCAGTCGCATGAGGGTTCTGAATGGGCCGGCCCAGCAGCCCCGCTCACACGCATGATTTAAGTAGCTACGCGGGCCGCCAGATGGCCCCGTAAAGGTGGAGGAGGCTGTGCTGCCCCTTCTGGGGCCTGAAGTCTCAACTTGAAGTCCAGAGGCTGTGGGACTCAAATCTGACACAGCCACTGACACGTGGCCTGAGCGTGGCAGGTCACACTTGCCTTTCTATTGCTCAGCCCTTGAGGGTGAGCATGCCATTTTCCATGTGGCCACTGGGTGTCGCCCTCGCTCCATGAGTGGGACTGCCTTACCTGCGGCTCTCTGAGGGCCTACTGTGTGCCGGCCTGTGCAGCGCTGGGAGCTGTCCCCTTGTCTGGGCTCTGCTCTGAAGGCAGCGGGCCCGTCTCAGCCAGATACGGTGCTGTTGCTCCCTGTCAGCGCAAGATGTTTGCAGACAACAGCTGGATTTTATTGGAACTGTTCAGTGACATGCTTTTCTGTGGAAGCTCACCTGTTTAAGGAGTCTCCAGGGCTCCTGGTGTCAGGCTGGACTTCGCACCCTGTGGTTCCCCAGACCTTCACCCTGGGGCTTGGGCGTGCTGGTAACAAGGCTCTGTGCTCTATTTGAGCAGGGATGGGGCAGCCTCTGAGGTCTAGAACAGCCCCTGCCCAGGTGCCCACATGTCACAGATGCAGCCTGTCCTCACTGGGGAGGACACACGGGAGACACAGGGGAGCCAGCTGAGCTCAGGCAGGGCAGTGACCTGCTCAAGGCCACTCAGTGAGTCCAGGCTGAGGGGCTGGGCTGCAGTTTCAGCCTAGAAGAGGTCCCTGTTATGGGTTGAATCGTGTCCCCTCTCCAAATTCACTGGTTGAAATTCTAACCCCTAGTACCTCGGAATGTGACTGTATTTGAGAATACAGTCGTTGCAGATGTATCAGTTAAGATGAGGTCAAACCGGAGTAGGGTGGGCCCCTGATCCAATATGACGGGTGTCCTTATAAAAGGGGGGCATTTGGTCACAGAGGAGCACGCAGGAGGAATGCCATGTGACATGAAGGTGGAGGCTGAGCGATGCTTCTACATGAGGCTGGGAACAGGCCAGAGCTGATCCTCCCTCCCAGCCCCCAGAAGCGAGCAAGGCTGCTGACACGACACCTTGGCCTTGGACCTGTCGTCTCCAGGGTGGTGAGACAGTAAATTCTGTTTGTGGCACTTTCTGTGGCCTCCCCAGCGAGCTAACCCAGTGCCCTGGTCTGAGAGGAGGCTCCTTGCTGCCTCCCGCCTGAGACGGCAGCTCTTCTCTGTCCCCTCACCTGGCCAGCGGGCCAGACCCTGCTCTTTCTCCCCGCTGTTCTTCCAAGCCTCCTGTTGTGCTCCTTGCTCCAAAATGACCGCCCTGCACCAGTCCCCAGCAGAATCCATTCTTTCAGAAGGTTGACTCTACCAGAAGGCCGCAGGAAAGCAGCTGATTAAGCCGAGTCACACTCAGGGCCGAGTGATCGGCCCTTGGGCAGTGTGACTCCAGGGAACGGCCTCACTTAGGTCTTCTGGGGGAACTTACGTGTTCAAAGAGGAGTTTGTTAATTCCTGAGGAGGAGTCTTTGTTGAACGAAGAACAATTTTATAGTGTGTTTGTCCCCTAAGACACCCATTAAACAGGTTGGCATGTTTTCTTGTTGACGGGGGTCAGCATCCCGAAGGCTCGCGTCTGTGCCACTGAGCAGGAGGCCCAGGACTGGCTCTGGCTTCTTCACAGGTGGGGCCCCCTGTGCAGACCACCGCTCGCCCCTGCCAGGGCCAGGAGGCCGGGGCCAGGCTTGCCACTTCCTCCTCAGTGGGGAGGACCCGCCGAGCCCTGCCCAGCCGACCCTGCCCTTCTCCCCTCTCCCCCACGGCCCCATTTTGGCCTCGTGAACGTGGGGCAGCTGGCTGGGCTAGGCTGCTTTCAGCCTCCCTGGCCAGTCGGTTGCTCCTGGGGCTGGACGGTGCCTCCTGGGAGCCGGACTGGCCGGAAGTGGCCATGCCCAGAGAGCCTGGCCCCCGGCAGGCTACACCACTGGCTTTGATTAGCAGCGACCTGTGGTCTTTAGTGGTGGAGGGCTGGCATGGTGGGGAACTGAGAGGGTCTAGGAGGAGGTGCAGAAGGCAGGGCTGTCTTCTGAGCAGGGTGCAGGAGCCCTGAAGAAGGGGCTAGAAGCTAGAGTTCCTGGACCAGGCACTGGGAAGGCAGGCAGAGTCCTGGCCAGTCGAGTAGTGGGTAGGGGTGGGACCTGGTGGCTTGCCCCCTTCCACACCATCTCCCTCGGGCTTGGTGGGTCCCTCCTGAAGTCCTGGTGTGCCTGGAGCTGGGTTAAGCCATGCCATCAGGGAGCTCATAGGTAGGAAGTTGTCTCTCCTCCAGGAGAGTACGGTCTATAGACGTGGAGCTTCAAACCCACGAAATGCCTACACACACCTCGTGGGCCTGAACTGACAGCTGGGTGAGGCAGAAGAGACTGCGAGCTGTAGAAATCAGAGCAGGGAAGAGGAAGCTCCTTGCCTGTCGAGGAATTCAGGGAAAGCCTCCTGGAGGAGGTGGAGCTGGAGGATAACTGGGTTTGTCCTGGCGGAAGGAGCAGGGAGGCAGTCCCTGCTGGGAAATACCACGCCGGCATCTATGCCTCTAGCTGCCGCGTCCCCACCTCGCAGCTCCCCAGCTCAGCCCAGAGCTCCCACCCCACTGACCTGCCCGCCCTTCCCGGGCACTGCAGGCCCCTCTGCCCCCCCAGCTTTGCTCACGAGGTTCTCTGTACCTTGTCTGCTCTCCCTCACCCCTTTGTTGTTAGCTCCGCACGCTGAAATCCTGCCGCATGTCCAGACCCACCGTGCTCGTATCACTTTCCCCAGTGTCTCTCCACCTTCCCCCCCACACCAGAACCCACCCCTTCTTCACCTCGCTTAGCCACTATAATCACGGAAACACCTCCCTCATCCATCATTGGCAAACATTGGCTGGGCCTCCAGCTTGCCAGGTGTAGGGAGCCTGCAGGAGTCCCGGGGACAGGTAGGCTTCCTCACGAGACACCATCCTGGCCACCTGAGGCCTTGGCCGGCCTGTCCCAGCATCTCCCAAGCTCGTGCCCCTTCCTGCCAGGGACTGGGCAGAGGCGGAGGCGCCTGTTTCCCAAGAGCAACCAGCAAATCCATCTTGCTGGGGTTTATTCTTGTCGTTTCCTGGAGCATTAGGTCACCCAGGTCGTCAGCGGGGACCTTATTTGGAAGGCCTGGCTTCCCGGCCTGAAGCGGAGAACCGAGGAGCGTCAGACCCGCTGTCTCAGGGGCAACGCCGTCAGAAACAAAACCGTGTTTCTGTTTCACCGCAAGCGCTGGGAATTGAAGTATGTACGGAAATACAATTCATAAATTGATGGACTTTATTTTCACTGTTCCCAGGGTTTAATTTCCAGAAACAAATTGTCAGTGTTATGGCTGAAGTTCTCTTAGTTTTAGGAAACACATCATAACCCAGAATTGTTTATGCATAGTTCATATATTATATGACAAGAATGGTTTTGAGAGTAATCAAGGGTCAGAGAACTGTGGTTACACTGAAATGAGACGATCTGAGTGTGGTGATCCATTATTTCTATTATTTGTGTTCTCCGTCCTGACCTTGCACTCCCCCCAGGAAAAACGGAGGGAGCGATGATGCTCCTGGAAGCTGTGGCTGCAGGAAAGCAGCCACCAGCGCATGCCCAGGTCTGTCCCTTACGGGGGCCTGCGTGTGTGTGTGTGTGTGTGTGTGTGTGTGAAATGCATGCATGTGTGCGTGTAAGTGTGAGTGTGTGTACATGTGTGCATATGTGTATGAGTGTGTGCATGCACACATGCATGGGAGCATGTGTGTGTATGTGTGAGTGTGTATGTGCATTCATGCGTGCACGCACACGTGTGGTCACTGTGAGAAACAACACCAGCTAAGGTAGGAGAAATGGGCTCCAATCCTGTCCCACCACCTATGACCTGTGTGGCCTCTCCCCTCAGTCTCCTCATCTGCAGTGTGGGTGTCCTGACCCCTTCCTCAAAGTCACCTGAGCATTTCGTGACATATGTGTATAAAGAGCAGAGGAGAAGGGCTCTCGGGCAGCCTGGGGATTCTGGAAGTGCCTCCTGAGGGAGCTGAGCCTCCCTGGGCACTGGGCATGGGGTCCTTGGATCTCCCAAGTGGCACCCTGGATTCTGGGGTCACTCGTGTCCCAGAGGCTCTCTCACCCACCTCTTCCCCTCACCCAGATTGTGTGCAGAGCAGCCAGGCAGGGAAGGGGGGGCCTGCTGGGATCTCTGCTCCTGGCTCGAGAGTGCAGAGACTGCCTGTTGGAGAAAAGCCCTCCAGGGTCATGGTGATAGCCTCCTCTGTGAGCAGAGCCCAGTTTTATCCCATCTTGTCACATGACGAAAAATAAGCACCTGCTCAGCGCATTTCAGTAGAGTGCCCAGCTTTGCTGGATGCCTTTCACAAGGAGGGAGAGAAGCGGCCACTTCTAGAAACAGCTCTGATACCTGCCTCTCAGGAAATCTTGGCCGGGCAGCCCGAGGTGGGGGCCCCCTTCTCTCCCGAGGCTCTGGCCGGGGTCTGATGTGCTCTGAAGGTGGGACAGACCTGGGTAGGTCTTGGTGAGGGCTGGGGACACCTGGCCAGGGCCTCTCAGCAGGTGCAGAGCCCTCAGTTCATCCCCTCCCTCTGCTGGGGACCCAGCTCCCCACTTCTGCCCCGTTTCAGACCCCAAACAAGATTTGCCGATGGCAGAAACTGTCTGAAGCGCAAAGGGGCACAACCTAGTCATGCTGACTTAGCGTTTGCTCTCACTTAACAGAACCCGAGGTGACCTTCCTCAGGGAGCTCTGCTGATGTCCCTGAGGAGTGTGCAGCGCGCCTTTGGGGAGGACAGAGTCAGTAGTTCCAGACAATGACTTTTGGGGACATTTGCAGCTACCCCTGTGCCCCGCTTTTCTGGTACAAAAACAGCGCAAAGGACTCAACTCTTCAGAGACTGGAGAGGACCTCACGGTGGCCTCTGGCAAAGCCGCTCCAGGTGGGATTGACGGATACACCGTGGCTACTTCCGGAACCACGTCCCACCTCACCCAGACACGTGCCCATCCTTTGGAGCCAGAGGCCCCGTGGGTGCTGCTTGCTGGGATAAATGGGGAAAGGGTCAAGCTTGGGACCCCTCCCTGCTAATCACATACAGGAAGGAATTGAACTTTGGGTCCCTTCATCTGCCGCTGAACTGGTGTGAGAAGGAGGGATGGGAGGAGGGGACACTTTGAAGTCACTGGGCTGCTTCTCTGCCAGCCCCGTCAGCCTCATTCTTGGAGACTTGGGGACGAGTCATTGCTCTGACACGCGGGCGGTGAGGACAGACCTCATACACACAGCCAGCGGGGAAGGTGCCCTGGAAGGCACCTCGGCCGTGCGGGGCCGGCCTCCTGCTCAGGAACGGGTTTCTTCCTTGAGCAGGGGAAGACGGCCGTCCGCGCAGGGACACGCGCCTCATCTGTCTCGTGAGTCACCGTGACGAGCACTCCGGAAACTTCTGTTACGATGTGGTGGTGCCTGCTGTGCGGAGTGCCACAGAGGACACGGCCAGGCACGCTCCTCCGTGGGTGGGGACACGCGGAGATGTTAAGGAGCACAAGAGACTCCAGTGTTGCTCTGAAGACGTCAGTCAATCCGTTTGGGCTGTTTTGATTTACTGCTAACTTGGGAGTCCAGCTTCTCCTTGAAAAGCATGGAATGTGCATTTTTTAAATAATTGCAACCAAACATTGCCATGATATGGGCTTTCTGGGCATTGGGCAGTAGTAGTTTGGGGTTGGGAGATATTTATTCTGCAAAACATTTTCCCGAACGTTCTTTAGATTGATCCCCCCAGGCTCTTGTCAGGAGCCAGGAGCAGGGCAGCAGTGCCCCCCTCATTCCTTCTTCATCATCTCTGAAGACTTCCTGGGGTCCCAGGGAAGGATCCAGGGGTCTGAAGGCCTGGCAGGGGCAGGGAACCTAGTCTGACCACACGGGTGTGTTGCAGAGTCTGCCTTCCTGGTGCTGTTCTTATGTTATTTCCTCTTGTTGGCGTGAACAGGGAGAGAGACAGTGGGGGGGGGGCACATCTGTGTTCTATGAAAACTGACCCAGAACTCCCCACGCCGTGGGGTCCACCTTCACTTCCCTCTTGTGGTTGGAGTTGATAAAATGGGTTATTGAGTCGTCCTCCTGATGAGGTCTGCTCCATCGGAACCTGTCCAGGGGCCGAGAGGTGAGCTGAGACGGGGTGCGTGCTGTACCCCATTAGATTGAGTATGTAAACCAGGCGCTATGGAAACCGAGAAGAGGTCACTGTCAGGGGCTGCAGTGTTTTAGGCAGAACTGTTTGGGGAGTAAAGTGAGCCTGAAGAACCAATATTTTTAAAAGTTAATGCTAGGAGAGGAGACAGATGAAGAAAAGATTTTTTTTTTTTTCATTTTGCTTTAAAAGATAATTTGAAAAAAAAAATTACTCTTTGAAACGTTGCCAGCAGTGAATGAGTGAAAACCAGCGAAAGTTCAGAAGGTAGAGCCCTACTCTGGTTTCACGGGAGGCACTTAACGGCTTCCCATCATTCAGCACAAATACTTATCCCCCAAATTTCCCCCAAATTTGATTTTGTTCTCCATTTCAAGGAAAAAAAAAAAAAGCGCCGTGAACACTCTGAACCTCATTGTTTCTCTGGCCCGAAAAATTCCCGTGAACCCAGAGCAGAGGAGCTGGATTTTCAGAGCCGCCCTCGGAGGGGCCGCGTGTCCCCACGGCGGCGGGGAGGGGGCCGGGCGTGGGCTTCCGGGAGGGGCGTGGAGGAGCTGCGTACACGTTGGATATGAATATAATTGATATTTAAGTCCCTCTCTGCAAATTTCTACTTTGATAGTTTACATATCCGCTTAATAGCATATTAAATCATTTTATAACCCTTAACAACTGTTTAATCTTTTCATTGTTGAAAAATGAGGTAATTGATCTAAAACCATGTCAGACTATGCCAGGAAAAACTTATTGAAATGTACCACCCTTCAGCATGGCATTCAGGGGATTCTAGGGACCCATATGGGTTTTAGGGTGGCCCACCTCCCCCACAATGGGGTCTCGCCCTGCATGGGGCTGGGGGATGGGGAAGGACGCTGGTGAAATCTGGAGCCCGGGCTTGGCCCTTGGGTTGGGGTGTTTCTGCCATATAGGATTTTGGCTCCTAACTGGGCACTGTTGAAAACAGGATTTTCTGGCCGACAGTATGTTCTACGATTTCTCACTGTGTTCAGCAAGGTTGTTTGTGCACCATCACAATTAAAGTGCTCATGGCTGGGAGAGAGAGGGAGGGAGAGAGCGCACGAGAGAGTAAGTGCTCTGTTATTCCAAAAACAAGTATGCCTTCTCCTTGGGAAAGACACCAAAGAATACCTTCTAAATGAAGTATGTTTCCCTTCAGAGATTACAGCATCAGTTGATCAAAGTCCCCTGGAAATAGCTTCTGGCAACTCTGAAGTCTCTGTAACTCTTCTTTGACTCAAGCAGGGCAGCCCTGGGCTGGGAACGGCAGCCGTCTTGGCTCTGTAGGCCTGAAGAGCCCGGGGTGGGGACAGATAGGTGTCCTGTGTGTCTGCTGACTGTTTTGCAAGCCCTGTGGCCTCCTGTTGGTTTGGGGCATTGCAGATGGTTCTGTTTCTCCAGAAGACTGACCGTGGTGCATAGGCCAGCGTCCTCTGTCCGCGTAATGCAATACAGGCATCTTGTAAACTTAAGCAGGGCTTTGGCAATCCTGGTGAAATGTATTGTCGTCGGCTACGTGTCCTGACATCCTCCCTAGACTTGAGGAATGTTTGGACCTCGGCCCCCGAGCCCTTTCTGGTTTAAGTTTAACGAAAGTCGGGGCAATCCAAACGTCTACCTGGCAGCAGGGAAGAGACCCTTCACGTTAATTATCGCTAAGCTAAACTGTCTCCTTCCAAGCCCTATATGCAGCCCTACACATTTGTATACATTTTATATGGTCTATTTCCATTATAAATTGCCCATAAATTAAATACAGATTTTCTTGGGAACATCTTAAAAAGAAAAGGGAAAAGATCTGTATGATACATGTTTCTGGTATTGGAGGTGACGTGAATTACAAAGGGGGCGGGCGGGCCCAGTGCGCCAGCTCCCCAACATGGAGGTCAGGCGTCTGGGTTAAGGCAACCCGAGTTGCGTGTGAACGGATGTGCCGCGTGCTTTTCCTCCATCGCGCATGTTGTGGGCTGCACGTCATGATTTAAAGAAGGATGGAGAGTGACTGATTGACCTAGACAAGCTGGAGGGGGTCCAGAGGGGACCGGGAGGACAGGGAGGGACGTGAGTGTTTCTCCTCTTCTCCAAAGAGCATCCTGAGGCTGGAGCCCATTGGGCTTATTCTCAGCTGTGGCCATGTGCTGGGGAGATGTCTTCAATGGGAGGTGTGTCACCAGCACAATCTGTTGCTAATAATAAAGAACTCATGCATTTTTAGAGAGGAATTAGAGCAGATTCAAGGTTCATCTCTACAATGTCTCCTCATTTCTTTCCATTCTCAGTCAGCTCTTTGTTGAGTGGAAGAGCTGGAGATGGAGTTTCATTCGGACTCCACGAAACTGTGCCAACCCTAAGGCTGTTTCATGTGTGCCCTGGCTTTGCTACCTCAGGGCCTTTGCACTTACTGCTCCCGCTGCTTGCTGGCTATTCCCCCAGATGTCTGCATGGCTGGCTGGCTCCCTCCCTTCTTTTAGGTCTTTGCTCAATGAGCCCTTCCCTGACTGCTCTATTTAACAGGTATCCCAGTACTGTCTCATCCCTGCTTTATCTATTTTTAAACTTATCTCTGTTTGAGATGTTGTATATTCTACTTATTATTTTTATTACTATAAACAATAATGGATACAGGGCTCATGGGGCAGGGTTTTTGTCTCTTGCATATTCTCTCTGCTCCGGTGCCTGGCACCTAGCAGATACTCAGTACAATTTGTCTACAATTTGTCGAATGAATGCATGAACAGATGCCCATGGATGTGCATTTGTAGGTCATCACTTACACATTATAGAAAAAAAAGGTTGCAAAAAACTGCTTTAAGAGACTGTACTTTAGCCAGTTAGCAATAATTACAAAAAGATAGATATTTAGCTTAAATTAAGAAACACTTTTTAAAAAAATACACGTTTCAGCTAAAGAATGTGCTAAGTTCCAGGGGAGTCACTTGGTCCTGGCGGACGAGTGCAAGACAAGTGAGAGAGGTGCTTGCCACAGATGCTCTGAGAAGCCTCCTGCCCTAGGACAGGGAGAAGTCTCCCCTCTTCTCTGTGATCCATAAAGCGTTCTCTCCCGGGCTCTCCTAAAATTCAGTCCTACAATTCTGGGTGCTTCTGGTGGTTCAAATGATAAGGGGATTTTCCCAGGTTACACAGCTCTGGCTGGGGGCTCAGACGGTGCCTCCAGGACACTGTCTCCCAGCGATGGCAGGGCAGCCTGTGCACCTCCAGCAGGTGGCCCGGCCCTGTGTCCCCAGGCTGCCTTTCTCGTGGTCTACTGGATGTTTTCCCCTGGGCCCAACGATGCTGCAATTTTATCATGTCCACAAATGAGAAATTCATTTCTTTTCTCTCCACTCAAGCAACCATGACATGTTGTGTTCTCCTCTTGAGTCCACTCTGGCTGCAGGGGCAGCCCCATCTCCCAGACACTGCACTGGAAACTTTCTCCCCCTCGTCCCGGCCATCCCGTCGGCCCTGGCTCAGACCCTGTCAGGGCAGGTGCTTGAAGGTTTCTGTGGACCTGGGTTCAGCCCACCGGCTGTGGTGCCCAGGCCTGGGTTCTGCAGCTGAGGAGCCTGGGGGATGAATGAAAGAGATGCCAGTAGGGTTTCGTGGGGGAGCTTGGGGAGGGTTGGCAGGAGCCACACCCTGGGGCAAAATGAAGCCAGGTCCATGTGGAGCAAAGAACCTGTTTGTGGACATCGAGCTTCACAGGTGCAAAAAAGAACCAGGGACAACCTCTTTTCCCATGATTTTTCAGTGTGGGTGGTGCCTTAGCACTTGTGTGGGGCTCAGGATAGACCGGGGGCACTTTGGACCTCCCAGCGCTAGGACGCAGAGTGTAGCAAATGCCATCCAGAGGGACCAATTGCCCTGGTGGTCGGAGGCCCTGGGCTCCGTTACAGACCTGCTGAGTGACCTCGGACAAGCCACAGGACCTTTCTTCCTACAGTTTCCGCAACAGCAGAGGGGGGCTGGACTCTCCTCTTAGGTAATTCTTTTAATGTTAGGTGGCAGGCTTTTTCTTTTCAATGTACTACTTTCTGTGCTATTTGACTTTTTAACTCTGTCTAGGCATCACTTTAATAGTAATATTAAAATAGATATTTGGAAAAAAATGTATGAAATGCTACGTGAACATGTCAGTCTCAGCTCTATGACCCAGGCATGGTGACTTGTGAGAAATGGCTTTGGGGGTGCTGTGCTTCTGCCAAGTCCTTGTCCTCAGGCCATGCCACCCCGGCCTGCACAGCGGGGCCCGCGCAGAGTGACGCAGCCTCTCTGGGTTGGAGCCCGTTCCAGCCTGGGGCCAGCGGGTGGTTGGTAGTGGATGAAGTCTTCCCCACTTGGGCTTTATAAATTGTTCTGTGGGGTCTGTGAGAGCTGGGTGGGGAGCAAGAGAGTAATTTTACAGGCAATTTCCACACGGCCTTTGTTCGAGATCCCACACGCTGCCAGCTGGACAGCAGGCTGACGGCCACTTCCATGGCCAAGCTCTGGCCTGGAGCAGCCCCCGCGATGTGAGATCGCACCACAGTGGTGTGATGCTCCCAGAGACCTGTGGCCAGGCAGGTGGGCCCCAGGATCCCACAAGGAGGTTGGCTGCAGAAGCGCCAGGAAGGAGTTAAAGTCATGCACCCCTGTCTCTCCATCTGTTGCCAAGAGGACTTCAAATTCAGGCCCCCTAAGGCTGGCCTGACTTGTCTTCTTGGGAAGAATCATGAGTTTGCAGCCAGCAGTGCCTTTGTGATCATAAACTTTGGAGTTTGCCACGGAAGAAACAGGCCCTGAAAGCACTGTGCCTTTTGGAGGGTCACGCAGTAGGTCACCGGTGGGGCTGAGACTGGGCCTGCTGAGCCACCAGAGGGCTAAGCTCACGGCTGCAGCATCCCCAGTCGCCCAGCTGGCATGGGGTGAGGGGAGGCCTGTCCTGGGAGCTGCATCAGTGCCATCCACTGGCTCCATGGCCCTGAGGAAGTCTTTTGTGGAGCCCCTCCTGGGGGCATTTTAGGAACGGAGTGCTGTGGCTCAGCCTGGACTGCAGGGTCACTGTGTGATGCTCCCACTCCTGCCGGTGCCTCCGTCTTGCAGCCTCCTGACTTCGTGCCCTGCTTAGAAGAGCCTCGCACTGTTGCCGTTTTGAAATTCTTAGTAAGTCTTGAACGAGAGCACTGGGCCCCTTCAGTGATGTAGCTGGTCCTGTTCCCAGCCCCAGCTGGTCTCCTTCACCTGCTGTGTGGCCTGACAGGTGACTGGGGAGGGGCAAAGCATCTCAGCAAGGTGCGGCGTAGCTGCTGGCTGGGATGAGACAAGGTGGATTGACCTCCAGAGACTGTGAACTTGGCAAAGCTGCCCTTGGCGGCCCTCAGGCCCTGATTTCTGCGGCTTTCCTCCCTGTACCCTCCATGCGGGCTCTGCACTTTCTGCTAATTTCTCTTTTGGGGATGGGTTTTATGGGGCTTGCCATGCTAGCAGTCAGGATAGGCTAGGTAGGTAGCAAACTATTGCAGAAACCCCAGTGGCTTAATACGATCTTTATTTCTTGTTCACATTTCCCATCCATCCAGATCAGGGAACGAGGATTCTGCTCCACGAAGCCACTCAGGGTCATGGGGCTCTGCCGTCTTGCGGCTGCACCAGCTGGGGCACACGGCCTTTCTTGATTGCCGTGGCAGGACGGGGGAGTGAAGCAGGGTCCCCAGCGCTCTTTAATGCTTCAGCTCGGCAGTGACGCTCATCATTCCGCTCACGGCCCAGTGGCCAGGATGAGTTCCACGGCCCCACCTGACTGTGAGGGGCTGACACGTGTGGTTTTCCACTCCCGGGAAGGGAAGAACCAGCTATTGTGAGCACTGGCTATGTCTACCATGGCGACCCCAGAAATTTTGTCAAATAGGTGAGTAAACGGAGAAAAGGAAAAATGCCATGTCCACATCCGTTCATCTAGGGAGAGCTGTGTTTATCTCGACTTGGGAGTGTTTCAGTGTTTATTGATGGCTCACTAAATGCAAAAGCCTTGGTCAATCCCAAGATTTCCCTTGGGCAGGAAAGACTCCGGAACATCAGCAAGCCAGGCTTCCCTGGGTGCGTGGGACCTGCTGGGTTGACCAAGGTCACGGCAGAGGTGTGGACAGAAGGTGGGTGCTTAGTGTCTGTGGGTGTGGACTTCCGGTGAGCTCTAACTGTGATAAACCTCAGAATGCGTGTCACCTGTATGAATTTGATCCATGCCACTGGGTATAAGAAATGTCATATTTCTTTTCCTAAATCAGATCTCCCTCAGTGCCCAGCCACCTGGCTGCTGGGGTGTCCCCCTGCCTCACCTCTGCAGGGAGGAACAGGAATGGGCTGTAGAAAAGCAGGCTGCGGCCACCTTTTTGCCATTTTCTCTTGCCCAGCACCACAGGGTCCATTTGCGAGTGGGCAGCTCCTCGGGATGCACTTGGAACGGGGACCCACTGTAGCTCTCAGGACTGCGGCACCCAGCGCCCAGAGCCACAGCGCACGTGAGGTGAGTTCGTCCTCCTGTAGCTGGGGGGGGGGGGTCTGGTCCTGCCTTCCTGAGCTTCCCATCCCAGACCCCCGGTCTGAAGCCCCTGATTCGTGGGACATGCTGCCTGTGGTCCATGGCCACGCGTTTGGGGTGTTTGCCTGCCTGCCTGTCTCTTTCTGCCAACTCTCGGAGGCATCAGCCGCGACGCAGCCAGAGGATTTGCAAGTTACCTCATTCTGCTCACATGTCCATGGCCAAAGCCTGTTGCAGACAAAACACCCATAAAAGCCCAGGCCCCGGGAAACAGGGCTGCGGAGCAGAGGAAGCAGGGTTGTTCTCATGGCCCCAAACTTGTGTCTTTTTCTTTTTCTTTTTTTGGCAAAAGAGAAAACGAAATAAGTTTAAAAACAGTGTACAGTCCACATTTGATGGCTGTAGAATATGTACGGCCTTCAGCTGCTTCCAGCAAATTATTCATGATCTATTTGAGCACTAGCTAGACGCTGACACCATGTCTCCTCTCCCCGGCTCAGCCCCCACCTGGGGCCCTGCCCAGCGCCTTCTGGCCTGGGCCTCGAAGGATTCCATACCTGCGCCAGGTAACGCCCCTCAGCATAAGCTCCACGCTCGATTCCACAGATGGGCCGAGGTGGTGGAGCACAGGGCAGAGCCTGGCAGCGGGCCCTGAAGCTGGCTTGATGGTGTGGGGGCCACCAACTGTCCTGGGAACCATCTAGCAGAGGGACCGGTCCTGGTATCAGGTGCCCAGGCCAAGCCTGGACTGGCTGTGGTTTCCATGGGTGAAGAGAGCCCATCTATTTGCATTTCTTATGGTTCACAATTAGGGAATAATTTTCACCCTGGCCTGGTCTCACTTCCGGTGTCCTGTGCAGCTCCTTTTACCCTTAAGTGGTCCTAGCACTTTGCTGAATGAAATGAAAAGAAGTCTGGTGGGGCCGTCAGGAGACAGCCACCAACCATTCCTTTGCCATTCCCTTCTTTCCTTGGGCCCTCGTTTTATCTTCTCTTTTAAGAAGCAAGGCATCCAAAAAGATCCACGGGAGACTTTCTTCAAACAAAAAGCCCCACATGTAGAATAGATAAGCTCAGAATTGCTCTTCTGGTAGGGCAGGGCCGTGGCTACCCTGTCCCTATGGCCCCTCCCTCAGCACCCCAGAAGGGCTCTGTGCACTCCCGGGGGCTCCATCAACGTCGCTTGAAAATCACAGGGTGGGGCACCTATAAGGATGGGAGAATGTGGCGTTCTGACTCTTCCCCCATCCCTAGCTCAGCAAAACAAACGGCGTCAGAGCTTCCCAAAGACCCAAGAATGAAGGCAGGAGGAGCGCCCTCCTCCTGTGTGGTTTAAAGAACTACTTGTCCACTGCTTGGTGATCTCCATTCCCAGAGCCTTCCCTTGTCAGCCAGGTGGGTTTGTTCAGGCCTTTGGGGGGCCCACCCTCTTCGGGTCGCCCTCCACTGACCTAGGGCAGCTGCTGCCTTGGAGGGCCCCGGTCCTCAAACCCCTCAAGGCAAACATGTTGGGGTGAGTTATCAGGGTTTCCCGCCTCTTCTGCAGAGTCCTGTGAAGCCCCCCCACAGCAGGAGTAGCTGAAGGAGGAGATGAATTAGGGGGATGGGGAGTGGAGAGGGGGACAGAGGGAAGGACAGAGGGAGGGATGGGCAATTGGGGACCCAGAAGCCCATAGTTGTTCTTTTCAAATTCTAGACTGGGCAGGCGCCATGTCTGCTCAGTTCATAGTAGGTGATTAATAACTGTTTGTGGAATAAATGAAGGTGTGGTGGGGGAAACAGGCAGGCAGATTTCAACACGAAGGAAGAACATTTCTAAGCTGCGTTCATTCATGAGTCCTGGGTGCTGGCAGTGTTGATTCAGAGCTACAGAGATGCTCAGGGTGGAAGCCAGGTGGGGGCCTGGATTAGAATGGCACCGAATGTCCCTCCTCACCCTGTGACCTCTTCATAGACACCTCCCCAGCCTGGCAGGGAGGTCTCAGCATCTAGGGGAGACAGATGGCCCACTTTGGCGATGGCAGGTTCCCAGGCAAAGTGACTTTCTTTGTCTTGGAAAAGAAGCCTTCCTCCTGCCCAATGAGCCTGGTGAGGCTCAGCCTGCGGGAACCTCCGCTTGTTAATGGTGTGGAGACTGAGCGGACAGAGATGTGTGTGTCCCGGGAGGCTCAGCCTGGACTGCTTCACTGGCAGGCGCCAATTGCCGGCGGCCCCCCATTGGGTGGCCTAGTTTCCTCACTGGGTCAGTGCTGCAGATCTGGCTTTGCTGGGCTCACGTTGCAAGAGAGTTTCCAATTTCTGGGTTGAGTAGGGAGGTCTGGCTTTTTAGCTTGTAGCTACATTGTTGGACACACCTGGCCCAGAGAGAAGAGGTGTCTTTTATGGACCCCATAAAAGTAACCAGCTTCTTAGTAAGTGATGTTTGGGGTCGTCCATTCAGTTCCCTGAACCTTTGATGGAGTTGGACTCTAACTCTCTGGTGGCCTCACAGACACATGGGTCTTGGAGGGACCTCAAAGCCACCTCCTTCTACCTTTACTCCTTAGAGGAATTCCTAGTACGATCTTTGCAGGTGCTCATTTGCTAGGATCCATCTTAGAGTCACCCTCTTTTGAGAGGTCCCATTAGAGCCTGAGCTGAGAAGATGGATATGGAAGCATCTGGTAACTGAGAAGTGGTGTAGATGAGGCAGTATGATGCCCCTATGACCTGCCCAAGGCCTGTACTGTCCTGGTGCTGGCTCTGTCTTCCGGGCCACAGAGCCTGTTGTGCTCCAGGGGGCCCTTCATGTTCTGCAGCCAGCAAGGGCCCCTCCCAGTCCCCCAGCCAGACCTGGGGCTTCGTGATGCTGTGAATCAGGTTCCTCTTCCTCTTCTGGGGGAGGGCTACCAAGGCTGCCAAATAAAATAAGGAGCCTCAGTGCCGCTGTTCGGGCAGGCTCAGAGCACAAGGAGGAGGGCGAAGTGGGCTCTGGGCTCCACTTGGAGGCTGTGGGTCTTTCCGCAGGCCCTGGCACGTCAGGTTCCACTGGCCCCCGTTCTGGAAGGGCTGAACTGACAGGGTCCACTCTCTGAGGGCAGCCTTTTCTGTTTGGGCCAGAACTCCCAGGCATCAGCCAGTCAAATGCTCAAGAAGCATCCAGGGCTATGTTCAGAGTGGTGGACGAAGGGAGTGAGAAGGGTCAGAGATAGGCATTTATTAAGCTCCTACTATATGCTGGATTCTTTAATGTGCCTCATTTAGTTCTCACTTAACTCTGTGGGTTAGTGGTGTTCTCATGTCGCCAATAAGGATTCCAGTCCTAGAGAAGTTGGTGTTAGCTGTCGGCAACAGTGGAGTTTGAATTGAACTCAGGACCACCTGTCCTGAAAGCCTGTGTTCTCAGTTGCTGGACTAGCCTGGCTTCATGGCCCAGCTCTGCACTGCCTTGAACAGGACTGCCTTCTCCTCTCTGGGCCTCAGTTTCCCGTTTGAAACCCTATATCGGACCTATATACGCCTTCCAGAGCCATCATCTGTGATCTCACCCTGCAGTTTTCCTGAAAAGTGAATGTAGCTGGGAGGTGTTTAGGGAAGCAGCAAGCCCTTTCTGAGCAGACAGCAGCATATTCTAGAATTTCGTATCTGGGGAGTAATCAGTTGCTGGGTTTGACTGTTTCTGCTGTCACCATCTGTGTGTTTCTCAATCAGAAAATGAACCTCAGCTTCCCTGCTGGCACCGCACCCCTCCCTCAGCCAGGTGGCCCTGGGGAGTCCCTGGCGGCTCACCCTTTGGTGCTCACAGTGGGGCTTCCACGCTTGAGTGCTGGGTATAGATTGAGCCCAGGAGCCTCCGCCCACCAGGAGGAGTCCCCAGGACAGAGTGGAAGAGCCGGTTTGCAGCCTGTAAGTGGAGTCGTGCTAGGCTGGCCACCTGGGTGCAGGCACTCCGGGCTAGGATGGGTGACTCAGGCAGGGCTCTGCTCAGATCCCAGGGAGTGTGGGCTCTGATCAGCTCACGGGAAAGGACATTCTCCTGAAGACACTTTGGTGGGAAAACACATCTCCCCGGTGCTAGATTCTACTGGGTTTGTGCCTTTGCTGTCTTTTGTGCCTAGATAAAGGCCACCATTTGAGGAAAGAGACTGCATGAGCCATTTGGCCCCATCTCCTCCTTTGGCTTCCCTGAGTTCTTCCCTGGCCTCTAATAGCCAACTCCAGAGGGAACTTTCCGGAGCCCTGGGGGACTTTCTTCCTCTTTGTGTGTCTGAGGGTCTTGGTGTTTTGTGGACACCTGTTTGTTGTGGGGCACAGGTGTCAGCTGCGAAGCCCATCACAGGGCCGGGGCGCAGGGAGCACAGACCCGCTCTGGCCGACAGCTGTGTGGACTCCGTGCCCGGAATGGGGAGGAGGGACGTTAACTCTTAGAACAGCTACAATGACTGATGATGGTGATGGGCTCTCAGGAGTGTGTGTGTGGCAAGAGTCCACGCACAGGTTCCCATCTAATTCACAGATGGTGTTCTGGCTGCGGCAGAGACTGAGCTCCCTGGATGTGCCTCTCCAGCCTGCAGGGACCATTGCTGTGTGTGTGCATATGTGTGTGTGTGTGTGTGTGTGTGAGTGACACCCGCAGGGGGCCGGTTGTGTGTGGTGTGGCACACGTTGCCATCCACACCCTTGGGCACACCTGTGCGTCCATCATACCTGGGTCCAGTGCCGAGGCTTCCACTCGGACTTTGGTGTCATGGGTCACTGCATCTCGGTCACGTGGAATCCTCTGTAGAGCTCTCCTCTGGCTCAGCTCCCTAGGGGGCTGCACAAGTGCTCCTGCTCCAGGGCCTCTCCTGGACCCCTGCCAGCCCCAGTGTGGAGGGGAAGGGGTTTTGAAAAGCCTCTCGCCTGCTGGCCATCCCGGATGCTTGAAAGGATACCAGCCTGATGAGTGAAGTTTTAGTAATCAAGACCATGTGGTCGGCTTCCCCTTGAGATGCTCCCAGTTTTAGAAATTGGAGGGTGGGAAACATTTTTGGCAATCAGCCCCGAAGCTTCTCTTATATCCCCTTTCTGTTTGCTCTTCAACCTCCAAATCTGAAAGAGTCATATGGTTTATTTTTAAAACAGAAACAGCCCTGGACTGCCCTGTCTCTGGGGGCATGAGTATCTCTCCCCATCATTCAGGTCTAACCTGGGAACAGAAAGGAGCCCTGGTGTGAGGGCTGGAGAATTTGGTTTCACGAGGATTGGGGTCAGGGCTGGGGAAGAGGGGGGAATTCTTGGTGCCTGCAGTGGGCCAGATGATGGGGAAGTCCTCACGTTGCAGCCTGTGGTCCTGGCAAGAGCAAGCTGGAGCCCGAGAGGTGCGGAACTGGCTCAGCCACCAGGGTTTGCAGCACCAGGACCAGCTCCTGGCCCCAGGCCTCCCGCTCCCAAGTCCCCGCTCTTCCCTCTGAGGAGCCTGAGGCTTGAACGCCCAAGTGGGGTTTGGTGTGAAGAAGAAAAAACTTAGAGGAAAAAGAGAAAAGGCCTTGGGTTATAGACGTGGGCAAGGGAATCCCAGGATGATGGAGAGAGAGGCTAAGGACGAGGGGAACGAGCGCACCGGGTCAGGAGAGAATTGTAGGATCTTAGTGCGGTGGGAGAGGGCTGGGGTGCCAGCGAGTCACGTAGTATTTGAGTCAAGCTTGAGGCAAAAAGACCACATCTTAACTCCATGGAATGGCTGTTTCCGAGGGGAGGCCTTCCGCACTCATCCTGGCCCTGAAGTAAATGCCGCAGAGCAGGGGCCTGGTGTCTTGTGGGATGCTGGGGAGGTCAACTGGACTTGCCTTTGCCCCACCATCTGGGAATGCGCTCACACTCGACAGTGGGTTGGGCAGAACTGGCAGTGTGAACAGGTACACGTTCCTGACTCTTTACAGTCTGTGCCAGGCCCTCCAGCAAAGGAAGTGGGTGATCAGGGGAAGACCCTGGACCTCGGGCTCCAGTCTTAGCTCCACCACGTCCTCATGCAGCAGCCGTTGGCAAGTCCCTTCCCTTCCCCGGGCCTTCCTCTCCTCATCAGAGGAGCTGGTGATGGCGGTGCTCCCTGCCTGCCTGCCCGGGGGGCGCCCACTGTCTGTCTGCTTGGCTCGCTCTTCCCTGCTCTTCTGGTAACGGTGCCCCCTTCTTCAGCGGGCAGCCTCTCCTCCACGTTAATCTTACGGTCCTCTTGGAGGCTGCCAACTACAACCGCTGTCCTCCAGCCCTGCCCATGTTCATGGTGAGTCAATCTATTTATCCCGCTCCTGTGGCCACAGTCATTTTACAAGGGGTGTTATAAAAGAACACAACCAGAATAGTCCCTGAACACATGTGAGACACCCACCGGGGAAATGCCCACTGAGAAATAACTGAGGGAGCCTTGGAGGAACGCTGAGTGCCTGTGCAATAGGTGGGAGCTAAGAGCCACCATCGTGCTGTTGTTAATGTGACCAGATGATTAGCCATGCGCTGGTGCAGCCTGAGAGGGTGTGAGCTACAATAGGGTTGTACCCACTTGGGAACTTCTGATCTCCAGGGACAGAAATCCCAAGCCAAACTAGCGTAAGCAAAAAGAGAACTTATCAGCTTACTTCTCTGAAAGGGCAAAGGTTGGGCTGACTTTAGGAACCACCTCACTCCGTCAATGTCGACGGGATCCAGCATCCCTCTCATCTGTCTCTCTCCAGTTCTCAGCTCTACTTTCCTTGGGCTGACTCATCTGGAGGCAGGAGCCCTCCCTTGGGGTACACGATGGCAGCCTTAGCTCACAGCCTGACAGTCCCTGAGATTCAAGTTCAGCAGGAAGTAGCAGCTGAGTCTCTCCTGGACATGACACTGTTGCCTCTCATTGGGTCTGATGGGTTCCCAAATCTATCCCAGGTTAATCACTGTGACTGGGAACCGTGATGACCTAACTGGTTTGGGCTCCCATCATGGGCTCCAGTCCTGGGTATGGAGTGGAGGGGCCAAGAGTGGCGGAGATGATGCAGCCATCAGCAGAGGGTGAGTAGGTGCCTGGGGCAGAGGCCACAGCTCTTTCTCCCCTGGACCTTAGCTCCCAGCAGGCTGCCACATCTCAGGGTAGCTCACATTCTCTGTTCATCATGGACGCTGTAACTGCTATGAGGTGATTAAAACCTTGGTTCCTATGTGAAAAATAATGACAGCTAAGGAGTGTCAAAGCTACTGCCAGGGATAGACATATAGAAAAACTAAGTGGGTTAGGAGCATGAGTTCTTAGCAGTTTTGGACAAGTTAGAAGATGAAATGTTGAATGCAGCAGAGGCTTGCAGCCAGGGTGTGAATGAATGCACCAGGTGTTCTGTATGAAAAGAAGACCAGGCATTTCCTGAAACCATTTCAGCTGCTTCTCTAACTGGTTCAGAATGGCTCACCAAGTGGGAGAAAACTAATGAAAGCTGGAAAAGCAATTGCCTGTGATTCAGAAGAGAGCCGAGATCTAGTAGAAACATTTGTTTATCCTGAACTCTGAGGGTTCACAGACATCGAAGAGTCATTTCTCATGAAAGCTGGGGGCTCCCCTGCTTTCTGCTGTTTCCACTCCAGAAGCAGCTTTGGCACCACACAGGAATGTAGTAGACGCTGCCATTTTTGCACATCCAGCATTCCTTTTCCCTGCTGCAGGTAACAGCACCTCAGCTCTCCTTGGGGGAAGTAGTCCTCCTCCATTCTCACTCCATGAGGCTCAGGTGGGACTGACAACTGACCCCACCCCATCCACCTATAGGCTCCAGGAGTGAACACGTGACCCAGGGCTGCTGATTCCATCTCCCTGGCCACAGTAACTGGTTCAGGAATGGGCAAATGGTGCAAGTCAGCAAATCAGAATGAATCTTCGGACTTTTATTGGAGCCATGAGGGTGCTAAGCTGGTGGAGTGTTAGCTGAGAGCCACTGTGGTTACATTGCTACTTTAGAGTCCAAGAATGAAGATAATTCAGAGGTAAGCAAGGCCAAGATTTGGTTCAGTTGTTTGTTTTACCTTCTCTTTGGCTAATCTGGCGTCTGTGGCCACAATGGGATCCACAGGGGTCCTATGACGACGTCTATGTTTCTGTCTATGCCACCTGACTGGTTGGAGGAGTCACTCAGTCACCATGGGGGGGGGTGCTTCATGGTCATGCCCTTTAGAGCTGGGATTTAGTCCCAACACTGAGCTGAGTAGACTCCAGTTAGGATCAGCAGCTGTAGTTTTGCCAGATTCCTAGAACAATGTGGCTTTACCTTCTTTTGAACTAAGAAACCTCTCATGGCCCACTCCTTTCCCCAGGGCCTCCTGGAGCAGCTCTCCTGGGCTTCCTGGTAGAAGGAAACATCCTTTGAATGGCCCTGGATTCTGGTATTGACTCAACTACCACTTCTATGAGGTCTTTTTTTTGTGCCTCAGTTTTCTCCTCTGTAAAATGAGAGGGTGAGACTTGATGTTTTTAGAAGGACTTTCCAGTAAGGACAACCTATCTCTGACTGAGAACAGTCTGCTAAATGTGAAGGACCATCTAAGACAGGACCTGAGCATCCAAAGGCACACATGGTGGACCCAGAGAAAGGGGTCCCTGACCTGGCAGTTGGTAAGGCCGCTGTGGCATGAGTCTTGGCAGTAAGGAGAGACTCTGCTCTAGTTGGGGAAGTCAGGAATGCAGACAAGCGGACTGGGAATTATGAAGTTGTGTAATTAATGTTGAAAGAAGCATCAAACCCAAACTCCAGGGCTCGGGGCGACTTCCTGGAGGAAATTATGGTGCCACTTGAAGCCATCAAAGTTCATTACAGCTGGAGCTGGGAGTGAGCTGTGGGTAGTGAAAAGTGAAGGTTATTAAGAGCAGAGGATGGAGACGCAAACAGGGGCCAGATCATGCTGGGCCTTGTAAAAAACTTCTTAAGAAAAATTTTGTACTTTATTCCAAGAGCGTTGTGAAGACTTTTAAACAGTAGCTTGACGTGATCCAGTTTGTGTTTCAGGCTGATTGCTCTGGCTGCAGTTCAGGGGATGGACTACAGGGGCCGCACCAGAGTCCGGGTGGCCAGGTGGGAGGCTGCACCTGACGGCCAGGTGGGAGGCTGCCTCCGAGATGCAGCCAGGTGATGGCAATGTGCGCTGGGGTAAGGAGCCTGTGGGCAGAGAGAAGCAGATGATGCCAGACAGCAACATGGACGAGTCGGTTTCAGTTTTTGATCGGATTGCGGGAGATAAAGGGAAAGAATGAGTCAAAGGGGACTGCCTGGGTCCTGATTTGGGTGATTAGGTAGGTAGAGGCACCAATTACCGAGATGTGAATCATTGCATTAGAAGCATGCTGGGGACGTGACAGGTATCTGGACATCTCAGGCAGGACATCTGAGTGGAGAATTGGGTAGCTGGGCCTTATATTCTGGGGAGAGATCTTAACACGAGATACTTATTTGAGAATTATCAACATGTAAGTTAATTTCTTGATAAATGGATCAAATCTGAGCCTGATCAAGCCTCTGGATTTGGCTGTCAATTTACAGGAAAAACAGGAACATGTTGAACTGCACCATGAGTGTGCAATTGCCAAAACGTAGAGACCGTGAGAGACTCTTCAAGTCACATGGCCAAGGTTCCTTAACTGACACATTGTAAGGAAAGGAGAAGAAAGGGGTCAAGGGGGAACTTTTGGATAACAGATACTTAGAAGAGATGGCAAATGAACAGCAGGCAAGACTAAACAGTAGTGACTACAGATGCACCTTGGGTGGTGCAACTATGAAAACACACAAGAAAGTGATTGCTATGAAAGTCAGAATAATAACTCCTTTTAGGGGAAGAGGAAGTTACGATTGGGATGGAGCACCTGTAAGGATTCTGGAGTGGCTGGAAAAATACACCTTTCTGAACACCTCGACAAGGTTATTCACCTTATAATAATTCATTAAACTATACACTTACATTGGTTTTCTGTATCTGTCTTTTAGAATAAAAAAGGTTAGAAATGTCTGGCTATGAACTGGAGAAATGAGTTCGAGGAGGTTTGAGGTGGTGCCTGGAGTGGAGGAAGGCTGCTTTGTTTTTGTTTGCTCAAAGTTGGGGCAGATCGGAGCATGTTTAAGCACTAATGGTAAAGAACAAATAGCATGAAGGAGGAGTTGGAGACAGGACATGATCAACAGAATGAGACTCTGAAGGAGGAAGGGCATTGGGGGAAGAACATGTTGAAGGATCAGCCTTGGGCAGAAGAAGGAAAACTTCTCCTATTAAATATTTTAGTGGGAGCAAGAAAGGAAGGGTGGCAGAGGGGACAGTTTGGAGGTTTGGCAGTAAGCTGCTGGTGAGCTTCTGTCCGGTGGCTGCTGCCTGTCCTGTGAAGTAGGGGTGAGGTCATCTCCCAGGTGTGAGAGGTGAAAGAGCATGGGGGCAAGAGTCCAAGGTTCAACAGTGGAGGACATTTGAAGTAGCTCCTCAGGAAAACAAGAGCAGTGTTGGATGAGCTGGTGGCCAGGCATTCATAGCTACTCTAAACCTGGAAGTGAGTCCATTGCTTCAGCTAGGCTCAGGCACAGGGAATTCGAGAGTCAAAAGATCCAGGGTTGCCGTTTTGTTAGGTGGTTGCAGTGGGACTTCAATGGAGGAGGGTTTGGTCTGAGAATATTGACAAGAGAGGGATTAAGGTGGAATCTCGGGTAGGTGACTGATTTGAGATTTCAGAGATGGTACAGATAAAGACAAGGTCTGGGGTGTACCAAAGGAATGATTGTTAAAGTGGAGAGGAGGAGGTGAAGGTCACTGTTGATTAGAAGCTCAAGAAAGTGGAAGCCGCCCAGTGCTGGCCAGCACATCCTTGTAGATGCGAGGTCACCTGAGGACTTTGGTTGGTGGAGGTGACTGCTAGCCAGATACTGGAGTTTTGGATGAGTGAGTGGTAGGGAGTGGTAGTGGGTAATATTGCTTGACAGTATGAGCCTCCAGAGAACCAGGATTTGTACAAACGGGGTGAAGAAGTATGGGTCTGGAAGAGCGTGAGAAGTCAAGGTAGATGTCTACCTCACGTCTGGATCTTCACCAACCTCCTCTTGAGGAGGCAGCAGGTGAAGCACTGGTTTTGAGGGTGGGGAACCGTGTGCCATGACTGTTCCCAGATGACCACAGTTTTGGGATGAGACACACTTCTTAGATAGCAAGTCTAGCCAAGTGTAGTCAGCCCCTTGAACATCTGCCAAGGATACACTGTTCCCAGCACCTGCCTGACATCTCCTCTGTGCTTGTGCCAGTGGCCAGGCCTTCAGAAGTCCCTGTACAATGTTATTACATGTTTGATGTCCCTGAAAGACGAGGGAACACACAATCGTGACTTTCGAATAAACAGCAGAAGACAAAGTATTTTGGTTCTTGGCTCTACTTTATGCCTGTGTAGTCATCTTTCAAGTAGGCTCTGGCCATGGTGTACTTGGAGGCCTCGGAAGTTTGGCAGTAGTTGGGCTTTGTTGGCAGAGGGCTGGGTTTGTTCACAGGCGACAACCTCCATTTACCACCACAGTCATAGTCAGGCTGGGGCAAGGCCTTGAGCTGGCAGACCCCTGCTTGGGGCTTTCCCCTTGCTGGTCTGTCTTCCTGTCTTCTCTGTCTTTTTGGGATGGTACAGAGTGACTCCACTATCAACCAGAGAGGAACTTCAATGGATTTGCCATCCAACACAGGCCCAAACTATGCAGGGTGCTTGGCAGGTCTTAAAGATTATTCAAATAAATGCAAGAAGTCAGAGGGCTAAGTTCCAATGCTAAAACTAAACCTTTGAGTGTATACCACCTTTAAAAAGCAGGAGCCTTGGAAGGGAGATGATCATATAGATGGCTACTATAGTGCCTTACTGTGAGCTCTATGAGTCAAAGAAAAGAGGCTGAGAAGGGGAAAAGTGTAGATACCAGGGGTGTGTGTCACCGAGACACCTAATCATCTTTATTCTCCCCAGAGCTTAGAATCATTGTTCTTGGAGGGAAGGTTGCGTTATGTGTGGGCTATTTAGGAGTATACGGGTCTGATTTAATTTTAATATTTACTCTTTTAATCAGAAGAAAACCCCCTAGAGGTTCCTGATGTATAAGTTTTATTTAACAAAATGAAAAAGCAATCTGCCCTGGGAAAATCCTATTAATGTTTAAAGTCAAATGACAAACTGGGAGAGATACGTGCAGCATTTATGGCAGAGTTAATCAGCCGATATGCACGAGGCCTTTACAAGCAAAAAAGGTGAAAGAACAACCCATATAGACTAATGGACAAACAGACTGAACAGGAAATTTACAGAAAAGAAGAAATAAAGTGGTCAGAAACATGTAAAAAGACATTCAACATCACTAATGATGAACTGCTAATTAAAAATGAAATGTTGTTTTGCCTACTGGTGAAGGTGAACAGATTGAAAACAAAAAGGAACAGTATTAATTAGTTGGGGTGTTGAGAAATGCTTAGTTAATGAGAGTATAAATTACTACAACCTCTGTGTAAATCAGCTTGACAGCAAGTATCACAATATAAAATGCCTGTATTTTTTGGCCCAGAAATCTTGCTTTAAAAAATTTGTCCTGGACCAGGTGCGGTGGCTCACACCTGTAATCCTAGCACTCTGGGAGGCCGAGGCGGGTGGATCGCTCGAGGTCAGGAGTTCGAGACCAGCCTGAGCAAGAGCGAGACCCCCGTCTCTACTAAAAATAGAAAGAAATTATCTGGCCAACTAAATATATATATATAAAAAATTAGCTTGGCATGGTGGTATGTGCCTATAGTCCCAGCTACTCGGGAGGCTGAGGCAGAAGGATTGCTTAAGCCCAGGAGTTTGAGGTTGCTGTGAGCTAGGCTGATGCCATGGCACTCACTCTAGCCCGGGCAACAGAGCGAGACTCTGTCTCAAAAAAAAAAAAAAAAACCACATTTGTCCTAAGAAGGAAACTGTTCAAGTGGAGAAAGTTGTGGAAAATGCACTGGACTATTGATTAATTTCTGATTAATGAAAAACTTGAAAAAACTCTAAATGTTCATGGCTAGGAGACTGGTGAAAATTATGGCTCATACTATAAAGGTAAACTATACAATCATTAAGCTATGATAAAGTATCTTCAAATCTATTGAAGGGAAAAGATATTCATGATATGTTTTGAGTGGGGAAAAAACCTCAAACCCATCTAGGTTCTAGAACCACTCTTCTAGGTGGATCCTGCCCCGCGTGGGCACAGCCACTGGCTCTCACAGTCGTCCTGGGGTGGCACGGTCCAGGTGGGCAGACAGCAGGTAGCCCTTTCAGGAAGCGCGGGGTCTCTAAAGGACGTTCTCAGAACCCCAGGGAGAGAGGGGGGACTGTGAAGTGTTTGACTTTAATGTACCTGTACAAGACAAAGTTCTCACCTAGGTGAGTGGGGTCAGAAAGCTCTGGCTCTTGGCCTAGTTCACCTATGGTGAGAGCAAGTGTTAACACTAAGTGTGCATCCTGTGTTTTAGCCCAGTGATTTTGGAACTGTGACTGTTTTAAAGGCCCTTAAAGTCAATTACTGAAAAGTCTCTCTCCCCCTGTGTACACACCCCTGTCTTAGGGCCACTAAGCGCAGACAGGGATAGGAGCACAGTCTCTGGCACCAGCCTGCCCAGGTTCTGATGCCAGCTTTACCGCTTACCAGCCACGGGGCTCTGGGCAAATTATTTCACTCTCTTTTACCCAGGTTCCCTCACCTGTAACACGGCAGAAGAGTGTTATTCAATCTCCTATCTTGTGGGGACTGAATGAGCTAATACATGCAAAGTGCTAAGAATAGTGGTCCGCATACCTTAAGTGCTATATAAATGTTTCTATCATTGCCTTTTGCTGTTTTCTAATATCTTTTTCTTAACTGATCGCAAAACACAATCCATTTGGACAAAGTATTTTTAAAGGAGGACTTGAATTCTTTTTCTTTAAAGTGAAAACTGATTATGTGGAATCTCTAATATTTTTCTATTTTTAAAACTCTGAACATTAAAAAGAATAAAACTTACATGGTGTTTGCTTACTTTCTTTTCTGTGGGTCAGAAGTTTGTCTTACATTCTCACTCCGTTCTCACCCAGCCTCTCACCCATCCCCTGGCAGCAGCATCCGAGGCAGAGGATCATTGCCTCTTAGCGAAACGCCCCTTCCTCACCTGGCTTCTGGGACAGCAGTCTCTTTGCTCTCCTACCGGCTGGTCCCTCTTCATCTTGCGACTTTTAGACATTGTAATGTTTCTCCTCTTCATCCACACTCATTCCTCGGGCGTCTCACCTAGTCTCATGGCTTTCACACCATCTGTAGGTAGGATGACCCTATGTCCTGGTTTGTCCGCGACAGTCTGGTTTTTCCTTACGGCTAGGGTGTAATTAGTGCCACCTTTCAGTCTCAGAAAAAGCCCCGGTTTGAAAGCTAAATTACATGATCACCCTATCGATGGGCTGAGGGCTCCTCAAGTTTATGTCTGCTCAGGACCTGCTGAGTGTCTCCACTTGAATCTCACGAGGGACAAGCCCAAAATCTACCTTTGGATTTTCTATTTCAGACACGCATTTTCTACAATTTTATAATTACTTTATTTTTCTGGTTGCTCAGGCAGAATCTTTGACTTCTCTATTACTCTCAAACGCCACACCCCAAATGCTGTGGGCTGTGTCTCTGGCGTGTGTCCAGAACACAAATGATGCTTTTCTCCAGAGCCTCTGGACCACTCTCGTCTAGCCACCGACCTTTCTCTTTAGAGTATTATAGAGCCTCTGGCTCCCCATTCGCATCCCTGGTGCCTGGCACTGTCCCCTACCCATAGCAGCAGAGAGACCCTTTGAAAACGTGCCAGGTCCTGGCTCTCTCCTGTGGCTTTGTGTAATGTGTGCAGTAAAGTCCCCACCCCCTGCATGACCCAGGTCCCTGAGACCTGACCCCTCTGCCGTCATGTACCCTTCCTCTTGCTCACTTCACTGCACTCCAGTGACGCACGCTCCCGCCTCAGGACATTTGCACTGGCCCTTGCCTTTGCCTGGAATCCTCACCTCCGATTTACATACACTGTGCACTCTCTCATTGTCCTTAGGCTTCTGTTTATTTTTTTCTTACCAAAAAGGCATTCACTTACTATACTATAAGAGTCTTCCTGTAGTACTCTCTCCTTTCTTGCCAAGTTTTATTTTTCTTCATAGCACTTATCGGCACCTGATGTATTGCAGGATAATTTGTTTTTATTATTGGCCATTTTTCTGACTAGAATGTAAACTTCATGAGGTCAGGTCTTTAAATGTTTTGTCTCCAATGCCTAAAACAGTGCCTGGAATATAGTAGGTGTTCATTAAAATCTCTTCACTAGATTCTGAAAGTGCATACCAAGCATATAATGTTTTTTGATATTTATTTAGGCTATCTTTATTAAGCAGTGCAATGCTTTGAAATGTTCATTGAGATGTTTTGCAATACTGTTGTTACATTTGTTCCTAAGTATCATGTTTTTGAGATGATTATAAAAGAATTGTTTCCTTGATTTCATTTTCCACTTGTTTGATGCTCCTACACAGAAATGCAATTGATTGTATGTATTCACCTTATATCCTCTGATCTTGCTAAACTCATGTATTACTTCTAGTGGCTTTCTTGTTGATATTAAATTTTGATAATTAAACAATTATGTCATCTGTGAAAAGGGAGACCTTTACTTTTCCCATTCCAGTCTTTAATGCCTTTTATGTCCTCTATGCCTTGCCTTATTAAACTGGTGAGGACCTCCTGTGTTATGTCAAATAGAAGCGTTGAAAATGGAACATCCTTGTCTTGTTATCAGCATTAGGGGTGAGCTATTCACTGTTTCATGATTAAATATGATGCTAGCTATAGATTTTTTTTGTAGCTGCCCTCTATCATAAAAATTTTCCTTCTAGTCTCCATTTGCTGAGTATTTTTTTAAAGCCCTAAATAGATTTTTGAATTTTGACAAATGCCTTTTCTCTGTCTTTTGAGATAATCACGTGATTTTCTCTTTTATTCTGTTAATATAGTGAATTTCTTTGATTTTCAAATACTAACTCAATCTTGCATTCCTAGCATAAGCCCACTTGTTCATGATGAATTATCCTTTTTATATATTGGTAGATTCTATTTGTTAATATTTTGTTAAAGATTTTTTCCATTTGTGTTCGTGGAGAAATATTCTTGTAATATTTTTTCAGGCTTTCGTATATATATGAGTATGTTGGACTTATTAAAGGAGCTGGGAAATGTTCCTTTCTCCATTTTCTGAAAGAGTTTACATGTGATGGATGTTATTTTTTGCTTAACTATTTGATAGAATTCAGCAGTGAAATCATTTGAGCTTGGAATTTTTCTTTCTGGGAATATTTTTGAAAACAAATTCAATTTCTTTGACATACATATGGCTATTCAAATTTTCTATTTCACCTTTTATCAGTTTTAGCCAGTTGTGTTTTTTGAGGAGTTTGTTTCATCTAAGTTGACAAATTTGTTTGTGCATAATTATTATCCTTTTAATGTCTGTATGATTTTTAGCAATATTCCCCCTTTTGTTTCTGATATTGGTAATTCATATTTTTTCTTTTTTAAAGTCCTTCCTATGAGGGATTTATTAATTCTATTAATCTTTTCAAAGATCAAAATTTTGGCATTTTCCCCCTGTTTTCTGTTTGATTGATTTCTGTTCTTACACTTGTTATTTCCATCTTTCTATTTACTTTGGGTTCAATTTGCTCTTCTTTCTCTAGCTTAATATGGAACCCTGTATCACCGACTCTGTATCTTTCTTCGTTTCTAACAGAAGCATGGAAAGCTCTGAAATTTCCTCCAAGCACTCTCTAACTGCATCACAAATTTTGATTCATTGTGCTTTCATTTTCATTCAGTTTAAAATATTTTCTAACTTCCCTTTTAAGTTTTTTGAAACTTATTTGTATTGGTTTAATTTTCAAATATTTGGGGGCTTTTCTAGCTTTTACATTATTGTTGATTTCTAATTTAATTTTGTGGTGGTCAAATAACACACTCCATAATATTTTAATATCTTGAAATTCATGTAGACCTGTTATGGCCCAGCATGTGAAGACCCTGTATGGATTTGAAGAGAATAACACAGTCTGTAGTTGTGGGGTGAAGTGTTCTATAAGTGCCAAATTGGCCAAGGTATTTGATAGTGTCTTTCAGATTGTTTATACTCATACTGATTTTTTGTTTAGTAGTCCTATCAATAACTAAGGGGGGTAATAAAATCTCCACCTATGTATAGATTTGACTAGTTCTTCTTTTATTTGTGTTAAACTTTGTTTCATATATTTTAAAGGTCTGTTATCACCTGCAAGCGCCTTGATCCTTGCTGTAGCATTATAAACTGTCCCTTACCTCTGCTGATATTCCTTGTCTTGAAGTCTATTTTATTGGATGTGAATGTAGCTACTCCCACTTTTTAATGATGTTTGCATAGTTTATTTTTTCTTTCCTTTTACTTTCAACCAATTTCTATCTTTATGTTTCATCTTATAGATGTCATATGGTTGAGACTTACTTTTTTCCTTTTTTAATCCATGCTGATTATATTGACCTTTTGCAATCAATAGTTGGATTTACGTCTGCCATTTTGCCATTTGGTTGGAATTTGTCACCTTTTTATGTTCCATTTTTTCTTCTTTCCTTCTTTCATTTGGTCTAATGGAATATTGTTTTAGTATTTCATTTTGGTTTCTCTATTGAATTTTTAGCTGTATGTTTTTCATTATTACTTTGGTGGTTGCTCTAGGGATAACAGTGTGCATCTTTAGCTTGTTACTTTATACTTAGAGTTAATAACATACTACTTCACATAACACGTAGGGTCCTGGCTACAGTGCAGTTCTATTTACCCAGCTCCTGTTACAGACAGACATTAGCTAACATCTGCCTTTAAAGAACACCATGCAGAATCCTCTCATTTGCTGGTACGACAGAGTGGGACTGGACTCCTGGTTTGCGGTAGTGATGGGGGAATTGATTTGGTACACCAGCCAGTTATGCTATGATAAGTTCCTCTGCATGTGAGAGATGCAAAGTCTGCCAGGCCACAAACCAAAAATCAGCGGGGTCACTGGAAAATGAGGGAAATTCTTCATTAGGTATATGTGAAACATGCAGGAAATAAAGGCTGAGCAGTCCTGCTATGTAGTATGTAAGACGAAATCTGGATACTCATTCAAGAATGGTTTTGTCATTTATGTTTACTTTCATTTATTTTATTCTTTTCCTTGTATTTTTAGTTGACATGTAATAATTCTACATAGTTACGGGATATAGAGTGATATTTCTATACGTGTATATGATGTGTAATAAGCAAATCAGGGTAATTAGCATACCTATCATCTCAAACGCTGATCATTTCTTTGTGTTGTGAGCATCCAACATCTGTCATTTATTTTTGGTGTCATTCTTTAACTATTTATTGTTTGGTAATACTTAAAAAAAATTTTTTCGTAGCATACTCTTTCTAGAGCAATGAGTTCAAAAACCCAAAATACATGCTTAATGCAAAATTAAGTGCTGATTTTTTGTCTTTCAAGAAACGTAATGATTAATGTGTAACTTGTGCTTGTTGATATCACATAATCCCACTGATCACATGGAAACCAGGAAAAAAATCTGTTGAAGAGGCATCAGCATCTCAAAAACTTGTAGTTATGTTAAGTCTGTGCTCAAAGATAATTATGATGAATAGCTGCAAAAGATGTGTTTACATATCTTTTTATGACTCAGACCAAATGGCTGTTCTTCTATATTAATTTCACTCATTCTCAATTCCAAATTTTCCTGGGCATGGATGGAAAGTGAAGTGATAGCAGTGGATGTGTTGGCTCCGTTAGCAGAAGAATAACTTCTCAAACAGTTATAGGAGGCCAGAGTGATGTCACTGTCATGAGATGCTTCAAACAGAATATCCGTTAAAATAATTTTAATCCTGGTTCCATTTTTCATCCAGCTTATGGAATCGAAGTTCAAACAGACCTCATTTTATTGTGCTTTGCAGGTATAGTGTTTTTACAAATTGAAGGTTTGTTGCAACCCCGCGTCCAGCAAGTCTACGGCACCATTTTTGCCAACAGCGCATGCTCACTTCAAGATTCTGCATCACATTTTGATAATTCCAGCAATATTGCAAACCTTTTCATTATTATTATATCTGCTATGGTGACCTATGACCAGTGATCTTTGATGTTACTATCGTAATTGCTTTGGGGCACACGAACTGCACCATATAAGATGGTGAACTTAATTGATAAATATCAGATGTGTTCTGACTGCTCCATGACTGGCTGTTCTCTCATCTCTCTCTCTCTCCTTAGGCCTCTCTAGTCCCTAAGACAGAACAATATTGAACTTAAGCCAATTAATAAACCTGCAAGGACCTCTAACTGCTTAGGTGAAAGGAAGAGTCATATGTTTCTCACGTTAAATCAAAAAACTAGAAAAGATTATGCATTTAGTGAGGAAGACATGCCAAAGGCAAGATAGGCTGAAAACTAGGCCTCTTGAGCCAAATAGTTAGCCAATTGTGAACACAAGGGAAGAGTTCTTGAAGGAAATTAAAAATGCTACTCCATCGAACACATCAACGATAAGAAAGTGAAACAGTCTTATTGCTGGATAGCAGATCAAACCAGCAATCACATTCCCCTAAGCCAAAGCCTAATCCAAAGAAAGGCCCTAACTCTCTTCCATTCTGTGAATGCTGAGAGAAGTGAAGAAGCTGCAGAAGAAAAGTTGGAAGCTAGAAGAGGTTGGTTCCTTAGATTTAGGGAAAGAAGCTGTCCCTATAACATAAAAGTGCAAGGTGAAGCAGCAAGTGCTGATGTAGAAGCTGTAGCAAGTTATCCAGAGGATCTAGCTAAGATAATTCATGAAAGCGGCTACGCTAAACAGATTTTTCATGTAGACAAAACAGCTTTATATTGGAGAAGTCAATGTCTGGTTTCAAAGCTTCAAAGGACAGGCTAACTCTCTTGTTAGGGCTAATGCAGCTGGTGAGTTTAAGTTGAAGCCAATGCTCATTTACCATTCTGAAAATCCTAGAGCTCTTAAGAATTATGCTAAATCTACTCTGCCTGTGCTCTATACATGGAACAACAAAGCCTGATGATAGCATATCTGTTTATAGCATGGTTTGCTGAATATTTTAAGCCCACTATTGAGACCCATCACTCAGGGGAAAAAAAGATTCCTTTCAAAATATTACTACTTACTGACAATATGCCTAGTCACCCAAGAGCTCTGATGGAGATGCACAAGTAGATTAATGTTTTCATTTCTGCTAACACAACACTCCATTCTGCAGCCCATGGATCAAAGAGTAATTTTGACTTTCAAGTCCTATTATTGAAGAAAAACACTTTGTAAGGCTATAGTGCCCTAGGTAGTGATTTCTGTAATGGATCTGGGCTAGGTACATTGACAACTTTCCGGAAAGGGTTCACCATTCTAGATGCCATTAAGAATGTTTGTGATTCATGGGAGGAGGTCAAAATATCAACATTAACAGGAGTCTGGAAGAAGTTGATTCCAACCCTCATGAATGACTTTGAAGAATTCAAGACTTCAATGGAGGAAGTACCTGAAGATGTGGTGGAAATAAGGAGAGAACTAGAATTAGAAGTGGGGCCTGAAGATGTGACTGCATTGCTGCAACCTCATGATAAAACTTGAATGGATGAGGAGTTGCTTCTTATGGATGAGCAAAGATAATGGTTTCTTGGGAGGGAATCTACTGGTGAAGATGCTGTGAACATTGTTGAAATGATAACAAAGGATTTAGAATATTTTATAAACGTTGTTAATAAAGCAGTGGCAGGGTTTGAGAGGATCAACTCCAATTTTGAAACAAGTTCTACTGTGGGTAAAATGCTATCACACAGTATCACATGCTACAGAGAAATCTTTTGTGAAAGGAAGAGTCAATTGATGAGGCAAACTTCATTGTTGTCTTACTTTAAGAAATTGCCACAGCTACCCCAGCCTTTAACAACAATCACCCCGTCCAGACATGAGCCATCAACATGGAGGCAAAAAGATTACGACTCACTGAAGACGCAGATTATCATCAGCATTTGTTAGCAATATTTTAAAATTAAAATATGTACATTGTTTCTTTTTAGACATGATGTTAGTGCACATTTAATAGACTACAGTATAGTGTAAACATGGCTCTTATATGCCCTGGGAAACCAGACAATTCATGTGATACAATGTATTGCGATACTCGATACTCGCTTTATTGCAGGGGTCTAGAACTGCACTTACAATGTTTCTGAGGTGCCCCTATGATGCTTTTGTAAATTCATTCTGTCAAAGTGAAACAGCTGAAATGAATGTAATTGTAACTTGTTAAGAAGTTAAACATTGACCTTTTTTTTCAGTGATCATAAATATACAAATTTTGGTGGAACACAGTGTTATAGAACAAATAATTTCTTACTAAATTAAGGTATTTATAGACTAGGAATATACTTGGAGTTGGTCGAGTGCATACATACTTAATAACTGTTTCCAAATAAGCCGTTAGAAAATTGAACTGTAAAAATTTTGTGACAAACTGATTTTGAGTATAGAATACTTCAGCATGGCAATATATACTTTTTCTCTTTGCTGCCTGTCATTAATCAGATTTTAGGAATCTTTAAACTTTTAAAGAATTACTTTGTGAATCAGCTTTTGTCCTAAAATATTGTTGAGCTTTTTTTTGTGTGTAAACAAATCCTCTAAAAATTTTGGTTTATTTTGTTCAAAACCAGCTAGAGACATTTAACCAAAATTAAGTGAATGGCTCACCCTAAGACATCAGCTTTCGAATCTTTTAGTGAATTGCAACTATTGAGAACAAGGTCTGCAAGCAGGAAGACACTGAGATTTATCTCTAAAAAAGCAAGAGAGGAGCTGAAAACATTAAATAATGACAGCTGAAATGGTATCCAACACTTAATATTCGCATTTTATGAGTGTTTTGGAATATCTTGATTTATAGGAAGAATCTTGTGACAGTGCTCACATGAAAGTTAAGTAAATTTATGTTCTACAATGAAATGGAATGAAGTCGAGTAGGCCTATGATTTAGAGCATCTAAGATTGGTGAATCATTCAAAAAAATCATAGAGACAACTTATTTGACATGTTTTGCCAAGGAAAACTAGTATGAGGCAAAGGGAAGAATCTGTGAAAATATTTGAAGTGAGATATTTACTCTTTTCAATATGAAAAATAATTAAAATTGACAATTTCCTCAATTTAACTAAATTTCCTCCAAGGTTACCAGATATCTCAGCACCAGAAAGCAGAATGTTTTCTCAGTTAAAAAATTGTGCTCTGCAAAGAGGGGTCAATTGAAAGAGTCAATGATTTCAGATTTTTTGATCATAACAGGCAACTCTGAAGAAAGATGCAGGCAATTTTATGGAAAAATCTAAAATGATAAGGTCAGGTCCAAAAAACTACATTGTTTGGAAAAATTTGGTGATATGATATCAGAGAGTGATGTATCTAAGAAACTGATTAAAATATGCAAAACACACCAAGAATAAATCACTCTGCTTACATTATTTTTTAGTGTTCAGATTATTAGCATAAAGAAGATTTTTTTTGATATGATGTAAGAAATATATATTATAGTTTTAGGAGGAATATTTGTTTTGAAATTAATTTTTGAATAGAATAATTTTGTGGTCCATCCATAAAATAAAATCAATTAGTCAACACATAAAAATTATAAAAATCACATTATTTTTATTATTTTTAGATCCTTCTTTCACTCTCAAAAGTGTCCCAATTTAGATGCTCTATAGTATGGTCACCCTTGCTATTACGTTTGCCATCAGCAGAATTCACAAATTTTCCAGGGTTGTGCCTTTTAGGCTGATGGGAGTTTTGGACTTCACTGCTCTGTTTGTGATTAGTTGTGGCCATGAGACTTACAGCGGACAGTGAAAGGCGATCAGAGGTAATGTGTGGCATCTCTAAGAGCCAGTGCAGGCTTTACCCTCTTCCTTCTGCTGCAGTGATCACGGAAGCGTATGTCAAACAGAAGCTTCCGTCAGGCTGCAACCTCGAGTGGGGCTGGGCTGCACTTCTGTGTGAGAGATGAATGATGGAGTGTGATAAATATACACATACATGGATCTTTGTGCTGTTAAGCCACTGAGATTTTGGGATTAATGACTGCTGTAGCAAAATAGTAAAACTTGATGTTAATTGGTAAAGCTATTAAATAAGTTAATCAATTAATTAATTTGGACCTCAACTTGTTCCAAAAGAACCTAGGGCAGTTTATAAACAGCAGTATAAAATAAAAAGATTGGAGATAGGCAAAGGGAAAACAGGGTGATGAAGATAGAGTCAGAGGGAAGGTTAATCCTCAAAATGCATTTCTGTGTATGTACCCCTAGTGATGGGCCGGCACCTAGTCTAGCATCTTCTTAGCAACAAAGGCAAATACGGGAATCTGACCAGTAGCAATCCTGGTAAGACAGCAACAGACAAGATGCTTAGGAAAAACCTTAGACAAAAATGGGACACTGTGTCAAATACTGAGCAACTTTCCTTCCACAAATACATCAGAATGTTTCACATGGCTCTTCCTCATAGCAGTTCTCCATGCAAGCAGAGGATGCAATGACAGTGCTCGATTCAGGAAATATTAATGGGAGGCGAAACAGGCCGGATAAATACCTCTGACCTGGTCTAATTCAACATGAGCTTTACAGAATCTGTAGCGTCAATGCATGTCCTTCAGTTAATCCTTCCAGAAATATATGTGTGTATGTATATATGTGTATGTGTGTGTGCGTGTGTGTGTGTATACCACATTTCCTCATGAGGTCTCTTTCGACGAAAGTTATATAGGAGGAAGTTGGGTTATATTTTCTGGCAAGTTCCCTGGCTCCTACCCTCTGGAAGCTTCCCCTCCAATGACAGGGCAGGATATATAAACACCCACAGCACAGAATGAGTGAAGTGAGGAAAGCCCTGTCCATGTGGGGTGCCCTGGGGGTCCCAAAAAGGGGGGTAGCTCTCCTGAGTGCTGAGTCACTCACCAGGAGGGCCATGATTGGCCCCTGTGGTCTGGGGTCTCAGTTGCGGTTCAAGGTGTTTGGCTGTGTCAGGTGTGGTTAGGGGGAATTGTCCTGGTTCTGTGTCTCCTTGCTTGGAAGAATCGCAAGCAGGGCCAGTGTGACAGAGTGATGACAAGCACGAAGCACTTCCACACAAGCAGCTTTTATTGCAAAGTAAATGTAAGTTCCAGAGAGAGGAACAGGTCCGTCCCCCTGAGTGGATATGTCCCTGAGTTTAAAGACAGTGTTTAGAAAGTATAGTACACTCTCAAGTTTAGGAGAGAGCTGACTGCTCTAATAAGGAACAGCATCATCCCAGGGTTAGGGTCTGTCCTTTATGCTAATCTCTAATAAATGTTAAGCCAGGGGTAGAATATTCATGTGTTTTTGGGGAAGTGGGTGGAGATTCCCAGAATCACATACCCTCCCATTTTCTGTCCTTGTATGGCTGGCTCTGGAACTATCATGGCACTAGGTGGGTGTGAGTTTTATTATCTTCATGAGGGAAAGGTTACCTTTGGCCATAAGCTCCCAGCTTCTGCACATGCTTCTGGTTGGGGAAAGTTCCTAACCTCAAGTTCTTGCTGTTGTGGTTTCTTTTCTCTGTTTTTATTGGTCCCGACCCTTGGCCCTTGACCACATTCCCCTGTCGCCTGCCCTGCCACCTGCATGTCTAACTGCCTGCACTGCCACCTGCATACCCTCACCTCTACCTAACCGCTGCTTGGCATTGCTGTCTCTGAACAGCTTCATATGCAAGGACCATCTGAGAGGCCTGAGGGAAGAACATGCCGTGGTGAATAAGCCCCAGTGTCAACTACAGCAGCTGTGCCGGGCAGCCCTGGTGCCCTGTGTGAGCTCTGGGGGAGGAACCCCAGCCAGGGCTGGACGAAGCCTGTGAACTGATGACCCAAAGACTGGAATGTTTGCAAGAGTCTATTTTTGTTTCAGATAAAACCGGAAACAATGAGCCACTTGGGGAGCCAGCCTCCCGGAGATTGCTGGTGGGGGAGTGAGCCGAAGCTCAGTGGAGAAGTATGTGTCGCTCTGAGCTCACTGATATGTTTCCCTGCAGAGTGAAGGCTGGGCCCTGGGGAACAGGACAGGGAAATGCAGTTCAGGGAAAGGCCAGGTCCCCTTTTGCATAGAGCCCATCTGTGTGTCTCCATCCATCCATCCATCCATCCATCCATCCGTCTGTCTGCGTCTGCTCCCCTGCCCACGCTTCACCGGCACCCAGCTGGTGTCTGGTCCTATTCCTAGCTAGGAGGGTAGGACAGGAGAAGGTATGGGTCCTGTTCTCTGGACCAGAGAATATCCACAGGCAGAACAGCACCAAGGAAATCACCTGACCCATGTTAGCAGCGATCCGGAATTCAGGGTCCTAGGATGTCCTCTGTTGTTAACACACCAGTCAATGAAAAAGAATGTCTTCCCTTTAGAATCCTTTTCTTGGTCAATCCAAGAGCAGATGCTGGAGGAATCTGTGAGCCCGGCTCTGGGATTAGGTGTGTGCGGTTGGGAGTGAGAGGGAGCGCCTCTCCAGGTAAGACTCGCATCCGGTTCTGGGATTACAGTTAGAGCCCTGACGCTGGGGGTGGAAACTCAGATACCGCTTAGTCACCAGAGCCCTGCCCATCCTCCATCATCTCCCCTCCGCTGTGACACAGGCCAGGGCATTTAAGGGGCTTGCTCAGAGTCACCCGGCACATCAGACCTGCATTGTCTCCCGCATGCCAGTGAGGGGCAATGCTTGCTCCTGCCACCATGGAAGAGTCCCGACAGGATGGTGGGGAGAGGCCCTTCATCCTCACCCAGGCTCCCGCTCCTCCTCCCCTTCCTGGCCTCCCAGATTGTTGGTCCTTTACCCAACACCTGTTAAGTAACCCTCGCACCTGGAGGTGTCCCGGGCTCCCGGTGAGGAGGGCTGGGCTTTGCTGGGGAAGTCTGGCCTCCCCCTGCTATGAATACCAGGTCTGTCTTCACCCCAGAAGGAGCGGACTGGGCTCTGACGTCCCTGGCTGGTGGCCACGTCGCTGCGTGTTTCCTGCTCATGCTCCCCTCCCTCAGTCTGTCTGAGAGGGGACGTGAGGAGACTCGACTCACAGAGGGACCTGCTGGCACCCTTCACCGTGTCTGGGGAAGCGTGTCAGTGGTTTGGCAGGGCTGGGAACTGTGGGAGCCCCCCTTCCCCGTGAATGTGTCACCGCTCGGGCTGTTTCTGACTGAAAGGGTATGGTCTGGGAGTCAGATGTGTTTAGTTTGTGGGGTTTGCAGCTCTGACATGAGGGAGAAATCAGCTTCTAGCCTCAGAACCTGGGCCAGAGTGAGCAGCGAGAGGACCCGCCCCAGGGTTCAGACACTGACTTCCAGGTGCTTTTGGCCAGGGTACCTGGGGTGCTTTCCACAGTGGTCACCTGTCGAGAGAGGAGCAGCAGAAAGACCCACGGTGGTTTTCTCAAGGCACCGCTTGCAGTACCGCCTCGGTATTGAGTGAGGTTGGTGCGCTGTGGTCTTTAACTGGTCTCAGACGTGCTTCATCTCCCTATGAAGAAATCACACCAGGCCTGCCTTAAAACTCTGCTTTGTACGTTCCAATGTCTGCTGACAAGATATTTTGAGAGAAACAAGACCCTGTCGAGAGAGTAGCTAGGATCAGCCACTGAGCTGTGAATCCTCCCAGTTCCTTCTATTATCTTTTATTCTTTCATTCCTCGAACAATGACTGAGCCTTCTCTGCCAGCTTCGGGGTGGGCGGCAGGCTAGGAAGATGAATCAGGAGTGATTCTGCCTTTGCGGCGTGCAGGGCCAAGTAGGTGCGACTGACATGTTTATGAAATACCCTAACACCCAAGAGGCATGGGGGAGCTGCCAGGGAGGACGGATAGGTTATGAGGCTGTTCAGGGGGTCGCCGCCTAGAAAGGGCTTCTTGGAGAAGGTGTTGTGGTGGTTAATTTCATGTGCCAACTGGATGAGGCCACGGTGCCCAGATATTTGGTCAAACATTCTAGATGCTTCTATGAAGATATTTTTAAAAGATGAGATTAATATTTAAATTGGTAGGCTTGGAGTAAAGAAAATGGCCCTCTATGATGTGGGCAGGCCTCATCTAATCAATTAAAACAGCCTTAAGAGCAAAGACTGACCTTGAAGCAAGAAGGAATTCCCCAGCAGATGGCTTTTGTACTCAAACTGCAATTCATCCCTGGGTCTTTAGCGAGTGCTGTACCCATAAATTCTGGATTTACCAAACCCCCGCGATTACTTGAGTCAATTCCTTAAAATAAATCTGTGTGTGTGTGTGTGTATACACACACACACACACACACACACACATCCTGTTGGTTCTTTTCCATTGGAGAACCCTGACTAATACTAATACAGGTATCAGTGGCTGAGAGTGTCCTGGGGGAGTCATTGCTGGCTTTTGTGAATTCCTGGGCTGTGTATAAGCACGGAACATTCTGGAGTGTCAGGGTCCCACAGACCCATTTTGGGATTTGTGAAAGAATAACAGATGCCTTTTTCTTTCCAGAGATTAGTGGAATGTGATTATCAGAAATTAAAGCTTTTCTGTAGGAAGGTTACAGCCTCAGTGGAAGAAAGGCTGAAAGGGTTTTGTGCATCTAAAGAAGCTACTGGAAATCCCAGCACGGTGGAAAAGCCACTTAGGGGTTCCACTGAAAACAATTAAAGCAAGAACCAAAGTGAAATGAGCAAGTGACAAAGAACACTACTTCAGGATTTTTAGAAAGTCAAGCCCTTACTGGTCCTGAGAGCCAAAGTCCCAGCTATCCCAAAGCCTGAGATAGTCACGTCAATTCAGTTTTGTTTTCACTTCTCTGAAGTACATAGTACTGTGCTTTTAAGGATGTCATGTTGAAATAGCTTAACATTTTTTCAGATTCCTAATTTGCTAATTTTTCAGTGGAAAAATCATAATAGAAAATGAAAAGTTTATTTGTCTTTCACTCCATTGAGTCTAGGAAGAAGACAGATTTCATAGTGACCTCTGGGCATTTTCCTGCTGTGACCATCATTCATGGTTTCCTAAGAGGTAAGGGTGGTGTTCCCTGATCTTATTCCTTTCAAGCCTTCTAAAAGTTTTATAAACACCTGTATTTTTGTATGAAATGACTTTCTGCTTGATATACATGGGGTGATTTCTGTTTTTCTGTCTGGCTACTGAGTGATTCAGATTTGGCACTGCAATGCTTCCAGAAAACAGACCTTTGAGGATGGGGAGATGGGTTAGTTATTTATGCAGGTTAGGTTTGGAGCTACTGATGTCTTCCTTGACAACAGAAAATGGAATACTGCTAATGTATGGCCTATGGTGGCAAAGAGTTTTTTTAAAAAGTCACCTGAAGTTGCCTGGAATAAAGTACCTACGGAGGGCAAGGATTTGGCAGATTAAATGGCTACTGCTATAGAAAGTCATGGTGGATAAGCAGAGTGTGAGATTGCAAGGGTGTGGGATGGACTGGCTGTTTCTGATTGCACTAGAATGCAAGAAATGAATAATGGCAGGGTGCAAGTCATGGTCAGAGAATCAGAGTGATTCTGTAACTGCCTTAAAATAAGTGCCTTCTAGTTGCCTTGTAGCATAATGTGTCATAAAGTTTGCTCATGAAATTGTAGATAATAGCATGATATAACTCACAGCTGTACCAGGCCTCATGTGGGAGTGAGGACATTGCTTAAGACTGAGACACTGAGAATTGGTATGGGGACATTTGGGTAGATTCAGCTGAATCAGAGTAGCTTGACCCTTCACCTCAAATCTCTTTGAGTCTACTTTGCCTTTGGAAGGAGCCTTCTCCACTGCTCTCTGAGGGAGCTACCTTCTACTTGCTTGAGGACCGTGCAACGAGATGCTAAATCTCCTTGAGACCTATTCTCACCACCGCTCATTGCCTTCAGATCTATAACTAAGTCAGATCCTAGCATGCCCAAGAGGGATGAGAATGAAGTATGACCCAGGAGGAGAAATCACATGTACAAGAAGAATTACAAGGTAACAGACTAGGGAGGATGCATTGTAATGTTGGATTGGGCCAAATTTATCAATGTGTATGTACTTAGATATTCTTGATCTAATCTGTTAGCTTGAGCAGCTTGGAATGACTCCAGTGGTTTTCTTTCTTTTTGACTTAAACCTGGACTCAGTGATGGTCTGCATTCAATGAAACTAAGATGCCAGAACTTCCTTGGTATGCTGCAGACAAAGGAATCCAAAGGCTTAAAGAGATAGGAATGTTGGAATGGATTTATCACGTGCAACCCACTCACCCGTCGCCTTACAGGAAGGTTCACCCAGACATCACTCTGTTTACAAAGTTGTTGAGAAATATTGTACATGGTAAAGGAAGCACCAGTATTCCTTCAAAATTGTGATGGTTGTTCTCTGCAGGCAGGAGTTGATGCGGGGAGAGATTGCCATTGAAAAGGTTTTCTTGATTTCACTGAGAATGATATGATTCTAAAGTGGCAAATGCCAACGGCAGTGTTTAACTTCCAGAAACAAGGTGATTGTGGTTACTGAAATCGATGGTAGGACTAGAGTGTCATCAGAATCCCACATTTATCATGGTACCTATGTTGTCTAATTTATCATGGTTTCCTTAGGGGTGAAGAGATGGGTAGGCAATGAAAGCTTTACTTGATATGTGTAATGGGAAAAGATTTTTAGATTTGGTGAATACTTGCACTAGGGCATCACTAATGGAGAGTCAACAACTCTCACTCAATTTTTATACCTGTGGGAGTTATGGTTTTTCAAATGGTAATGCTATAACTTGGGGACCACCGTCTCACCTTTGAATATCATACCTAAACTGCAGGTGGAACATATGAAGATAACTCATTTTGGATTTGCAAAGCCGATCCTTTAGAACATCCTAGGACCCCACAGAGTCAGTACTGAGCACAGAGAGGTGCTTATTGGTGCTCAGGACCTAAACTCTGTCACATGAGAACGGTTGTTACCTCTTGAAGAGTTCATTTTTTTTTTTACCACTATTTTTTAGAGATAGTGGCTTGCTTTGTTGCCCAGGCTGGAGTGCTGTGGCCTGATCATCGCTCACTGTGACCTCAAACTCCTGGACTCAAGTGATCCTCCTGAGTAACTAGGACTACAGGCATGTGCCACAATGCCTGGCCAATTAAACAATTTTTTTTTTTTTTTTGTAGAAATGGGATCTCGCTATGTTTCCCAGGCTTCTTGAAGAGTTCTTGATGGCCATCACATCCTCTTGTGGTTAACTTTTAAAGGTCACAGACCCTTTGAGAATTTGATAAAATGAATGAACACATTTCCAAGACAAAAGAATGCATACTTATACATTTGGGCTCAATTTCTGGGGGTTTGTGGACCTTCCAAAGTTTCAGGTTAAAAGCTCCTGATATACTGACAACCCAATCATTAAGTAAAACAATGGAAAAGTATTATACATGAATAGGAAAGAAAATACATGTGGTCAAAAAATATGCAAAGATTCTCACACTCACTAAAAACAAGAATAATGCAAATTATACTGAGATATTATTTTTTTTACCAGCATTTGGCAATGATTAAATGTTAAATGAAAAACTACTTTCAAGAATATGGGAAACGGGCACACATACCTTTCTAGTGGAAATGCAATTGACATCTATGGAGGGTATTTAACAATGTTTATCCAAGTTAAAAGTGCGTGTACCCTATGACTCAGTAATTTTATTTCTATACATCTATCTTGCTGATATATTTGCACATGTATTAAATGGTATTTTTACAAGGTTATTCACTGCAGCATTGATCGTTACAGTCAAAGACTGAAAATAGCCTCAGTATAAATTGATTGGGGATTATTTATGTATTTATTAGAAAACAACATCACATCTGTACAATGGAATACTACATAGCTTTACAAAGAACAAGAAAGGTTTGTGTATCTATATGAAATGACCACTAAACTTACTGTAAGTGAAAAAGAAGCATGGGACAGAACATTGTGTAATAACAGAAAACACACACACACACACACACACACACGTGCTGATGACCCTGTGGAATACCACCATTTCACTTATGTGTTTCAGAGGGAACATGACTCACCCAAACCTCCCAGCTCATAAGAAGTGGAGCTGAGACTTAAACCTAAGGCCTCTGACTTCAAATCTCTCTTCTTTTTCATTTAACGGCCTGGCCCTCGTGAGAGATGCTCTGCATTGGTGATCAGGCGTGTGGCATGTAGCCTAATGCAAACTCCCACCCCTTGTTCTGGGACTCATAGCACCACATGGAAGAGAATAAAGCTCCTTGTGGTCTGTAAGCAGTTCCAGCTATCTTTTTTCTTCCAGAGGGAGCCACAGCCATCCAATGGCCCGTTCCAGACCCTTGACCTTGTGGCCATAGTCCTGATGGGTCAGTATCTGCCAGGAAGGTTAGGCTGGGACGTCTCTTAGCTTGGGGGACCCATGGGCCTTGGAGGGGAGAGTCTGGTGATCAATACTTCACGCTCTGATTATTGAGCCCTTGAGCTGCGGCCATGACCCAGGTTCAGCATGGGAGCCTGAGGACAAGTGAAAAAAAATGAGAGAGAGAGACAGAGAGATTGTGAGAGAGAAGGAGAACAAAGAGGAGGAGGAGGAGGAAGAAGAAAAGGAGGAGGAGGAGAGGAGGGGTGGGAGGGAGATTTTCCTATGTATGTGTGGAGTGAGGGGTTCGCTGCTGAGCCTGCTGTTCCTCTGGGTCAGGGCAAACGTTCTCCTAGTGCAGAATGGGGCATGTAATCATTCCACCGTGTGCGCAGGATTTCTAGTTACATAATGACTAAAAGTAGATAAAGATCCAGCCAAGAGAACAGCAAACCATGGACATGATGCTCATAAAAGCCCTCAGCCAGTCTCAGGGCTTGGCTGCCAACCTGCTCAGGGTGATGGGGTGGACAGAGCCAGGCGTGAGGAGCCCTCCAAGAGCCTGGAGAGGGAGGCCAGCCCTCGCTGCCAAGAACAGCAGGTTGCAATGCTTAATGTCCACGCTCATGCCAGTGTGCTTAGGAACTGTTGTTATTTTTATGAGAAAAATGCAGAAAGGCTAATCTGTCTATTTATGTCTGTCTGGAAACATGTAATTACCGAAGGGTTGTGCTGGTGCCAGGATCCAGTTGTGGCTCTTCCTCTCCCGTGATGTCCTTGGGATGCTGGGCCTCTAATGCTCCAGCCCGGCTCCATCGAGGAGCCTGCCCAGGGTTTTGAGCACCAGCAGGATGGACAGACAGACAGAGGGACGGGTACTTGAGAAAACTATGATAACCGGGTCAAATGCTTTTATCTACTTTAGCTTTTTGGCAAGTGGTAATTTGAGCATATGTCCACGGAATCTAGGACTGCTGTGAAATGCAGAGTCTATCATCCACCCATCCATCCATCCACCCATCTTCTGAGTCAAGCATGTCATGCCTGTCACTTTGCTGGGCTCTAGAGATACAGAAATAAATAAAACATGATCTTTCCGATTGAAAGACTTAGGGGGTGGAGAGAATGCTAGAACTACCAGCCATTAAGCACAACACAGCATCCAGGTGCTGTGTGTAATAGCCTCTACACAGGTACCGTGGGTCAAGGAAGGCGCTGGGAGGTCAGAAAAATCTTCAGAGATCAAGTGACTTTTCAATTTTTCTGGCATTAGATTCTGAAAGCTGAGGGCATCTTTGCCATATAGGCCCAGAAAACTGCAGCCTCTCTGGGACTCCAGAGGATGTCCTGCGGTCTACCCTCTCTAAGTAGATCTTGAACTGTAATGGAAGTCCATGATCTGCAAGGCTTGGGTTGGGGTGTAAGGCCGGAGTGATTCTCTGTCTGGTGTTGGGTGCTTTTGGGGACCTGACTCCAAGCTACTATGTCCATTTGTCCCCTGTCACTCCCCTGTAGTCCTGGGCCCTGTCGTGCTGTTACCCGAGCAGTCCCTGAAGGTTCCTGGTTTCTTGCCTTTGACCCTTTTGGATTCTGCTTGAGACCTAGGGTGTTGCCCTCCTGGGGGCCGCATGAGCAGGGGCATTGGGCAGCAGTGTGTATTGAGGTGCTGTGGGCAGCAAGGCTGGGGGCTTTGGGGCAGGTGCAGGCTGAGAGTGGGAAGCCGGCCCAGGGCTTACTGATTGGAGGAAGACAATGGCAGGCATGTCACTCACCTCCTGTATCCTAGTCCTGAGGTCCCACCCAGCTGAGGGAATCATCGGCTGCAGGAAGGTGGGCCGACAAGGTTGGATAACTCTCTGCCTGCCACGTTCTGGGGATTTCTAAATCTGTAGTTCTGACATTGCCCGAAGTTTCTGGGGCGTTGCTTTTCCGCGGTGTTACTCCCCGAGCTGTTGGTAAGTACTAATGGTTCTGAGGGGCCTTTTAATGGGTTGAGCTAATTCCTTGGTAGCATGGGACCGTGCTGCAGGAGGGGACAGGCGCTGGCTAAGGAGGGCTGCCGGCTCTCCAGCTGGGGCCAGCTGTGCTGCAGCAGTCAGCCCTAGGCCTGGCTCCGTCCAGCTAACCACAGCCTAATCCCCGGGCCAGTCAGGGGCCACGTTGTCTGCAGCTGTAGAGGGCTCATGATGTCACCCTTGCAGATACAGTGACTGAGCTGTCATGGGAGTCCTTGGTGCTGCATTGGCACTGAGGGGGGTGCAGGATGGAGCCTGGGGCAGGAGGTACCAGGGTGAGTTTTCTGTTAAGCAGGTAGAGTGGACTCTGGGGGCATGCCTTGCTCACTGGGGTCCCTGTCCCCCAATCTGTGCAGTGAAGGCTGGACTGATGCCCCCCAAGGCTCTCTCCAGCTCTGCGGGTCTGTGGCTGCGGCCGTCTGGGAAGCAGATGGGCCTTGGAGCAGCGCCAGGGCCGGCTCAGAGAGGATGATAAGGAATGAAGAAGCTGGAAGGGTCTGGCCATTGCCCACTGTGTTCAGTCTCCTGGAAATGCCACACCTAGTGCCCAGCTGGCCCACAGGCTCAGGGACTGAGGAAATTAGTCCAGATGCCACACAAACAGGAAAAGAGGTGAACAATTTAAGTCTTTTTTTTCCCCCCACAACAATCCTAAAAGCCTCACATTGCACTTCTTTGGGGCACCACATGCCTCCCGTTAGTGTCTGTTTACTGATGTCCTTTGTGTGTCCAGATCTGTGCCAGCGCCTGTCCCCTCCTGCAGCACGGTCCCATGCTACCAAGGAATTAGCTCAACCCCTTAAAAGGCCCCTCAGAACCATTAGTACTTACCAACAGCTCAGGGAGTAACACCGCGGAAAGCAACGCCCCAGAAACTTCGGGCAATGTCAGAACTACAGATTTAGAAACCCCCAGAACGTGGCAGGCAGAGAGTTATCCAACCTTGTCGGCCCACCCTCCTGCAGCCGATGATTCCCTCAGCTGGGTGGGACCTCAGGACTAGGGTACAGGAGGTGAGTGACGTGTCTGCCACTGTCTTCCTCCAATCAGTAAGCCCTAGGCTGGCTTCCCGCCTCTCAGCCTGCAGGGCCCAGGGTCTGCACTTGGCATTTATATGTTTCCAACTTCACAGTGGCCCTTGGGGTGGGTACTAATTTTGTTTCCAATTTACAGAAGACACTGAGGTTCAGGGTCACACAGTAGGGCCTCAGCCTCGCCTTTCTGACGCTAACTCCACACCCGGCCTTTCGGAGGAAGGTCAGTGCTGGCTGCTGTTGGCATCGTGCCGCCTCCAGCCCAGCTCCTGCCCTAGAGCAGGAAGGCCGCAGCTTCAGTGAGGACCGGCTGTGGGGGCCCGGCCCAGGGGAGGGGGGATGTCTGTGCTCCCTGGCATCGGAGGACTCGGGGAGCCTGGGCCTGGGGTGGGTCTGCAGCCTGGAGCTTTGGGAGCTGAGAGCGTTTTGTTTGTTCAGCTCAGCTCACCTGGGGAGTCAGCACTTGGACCAAGGGTCTCCTCTGCCTCTCAGACTTGAGGCGGGACCTCAGCATCAAGCCTGGGACTCTCTCCACACGTGCGTATTCAGAAGCCCAGCATTTTGCTGCACCGCATAGTAATACATACACAGTAATACATAGTAATACACTTCACAGTAATAATCATAATTATGAATATTGTATTATTTTTTAGTGAATCCAGGGTTTTGGACCCAGGCTGTATGGAGGCTATTCTCATGTAGTCCTGAATATTAGATGCGTTTCCAGGCTCTGTGCTCTGAGCGCTCACTCCTGTCTGGCGTCAGGTGTGTCTAGAGGACAAGGAGGGGCAGCCCAGCGAGGCGGCAGGCTGGTGGCCTCCAGTCAGATTTTGATGCTTTAATCTGCCCTTCGTTATCTCGCCGTTGATGCTACCTCAGCTTGGGTGCTCAGTCTCTCAGAGCCTCAGTTTTCTCATCTGTTGAATGGGAATTCTTCCCGGAGGGCTTGTCGTCAGGCTTAAACGACGACACATGGTTGGTGTTCAGTGATAACTTAATGTTTTTGTTAGTTTCATTTTCTGGAACAGTTTTTTGGGCTGTTTAGGGGAAGTTGTTCTTAGATGTCGGGCCACCTTCTCGCATGTGGGGCCTGGGTTTTCCCTCCCAGGGGCGCCTGCACGGGGTGGACTATGAGGTCAGAGCAGGACGACTCCTGCCCGCTGGCCCGTGTCCAGTGTGTACATCATGGAGGTGCTTGTGAGAGGGTCATGAGGCTGCCGTAAGGCGCTGGCTGGAGGCGTTGCTGAAAAGTCCACATTTCGCAGGGGAGGAAGACAGCAGGAGCAGTGCTGAGCTTGCCTAATAACTCCTCTGATCTTGGGGGCTGTTACTAGTTATGCACCTTTTTTCCTTTGAGAGGGAAAGGACAGTGGAGGTGCCAGCACGCTAGATTTATTGCCCTCTCTGGTTTCTGGGTTTCCTCCTGCCCTTGTCCAGCCCCTGAGAGGAGCACCGGGCTCCCCGAGCCGCCTGCAGCTGGTGGTTTGGACAGGGTGAGGCAACCCTTTCAGCTTTGGGCAGGCACAGAGCGAGTGTTTTGAACATCTTTCCCCCCCAGCTCTGTTTAAATCTCCACCGTGCTCAGCTGGCCTGGCCCTCGGAACCAGCCATTGTGTGCTCGGTGACTCACTCGTACCAAGCCTCCCCTGGAAATTCTGGACAAAGTGGGTTCCAGGGACATTTTCAATTTTCTTTCCAGTGGTAAAACATTTGGTGTTTGTCTCATGTTTCCCCGATCCCTGGCGGCCCAGTGGAAACTGCCTCCTGCTAGCGGGGCAGGGAGGGCAGCCTCTCCCTCCCGGGGCCGCCCCGTGAACCGCAAGACTAGGAGTTCTTAGAGGGCTGGGCTGCGTCTGGCTCTTTCCTGCATCCCAGCTCTTCGCAGGATGTGCTGAGCCCTGTCCCGTGTCCCCGGAGCGCTTGCCATCTTTTCCTTCAACGTCTCACTTGGGTTCACAGGACTTGGGAGGGGCGGGCGGGCTGGGCCTGAGCGGCTGGACTTGCCTTCTGCAGGGAGCCCTCTTTCCTGGCCTTCGCTTCTCCCTCACTCCTCTGACCCCCACAGCTGAGGGGTCTTCCTCGCTGGCCCCTCAAGGCATCTGGTCTGCGCAGTCTGAGCCCAAGCTTGGGTGTCTCCGCCTCAACTCCTTCGTTAGCCTGAGGATGCCTTGAGCACAGGCCCCTTCTAGCCAGCTCCTTTCTCCCCAGCCCCTTTCCCTTCAAGATCCTTCTTCTTCTTCCTCTTCCTCTTCCTCTTCATCTTCTTCTTCTTCGATCCCTTTTTGTTAAAATAAGGCCCTAGCAGAAAATAGGGTACGAGTGGGAGGATAAAGTTGGGTGGAACAGGTCCCCAGCGAAGCGGTGGGGAGGCAGCTGCCTGCTACGTTGGTCACTTTGACAGGTAGAAAGTTCTTCCTGCTACTAAGCAGATGTCTGACTCCTGGAGGCATCCACAGTGGCTCTGGTTCTGTCCTCTGAGGCTCCCAACAAGTGTCATCTCTTGCTCTATTCAAGCAGATGTCAGGTGGGCTCCAGTTCCCAAGGGAGGGTCCAGGGGAAACCTCTTTCTTGGGGGTCTGGGAGGGACACAGCTTCTACTTCTAGGCTTTTTATATTAATAAGCCAGAACTCTCTCGTGGCCCAGTGGCCAACAGCCCCTCTGAGGACGGCTTGGAAGCCGCCGGGCTTGCTGGTCCCTGAGTCCCCCCTTGGCTGGGTCCAGCAAGGGCTCTCACACGACCTCTTTTAGTGTAGGGTTAGAGGGAGGGTTCTGGCTCTCAGACACCAGCTTCCAGCCTTCCATGGCATTTCTGTAATTCCCACACTCCCACATCATCTCTAGGATACTCCCTGAGGCTGAGGACACCTGAGCCCAGGGCAGGGATGTGACTGATCCAAGGCTACAGAGGTGGGGAGTGGAGAGCTCTGCGGTCCGGATGCCCAGCCTAGGGTGCTTTCTTTCCTGCTCCCCACAATGCACAGGGGTCACCCCGAAGCCGAGGGGGAGTGGGGCCCTAGCACGTGAACCCCTTGCTGCCAGGCCTGGCCACGCATCCACGAGAAGCCAGACCATGTCCACCTGCATTCCCCGCTCTCTCCCCTCGAACTTCCTTTCTGACCCTCGGCTCTCTTTAGATTGTGGTTTCATGTTTGCCCCCCAGTGTCACTTCACTGGGTTTCAAGGTCCAGAAACAGGGACACAGGAAGTTGTTTGGAAGGGCAGTGGGACTCCTGTGGCCCACGCCGGGTACCCTCCTCTAAGCTGGAGCCTCCAAGCCCCCAGCCCACACTTGGAGGGGGCCAGAGTGGAGCGGGGTGGCCTCTCCTGTGACCTCTTCTGCTTTGTGAGCCTGGGGAGGACACATCGCAGGGCTGGGGCCGACGGCTCACACCCCTGCCCGCCCCGCCCCCGTGCCTCCCCGCGTCCTCTGTCTTAGGTCAGTTTGTCCTCCCGAAGCCCCTTTCTCAGGAAGCTCCTGCTAATATGTTCCGTTTCTTGTATCAAGCAACTGTCTCGCACACAGCGTTGTTGGTAATTCATAGGAACGGCTGTTGTTCTTGGAGGCCGGAGCCTGTGAAGACTAGCCTAACGCCGGCTGCTTTCTTTTTTCTTCTGCAGCTTTCCTCATATTATTGTAAAAATTACAGAAAAATATTTGGCTCGTCATGTTCAACAATATATATGGCTGATTTTCTGTCATTGTATTAATCCTAGAAAAATAAGTCTTTTGGCATCTTGCAGATTTTCCCCGGGCAGAGGGGAACTCGGGCTCCCCTGTGTATTGAAAGCTGTTAAATGTGTCTCTACACAGTGCAGTTCCTAGGAAGATACAGGCGAGATTAATCGGGTTGGGTCAGCGTTGAACGTCGTAGTGTCTCGGTTACGGAGTGGCGGGGTTGTGTCGAAGCTGTACCAATCCTCAGAGATTGGGACGCTGGGACGTCTGAGGGCCTTGATGACCCAGATCCAGGGCTGGAATGGGGGCCCCCAGGTGGCAGGGAATGCAGCCGGACTTACCTGAGCAGGAAGAGAGGAGTGTGGCTTGCTACATCCCGGATGATGCAAGGATGTCGGAGATAACAAGACCCCTGGGGTAGCTCACCTGACAGAGACCATGCTATAAAGTAGTTTTTGCTGAAATCTTGGGGTGGTCTCACATACCTTCTTTTATCAGGGCTATGAGATAAGCAGGGCAGGTGGGACCCTGTCCCTTTTATGGATGAGAAAAGGAAGGAAGAAAGAGTGACTTGCCTAAGGCCACAGAGGGACTTAGAGGTGGAGCAGAAAAGGAATTGAGCCCTCATGATTTTGGGGGCAGTCTCCTTCCTTTTTACGTCCTCTACCATTTATCTGTAGGGCCGACCATTTGTACCCCATAAATGGGGTGTTTTGCCCCATTTTCTCTGCTTTCGGAGGCACCAACAGACAGCTGTGTCCTGGTGCCTTGACCTCCCAGCAGGTACCTCTCCCCTTTTAGCATCTGCTCTGCCCACTAATGAACTGGTATCTTCCTTAGGTGACAGATGCTCCCCACTGCCAAAGCCTGGGCCATCCCCAGCCCCCCCAGACCTGGTGGGAGCTTGGCCCTTTGAAACCTGCCGTCCTTCCTGCCCCCAGTGTAGCCCAGAAACATAACTCTTATTTCCTGGCTGCAGAGTCTGTCCCTTTGAAGGCAAAATTGCTTTTTTCCTACTAGAGAATCATCTGAACCAAAGCTGCACTCAGTTTATTGACTTGGCTTGAACGTAAAACCACAGGTGGGGAAAACACAACCTTCCTAGGGCAGGGACCGATCCTTTGGGAAAGCCGGGAAGGAAAAACTGGCCTTTTTGTGGCCACTGTCCTTCTGCCATGAAGGAAGGCATTGCCAGGTCTGAAAACTGACCCAGACTTTCCTTGGAGCCATTTGTGCCTCACAAAATTGCAAGAGTTTCCTTCAATTGGTTGTAATGTTCCTTGGAATTTACAGTCTGGGCTGTTCCCCAGGGCAGGATCCCCACATGTGATCCCCACATTGTTCAGGGGAGCAGGGCCAAGAAGAGGCAAGGACGGGCACATCGGTCCTCTCCCCAGTTGTCTGTGGGACTGAGTAGGGCCAGCACTGTGTGTGCTCAAGGCTCTGGGAGTTTTGATTTTGGCTTCCAATGCAGCTGGCCATTCCCAGAGTGTTTGTGGCAGTAGGCAGAGCTCACCCACTGAGTTAGGAAGAGGCACGAGGGTGGGAGTGACGAACACATTGGGAACATCTATTTGCTTCTAACCCACCTCTCTGTCATTTATCTATGAATTCGTTCACTTCCCTCCTTCCTTCCATGAGCCAGCCATCTATCCCTCCATCCATCTCTATTTCTGACCCAGTTGGCACAGACACACACAAGTTCATAGAATGTGTGTACTCACCAATATCTGTTACTTAAACAACTTTAAAATATGTGACCTTAAATTTCCTACTTTTTAGGTCTCATTTTTCTGGAGCATAAATTTGAACCCTGAAATGAATGGAGGATGCTTTCCTTTGTCATTAAGAAGGCCATTTGTCTCTTAGTAGAGCCTTATACACAGATCTTGGCTGACAGTCATTTACCCTTTGGTTTACTGGTGTTTTGTGCTTCCTTCTGAATTCCGAGCATGCTGCAGGGCCTCGGCCGGGCTCTCCCGGCTGATGGCTCTCGGGCCCCATTGCGCTCCCATGCCCTGCTTGGACCACCACATGTTCTTTCCCGCTTCCACACCTTTACACATGCCATGCCCAGTGCCTGGAACACCCTCATTCAGTTTATTCACATGCTGAACTCCTTTCCACCCTTCAGACCTCATCTGGGATGCTGCCTCCTCTGTGAAGCCCTCCCTGATATTTCCAGGCAGTGTCAGAGCCACCTTTGTGTTCTTATCACTCCGGCCATGCTGTACTCAATTACTTGTGAGCGACTAGGTAGGAAGGGTCAGGAGTGGGTCTTGATCTTTTTGTCTTTCCCATTAAGAATAAATCTGTACACACTAGAAACAAGTCTGTTCTTTTGGAGACAGGGAAGATAATGGATCTCAATATAAATTTTATTCTTAAATCCAAAAGCATGCTCTATGTAGTAAGTCGCTTTGGGTCTGACATTACCTGGCACGTGTACCGGGTGTGAGTGTGCACCCCTGTGGATCCTGGGGAGACTCTGAGGCTGAGGTCTCTCTCTGTCTAGTCCTCAAGATATTTCCTGCCAGGGAATTGAAGCTGTGGCTAACAAGAATGAGAGTACTTCTGAATCGCATCTGATAATGTAAATGCACATGAAATGCACTCGGAACTGCATCTAACCTTCTCAGGCTCTGATGATAACAAAAGCCAAAGAAGAGCCATAGAATAGCCTTGGCTACTTACCTCACACTTCCTTGTACTCAAGTCAGCGCTTCTGCCCTACATGGCCCCGAATGAGCTGGGGTCCTGGCAGTAACTGAGGAAGTTTAATGGAGGGACTATTTGCAAAGTGTGAGAAGGCCACAGGGCACGGGGGCCAGCACCACTGCAGCTGTGCCTGTAGTAGTAGCTGTGGGATGCAGGAGGGGCTTCCTGGGAGCAGCCGGGCAACCTGGTAGAAGAGTCCCCAGCTTGGTGGCAAGGCAGTGGGGGAAGGAAGTAAGAAGTACTCTCATCTTACCTACCTCCCACCCTCTGCTCTGATGCTAGCACCTTCCACTGACCAAACCCAACTGGAGGCCAAAGGGCAAGGGAGTTCATGTACACGGCTCCAGGTCAGCCTCCAGGGCACAGGGCAGCTGCAGAATATCCAGCATGGGCTCTCTGCACCTGGGCAGTGCCCACCTGGCCACCTGCACAGCACATGCTGTGTGCACGTGGGCAGGCTCACTCCCAAGGATGATCTGTGCCCCAGCAGGGACCACTGTGTACAGGGTTTGCTTTTATTACCAGGAGGGTTTGTGTAGGGATTTGAGGATTAAAGTCTTGTGTAGGCCGGTAGAGAGCGGTAATTTCCCTGGGGGACACATTGCCTGATCTGACAGGCAGTGCCCACAGGAGCTGCTCTTTTATTCTTTGCCTTTCACTAGGAGCTGCCTGCAGCCAAGGGGCTTTGGCCCCTGCAGTTGGGACAGGGATAGTGGAACAGACAGCTTGGCCAAAGAGATGGAGGCCAGGGGATTCTTCTGCTCAATGAAACATCTTTGCACGCTCACTGCAGGGTGAATGCATTGCAGGAGGATGAGAGCCCTCAGGCTGGATGTACTGGGGCTGAAAGGAGAGAAACTGTGTGGTCAGTGAAGGCACACAAGCTTCGGGGTTAGATAGATCTGAGCTTAATCTTGGCTCCAACACTTAACTTTGCACATGTTGCTTAACCTCTCTGAGCCTCAGTTTCCACAACTTTAAAGTGGGGATGATAATTCTGCCCTTGCAGGCTTTTGGTAAGGATTAGAAAGTACATGTACAATGTCTGCTCCGTGCCTGACATGTGGATCTATATTAAATATTAAATACCTCTTCAAGCAAAACTGGCCCCTAATCTCGCGCTTACTTTGATCCGTGGTCCCTCTGAAACGTCCTTGCTTTGGGTCTCCCCTAGGTGAATGACCTTGGGAGACACTAAGGCCGCTCAAGAGTTACGACAAGGTTCAGGCCCAAAAATGGACTTGTTTTTCACTTTCCCACAAGGCAAACTTACTAGGAAAAGTTGTGGAAAGTTCGATGCTCGGTTTACAGTCCCAAGAACATGAAAAAGCTCTTCTGCCAGTTAAAAAAAAAAAGATGGATGTTGTTTCTGGGAGAAGGAATGTCGTACGGTGGCTCAGGAGGAGACGGTGAGTCAGACGTGCTGCGAGCCGGGCCAGGCTGTCCCCTCAGTCCGGCCCCTGTGAGTCAGCGCTGCCCACGAGGGCTGGCGGGCAGCGGGCCCAGCGGGCCTCGGAGCCAGGTACGGTCCCTCACTGGTGGCACAGCCGCTGCGCCGTCCTACCACCCTCTCTGGGGACAACGGAGAATTCGTTCTGATATCGCCATTGCCAGGTGTGGCCAACCTGGGCAGCCGCTGATATGGGCACACCTTCTCCCCTCTTTTTTTTGCAAAAGGTCCTGCTTCTAGATCAAACCCCCAACTTTTCTGCCCTACTTTAACCACACGTTCCCACAGCCAACCCAGACATTTTGCTCCTAATTTTTATCTTTGGTGACCTGTTGCTGGTGGCGTTTGCTCTGGCAGAGGTGGGGTGGCAGAGAATGTTCTATTTTGGGGGCTTTGAAGGGTGAACAGCAAATGTACCTGGAGCTGGAAGACTGTCCTACAGCCATTCCAAGGGGTCTGGACTGCAGAAAATCTGGATGCAGGAAACCAGACATTGAAGTAATGAGAGGGAGGAAGGCTCCGTGGTTGACACGATGTCTGGGCAGCCTCACCAAGAGGATGTCTTCCCTAGGGGGCCCCGGGGCGGAGCAGGGGGACAGGCCCCTGTCAGAGATCTGGTTCCAGCCCAGACTCTACCTCTCAGTGGCTGTGTGGCTTGCATATGGAAGTTGACTTCTCTGATCTTGTTGTTTCTCATTTGCAAAATGGGGAAGACAGTTCTTTTCTCACAAGGTTTTGTGAGGATTAAATTCAATGAGATAGTTTATGTAAAAGTACATTGGGATCTACAAATTTTAAAAACCAATGTAGGATGTTAAGTACCATTAGACAAGGAAAAGAAGGATCAGAGGATAAGTGACTTGCCTGAGGTCACATGGCCCGTATAATTAGAGCCAAGACCCAAACAGGAGTCTCTCTTTCCACAGTTCTGTGCTGTCTCAGTTTTTTCCATCTGCAAGGAAGTCACTTGCAGAGTGTTTTAATCAGCTGGTTGTTTTGCTCAGGGTGTGGGTCTTTGTGAATTAGCTGAGGACATTGGCCTCTCAGGCTTGTAGCCTCTGGATGATGGGCAGGTGCTAGAGTGGCCTTGAGCAGCCTGTCATGGGCAAGGGCACCGTGGCTCTGGTAGGAGCTGTGCCCCAGAGGCGGATTTCAGCTTCGAGTGCTGACTTGCCCTTTCCCAGTGCCCCTGCGGCTGGGGTCCGCTGGTGGAGCTGGGGTCTGCTGGTGGATCTGGGATCCCCTGGTGGAGCTGGGATCCCCTGGTGGAGCTGGGGTCCGCTGGTGGAGCTGGGGTCCCCTGGTGGAGCTGGGGTCCCCTGGTGGAGCTGGGGTCCGCTGGTGGAGCTGGGGTCCCCTGGTGGAGCTGGCGTCCGCTGGTGGAGCTGGGGTCCGCTGGTGGAGCTGGGGTCCCCTGGTGGAGCTGGGGTCCGCTGGTGGAGCTGGGGTCCCCTGGTGGAGCTGGGGTCCGCTGGTGGAGCTGGGGTCCCCTGGTGGAGCTGGGGTCCGCTGGTGGAGCTGGGATCCGCTGGTGGCCATGGCTGCCTAAGGGCAGGTTTGGACAAACTCCGAGCATGGAGTGGTGGCCATGGAGGACAGGCTCAGCTGCTTACTTAGAACCAAATGAAAATAGCTGGTGGGCTGCCGAGCCCTGGGGGGCTGGCTGTCCCTTGGAGGCATGTTGCCGGATGGATAGGGGTTCACAGTGTGCGCTCCTGGCGGGTCCCTGCAGTCCCCAGAGGCATGTGAAGGCACTTGATTTTCTGTAAGCACTGCTGGTAGACAAGTGGGGACGAGGACAGCCACCAGGCTTTCTCTAGGCCTGACGGAGGCAGTGTGCCTTCTGTCCCAGGACAGGGAGGAGCTTCTGTCTTGGTACATAATGGCCTCCTTTATACCACTGGATACTCCTTGGTCCTGCCTCCAGGCCCTTCCTTGGGCTGCCCTCTGTATGCAAAGGATCATGGGCTTCCGGATGAGATGCACCTGGGTTCAAATCCTGTCTCTGACATTAACAGACTAGGCAGCCAGGGAACTTACCTGAACCTCAGTTTCCTTATGAGTAAAAAGGGACCCATACTTCCTATCCTCTAGGGTTTTGGGAAGGCTGAGAGACCAGGCACACACAGGGCTTAGGACATGGTAGATGCACAGTAGACACAGCTGTCATTTTTATCATTCAAGGCCTGTCCCAGCCCGTCCCCCGTGAGTGACTCCATTGTTCCCTCTCTGACCTGCCTTCCTGGGCCGGGGCTGCAGGGCTCTGCTCTGGCCACGCCTATTGCTCTGTTGCTGACTCCTCTCCCTTGGGCCTCCCCCAGAACCTGCTTCCTTCATCATAGCCCCTGCCATGCTTATTGGGCTCTTTAGCTTTTGCATAAGTGTGGGGGTGACTTTATTTGTGCCAGCTGGGGTGGCTCTGTGGGTCAGGAGAGGCCCAGTCAGTAGCTCACTGCTCTGCTGTAAAACTGTGTCTTCCATGGAGCTGAACTTCTGACCAGCATCTGGGTCACTTGGGGTCACAGAACCCAAGCAGTCAGAGCAGGGGGCACTTCAGAATCTGGCTGATCCTTTTCCTCAGGTGCTTCAGAGGAAGAGAGGGGACTGAGCGAGGGGTCTCCGGCCCCTCCACCCGTTTCAAACAGGACACTTCTGGTTTGTGATGGGAGTTTGAGGCTTCATGTGGCTGTTTGAAAAAAGTGACCCGCTAAAGCAGAGGTGAAAGTTGGTAAGGACTAGTCTATAATAACTCACAGCGAGTCAGCAGAGAGCCCGGGCTGGAACTCAGCTCAAATAGTGCCACCTCTTACCTTCCCCAGCTCCTTCATTCTCCTGTGATTTACTGGAAGGAGTTCCAGTCAATGTGAGTTGGAGGGATGAGGGACGGGTGTACAGATGAACAGGGGCGTGGATGGAGCTTCCAGGGAGACTCAGCCTGGGAGTTAAGCGGGTCTAGATGCACAGAGACAGTGATTTTGTCTGGTGGCAGATGGAGACCCCATATTCTACCCGCATGCTGTTTCAGGCACAGTCCAGGGAGATGGGGTGGGCAGGGGCTTGCAGCCAGAGGAGAAAGGTGGTTGAATTTGTATTTCGGAAGCATCCCTCTGGCCCTGGAGCAGGTGGGTTGGAGCGGTGAGGAGGAGACACTCTTGTGTGAACGTGGGAGAGGGAGGATGCACCTGGGTTGCTCTGTCCTTCTGGGTGCTGCAGGCTGGGCCCTGGGGGTGAGCCTTAGCCAGCCCTGCCTGTGCTGGCCATTGGGAGAGACACTGTCAGGGCTGCACTGAAGGCTTGGCTCTGTTCCAGAGGCCGGAGCACAGCCAAGGCCAACACGCTGTTGCTGGTGGCTGAGATGTTGGCATTGCTGCCCCCGTATCACAGTGGGGCCTTCGGCCTTTCCCACAGCCTCCTTTTCCCAGGCCAGAGCTTGTTCTGCAGGACTGCTCCATTCCGTGATGAAATGGGGTGCCTCTCTGGTCCCCAGGAGAGGCCCATGGTAGTTCTGGAAACAGAGCTTAGGCATGGGGAGCGTGAGGCCAAAGGCAGATCCACTTTTACCATGATGGACTGAAAGACTTTCAGTCCAGTTTCCTCACCTGCAAAACTCGTGCTGACCTGGATTGGATCAAATTGACACGCATTGGGGCTGGCTCTGGGTGAGGCACGGTGGGAGCTCTGATGCTGTAAGCGATGGTCTCTGCCCTCAAGGAGGTTTTACTCTGGTGGGGCAGATTTAAAGAGATTTCTATGGTACAAGGCGGAACTGCATTGCAGCCTGCCGCAGACGAGGACACGCAGCATTATTGGTTCGCAGGCAGGAGAGCAGACCACGCCTTGCTGAGTTAACCAGGGAAGGCTTCCCAGAGCAGGTGGCATCAGGAGATGGACTGATTACGGCCGACAGGTGGGTGGGGTGGGGCTGGGTGTTATGCAGAGTGCGTACCATGAACCAAAGTGGGAACTGGATGGGGGGAGGTGAAGATGGAAAGTACCTATGTACTTTTAGCTACGTCATCCCAAGCTGCCATCTATGAAATGACTACAGTTTATTGGAAGCTTTCTAGGGATAGGCAACACCCCCTACCCTACTGGGTGTTCATAGCATTGGCTCTATTTTACAGATAAAGAAACTGAGATTAAATGAGCTTAATTTGCCCAACATCCCATACCTGTTATCTGCAAAACTTGGATTCTAACCCAAGTCAATTTGATGCAAAGTCTGTCTGCCTGACCACTCTCTGCCTGAAGTCCACTGTGGCATTTAAAATGCCTTTTTTCTTCTTCTGTATCCCAGGTCCTTCATAACCTGGTTCTTGCCAGCTTTCCAAGGTGCCTTCCTTTGCTTTGCTGCAAACACACTCTGTCCCTGTACAACATCTGTGATCTCCCTGCAGATTTTTACACATCCCTGGGGGCAAAACACATGGACGTGAGGAAGAGCTGGAGTCAAAAGGACACATGTCCCCATGTTGTTCCTTGGCTGGATGTCCAGCCCCTGCAGGATGTCTGGGCCCTGAGCTTCTGTCCATACCCCGACCCCCAGCCCTCATCTTGGCTGGACATGAATTCAGAGCCCCGTAGGTCGTTGTGCACGGGTGGGTTAAAGATGCGTTTCTGTCAATGGCGTTCTGGCCATTTCCGTAGTCCTGCCATGCCCTGCTGTGGGGCTGGGGACACAGTACGTACTCAGCGGTAAGTGCTGAGTGAATGAATGAGGGCAAACTCGACCATCCACCATTGCTGCCTTCAGCCGGGTTACTATACTGGGAACAGATAAGTCTTAGTTCTGCCGGCTTCTGCACAGTGAGTTTCATGTGTAGTGGGTCTCATATTTCCCAGATCAGGTGGGGACCCCCTGAGATGACACTCTCCTCCATTAATAAAGTTTAATTAATTCATTAATCAATACGTATCTATCGATACCCACCATGTACCTGTCACTCTTTTACCCGCTCCGCAGTGGGCATGTTCCTGCCCTCACACAGCTTACATTCCTGCAGAGTTTAGATGCATTTAGATGCTCTGTGGATCCATAAATGTCTGTTGGCTGATTTATCCTTATGTAATATGTTAATATAGAAAATATTTAAAGTTCCATTATACCCATAACCTCTGAACTATCAAGTTATTGCTCCATTTTCAAGAGAACATTTACTCAGGTACTAAATCATCAAAACTCTGCAGGGAGACACTTTTCTTATTCAGAAGTACCAGGCCTTCCCCTAACATCTGCGATTCATCCTGCTTGTTTCATGTAAAGCAGGGATTCCTGCCGACGATTGCAAGATGGTTAGATTTGGCACCAATCGATGTACATGTTGGGGCGAAAACCTCAATACCGCAAGGCTGTAGCAGGGAAAAGCCATTAGCATATTCATGACTCCTGGGTCTTCTATTGTCAAAGCCAATGATTTTTCAGCTTTCATGAAACCTTCTACCTTATCAAGGGATCCCGCTGTAAAATAAGAATGTGTGAAATCCAGATGCATCCTCATTTCTTAGATACTAATATCTTCAGAAACAGCAGGCATTCTTTAAATCAGCAAAAGGTTGCCAGGAAACAGAAATGGGAATTCATGACTTTCTCATTGTTCTCTGCTTTTCACAATGGTTTGGTTCTTGACCATGGAGTACAAAGGTGTGACTATGAAATCAGGATTCTGCTTTTCATGTGTGGCTTGGATACACTTCCTTCTGGTGTAAAGTCATTATGTTTTTAATTTAATTGTCCCCCTAGGCAGCTAGGAGGCGGTGAAGGCGTCCAAGTTTCACCTGGTGTAGTTGGCTTTGCCTGCTGTGACCAGTCCCTCCGGGCCATGGGAGCAGTGACGGGTCTCGACATCACAGTGCTTTCCTCTTCTTGATTCGAGCTGTGAAGTATTTCATGGGGCTTTATATGTAACATTGGGGACCCTTTTTGAAAAGAATAAAAACATCCTCTCTTCCTCCTTTCATTTTACTGGCTAGGTTCTGCCTGTATTGAATTGCAACGCCCACCCAGGTGCTGGGCGGCCTGCTCAGAGTGGGGTCTCCGCTCCCACCCCCGGCTGTTGGCTTGAGGCATAGCTGGCTTTCTTGTTCTTTCTCCGAGTAGGGCTCCAATATTTTGCAGCTGAAGTGTTTGGAGTAAAAATGTTGATAGGCCCAGAGGAACACTAGCAACATTGCAAATGCTTTTTATTAAGACCAAAAATGAAGCTGAATTATAACTGTGTGAGTAGAAGAGAGTGTGAAAGTCTTTTCTCCTCAGGGTCTTGGGCACTCAGATCTTTTTGTTTTGTTTTCTATATGGCTGGAAGCAGAGCTTAGTTCCTAATTAAGGAAATTGCTGATATTAATATAATTTGATGTTTGAGAGCATCAGAACCATAAAATAGATACAAAAGAAATATTTTGGAAGTTTTGTGGAGACGATGGTCAGGAGAGAACAAAGACTTCTTGAAGGAAGATTTAGATGGGTTCAGAGGATGAATAAGAGCACAGTAATCGGCAAAGGGAGATGGTTTTGATGGAGGAAGAAAATTCGGGGAGGAAGGGCAAGAAAGCAAGCCTGGTGTGGCTGCAGTGCCGAGTGTCTGTCGGGGAGCACGTGGGACATAGGTTGAAAAAGTGGGCTGAGCTGAGATTATAGAAAGATTGACCAGTGAATGCACATGACATTTGTAATGGCAATGGAGAGCCTTTGGAATTTTGTATGACAATCTAGATTTTAAAAGAAGAACTTGTTGGGTATATCTTAAATGCTGTCGCTGTGTGACTTAGCTGTCTGTTGGGGCCTGGAGTATAAACTGCACAAGGGCCTGCCAGACTCAACATCAAGGAATCTCCCAAAAGGATAAGATAGCCAATCTAAACCAGTCGTGTGAGTGGAACATATTCAGAGTTTTTTAACAATGACATTGACATCTTGTAATTTCCTGTGCTGTGTCACAACAGCACGGAACATAGTGGTGGCCACTGACTCCTCCCGGTCGGGGGTGTCTAGAGGCAGAGCCTCAGCCTTCGCCTTGTGTGTGGTTTTCCAGACTTGCCACGTGTGGGAGTGTGAGTCTGTTCACACGGCTGGCTGAAATTCTCAGACTCCATCTACTTTTCCCTGGGTCTTCTCTGGATTCCAGCTCTCCATTATATTTGGCTGAGTGTAGGAAGTAGCAGAAAGGCCGACAGGGCAGACAGACAGGGATGCTGGCCATCTGGAAATGGACAGAAGAACCTCTCAGCTTCAGCTGCCTGCACTGTCCCTGAGAGACGGCCGCCTCCTCTGCCCACCCTGCTCTCAGCCCCAGCACCGTGGTGGGCTGCGTGGTGTGGAGCTAAGTCAGAGGCTGCCAGCACCTTCTTTCCCAGGCCTATAAAATCTCTGCAGCCACGTCATTTGCATTCCGACATCACTAGCAGTCACCTTACTGAGCAATAACCCGAAGTGTGAGGTTTATCTGGTGGAGTTCAGGCTCACGTCTGGGCATCTCTGTCTGGCCGTGGGCTGTGTACAGAGCAGGTGGAGCCAGGGGCTGGGTTCAAACTGGTGCTGATTCCAATCTGAGTTTTGTTTAGTTTGGTTAAACTCTGAGATGCATTTTGATTAAATTAGGAACTGTTCACAGCACTGTTTGTACAGGAAAAGGGCCTGTGTGGGATTTTATGTCCTAACATACTTGTAAATAGTCATGAGGGGAGAAATAGCCAACTATGGTGTAGTGGAAGGACCACAGAGTGGCCACGCAAACTGCTGGACTCTTGTCCCACAGCCACTCACTTGACAAGTGACCTTAAATCACTTCTTCACATCAGCAGGTTTCAGTTTTCCCATCTGTAGAATGAGGCAGTTGAACTAGATGAAATTTGAGGTTACTTCCAATTTTAAGTGACAACTTAAAATTTCCCCCTTAGATAAACTAAGAAACAGTGGGAGGACATTTTAACACACATTTCCCTACTGGAGTCAGGTTTGGATGTAGTGACCAGACCACCCTGGTGTCAAATACTCTGTCACTCACTGGACTACATATTAGAAAGCATGTCCCATGCTGGTTCTGGAAAACATACACTGATAGTCACATGCGTGTAAAGTAATACTAGCCACCTCTTTTGAAGAGGGAAGTGAGACTCTAACAACTTTCTGTTTTGCAAATGAAGGGGAGCAGAGATAACCATTTCACAAGCATTACGAATAATTAAAAATTACACACTATCCTCTAATTGTCATTTAAGGGACACAGACAGGGAACAAAAAGTACCATAGAAGACAAGGGCCCACCAAGAGAGCAGAAGGAGCTGAACACGCCCAGCTCCATTCAGCAGGCATTTTCTGAGGGTAGAGAAGATGGATGTTTTCAGAGCAACATTATAATTGTGAATATGAACATGTTTTTTTTTCCTTGCAACTACAGTTGTCCCTGGTATACGTAGGGGATTAGTTCCAAGACGCCTGAGTATACTCAAATCGGTGCATACTCAAGACGTACAGTTGGCCCTGCAGAATCTGCGTACAGGAAAAGTCAGCCCTTTGTATAGGCAGGTTTTGCATCCCGAGAATCTGCATTTGGTTGAAAAAATCTGGATTGTTCAAGGGTCAATTGTATAGGCTTTCTCTGAGGACATCAATCCAAGAACTATGGCTTTCTCTTGAACCCGGGTGTTCAAGAGAACCCTCTGTTGTCACAGAATTCCTAATGGAGTGGGACAAGTTTAAGTTCCATACAATGTTGGTCGGATTTCCAGCTTGGTTATGGGGGAACTTTGACAAATGCTTGTCACCCCTGGACAAGTGGTTGTCGCCCAGAGAGCTGGATGAACATGGAAGCTGCTGCTGGCATTTCCCAACAGGAAGGTTTGGAAAGTGAGACATTAAAAATCCCTGCTCTGCTCGACGGTGGAGAGACTGGCAAACACTGTCTCGGCTAGGGGACAAGTTCACACTGCTGGGGGTAAGCCATGTTGATTGCATGTAGCTTGACAGGATGTGTGTCATGAGGAGGGCACTTCACTTCTGTGAGATTTTTCTCCAAAATCTGTAACCCCAGTCTGATGACTACAAAAACATCACACAAGCCCACCTTGAGGGATGCTTTACAGACTCCCTGACCGGGGCTTCTCCAAACAGTCAAAGTCATAAAAAACAAGACGAGTCTGAGAAACTGTCACACACCAGAGGAGCTTAAGGAGACTTGAGGCCTCAGTATGTGCCCTGAATTGAATCCTGGAACAGAAAAGGATGTTAGAAAAACTGGTAAAATTCGAAGAAAAGCTCATCTAGTTAATAGTAACCAACTGATGTTGGTTTCTTAGTTGTGACACAGGTACCATGGAAATGTAAGATGTTAACAATAGGGGAAACTGGACAAACTCTCTGTACTACCTTCGTACCTCTTCTGTAAATCTAAAATTATTTCAAAATAAAAGGTCCACTAAAAAAACACAAAGCACCTGCTTTGAGTTCCGGGGTGAGCCTGCATGTTCCTGCTCTCCGTGGCTTCCTGCCTTTTGTGTGGTTCTCACTTCTCCATCTTCCTACAGGACTAGGAGGACCCTGCTATCCTTGGAGGTCCCCTTCGCAGAGCTCTAGCACTTACAGTGCCAAGTCAATTTGCTCTGGGAAACGGTCGGCTTCTTATTTTCTTAGAAAACCCACGTAAAAGGTCTCATCAGAAAACTCTCATACAAACCTCATGATTAAATGGTTTACCAAACTGGTTTTGGACGGGCAGGCTGGGTATCAATGAATCAGAAACAGAAGCCTGAATTTGTCCTGGGAATTCTGGGTTGCGGCACTGTGTTAGAGTCAAGCGTCGGCGTGAATCCATTCGGCCTTTTCCTGAGATGAGAAGAGCAAAGATCAGAGAGGCGGAGAAACAGACTTCCTAAGATAATCGACAGTTCTTCATGGAGTGCACACTGTGGGCCCAGCGCTCGGGTAGGCATCTGAGGACAGGCATAATGTCCTGGGTGAGGGCATCACACGCAGCCCCTGAAGAGTATGACTGGGAGACGGGGCAGCCCGGGGCGGTGCCTCCGCTGGCGCCTGCCTGTGTGTCCACAGCAGCTATAAAGGCTGTTCCCTGTCTGAATAGCAGAGAGCCCTTCTGTGGCCTGGGTGGCCAGCGTCCCCGTTTGCTTGGGACTGAGGGCTTTCCAGAAATTCATGACTTTTGGTGCTAAAAGTGGGGAGTCCTGGGCAAATTGGGATGGTTGGTGACCCTACCTGTAGCTGATTGGACTTAGAAGGAGCTGTGATTAATGGGCCCCCGGTAGCATTTGTTTTTAGTCTGTGATGTCCCCTGGGGCTTGTTAATCAGTAAAAAAGAAGCTGGAAATCATAATGGCGTGGAACTCTGGGTTCTTGACCCAAAGGAAACTCCCATGGCAAATGCCTATAAATAAACAGACTCTCAGCTATGTCCCTGCTCCACCTGGTAGTGACTGTGAAGCAAGGAGAGGTGGATTCCAGGGAGCTGAGAGGCCCCTGCTATGGAGGGGGGGTTTTGCTCTCTCGCAGGGAGGTGGGGCTGCGCCCTGGTTGCCTGCGGGGCGCACACACGTGTTGTCTAATAGCAACTTCATGGGTCTTAACCCATGAATGACCAAGCATTCCTGAATCAGCTGCCTGTCAAAGACTGCACGAGGCCCTGGGCCAGGGCTGGGGGACAGGGGCTGCTTTGCAGGAGACCTGGAGGGGGCTGACGTGGGCTCAGCTCCAGCAGGTGGGAGAGTGTGGTCTGTGCACTCAGGGACAGTGTGGAGCTGCAGGAGCCCGGGAGCGACCGCTCCCTCTGTACTTCTCCCCGTCTTCTCCCCAGTTCGATGTTGTCTCTTCTTCCTGATTTTTGTTCATTGAACCACTGTGCTCCTAGGCACCCCAGCCAAATGCTGGGTGTTCTCTTTGACTGGTTCCTCTTCGTGGCTCCCCATGTTCAGCGTGTAGCTCCAGCTTGTCGATCCCTCCACCATGGGATCTCTCTCCTGTTTCTGCTGTCAGCATCCTAGCTCACAGCCCACCAGGACCACCCCGAGCCCCCCCCTGCCTTCCATTTCCAGACTCACTGTTCATCCTCTACCAGATTGGTCTGTACAAGGCCCAGCTTTGGCAAGGATCCCCACCCCTCTTCCCCTGCCGCCATCCTCTGGACTAAGGCTGCCTCCCGGCCCTCCCTGGCCTCCAGCCCTCCTTCCCTGCTCCTCTCACATTGCTTTCTGTTGGCTTGTGTTCTGGGACTGGGCCCACTATCCCATGTAAATGCCATAAATGCCGGTTGCTCTCCTGCTCTCCCACCTGGTATGATTTGGATGTTTGTCCCCCTCCAAACCTAAGTTTGAAATTTGGTCCCCTGTGTTGGAGGTGGGGCCCAGTGGGAGGTGTTTGGGTCATGGGGACGGATCCCTCCTGAAGGGCTTGGTGCTGTCCTCATCCTCACGGTAATGAGTGAGTTTTGTTCTGAGTGAGTTTGGTTCTCACTCTATTAGTTCGCAGGGGATCTGATTGTTAAAAAAGAGCCTGGCACCTCCTTCCTGTCCACCCCCTTCCTCCCTCGCCAAGTGACTCCGGCGCCCCCTCACCTTCTGCCGTGCGTGGAAGCTGCCTGGGGCCGTCGCCAGAAGCAGGTGCTGGTGCTGTGCTTCTTGTGCAGCCCGCAGAACTGTGAGCCAAATAAGCCTCTTTTCTGTATAAATTACCCAGCCTCAGGGATTCCTTTATTGCAGTGCAAACAGATCAGGCTCCACCCTTGCTCATGCTGTTGCCTCTTCGAGAATGACCTTTGCTGGGGACATCTTCATAATATCCTCTCCGAGTCCCCATTGGAAGTGCCGCCTCCCTCTTCTGGGCCTCTCCCCCAGCATGGCTGTCTGACTTTCAGGCTCTTCCCGGGCCCAGTCACTTATGCATTGACCTACCCAGTGGACAGGCCACCTACACTTGGGGGCAGGGCAGCCCACTGCACGGACACAGACTGGACACTCTGCTTAGAGCCAATGGGTCACTGAGAAGACGAGATGCCATCAGCCCCCCTGTGGTATTCCTCAGAGTCCTTGGGCTTTCTGGGGCACAGCCATGTCAAATGTGGGCCTTTGAAAATGGCCAGCACCGTCTGAGTGGCTTGTGACATGTCTTGTGCCTTGTGCAGGATCATGTGTTTCCCTTATGGGGCTAGAGGGCTGGGGGGTGGGGCGGTGAGACCCGCAAGAAGGTCCAGGCTCCAATGCTGACCCCCACCACCCTGAGAGCACGTATTTGGGTCAGGACGGCGCAGGTCCTGTTACTCTCTGGATGGGGTTGCACTGTGTGCTGGTGGCGGCTTAGGAGATAGCTGGCAACCGACTGTCTGCCTCGGGGCAGCTGTACCCCCAAGCAAAGCCACAAATATATTGGCAAAATTATTTTATGAGCCAGGAGTATCCTTAAGCAGCATCAGACCATTCATTCAGCCAGAAACTCAACAATACTAACCATGACAGGAGCGAATCCTTATTTTTAACAGGAGTGTTCTTTCCCATCGATGGCCTGCGGGGCAATTTTAGCCCCATTTACCAGAAGAGGAGACTGAGGCTCAGAGACACTGAGGGTCTGGCTCAGGGAAGCACAGGCAGATGGGAGCTCTTGCTCGGTCCTTCCCAGCACATCATGGAGAAATAATCCTGGCCTACGTGGTACCCTGATGAGTGCCCCTGGGATTCTGTGGTAGCGATGGTGGCCTCTCTGCTCTCAAAGACCACCTGAGAGTGAGAGGAGGCGGGGGGGAGGGCGGAGGACGGGGAGAGGAGGAGAGAGGAGTGGGAGGAGGCAGAAGCTCAGAGGTAGAGCGTGGGGCCACAGCAGTCATCGTGATATCATGTGTTCCAGTGTAGTTTTCATTCTCGTGGTTTCTTCATAGGGAGAAAGCGGCAGCTCCAGCCCAGCCGCCTGTCCACGTTGTATGCAGGAAGTTGCCAAAGGAAATATGCAGAGGAAGGGGTGCCCCTGTGTCAGGGAAGGGGTACCCCTGTGTCAGGGAAGGGAACTTTGTGCACAAATTGCAAACTGACTCCCCCTGAGCTCTCACGGGCCAGAACCACCTCCCGTGGCACCCGTGGCAATGGGGGAGGCTGGGAAGGGGGTTCTCAGCTAGTCCCCTAAGCTGAGCAGCGCCGAGCTCACTCTGTCCCAGTGTCCTGCCATGCTTCTAAGCTTCTCTCTCCCCGGGAGGCTGCATTGGCTCAGTTGTGACATGACCCAGTCTCCTTCCCATCCTCCAGACCCACATGGTCCCTGAATCTCACTCTGCACGTGGCCCTGACACAACTCACCTCCTGTCACCTCCTGTGACTATTGTCCTGTTTTCCCCTCTATCCTGTTTCTGGTCCTGCTGCTTAGCTTGGCCCCGAGATCCAGCCTCCAGCTCTCCCGCAGCTATTCAGGCTCTGCCCGGCGCCTACTGCCTATGTGTTCACTCTCCCACCCGCTCGCTCGACTTGAGAACTGGGCCCTGAGCAGGTTTGGGGGCAAAGGGAAAATAAAGATAAACCCAACACAGTTCTTGCTCTGCAGGGCCCCCAGCGAAGGCTGACTGCCCTCACCTAAGCTTGGTTCTAGCAGGATCTGGTCTGAGGCACGAGCTCTGGTCCGATCAGGAAGGGGACAAGACAGCCCCTGCAGTTCGTGCAGAGAACTTACAGGTGAATCCAGACATTCCTCTTTGCTGGGAGCAAACCAGCCACCTGGGGATAAAGGGCAGATCATAATAACAGGAGTCCAGGGCAAGCCAGATTTGTCCCAGAGGGCAGGAACAGAACCCTGGAGGCCAGGGATGAAGGAGAAGACATTAATTTAAAGCTGAAGACCAGCAGATTTGGCGCATTGAAAAAGAGGAACATGACCTTGGGAGGCCCTCACAGCTTAGTGCCAACTTACCCAACCAAGCGAGGAGAATGCTCCTCTAGGATGGTCATTTCTTTCTGTTCGACCTGTCGAACTCTTATCCATGCTTCAAGGCCCACTCAGATATGCCCTTCTCTGTCAAGTTTATCCTCACGCTGTAGCAAAACTAATTTCTCTTTTTCCCTGTGTTTCCTAGCGCTTTTGAAAATAATGTCTTGACTATAACTTATTATCTCGTATCATAATTGGGCTTGCTGGTGTGACCTTCCAATTGGCTCCTCGAGGTCAAGAGCCATTTCTTTTTTCATCTCAGTGTTTCTGGGGCCTAGCTTGGGCCTGACACAGAGAAGGTGCTCAGTGCAAGGTGTTGCCAATAGCAAAGTCTAATGTTGCTGCCAGAGCTCGTCTGTTAGCTTTCCTTCCCCTACTATCCTCTGGGCTGCATTCCAGCCGGTAGCTACCCTGACCACTGCCCGACTCACTGTCCAGGTCCTGCGGACTTGCGATCACCACAGCCCAAAGTTCTGAGTTGCTAATGGCCTCTGCCCCCAGCAGGGCCATCAGTCGCTGTCCTTTGGGTTAGAGGACCATGCGCCCAGCTCCGCAGGCCTAACCACACCATTCCCAAGCGACCGTGTGTTTTCCCAGTCCCTGTAACCTGACAAGCGGCATTCCTAATTGTCCTCTGCGTGAACCTGGTGCAGTATTTTAGTGTGTCCTATAGAATAATATTGAGGGAACGAACAAATCAGTGGCAGAACCTTCTGAGATTTGCCTAATTGCAACTCAAATTGTTCCCATATTGGAAATTACATGGCTAAGATGCCTTTTGGGGAACTGAATATTAGGAGCCCAGGAAGGTCAGCCAACAACGAGTTGCCAGAGTTTTTTTCTCCATGAACTCTTACCGAGACATTTTCCTGCAATGAGACATGTATAGGTTGACTCAAAACAGATTTCACAATCGCTTTATCCAATTTTGGACGGCTTAATTTGGCAATTCACGTAACCCTCTTTAATCAGGCTCACGTTCAGGGCTTGTTGTGGTCTCAAGCACTTTGACGGTTACATGGCACTCACGGCCGTGCCCGTACGTGGGGAGGCCGTGCTGAGTCCCTGCCGTGCTCTGGAGCTGGGGCCGTGCTTGGGACTCGTATGGGCCCTGGGTCACTGTGAGGGCCCCAGCGAGGCCAGAGACCTGGGATTCTTGCTCCCAGGCCTGCAACACCTTGTGCCCTGAGCGGGACTATGTCCAGGCATGATGAAAGTGAAAGTGTTTTCTGTGTCAAGATTGTTCCAGTTATGACACTCTAATGAAGGGTGTAGAGGTCTTAGGATTTTATGACCCTGATTTTAAATAAAAGATTGGTTATCTGCTTAGTTCAGCACCCTCAGGGAAAAAGTAATTTCCTGTCCTTTGTCTTCATGGCATTGGGGAACCTTATCTCTGGAATTAGATGGAGAAGTAAGTCTAGTTGGTGGCGCCTACATTGTCACCTCTCGGGGTTGAGAAAGATGCAAAGTCTCCACCAGGGAGACTTCTATTGTCTGACACTTTAACTTTGCAAGGCCTTAGTTGTTGACTGACTTGATGGGTACTCACACCCATCCTAGGAGGGAGCCTAGGGACAAACTATTCCCATTGTACAGATTGGGCAGACTGAGGCCTGGAGCACTGCAGTGATCTGTCCAAGGCCGTTTGGGAAGTTTGTGGCAGAGCTAGGTTAGACCCAGTCTCCTCCTCCCCCAGTCCAGGGGTTTATTTTCTTTTTTTGTTAAGGAATCTTTCTCTCATTTGCTTGGATAAAATACTGCTGAGCAGCTGAGGCTGGGCTTGTTCGGAGCGTGGAGCGTCACTGCCCAGCGAGTGGCATCACGTGCTCGTCACCCTCAGCCCACCCCCCCTGGGCTCAAGCAGCCCATCTCAGGCGTTTTCCCAGTTCTCCTGAGTGTGGTCGCTCAGAGTCCCACCCAAAGTCCTCTAGGCACTCGTTGCTTTGCTGGGGAGCCCAGGCTGCCCCAGCTACGGGCCAAGTGTGTTCATGCCCCAGGTAGGGAGAAAAAAGGGCTGCCCAGGTGCCAGGCGCTAGTCCAGGTGCTTTGCGCATATCGTTGTATTTAGGGAGCGGCAGAGTCAGCGGTGGAAAATGTCAGGAAAAAGGGAAATCAGTGTTGCCTGGATGGCAGGAGAGGGGTGTGTGTGTATAATGTAGCCTGTGTGTGGCATGTAGTGTGTGTATGGTGTTTACAGTGTGTGTGCAGTATGTGTATGTAATGTGTGTGGTGTGTGACTGGGGCATGTACTTGTATGTAGTGTGTGTTATGTGTTTGTGTTTATGTGGTATTTGTGTGTACTGTGAGTATTGCATGTGCTTGTGCGTAATATATGTGTAAGCTGTGTGGCATGTGTACTGTGTATATAGCATATGTGTGTAGTACACATATGATATGTGTTTGTGTGCCTGTGTATGGTGTGTGGAGTGTAGTGTGGATATGGTACTTGTGGGATGTATTTATCTGTCATGTGTGCAGTTTGTGTGTATAGTGTGTGTTGCATATAGGTGTGTGTTTGGTATGTGTTTACAGTGTGTGAGGTGAATTTATCTGTAGTGTAGTGTGTGTGGTGTGTGTAGTGTGTGTGGTGTGTGTCTGCAGTGTGTGTGTGGTGTAGCATCTGTAGTGTGTGTGTGTGTGTGTGTGTGCGCGTGCACGCATGTGTGTTTGCCGGGCAGTGGTCAGGAACAGCTTCCTGGGAAGGGCTGTGGAGGGTGGCACTCAGAGCTGCCCTGCACTGTGACGGTGGGGCTGGTTCCGAGGGAACGTTGACACTGAGGAGATGACACTGAGGGGTTATGTCAGGAGACCACGTCAGTGGGGTGAGCTGCTGCCGTGGTCCAGATAGAGCCCTCTGCAGGCGCCTGGCTCCCCATGTAAGCAGTGGATTTGGCAAATGCCCTTCCCCCAAACTCCCTCCAAAGACCCCAGACATCTGCTGCAGCCAGGAAATAAGAATAGACATAGACAGGTACTGGCATGAGTCTGGAAGAATAAGGGAAATAGGAACTTGCGGGGCAGGGGAAGGGGAGACGGTATTGATAGCAATTAGAGTGAGAAGGATGATTATGTTACATATATTATATATGTCATGTATGGGATATATATTGGATATATGTGCGTGTGCATGCGTGTGTGTGAGAATGTTCTCACTGATGGGAATTCAGGGTATGTATCCAAAAGAAGTTCATGCGGTATCAAGTTACCCCCAGAGAAGGCCGCCTGTGGCAGTCCCAAAGGAGCCTGTGCTTGCGTTGTATTCACACAGCTTTGTGGGGCTGCGTGCTCACTGTACCCTGGGAGTGGCATAGGGACGGTCTGTTAAAAGATGCCTCCAATCTGGATGGGAAGACTGAATCTGCAAGCACAAAAAGTTTGAAAAAAATCTCACAGCTAATTTCCATGACTCTAGAATCTCCCACTTCTAGATCCTGATCCCTCAGGCTCACCTGGTTTATCTCTGGGATTTGGCCTTTCTTTTCTCCATGGCTCTTAAGGATGTGAGAAGAGCTGAGGGTAATTTGTACTCTCCTTCACATCTTTAGCAGTGAATATTCACTGTGTCTAGGAACTGGGGAGGCCACTGTGACCCAGGCAGTCACAGGAGCCATGGCATAGAAAGGATGGCCTAAAGGAGCAGAGGATGCTTAACCCAATCCAGGTCACAAAAGGAGATCATGTTGTCAGGGAGCCTGGAAAAGGGGCAGCATGTTTTGCAGCAATGGGAACAGCAGATGCAAAAGTGCCCAGGCAAGATCAGGCATGGTGGGTTCTAGGAACAGAGAGAGGTTTATATAGCTGGAGCCCCGGGAGCCAGGGACAAAGTGGGCTGTGCTGAGCCTGGAGAAGTAGGCAGAGAAGGTGTGTCCTGCAGGAAGCCCCCTGTGCCACCCCAATCCCCACCAGAAAGCAGAGCCCATGGAGGAATGCTGCCTGGCACTGACCCCCAGAGACCAGGGCAAAAAGCTACTGCCCAAATGCACAGGCAGCCTGTTGGCATGGGCATTGCCTCGGGCTCCCCTACAGCTGGGTCTGAAGGCCTTAAGTAGAACCTTGTCTGGTGGGCCAGCTGGTATCCTCCTACTACAGCCTGGCATGGAAAGGACCAGATTATCCCCCACCCTACCTCTGGGCCTCTCAAGCACCCTGCTATAAAGAAAACTTTTTTCTGAGGCCAAAAGCCAGCTTTCAATCTATGGGTAGAATCAACTTGTCCATACCCTTTTTTCTACCTTTCTTTTTTGTTTTCCCCTTGATCATATCTTAAGTTACATAAGAGTTTCTCCCAAATGCAATTTATGAAGAGTTGATTTTGGAAATGAATTCTGCTTGCTTAGATAAGGGTAACTTGGCAAAGAAAAATCAAGAATAATCTTAAAATAGGATTTCTTGTGACCTGCTTTTCACCTAGAAACACTTGCTGGATTCAGCTCCATTTTACAGATGGGTAAAGAGAGTCACCATGCTGCAGTGAAGCCTTTCTGCAGTCACAGAGGTGGCCCTGGGATCTCATGCCCTGTCCTCTGTCCCAGCCTCCTCTGTCCTGAAGCTTCTCCCACCGTCCTGGGGTTATAGTGGGCGCTTCTGTTCCCTTCTTCCCCTAGCAGCACGTGGCTGTGGAGTAGGGTAGAGGGAAGCCCAGGTAAGGGCCCCAGTGAGAACGGGCATGTGGGCTGGGAGAGACTGGTGTGTTCAGGGGCGGCCAAGAGGCCGTTTGCTGGTGCAGAGGCACCTGCAGGACAATGGGGAGGTGAGGAAGGTTGAAGCCAGACCGCAGAAGACCTTGCATTACAGACTTAGAAATCTGGACGTTATCATCTAGGCAACAAAGAAAATCATGGAAGCCTTTAAAGAGAGGAGTCGCCTGATGGAAGCGAAGGGTGTGGGCTGAGAGCAGTGGCACTGCGCCTTCTTACCTCCAGGGGTCGCTGCGGGGCTCAGGTGACTGTGAGGTGGGCAAATACCTAGAAAGCTTGACCAGGCCGCCCCTGCCCAGTGTCCAACCGTGTGCTGGCAGTTCCCAAATTCTTATCTGTTTTCTGAGCTCGAAACTCTCACAGCGGTAGTGTCCTTAGTGTCTGCACTTGGAAGTCTCACCGGCTCAAACTTGGCACGTCCCAAATGGAGGACCTGATATTCTCTCTCCAACCTGTTCTCCCGCCCTGCACCCCCTTCTTAGCCTCAATAAATGGTATCTCCAGTTACCCAGTTATGCCACTGAGACATCATCCTTCCCCTTCAACACCCCCTCGACACCAATCCTGTGGATTCTAGCTTCGAATAGCTTTGAACGTACCCATTTCTTCCCTTTGGTCTCTACCTTAGCCTAGCTGCCATCAGCTCTCTTAAACTTCTCTGCAACTTACCCATCTCCTTGAATCATTTTAGAACCTCATCTGACCTACTGCCCCCAAGCAGCCAGACTGATCTTTGTAAAAATCAATAGAAGCATGTAACCTCCCTATGTAGAACGCCTCACTGGCTTCCCTTTGCATCAGGACAAAGCATGCAATCCCTGCCGTGGCCTCCAAGTCCCCGTGCAGTGGCCCAGACTCCCCTTCTGCCTCACGTCTTGCTGTCTTCTCTTTGTGCGTGATGCTTTGCTGCACGGCCTCCTGGGGCATGATGCTCCCTTTGGCTGCCTTCCTTAGCCTGGACCACTCTTTCTCCCCCAGCAACCCCACCTGCCTTCATATCTCATGGTAAGTGGCATTTCTGCAGGGGGCTTCCATGACCCCCCAAGCCCGAGCAGTTTCTCTTCTCTTTTCCTTTCCTATAGAGGCCTGTTCTTTTCCTTTGAAATCCTCATCGCGCTTTGTGTTTCTTTTGTGTCTCCTTGTTCGATACCTGTCTGCCCCACTAGACTGTGAGCTCCCTAAGGGCAGAGAGCTTGTCTGTCTTGTTCACTAATATGACTTAGAGCCTGGCTAGTGCCTGACACATAGGGGTGTTTGCTAAATAGTGAGCGATTCAGTGAATGAATAGTGCTCTGCTCTCATTCTGTGATCTTGTTCTTCCAGCATCTCCCAAGACTATGGGCAGGAGAAGGAGGAGCTGAGGGTCAAGGATGGTGGCTCAGGAGACAGTAATTACAAGTGACTTGTCCCTCCTCAGCAGGAAGGGGCAGGAGCTCTAGCCCACACAGGCCCTAGAGACCCCTGTGATGGAAATAGCATCCAGGTCCTCTCACCAACATCCCTGTCCACCTGCAGCCCAGCCACCAAATTGCCTGAATGACTCAGGGGCCAAGAGTTCTCTCCCAGTGGCTTGTGGAGAACAGTTCAGCCTAGGATCCCCTGTTTTCAAATAGCAATTCTCATCTTTGGATTAGAGATGTAAGGCCACAGGAGGTTGATCTGGGCCTTCAGAAAGGTCACCCTGTCAACCATGCTTTCTTTCTCTTATAACTTGCAATTCTATCAGTTTTCCAACCTGTGTATACAAATAAATTCGCATTAATGGCAATAATCTGAATTTTACTACCCTTCCCATCTGTCTGTAGAGTCTCGACTGCCTTGCAAAGTTCCCACTGATTGTTTCTGGATTGCCGTGGATGTCTCTTGTGTGCTGGGCATGTCTGGCCACCACTGCAGGCCTCTACTTCTCCTAGGAACTGCTGCCCCCTCACTGAGTTTCTGTCTCACCACAGGGCCCTGGCAGGCCGCTTGAGCACAGCTCCTGACTCTGCTGTCATCTTCTGTGGCTCCCCAGCCTCCTGTGGCCGCCCCTGCTGCCCGCCCCTACCCCAGGGACTGCAGTCCTCACCAGCCATGGCACTGCTGTGCAGGGGCCCTCCCAGCCTGAAACTGAAGGCTGGTCTGTGCCCTCTCCTGTTACCAGTTTGTCTCATAAAGAATGTAAAGACAGTAGACGTGAATCCATAGGACTGGATAGGGAGGGTACTGGGGATCAGAACCAGAGCCACTCAAGAATGTCTCCTCTGCTAAGGTGTAGAAACCTTATACCCAGGTCTCCGTTGTTGAGTCTTGCCTTAAGATGAATTCTCTCCCCAAGGGCAATCTAGTTCTTTATGCAGTTAGATTTCTGGGAATTCTGCCCTGAACTTGTCTGGATCCCTGCACAGGCTTGAGCTGGGACTCTTGCTGTTAACCACTGTGGTCCAGGAGGGGCTGAGCTCGGGGGTCCTGAGCATTAGAGGTAGTGTCCATGCTGTGGGAAACTGGCCCTGAGTGCCTGCCGTCTGGGGGAAGACACCGTGCAGATGTAAATCTCCCTGTGCTTGGCTGGCCGCTGGAGGCAACCTGAGGAATGGGATTCAATGATCCTCGTTTCTCTCCTTAGCAAATACGTTTTGCTTTTCAGCGTGTCTGGTCATCTTCTGGCCTACCTTTATGATTCCTCACCTGGACGTACAACATACAGGAAAATCAAATATTCCAAAGTACAGGTTAGAAGGCCCCTTGGAAAGCTGCAGCATTCCAAGGAGACGTTATGGATTTTTGTCTTAAGTAGATTACAGCTGGAGAGCCCTCCAAGTTGTCTCTGGAACTGGAGCTATAAACATCTCTGAACAAGACGCACACAGCTTGGCGTCTGTACGGGAGCCCGAGACTGGAGTAATGATTGGCAGACAGCTTTGGGGCTGGTGGGAAGTCTTGGATCGGACCCTGCCGATGCAACAAGGGGCCTGGGATTCCGTAGGTGGTTGAATGGGCAGATGATTTGGCACTGACAAGGTGCACGGTCATGCCTGAGGGTGAATCACCTGCTGTAGCTGGCACGGTGTCCTTGGGGCCTTTCCACAGGCTGGAGGCACCTTTGCCCGGCTTGCTTTCGTTGGCAAAGCTGATGCACACGGAATGTTTCCTTCGAGTTAAAGGCTGTTATCTTGCTAGGAGAGGGCCAAGAGTTTCCTCTGGGTTTCCAGCCCATGAGGGAGAGTTCTTCAAGACATCACTCCCCTGCTGCTGAAATCATGCTGGGCTGTGGCTAACAATTCAATTCAACGCGGATGGAACGTCCTCCTGGGTGCCAGATACCAAGCAAGACCTTAACGGAGGTGGTTAAGACGTGGTTCCTGCCCTCAAGGTCACCTTGGTCAAAATACAGAGCAGTGGTGCAAAACATCATTCTGGCCACACGGTGGACAGAGTTATCTATTTTTGTTGGGCCAAAAACCCTTTTGAGAGTCCAATAAAAGCAGTGGCTCCACTTGTAAAAATGTGCGGGTGCACCCCTTCCCCACAGCGCTTTACATATGGCGCAGGGATCCCTGAAGTCGGAGCCTCGGTTTGAAAAGTTCATCCCCGAGGACAGATTAGGGGGTGGTGGCTAGAGGGACACTAGTCTGTGGGCTGTTGTGTTATTCCTGGCAAGGGCGAAGCTGGTCTCAGAAGGGGTGTTGGGATGGAGAGGAGTGGAGTGGAGTCCATGAAGCTGGTGGGGCAGGAAGACTCAGGTTTCTAATCCGGATGACTGGGTGGCAAGTGGTGCCACTAACATGAGAAAGACATAACCTCTCCTTCCCCACTGGGGAAGGGTTAGGTCAGGGTTATGTCAGGGTTAGGGTTAGGGTCAGGAGAGGGGACATAGGAACAGACAGTCCAGGGGTGGGACAGGGATGACAGCAGGGAACTTTTGGAGCCATGGACGTGGAGGCAGGTGAAGGCCACCTTCGTTTCCAGCCCAGGTGTGCTGGCCTGGGCAAGGGTGGCTGCGGCCCACCGGGTGGCCTATGATCTTCATGCCCAGCCTTGGGGGTGTGGCTTTAATCTCTGATGTGCATCTTGGCCTTGGGCATAACCAAAACACCTCAACTAGGCTGGTGTCAGGAAATAGACTTAACTATACATCACGCTAAGGCCACATTTCCCCCTGGAGTGGAATATTAAGTTTTGTTTGTAGAACCACAGGTTGTTTGGGGACACATCAGAATCAGCTGGGAAACTTTTTAAGCTGACCATGTCTAGGCCACCTAAGATCTGCTGATAGGTCTTGTCTGGAGTCAGGAGCCTGGGTCAGGTGTTTAAAAAGCCCCCAAGTTGATTCTGATGTTTGCTGTTTAAGAACCACCAATATGAACCATCCCTTCCTTTTATATCTGAAGAAGGAGGGTCTTAGGAAGGAAGGATTGGTGGCCAGGACCCTCTGCTAGTGGCAGGGCGTGGCCCACATTCCTGAGTCCTGAGCCAATACTCTCCTCATTCCCGCAGTGCTTCTTCTGGGGAGCTAGGGCTGGGCCATCGCCTCAGGCTCCACCCACCAGACTTAAATATCAGACATTTGTGCAGAGTCTTCCAACCAGCTTGCAGTTCTTCCCTTGAAGGCCTAGGGGACATGCGTCTTCCATCCCAGGTGGCTGTGATGGAAAAACAGCCTTAGAAGTGTTCCCTGACGCCCATGCTAGGAAGTAGGGACTGAGCTGCCTTTTTCCCCAGCCTCTAGAGGACACTTGGGTCCCATCATGGCATGTGGAGCACAGGCCTTGGCACGCTCATGGCCCTCAAATTCTTCCCTGAAGACATCACGGAGCCAGTCTGTTCTGCTTTGGGCACAAGCAGCCTGGCTTCCCCGAGGGACCAATCTCCAAGAGGGACCCTTTCTTTCCTGCTCATGGTTTAGCTTGGTGGAAAGGCTGGGGCTGCCAGCGCCCAGGTGGGTTCCTCTAGGGCCAGGAGGGCAGGACTGCTGGGGACAGGGGTGCTGGCCCTCAGCAGAGGCTGTTTCAAACAGGTAACACTCAGAGGGCCTGTGAGCACAGCCTCATGCTTTGGTGAGTTCTCCGAGAGGATTTTCTAAGCTGTCCCAGTGCACATGGCTTGGGCCACTGCCCTGGCTCTCAGAGGCAGCCTCCAGCCCACACCCTGTTAAAAGGCTCTGAAATGGGAGGGATGCTCAGTGTGGGGCAATCAGGGACATTTACAGATGGCATTTGTGTCTTCCTCAGCTTCCCTCCCCTGTAAGGGAAGGGAGAAGTCAACAATGCCATTGTATACATGACATGATTATACACAACCCCGCTGAGGGGGTGGCATTTGGCTCCAAGTGGGCATCCTTGCAATGGTGGAGGGGTCCGAATGCGGGAGTGGGACAGCAGCCCTGCAAGGTGGGACTCTGGAGAGTGGGAGAGGGTGTTTTTCCTGCACGGGCGTGAGCACAGTGAGTTTGCACCAGGCCACCCCTTGCTCTGTGTGGATGTGGACAGCAGGGAAGAGTAAGTATCTGGTTATGGATAGCTGGAACAGTAGCCGTGCAATGTCACAGGCTGGGTAGGTGAGACATAAAGGCTTTGTGGTTCCAAAACTGAACTCAGAGAAATGACAGACAGACTGGGATTCGGTCCAACAGTGGTATCAGTCCTCATCCAATGAAGAGACCAGACTGGCTTACCGCAGCCAGGCACATGGGTCGGGGGGAGACAGAGGACAGGGACGAGGCTGGAGGACGCAGAGGGGATAAGGGAGATCACAGGCGGCAGAGGAGGAGCAGAATGAATGAGGCCTGGGTGGAGGGAGAGATGGCGCCTCTGCCTTGCCCGGCCCACGACTGACTTTTGCTCGTGCCCTAGGGAGGGTGAGTTGGTGATTAAGGCCAGAACGTGCTTTCGTAGATTTAACATTTACAGTTTGAATAGAGCTCCAAGGCATGTGGTCATTTACAATCTTGTTGAGAGACGAGTTTGAATGGGACTCTCTGCAACGTTGGAGTGGACCAGGAACAATTTGGTCAGGCACAGAGCTGAGCTGGCCTCCTGCACTCACGTCTCCAAGCACACCGTTGTCCTCTGCTTCTCACAACATTATACTCTTGAAGACAAATAAAAAAATGTGTGTATGTATGTGTGTGTGAGTTATAGAGTGTGGGGAGAAGGCACACATACCACTCATATTGTATTCTGAGTGAATGGCCTCTCCTGGAATTGTGCAGTGCACAACCTGCACAGCTGCATGTATCAGCTCTGACTTAGTCAAAAAATAGAACTTCTGAAAAATTTAAAAAGAACTATTGAGTTTAGCACTGGCTTGGCTCTGTGACGTGGAAGAGTTCATCATATATACTTTATCTGGGGAGTGGAAAAGGAATTTGGGAGGCTCTTGCAGAGAATGCTCCAACTAGTAGGAAAACTTGTCTCTCATCAAGTGAGAGATAAAACTCCAGTGAAAGTCAAAAAGGCTGTTAACCGTGGCATGAAGCTAGGGCATAGGAAATATGAGCTCTCCTCAGAAATGTAATGTGGGAGAAAACCAGGGGCTTATTCCAAAATGTCTGCATTTGTATGTTTGTGGCTTGCTGACGGTTTCGGGCAATATTGAAATGTTACTTACAAAGTCCTACTGTATATGATATGTATAGGTGAGTGTGTGCCTATGCAACAAATTCTCTTGGTCTCAGATTGTAGATAGTGGATGCTCATTTTATGTTCATTTATGCTACTTGCTGACTTTAGAAATTAATCATAACTTAAGATACAACTTCATCATTGCCTTCAGACTTCACAACAACCAACAAAACTATTGAGAAGCATCGAGGTTATAGCTGGGGGCTTACTGCAGAGACAGAAGGGCCGGAGCCCTTTAGAGAAGCAGGTGCTCTCTATACAGCTTCCAATTATCTGTGGGAGTGTGATGATTATCTTAAAGAGAACGTTTTAGAAACTTTTTATCGAAGTGTAACATCCATACAAAAAAGTGTACAACATAAGCGCTTGGCATGAGGAAGTTTTACAAAGGGACGCTCCGGTCTAACTGGCACTGATATTAAAAAAAAAGAACATACCAAGCCCTCCAGAAAGCCTCTCAGACTCCTCCCGGTCACCACTTCTCCCCAAATGGAACCCATATCCTGACTTTTAACATCATACTAAATAGATGTGTTTGGCCGATTTTGAACTTTATATAAATAAAGTTTGTGCCTGTCTTCTTTTATTTAGCATTCTGTTGGTTGGATGCATCCCTGTCACTGTTTGGCTAGGAGTTTATTCATTTTATCACTGTTCTATGCATATTTCACAATTTATTCCTTCTACTGTTGATAGGCATTTGAGTGGTTTCCAATGTCAGGCTCTCACAAAAGGGCAGAAAGTTCTAAATGTCCTAGAACTTTGTATAGTCACTCTCCTTTTGTTTTTGTTTTGTTTCTTAGTGTAGATCCGTCTTTCTCAAACTGAAACGTGCATATATACACACAACCATGAATACTGCACTTTATGGGCTCTTTTAGGGATTTTCAGGAATAATTTAGGTCAGTACCGCTTACAGTGTGGTCTGCAGACCACTGCTGGTCTTGGAGTCTGCTGTTATTTGTCTGCAATGAGATAAGGACCTCGTGCCAGGACGTACATCAGCTGTCACTAGGCTCTTGAGTATAGCTAACATTTTAATTTTTTCCTAGTAAGACTTTCTTGATGAAGAAAGCAGTATCTTGATTTAACTTCTGGCACGAGATTCTTACCTTATTGTAAACCAGTAGTATTAACAGCAAGCAGTCCATGGGCAGGCTACCTTGAATAAAATTTAGATAGACTATTTAAAATTCTTAACTTTTACATTATATGATGATTATAGAACCCATTATCCTCCACTCCTATCTCCATGAGACGCACAGTTTACACATATTAAAAGAAAAACTTTAGACCAATTAAATGGAACAGAATTTAATTGATCAAAGTACAATTTCTGGCAGCACCTTCTCCTGCTCCCCCCCCAAAACCAGAATAGGTTCAGAGAGAACCTATTGATGAGAGCAGATTTAGGGACAGAAAAAGGAAAGTGACGTATAGATGTACAGAAAACAGAAGTAAGGCACTGAAACAGCTTGGCTGCAGCTTGGGGTTTGCCTTATTCTCACACGGTTTGAACAGTCGGCTGCCTTTGATTGGCCGACACTAGATAATTGGTACAAGAGCAGGTTACGGTCTGTTTACACCTCCAGTGAGGTTACAGTTCTTTATGAATGGACAAAACCTTAGGCCAAACTTAGGGTATGTAAGGAGGCAGCTGTAGGCTAAACTGAATTTAACAATGCGCCCTTGAGGTTGACTAAAGCTTCAGGTATTGATGTCACTCTGTCGCCATGGTAAATGAACTTAATATGGTCTCAAATCTTAGTGGGAAATAGCAAAGCAGTGGGTTTTGTAAGGCGGGAACACAGACTTCAGGTTACTTTTTTGTAAGGGTTACAGCAAAAGGGACCTCCTCATGCTGGAATCTCCTGTTTTCAGGAGAGAAAAAAAACCTCATCTGTTTTGGGATCTACTTGCTTCCTTAAAGTTTCAGTTTGATTATGTTGCATTTAGCAGGAGTGACTCCATTTTTGTTTGGTCTGGTCTGTGGGGGCCCAGTGTACCAGCTCAGTCCAAAACAACGACCCCCATAGCTTTGTTTAACACACATTACATGGATTTGCATTTTCCTCTGGGGCTTTATCAAGTTCAAAGTGAAAAGAAGCTCTTTCAGTTTTGCTGAGGAGAGAGGCAGACTAGACCCAGAGAGATACCAATGGGCCCATATTTGCAGTCATTTTCCTGGAGGATTAGAAAAGCAGTCAGTCCTGTGGCAGAGTGCGTCTGGGCAGTCCTCGGGTGGGAATGACATTCCTGAACTGGCTCGGCTAATGGGATTCATTCTGGATGTTAAGTCTTGCTATTGAACAGTGGCGAACCCACCCTCCAGCTGTTCCACACCGCGGTTACCTCCTGCCGTGTCCTTCCTCCGTGTATTTGCTCATGCGGTGATTTCGCCTGTAACACCCCGTCTTTGCAATGCTACCCATCACTCAAGCTCCATTTCAAGTATCTCTTTCTTTTTTCAAATAATCTACTGAGATGAAATTCATACAATATAAAATTATCCATTTTAAAGTGAAGGATTCTGTGGCATTGAGTACATTAACGACTTTGTGCAACTACCACCTCTGTCTGGTTCCAAAACATTTCTACCACTCCAAAGCAAATCCCCTTATCTACTGTCATGGCTTGAATTGTGCCCCCTTCTTCATATGTTGAAGTCCTATTTATTAAAAGGGGACATTTGGACTCAGAGCCATGCACGCAGGGAGCACACCGTCTGGGGATGAAGGCAGAAATGGAGGTGACGCAGCAGAAACCAAGGACCACCGAAGATTGTGGCAAACCCCAGAAGCTGGGAGAGAGGCCTGGGACAGTTCCTCCCTCACAGCCCTCAGGAGGAACCAATCTCAGAACCTTCATCTCAGGCTTCTGGCCTCCAGAATGGTGAGACCATACATTTCTGTTGTTGAAGCTGCCCAGTTTGTAGCACTTTGTTGCAGCTCCCTGGGAAACTGATACGTCCATTAAGCAGTTTCTCCCCATTCCCTCTGTGATGGTCAATTTTACGCGTCACCTTGTTTAGGCTATGGCACCTAGTTTTTGATCAAGCACCAGCCTAAATGTTGATGGGAAGGGTTTTTTTTTTTTTTTTTTGATATAATGAACATTTAAATCAGTAGACTTTGACTAAAGCAGATGACCTTTCATCGTGTGGGTGGGTCTCATCCAGTCAATCCAAGGTGAAGACCTTAAGAGAAAAAAGACTGACGTGCCCTGAGGAAGAGAAAATTCTGTCTCCGGACTGCGATATCAACACTTCCCTGAGTCTGCAGCCGAGCCTGCCCTGCAGATTCAGACTTGCCAGTACTCATGATCACCTGAGCCAATTTCTTAAGATAATTCTCTCTCTCTCTCTTTATATATATATACTTATAAAAGAATATATGAATATTCTGTTTCTCTGCAGAATCCCCGCTAATTTACCCCAATACCCCCAGCTCCTGAAAACCAGCAATCCACAAATCTGTATTGTGTCTCTATAGATTTATCTATTCTGGACATTTCACATAAATGAAATCAGAAAATATATGACATTTGCATGTGGCTTCTTTCACTTAGCATAACATTTTCTAGATTTATCCACATTATAGCATGTCCAATATTTCATTTCTTTTTATGGCTGAATAATATTCTATTACAGGTACAAACCATAATTTGTTTATCCATTCATCCAATTGATGGACATTTAGGGTGTTTCCACCTTTTGGCTACATGAATAGTGGTGCTATGAACATACGTGTACATGTACTTGTTTGAGTCCTTGTTTTCAAATGTTTTGGGTATATTCCTAGGAGTAGAATTGCAGTCATATGGAAATTCTATTTAACTTTTTGAGGAACTGCCAAGCTGGTTTTCACAGTGGCTGAACCATTTTACATTCCCACCAGCAATACATGAAGGTTCCAATTTCTTTACATCCTTGCCAATACGATATTTTCCATTTTTTGATTATAACCATCCTAGTTGTTGGGAAGTGGTACCTCATTGTGGTTTTCATTTGCATTTATCTAATGACTAAGGTGTTGAACATCTTTTCATGTGCTTTTGGCCATTTGTATATATTCTTCGGAGAAATATCTATTCAAGTCTTTTGCCCATTTTTATGAATTATTTATCTTTTGGACTCCTAGCAGATATATGATTTGTAAATATATTATCTCATTATATAGGTTGTCCTTTTATTTTCTGAATAGTGTTCTTTAATGCACAAAAGTTCTTTATTTTGATGAAGTCTAATTTATTTTTTCATTTGTTGCTCTTTCTTAGATTTCTAAGCCTATCTAAGAATCCATTGCCAAATCCATGGTCATGAAGGTTTACCCCTATATTTCCTTCTAAGAATTTTGTGGGTTTAGCGCTTACATTTAGGTTTTTGGATCCATTTTGAGTCAGTTTCTGTGTATTGTGTGAGGTAGGGTCTAACTTCATTCATTTGCATGTGGATATTCAGTTGCTCCAGAACAATTTGTTGGAGTGACGATTCTTTTTTCATTAAAGGTCTTGAAACCCTTGTTGAAAATCAATTAGCAATTGAGGTATGGATTTGTTTCTGAACTCTTAATTGTATTCCATAAGTCTACATGTCTATCCTTATGTCAGTACTATACTGTCTTGATTACTGTAGCTTTAGATTAAGTAAGTTTTGAGACAGGAAAGTGTGAGTCCTCCAACTTTGTTGTTTTTCAAGATGGTTTTGGCTATTTACAGTCCCTCAAAATTCCATAAGAATCTAAGGATAGGCTTTTTCATTAGGCAAAAAGGTTATTGAAATTTTGATTGGGATTGCATTCAATCTGTAGATTGCTTTGGGTAGAATTGTTATCTTAACAACATTATGTCTTCCAATTCATGAACATGGGATGTATTTCCATTTATTTAGGTCTCTTTTAATTTCTTTCAACAATGTTTTGTAGTATTCTGTGTACAATTCTTTTACCTCTTTTGTTAAATTTGTTTCTAGGCATTTTATTCTCTTGGATACTATTGCAAATTGAATTGTTTTCTTAATTTCCTTTTCAGATTGTTCATTGCTGGTGTGCAGAAACATAATCAAGTTTTGTGTGTTGATCTGCCCTCTACAACTTTGCTGAATTTATTTATTAGCTTTAGTAGCTTTTTGTGAAATCTTTGGAATCTTTCTATGTATAAGATCATGGAGTTTGAGACCAGCCTGAGCAACAAAGTGAGACCTTGTCTCTACACAAAATAAAAAAATTAGCTGGTCATGGTGGCTCATGCTTGCAGTTCCTGCTACCTGGGAGGCTCAGGCAGGAGGATTACTTGATCCCAGGAGTTTGAGGTCGCAGTGAGCTATGATAATGCCACTATACTTTAGCCTGGGTAACAGAGAGAGACCATATATATATATATATATATATGTATATAAAGATGACGTTGTCTATGAATAATGACAGTTTTACTTCTTTCATTCCAATTGGATGCCTTTTATTTTTTTTCTTGCTAAATTTCTCTAGATAAAACTTCAAGTACAACATTGACTAGCAGTGATGAAAGTGGGCATCATTGTTTTGTTCCTGATCTAAGGCAGAGAACTTTCAGTCTTTCACCATTGAGCAGTGGGTTTTCAATATATGCTGTTTATTGTGTTGAAAAAGTTCCCTTCTGTTCCTAGTTTTCTGAGTGTTTTCACCATAAAGGGGTGTTGGATTTTGTCAGATGTTTTTGTGCATTAATTGAGGTGACCGTGGTTTTATTCTTCCTTCTATTAATGTGGTGCATAACATTTACTGATTTTCTATGTTGAGCCACATTTGCATTCCTAGGGTAGATCCCACTTAGTCATGGGCATATATACTCCTTTTACCATGCTGCTGTATTCAATCCACTAGTATTTTGTTGAATAATTTTGCATCTATATTCATGAGAGATATTGGTCTGTGATTTTCTTTTCTTGTGGTGTTTTTATCTGGCTTTGGTATCAGGGAAATGCTGGCTTCATAGAATGAGTTAGGCATTTTCTCCTCTTCTATTTTCTGGAAGACTTTGAGAAGGACTGGCGTTAATTCCGCTTTAAACATTAGGTTGGATTCACCAGTGCAGTCATCTGGCCCTGGGATTTTTTTTTGTTGGAAGTTTTTTGATTACTGATTCAATCTCTTTGCTTATCATTGGTCTGTTCAGATTTTCCATTTTTTTTTTTTTGGCGTCAGTTTTGGTAATTTGTGAGTTTCCAGGAATTTGTCCATTTTATCCAGGTTATCCAATTTGTTGGCATATAATTGTTCATAGTACTCTCATAATCTTTTCTGTTTTGTTAGGGTTGGTAGTAATGTGCCTACTTTTCTTTTTAATCCTATTTGCATCTTCTCTCTTTTTTTTTCCATCAGTCTATCTAAAAAAGGCTTTTCAATTTAGTTGATCATTTCAAAGAATGAACTTTTGCTTGTATTGATTCTCTCTTTTGTTTTTCTATTTTCTGTTTCCTCTCTGCTCTGTTCTTTATTATTTCTGTCATTCTGCTAGCTTTGGGTTTAGTTGCTCTTCTTTTTCTCATTCCTTAAGGTGTAAAGTTAGGTTACTCATTTAATATCTTTTTTATTTTTTAATGTAGGTGTTTACTGCTATAAATTTTCCTATGAGCTCTGCCTTCACTGTACCCACGAGTGTTGATATGTTGTGCTTTTGTTTTCATTCATCTCTAAATGTACTCCAGTTTCCTTTGTGATGTCTTCTTTGACCCACTGGTGGTTTAATAGTATTATTTCCATACCTTGGCCATCATCATTTGCCACAACACAGATGAACCTGGAGGGCATTATGTACAGTGAAATAAGCCAGACACAGAAAGAAAAATATTGCATGATCTCACTTATATGTGGAATTTAAGAAAAGGTCAAATATATAGAGATAAAGAACACGAGAGTGGTTACCAGAGTCAGGATGGCAGTGGGGGGAGGAAAATGGGAGATGTAGGTCATGGGATACAAAGTAGCAGATATATATATGAACAAGTAAAAAAAATTTAGTGTATAACATGAGGACTATGGTTAAAAAATAGTATATTGTATTGAGGATTTTTGCTAAATGGATAGATTATAGATGCTCTTGCTACAAGGTGTCGGGGGCGGGGATGAGTAACTGTGTGAGATGATGGATTTGTTTCTATGTTCCACTATAGTAACAATTTTACTATAAGTATACATATAACATCGTGTTGTATACCTTAAATATACACAATAAAATTTATTTTAAAGACAGTATATTATTTAATTTCTATATATTTGTGAAATTTCCAGTTTTCCTTCTGTTACTGATTTCTAGATTTATTTCATTGCAGTAATGGATGATACTTTGTATGATCTTAATGTTTTTAAGTTTATCGAGACTTAATTTGTGGCCTAACATGTGGTCTATCCTGGAGAATGTTTCATATATACTTGAGAAGAATGTGTATTCATTTTGCTAATTTTGGGTGGAATGTTCTATATTGATCTGTTAGCTCTTATAGTGTTGTTAAAGTTCTCTATCTTTTCATTTATCTTCTGTCTAGATGTTCTATCCATTTTTGAAAATAGGGTATTGAATTATCCAACTATTATTGTAGAACTGTTTATTTCTCCCTTCAAATCTGTCAACATTTACTTAATATATTTTGGAGCTCTGATGTTTGGTGCATATATATTTATAATTGTTACATTTTCTGACTATTAATATATAATATCCTTTTTAGTCTCTCGTTCCCAGTTGGCCTTATAACTAGATTACATTCCCATTACTCAAAGTAGAATGTCAGTGGCTTTAGATCTAGATCTCAATTTTTTTCCAGAGCCCTCCATTGGACCCTGTTTCTGGGAAATATCTGGAAATGTTGGCCAAATTGACTCTTAGGCTTATTCTTGGGCTCCCGGTCTTCTCTGGATATCTGGCTTTGTTCATAATGGCCTGGACACAGTTTCCTGGTTCTGAAATGGGGCTTAGGAAGGAATCTTTTATTCTTTCTTCATAGGAGAAGGCAGAACAGAGGAGGCAGGTGCTGCAGGGGAGCAGGTGATGCTTTACTTGTCCCTTCTTCTTGTCTTCTTCTGTTCCTCCCTGCAGAGTCTTTCTTTCCAAAGAAAGTTTGACTTAGAAGATGGTTGGGTGTTGGATGCTGGCTGGGCCTGAGGCCTTCCACTTCCAGAGTGATCCCAGCAGCCTTAATGCAGCCTGGTGTCTGTGCCAGTAAGTTTGTTTAGGGAACAAAAATCATAATGACTTTAATTAGGTTTTAGTGTAAATAATGAACAAAATTACAGAACAGGCTCTTTTGTCACTCTCATGGAATTTATGGTTGTTTGAAAAGTCAACACCCACTTCTAGCCACTCCCGTCTTTACTTCTTGGTCAACCAAGCATCTTCATTAATCAATGGGGTTGGCTTCTGATCCCAAAATGGAAACTCTGAGCTGGTATTTCCACCTTGCAGTGACAGCTCACCCTTCCTCATCCCTCTGTCCATCTGGGGCTCCAGTTTCAGCCTGGATGCCCACTCCTGAGGGGCTGTGCTTTCAGAAACACTGGGCAGGGTGAGCAGTGGGCCAGCGATGTTAGAGGTGGTAGTCATTGCAATGGAAGGAAAGCTGGAGAGTTATGGCCTCCTACTCAGAGTCCAATTCCACCATGTCCTGAGTGTCTACTATATTCTAGTTACTGTGCTGGTCACAGAATCCCCAAAGGTTAGGAGGGCTCATAGCAGGTCTGATTACACCTGCTCAGGCAAAACTGAGGATGGTGCAAGACAAAACCCAGCATTCAAGTAAGGTCTGGCATGGGCCAGTAGCCTAGGGCCTCCCATACGCCACAGCAGGGTTCACAACCATCTTGGGCAATGGGTGCAAAGTGGGCTTTGTGGGATGAGCTGGGGAGGAAGTGAAGTTGCTCTTTGGGTTATCCAGTATTTTATATACTTTAAAGGCCAAGAGGCCAGTTTCTATGGTTTCTAAAGTTCTCTTCCTCCTAATCTGGTTCTCATCCCCTGCCGTCAATATCTTATTTGCTAGCCTGGCATCTCCAACCTCAAAGAATGCTGAGTGAGCAGTTCCCTCTCCCTCCATCTCCCATCTCATGGACCAGCCCCCATATGGCTTAGAGATACTAGAAAGGGCACAGCTGCCCTGTGTCTTTGACCAACCATGGTGCAGTTCTCCATCTACTGCTGTGACAGAAGCTTCCTGAGGACAGGGGCTTGGGTCTCTGCCTGAGCTTCTCGGGCTCTGAGTGATGATGCCTGAGTTCCCCTTTTCCTAAGCATGCCCTTCACTGTCCCCCATGAGAGCTGCCCACTGCTCTGAGCCCCTCACGGTAGTGACCAGTGTGGCTAGAGCCAGCCCAGCTCTCCCTGCCTGGGCTGCTTCCGGGAGGCTGATGAGGGAGTTGCTGCCCATGGACACGAGGGCCTGGTTTCCAGCTTCCAACACATGCTCTTTCTGTTGGGGAGGGGACATGTTCTGATGAGCTCCTTGTCCCCCTTCCCAGCTGTCTCAGGACCGGCCTCATGAGTGGGACTGGCTTGGCTCTCGGGCATAGCTCCATCCTCACTGGAGCTATTTGGAGGGGTGGGTAGCACCCCAGTATGCTCAGAAAGTGGCAGAAGCCTGGGCTGCTCCGGGCCCCAGTGTGTGCCGCAGCCTGGCGGTCGTCATGATTTCCCGGTTATTTATTGTCATAACATTAATCATGCTGAACTCACTTGGCATTAATGAGGACGTAATGTGTACTTGGACGGGAATTTTTATTGTAGTGCAGCATTAACTAACTGGCCTATTATTTAAAGTGTTACCAGACCTGGTATGTACAAATGGTTTACTTTGCAGTCTCCAAGTGTTGAAACTTTGTATGGTTTGTGTCAAGAAAATATGAATATGGAACACAAAGGAGGCAGGGGCTGAAATAATGTGGGGCCGGCCTCTGGCTGGCAGGGAGAAAGCGCACACTCAAAGAGGGGCGCCGCTGGACAGCCTGCGCAGCCCACCTCTGCCCGGCCTCTGCTGGTCTAATTCCTGTGTCTGCCCCAGATGCTGGACGTGAGAAGCTTGGGGTGGGATTGAAGGGCTTTCTCAGCCACCACCTTGAGGACAAAGAGAAATGGAATAACAGGATTGGGAAGTGGCAGAGGGCTGCAGGCCACGTTGAGGATCATGTGTCCGCCAGATTCTTCCCTCCATTACTGGTCAGTGGCAGCTGCAGCCCTTGTCCCCTGGACCTGACCATCTGTAGGTTCCCACCCTTCTCCACCATCTGCCCACTCTGCCCACTCTCACCGAGCTTCAACCCTTGAGCTGCTCCAAACTTCCTCGCCTTTGCATGTGCTGTCCTGTGTTTGGCTAATGTCTATTCACCTTTGAGATTTAACTCAGGCAACACAAGCTTTATGAAGTTTCCTAGTTTCCCTAACGCCAAACGTATATTTAGATCTGCCTTTTCTCCATGGATCCCTGTTAGGGCCACACATGCTGATGTGTAGGGGGAACAGCTCAGAGGAATATGAGACAATCTGTGCTAGGCTAGCGTGGAAGGCAAGCTACACACACACTCGCTCTCCTCAATTAGCAAACAGGGTTTCAGTGCATACAGTGCTAAACTGTGCAATTCTTACAGCTAGAGAGGAGGAAATGAATGGAACATCAGGGTAATACTCAGTAAAGGGAGAAATTAACCTGTGCTGGGCCTTGCAGAAGAGATGGGGACTAAAAGCATCTGTGAGCATGGGGGTGAGAGGTACCCCAGGCTCGGGGAGGGCCTGAATGATACCCCAGCCCGCTCCAGTCTACCTATTTCATGGTTCACAAAGTGCTTCTACTTTATCTTCTCTGATCACTGAGACAACATTGTTAAGTATGCAAGGAATACACTTGCCCCCTATTTACAAATGAAAACACAACCAACACAACACAAAACAAAAACAAAGGCTCAGGTTAGCTGGCTTAGCCACAGCCCCTAGCTAACAACTTGAAGCAGAGGGAGGCTCTCTGCCACCACAGAGGGGTATATCAAGTTAAAGCTGATTTCTAATGCAATTGTTATGTTAGTAGCTCCACACTGACCCTGAATGAAGGGAATATTGCATTGGGCTCAACGGTTCCATCAGAAGGCGAGAAATAAAACGGATTTCAGACATTAGCCTAAGTTCCCTCTTGTGCCTGTGGATGTTGACAAGTGACACCCAGGCAGGGCTGAGGAACATGCTGTCCCTGTTGCGCAGTGAATAAGCAGAGCATCCTTTGGAAGGAAACAAGTTCCAGGTGACACATCCTTTGCCCAGGGGACACAGTAGCCATTCATACACTTGCCAGCTACCATGGGGCAGGGAAAAGTCACAAGAGCAGAAGATCTAGTCATTGAGTGATATAAAGTGTGTGGTACAAAAGAGAATGAGCATTTTAAAGAAGAATTCACAAGTACTGAGGTTTTCTATTTGCTACACTCTCCAGTTCGAGTTGGTCCTCAGACTCACCATATATGGATAACCAAGGCTCAGTAGAAGTAGCAACCGTGCGATCCAAGAACAGTTGTGCCAGGGAGAGAAGGGAAGGACGTACACATGTGTAGAGCTACGATGGCAATTACATCTTTCACTCAAATGAAACCACACTCACTGGCAGTTTGTACCCACTCCACAGCAGTTGCTCTATTAATCTTTGAGTAAATGAATATGTAATGAATGTGTCCACGGCTCTGGTCCGGGACTATGACCTGTGCGTGCACATTACAGCTTTATAGCACAATGGCCTTTGCATTTTTCCTTTTGCCTTTGACTGACTCTGGGCCTAGTGTTCTCTTCATTACTTCCTGTTGCTCCTCATAAGCAAAGGCACAAACCTGCTTCTTACCCTTCTTGCCGGTGAGGCATTCCCAGGGGCCAGCCCAGCCTGGCAGGTGTGGAGTAGGGTGAGGTGAGGATGCGGCAGCCTGTCCTTGGGCAGAGGGCTCTTGGAGTGGCAGGAGGTATAGATGTGGCACCAGGCAGGTCTGTCCCAGTGGATAAAGGGCTCCTGTCAGTGGTCTCGACTAGAGAGAAAAACAATGAGGCCTCACTCAATGAGAAGCTTCCAGAAGCCTGACAGGAGGTCAAAGGTTCATCAAAATTGGGAGTCAGACAGAGCAGGGCTTCAATCCTTGCGGAGTTGTCTCAGGAAACCAAGGCTAAGGTCTATGTTAGTTAGGGTAAGTAATATAAGTGGTTGTAACAAATAAATCCCCAAATCTTAGTGGCTTAATGTAGCAGAGAGCTTATTTCTCACTCACAGGAAGTGCAGTATGATATTTCTGGTGTCTCTCCAGGTCACATTAGATATGATCACTTAGGGACGTTGGCTCTTTCCATCTGTGGTTTTGCCTTGTTCCCCTGGGGCTGTGGATTGCTCTGCTGGGTTTCTACGTCTGGCTGACAGATGGGGAAAGCGGGAGGATTACACATGGAAGGTTTTAGTGTACCAGGCCTGGAAGTAGAGCACAGTACTGCTGCCCACATTCCACAGGCCAGAACTCAAACACATGGCCACACCTAACTGCTGAGGAGGCTGGCGTTGGTCTGCGGATAGGACATCCGTCTCTGCCATGCCTGGCCTAGACTGTAAATAGTCGTAACTGCGGCATACAAGTTCCTTCTGTGTGCCAGGCATCACGCCAGTCTCTGCATGTACATTATTTGCATTCTGAGGGATATCTGGATTCAGGGGTCCCACTCAGAACCACTGGCTCTTGGATTTAGGGCAGAGTGGCTTTACCTTTTGATGGGGTGAAGGAGCCTTGCATATAGCCCAATCTGCTTCTCATTGGCTCAGGGCCTGGGCTTGGGCAACTTGAAGTTGGCTGGTTTTTAGGACCGTGGGTGCCTGTGGACTGATAGGAGCTGGATGGGGGATCTGAGGGTTAGTGGGTCTGCTGTCGTTGGCCTTGAAACGTCGCTGCTGGGCCAGCTTCTCACCAAGCCCTCCCTCCAGGTTCTGGCCCAACTGGGATGGGGTGGGCTTGGGACTTCATCATAAAGAGCCACTGCCCAGACTCCAGGCACCAGGTTGTCGCTGAGGGACACCCTCTGAAGTCTTTTTTATTCAGTCTTTCCTTCCTCCGCTTCTCTGTTCTTTTCTCTCACTGTTTCTCCAGACTTTCTTTTGTTTTCCTCTTAACTGACACTGTGGACAAGGTCTGCTGGTAAGTTGAAAGAGTTTATCCAAGCTGACACTCTGTTTATAATTTATAATTTACATTCCAGCTTTAGCAGGGTCCTTCCATTTCTTGCCCATGGCCAGTGTTCCCTCTGTGCGCTTGGCACTGGACCGTGCAGAGCGAGGAGAGCAAAGGCCGGGCCTTCAAGGGGTGAGATGTTGATGAAACTCGGTCTCGGTGTGGCAGGTATGTGGTCACCATATGGGGAGATTAACTTGCTACCCACAAGTAGCACATCCTTACCGCGTTCGTGGAAACCATGCAGGAGTGTGGTGTGTGCAGGAGTGGGGAGCTGGGGCCATGTTGGCCATGTGCAGGCCCTGTTGATGAATAGCCCCTTCCCTTCTCCTTGATCTCGCCTTTGTTTAAGATGCTTCCAAATGTTGGCAGGGCTGGGGGCAGGAGTGCACACAACAGCATTCTCTTCCTAGTTCTATGCAACTTTGCTTAGGTCCGTTTTCCTCTTTTGACCTTAGTTTCATCAATTGCATGGTAAGGAGATTGGGAAAGATGTTATTTGAAATTTCTTTTGGGTCTGACATCCATGAATCTTAATTTTCTTTAATAATTTATGTACCTCTCCTTTCAAACAGGGAGGCAGTGTGGTAAAATGGAAACTGTGTTCTCTAAGCCTCAGTTTTCTTATCTTTAATATGGGGATAAGATCCATCACTTTGTAGGAATTTGTGATGATCAAATGAGATAACATATGTGAAGTGTTTAACATGGGGGCTAACAAAGGAGATGTCTGTTGTGCCGTTCACCCCAGAATTAGGTGTGGGTCGTGGCTCTCTGGGAAAGCCCCGGCAATCTTCTGCATACACAGAGACACCACATGCAGGAGATGGTGGATCAGGCACGTGGGGCAGTGCCCCAAACTCTGGGACCTGGAACCGTCCACATTAAACCAGGGGTCCTGGGAAGAGAAGAGATGTTATCTCTGAGGCTAGCACTTGGCTTTGCCCTTTGGAGCACAGGAGAAAACGCAAATAGGCCACAGAAAGGGCAGGCTCTCTGTGAGGAAACACATGCAAATGTGTTTGTCATTAGGCCTTTCATGCCAATAATCCATATCTTTTCCTCTTTCCTTTGTTGCGTTTTTTTTTTTCCTGGTGGCTGGAAGCCAGACAAAACACACTGTCTCATAAGCTTCAACCGCCAACCCTGCCTGCCCGCGCTGGAGTGGGGCTGCCTCCTGGCAGCTCAGGTGCCTTGTGAAGTCGAGCTGGGACTGGTGCCTGGTCCCCAAGACCTCCTGGCCAGCAGTGTCCTCCAGTTATCCCTTCAGCCAACATACAGGGCCTATGGCACTCCCAACCGCCAGTGACCAGACCCGACCCATGTGAGGAGGGCACACAGAATGGGGCTGGGGAGGCCCTCAGATGCTGGGTGTCCAGGCAGGCCACTGGATTCCTGAGGACAGATGGGTGGGATCCATTCCACTTAGTGTGGCACTGACTGTCCTCCATGCGAGACCTCACATTCCTTCTCCTGTTTCTTCCCTGTAGCTCTCCTAGCCAAAATATTGGATCCCCTGTCCCTGAGCACCTGGCACCTGCCCACCTCTGGGTCTTTGTACACACCTATCCCCATTCCCGGAGTGTAGATCCACTAGTACTTCACAAGCACCAACCAGTGCCAGGCCTTTGCTGGGAAAGATGTCAATTCATCGTTCCCTTCCTTCTGCATTTCCCCAGGGCCCGTCCTTGCGTTTGAGGCTCAGCCTTGGCTATGCCTGAACTTTCTGTTCTTGCCTGTTCTAGCCAGGGTGGCCTTCAGCCTCCTCTGCTCCTGGTTACGGTGCCTGCTCCATCGCCTCCTCACAAGGCCACCTGATGGCATCATTTGTGGCTTTGTGTAGAAGTAACTGGTTTATTGAAGGGTCTCTATTTGTTCTCGAACTTCTGACCTTGAGTGATCCACCCGCCTCGGCCTCCCAGAGTGCTAGGATTACAGGTGTGAGCCACCGCGCCAGGCCAGGGTCTCTATTTGTTGAGGTTTACCCTCATAATGGTTTTTAATTTTTTCCAATCATTACTTTCTGTGAAACCATCTAGAATCTCCTTTTCACACAAGACAGTGGCTCCCTGGACAATATTTGGCGCAGAAGGCATGATTTTTCAGTTACATTTGGTTATTAAAACAATCTTATTTTGTGATTTGACTTATTCCTAATAGTTAATGAAAAATCCATTCCACCTCAAACTTGACTAACAGCTCTTTCCTTCTGCCCAGCAGTGTCTGGCTTTGTTCTTTTGCTCTGGTCACATTGAACATGGATATGAATATGTGTGTGTGCACGTGTGTACACACGCACCGGTGGCACTTAGTCCCTCTGCTGTTGTGGGATGGAGAGAAGAGACCCTGGTGAGGGCAAGTATCTCCCTTACCTGGGCGAGGCTGTGGTCTTCTTCTCAGTGGCTGTAACTTCTCTTCCTGCTCGTGAACTATGGGTTCCATGAGGAAGTGTGATAGCTCCACTGTGCCCTGCTGACAGGGTTCATTCCTATGCGACCCCACTAGACGCTGGAGGTTCCTTGGAGATTTGGCCAGACCCTCTGGGCCATTCCCCTGTTCATGTTACATCCCATGGCTTGTGCATGTTTCTGTCACCTACACTGGGTGGTTCTCAACCTCATCTGCTCTCTGCAGCCGACCTCAGCTCAGCAAGCATCTTCTGTACGTCTTGAAACCTGGGAAGCCGGGCACATAGTTCTGGTCCCTTTTTCCTTCTGGCATCTTCCCACTGCACCAGTTCTCTCCAGTTTTCTTTCTCCTTACTTAGGTAACAAAGGGGCAGGTTGACAAATCTGATGCCCAAGCAGACACCAAACAAGTGAATGAAATGCGAGTCTCTTGTTCTTACAAATACCACTGTGTTAGGTTCTAGGGGCTGCCCTAAGAAAGTGCCTCCAAACGGGGGGCTTAGAACAATGGAAATGTATTGCCTCACAGTTCTAGAGGCCGGAAGTCCAAAACCAGTGTGTTGGCAGGGGCATGCTCCCTCCGGAGGATCTGTTCCAGGCCTCTTGCCTACCTTCTGGGGGTTCCTTGGCTCATGCAGCACGGCTCCAGCCTTCACATGGCATTCTCCCCGTGCACATGTCTGTCTCTTCACATGGGGGTGTTATTTATAAGGACACCAGTCATATTGGATTAGAGACCCACTCTACTCCGGTATGACCTCATCTTAACTAATTATATCTGCAATGAGTCTATTTCCAAGTAAGGTCATATTTTGAGGTCCTGTTAGTGAGGACTTCAGCATATGAATTTTAGAGGGACACAATTCAACCCTTAATCATAACAACTTCCAATTTTTACAAGTGATTCTTGGAGTCTTCCTCTTCCTTTGCTTTGGGGAGAGAAAATGACATTTCTCTCTGAACACTGCACCATGAAAAATGCAGACCACCCCATCTGTCTTTCAAATTCTCTTTTATGTTGACCGAGGCTGGTAGTTTGGGAGACATAGTTGTAGTACCTTGAAGCCAACAGTGAGGGGAGATGGTGACTCTCTGAATTTAGGTTATGGGATGCTCAGCACCTCTTGTCTATTACTTTGGGCCTTAGCCACAGTTCTGAGACAACGGGCAAAGTCCCACACTCTGTCTGTTAATGCACATTTTGTTGTCTTAAGAAGATGGTGACTCTTCCAGGGCAAAAATAGTTCCTACTGCGTTTGGGTGTCTCTAGTGACTATGCAGTGGTTATTCCTTCATGGCTGTTTATTTACTTAGCCAGTGGCCAGAGTGGACGTGAAGCTTCGCGTTAGGCTGTTGGGAGACAGAGGGGAGGGACCTGACCCCTGCTCTGCAGTTGCTTGCAGTCTTGTGGGGACAAAGAGACCCGTAGAAATGTGGCCACAGTGCAGGGTAACAGAGGCTCACTGTGAGGTCTGAAGAAGGAGCGCCAATGCAGCGGGTGTGGGAGATGCCCAGTTCTGTCCTCAGCACTCACGACACCCCGGCAACCACTGTGCTTTCAGTAAGACACCGGAAGAGAAGAGCACTTCAGGCCTTAGGAAGCAAATGGCCCTAAATACAGCAGCACTGATGCTGGAAAAGGTGCTTTGAGATCCACCAGGGGGGCAGTGAGCACACACTGCCCAGAGCAAGAATGGAAAAGTATAGTTTGAGCCATGCAGCTGCCTGTTAGAGATCCTTACAGGTGGCGCCTGGTTCAACCTTGTCCCCCTAAGGTGTCCCCTGTGGGCGGATGGGCTTTGAGCAGAAAGAGTGTGGACTGGGGGTCAGAGGGCGGAGTCCAGGTGGGGGTGGTCTTCATCCACAGAGCTCCCCACACAAGGCCGTTGGAAGGGGACATGTATTGTCCTGAACTTTGTCCCTGAGTAGCAGTTCGGGCAACTAAGACACCCCCTGAGTCCCCCAAATTCAGCACACAGGGGGAAGAGAGCTCTGACTTACTGAACCATTATGCAAAGTGGCTGCTGCCTGTTCCCCGTGTAGCTCGGGGAAGCAGTTGCAGTCTTTGTGTGGTTCTGCACTGTCTTAAACCCTTCTGTCCTTCCCTGTAGAACATAGTCCTGGGTCTGTTCAGGCATTACATATCCCTTTAATATAACATGGGTTTTTCTTAATCTTCTCTTGGAACCTGGAAGACAGGTCTGTGTCTCCTACATTGTCCCATCAATGAGTGCTGCCTGTCACTCACTTCCCCACTTCTGCTCTTCAAAGTAATCTTTAGAGATTCTTGGAAGTCCTAGTACTTTAGGATGTATTCACAGCTGCTCATCCCTGAATAGCCTCACGTCACTGCGGCCCCCTCAGCTGGCTTTACCCCGAGTTTTGGCAGCCCCATTGCTGGCTGCAACTTCTGAACACATCTGGGCAGAGAAGGCACCTAATCTCCATGTGTCCTACCCACTGGGAAGTTTCAGAATTTGTTGTCAACAACATCTTAGAATGTATAGCTTCCAGACCAGACAGGGTATTGAGGAGAAAGAAATACATGAAACAAATGTAAGGATTATTACTTTTTTCATTTTGGAAACGAAGAAACTAAAGCTTAAAAAGGTTACTAGGGAGTGAATTGCTCCCTGCACCCAGTTCCTACGTGGAAGCTCTAATCCACAGCGTGGTGGTATTTGTAGATGGGAGGGAAGTAGCTGATGAGGCCAGGGCCCTGGTCTGACGGGGTCAGTGCCATTATAAGAAGATGCAGCAGCACCTTTGCCTCCCCTCTCAGCTCCCACCATGGGAGCGCAGTGGGAAGACGGTGGTCTGCAAACCCAGAAGAGCCATCGCCAGAATCCGACCACGCTGGCTCCCTGATCTCAGACTTCCACCTCCAGAACTGAGAGGAAATCAATTTCTGTTGTTTAAGACACTTGGTTTATGGTATATTATTATGGCAGACTGAGCTAAGACAGAAGTTAAGTAACTTTCCAAGGTTACAAGCCTAGTAAGAGGCCAAGCTTGGAAGGAAAAACCATTTGTGCCCAGGTCCAGGGCATTTTCCCGCTGTGGTGCTTGCTCTGATGGGCGTGTCCGTTTCAGTCGCCTTCTCACGTAGGTGCTGTTTGCCACGTGCAAAAGCCTCCTGTTCTCTCCCATGCTCGCCTCCCTTTCTTTTATTTCCTGTATGCTCTTGTCCTTTTTCTTTTCATCACCCACTTCTACCAGCACCATTGTGATAGTTATATGACTGTTATAAGCTAAATTCCCCAGACTACCCCTTGTTCCTTGCATATTCCCTGGTGAGGTTGTTCAGAAGGAAGAAGGCCCCCACTTTCTGCTAGTGCAGCTTATACATCTCTGGGGGAGTCGAGGGCCTAGGGGTATATGAAGAAGCTCCATGACCCCAGTGACCTCAGAGCAGTGTTAAAATGGTCACATCCCTAATGATATTAGCTGTCCTTTATAGAGTGCCTACAGGCAGCATCTTGCATTTCTTACCGATTTCGATTCTTATGAAAATTTGTGAGACGGGGATGGGTGGTTATCTCCAACACAGTATAGACGTCCCACTGTCGCCCTTGGAACACTGTGTGCACCTGCTGAGCTGGCTGTGTTCTCCTCGTCCTGCACAGATCTACATCCTAGGGGGGGTAAACTGGCGTGATGGGATGGATGGCTTAGCTAAATTATTCCAACTCCACTGGAACCAGTTTTAATGATCAGGTCAGTTTGGAAGGATTAAGGAATCATACGTGATTTAAAAAGTTTCCAAAACCAGAAGCCCCCAAATGACACTGTCTGAGAAACAGGAGCCAATGGCCAGTTTCTATTCATTTTTCAAACTGAGATGAAGAAAAGCATTTTATTGGCTTTTAATTTGATACCAGTGAGATCTCCCACACCAATCAAGGCTTTCTCTGCTTGTGACCTGGGAGGGCTTCTGATGTGAGAGGCTGTTCTGAGGGTGCTGAGGGATTTGGTTAAACTCATGGGGATGCAGGATCAGCGACTTGCTGGAGTGGTAGCTCTGGCTCTGCTAAGGTCCCCTAATGTGACATGTAAGCTGGGTGTACGTGTGCCTGTGGGGATGTGTGTATATGTGTGTGCGAGAGAGTGCACACTACCAGACGGATACACCTACGGGTATGCCCTTTTAGTCTGAAGCAAAATTGCCTTTCTCAGATGGGAAAATAACTGATCATAAAAGGCAGATCTCGAGGCTATTTTTCCCAGCAGAAGTTCTCCCACGAGTCTTCTCACCTCTGTCTGCCCCCAAGCCTGTGTGTGACCCCGGGGCCTGGTTGCTTTGCCTCTTTCAGGCCTCTCCGGGTCTTGGGGAATGACTCAGGATCCGAGCTCTCCGTCAGCTCTGGAGCAGCGCCAAGCTCATGCCTCTCTTTCTGCTGTCTTCATTAATACTGGGCTCACGTCCCGGCATTCCTGAGAAATTGATAGAGACAGAACATCAATTGTAGTTTAGCTCTACAACGGGGAAACTCACGGTGACAGGCTGGGGGAATTTTTGCCAGGAAGTCGATGGGCCCTTTCCTGGAGCGGCCCGGTGAGCAGGCTCTCTGGGCTTTCCTGAGGTCATTGAGTGGGACTCAGGACAAGAGCAACAAGCCGCTAATCTGCTAATTGCCGCCTGGCTAAGTGATATTACCTTTGTGCTTGGCTTTCTTGGACTTGATGAATGGCTATGTATGTGCAAGAGAACAAGACCGAGGCGCCTTCTCGCAGGCTGGGAGGAAGCTTCGGTGTCAGATTTAGAACTCAGCAGACCCGGATGGAGGCCAGTGTGGGCAGCCACGGTGTGACCTGGGACTCCCCTCCAAGGAGCGTGGCCTGGGCAGCGTGGGCACTGGGTGGGCCCACTCGATGGCTGTCAGATTCCTCAATTGGTTCCCACAGTGTTTGAGAACAACATGTAGCTGTGGCCTCTTTGGGTCCCCTTGTGTTAGGTGATTTTCGAGGAGGTGGCTACAAGGAGCAGGATGCACCAGAGGAGGCAGTTCCCTGGTGGGGACACACTTGCCTTTGCACAACGGGCAGGGACAGAGATGGTGGATCTCTCCCAAACTCACCTGCTCCTCCTCTACCGCCCTCCATCCCAGCAAACACCAGCCCCTGCCACCTGGCTGCCCGCTCCAGAGATCTTGGAGTTCCTCTCTTTCCCCCTTTCCACTCCCGCATCCTGGCATGGCAATTCCTTGCTCTTTAATGTCCCCTCCAGCTGTGCCTGTCTCTTCTTCCCACCGGCACTTCCCCTGTGCAGGCCTCCGTCATCTGTCCTACAGTGGTCGTCTCCTACTGGTCTCTACTTCCAGTCTTGCCTCTTAATGATAGACTTTTCTTCCTTCAGGCAGAGTCATTTTCCTAACATGCAAATCTGACCACGTTACTCTTCTGCTTAAACCTTTCAGTGGTTCCCCATTGTCTTCCAGGTCAAGTTCAAGCATCTTTGCCTGACTTACATACAAGGTGCGGCCGGCCACACCTCTTTACCAGCTGTATGCGTCATCATGCCATGTCGGGCTGGCACGGTCCCTCCTGGCCAGCACTTGCAATTCCCTGCACACACCAAGCTTGCTCTGGCTTCTCCAGCCTTTGCACGTGCTTTTCCTCTGGACTCTCTTTCCCTCTTCTCTTGGCTAATTTTCCCCTTTTTAGGCCTCAGCTTTGGGGTGCTTCTTTTCGGATTCCCTCGGTCTAGGCCTGGCTTCCTCTGTGTGCCCATGGCATTCAGTACATCCCCACACCACAGAACGGGTCACCATACACAGAAAATGGCTATTGATACAGTGGAAGTTTTGTTTATTCATTCATAGAGGGGTACAGGATTTCTCTTGAAGAAGGAATTGGATTTGTTTAGGAAAACATCTTGACGAGCCACTAGGTTTAGAAGGTGAGCCTCTTGGGGCCTGGTTTAACAGGAGACAAGGAAGCCAAAGAGATGACTGAACTGTGTTTGGCGGGACTGGGTGGGAATATGGGTGTCTGTGAGAACAGATCGGGGGAATCGGACGGGGAGAGGGTGGTTGAGCCCCACGGTGGACTGGCCAAAGAATCTTCAAGACCAGAACAACTCATGGTTAATTAAAGTGGTAGGCATTTTGGGGACATAAACATCTGCCACCTTCCCAAACCTCCAGTAAAATTTATTCCACACACTAAGGACTTGTGTGACTGTGTGGTATAAATCCAGAAAATGAGGTGGGTTCCCGTCTGGGTTTCCTCCATGGTGGAAGCAGACAGCCACAGCACACTGAGGGAAGAGGAGGAATCCAGAAGGGAAAGGATGTCACAGGTAGATGAACTAAATCAGGGCATGAGCTCTACTTGGAATACACAGGAACTTTGGAAAGGCCACAAAGTGTGTGGATCAAGGATCTGGACCAACTCAGAATTACAAGAGGGGAGACTCCAGTTTTTACCTGGGTTCCAGTTTCTTGTCTGCTTCCTCACTGACATAAACCCATGGGGGAGCCACGTGTCCATTACCCAACTCCCACATTGAGCTCCCAAAATGGGTATGGAATACATAAAGGAAGAAAAATGATGGAAAATGGGAAGTAGTAGGTTTAATTTATAGGAGCTATTTAAGCTTTCAGAAATATCCTGGATAAAACTAAGGTCTCAGGGCGAAGGACCATGTAGGAAATGGGACCAAGGAGACTCCAGGTTCCCTGTTGGCTCTGCTCCTTCTATGTGCAGGAACATCAGCGTGATCCTCTGCAAGTGGATCCCACCTGAAAATGTGCCTGGGCTTAACAGGGAGCAGGACGCTGGCACAGGGAGGGAGGCCTGGCCGCTGGGCTGAGGCCCTGGCAGAAGAATTAGGACTTGTCAGTGCATTTGTGCAATGCATCTTTCTGGGCTTCCAGCTCAGGACTCTCAGGACTAAGAGCTGGAAACCTCGTATTGACTTATTTCTTCAGAGCCATTGATGAGACATGGTCCCTGCTCTTGGGGTCTTCACTGCCCGTTTGGGAAGCAGGACCATGGATGTGGGAAAAGAGGAGTCGCACAGGACAGGGTGTCCTATGACTTAGACTTCTGGAGCTCAGACAAGGGGTGATCTCTCTGACTGCCATGATGACAGTCAGATCTGCTGGGTGTAGCACCCGCTGGAGCCAGAGGGTGAAGCCCAAGGACCTAGAAACCACAAAGCTTTGAGGTTTCTGCTTTCCCTGATGACTTAGTTTTGTTTTTATATGTGCTGTTCTTATTTTATTTTTTAATTATTCATATTTTGCTCATATTTTATGCCATCTATCAAACAATAGGATCATCCCCAACATGTTACACTTTGTGATGACTTAGATATCAAAGATATAAATAAATCTGCTTTTGCCTTTCCATGTGTGCAGTTTATGGGTTTTTCTAAACCCCAAACCAAACAAATGCCTTGTGGTGTTCTTAATTAATCACCTTTACCATTCTATGGAGGTTATTTTTTTTCCTCTATTTTATTCCCGTAACCCTATTTTAAAAAATGTGTGCTGGTGGAACAACGTGAACAAACTGGAATGTTCTTGCCAAATTTAATTGCCTAGAAGAAAACCTCATAGTTGATGGACTTTAATCAGAGCCCTCTTCTCTGTTCCCTGGAAATCTCCCTTAAGTATTTCTTCTGACCCTGGTCCCTGAGGATTTCACCCCCTCATAAGACCAGGGTGGGAGGAGTTCTTCAGAAAGCTGTGTGGGGAATAGCTACAGTGATGAGTGTTTGTCTTTTCCTCTCCAAGAAAGGTCACAGGGAAACCTTTGCTAAGAACGAGATTTTTGGAAGGATGTTTGGCATGCTTTGGACTGGGACCTTCATGGGGGGCTGCACCCTCGGGGGGAACCAGGGGTGTCAGCTGCAGCAGCAACCTCAGCCTTGGGGAGGGGAAAAGCCACTCCCCACCCCCCTTTAAGGGATGCCTGCCTTCCCTTGGGCCCGAGTGTGCATTTCTCCTCCTGGGGGATGGATCTGGAGTGGGAAAGGCTTCCTGCATCTTCCCTTGCTCCCCTCTGTCCCCCTCCATCATTGTATTTCTGCTGTCTGGGAGGGTGGGCTGAGCATTAGCATCACTCCACAACTCTGACCTGTGTGTAGATCCTTCCACACTTCCGAGGGTCCCTATCCCTTAATCCTTGCTCATGCTGTTCCCTGGCCTGGAATGTCCTTTCCTCCCTTCCTCCGTGTCTGACTCCCCCTCTCCCTTGCAGACTCAGCTCAGGCACCAGCATTTCTTAGAAGCCTTCCTTGGCCCCCAGGTTGGGTTAGTGCCTCCTCTGAGCCCCTACTGTGCCCTATACATGGCCCAGGCCCAGCTCCAGCTGCGCTCTGATGAAGTGAAGTTTGTACTTGCTTGTCTTCTCGAGTCCCGGTGCCTTGAGTAGAGGGGCGTTGTCGGATTCATTCCGCCTCTGCTGGGGAAACTGGGACCACCCTCTCCAGTCTGGAGACGCCGCTGCAAATGAAGTGCTTCTTTGAAAGGTCCCCTGGAACCATCCTTTATGGGATCAAGATGCAGAAAATAGTTTAATGAGGACACCAGCCTGCAGGTGCACCTGTGCTAATTCTGTAGACAAAGCCACTAACCTGACAGCTCGGAGAGGAAGCAGCCATTAAGCCTCTTTTGGGAAACATCAGTCCTGCAGGGCGGACAGAAGCACCCTGCTGAAGCAGGAGTCAGATGGCGAAGGTTCCTAGGACTCTGCCCGTGGGCCTGGCCTGTGTGGCCTGCCCCGTGACAGTGTCCATGGGCCCCAATGGCTATTCCTCTGCAAACCGGGACAGAAGGAGCCCTGTGGGTGGTGAGGAGACACCTGGAGCACGGAAGGTGGGAAGACTAGGACAGAAATTCCCACAGGAGGACTCAGACAGTAGAGGGAGAGTCCAGCACAGCAGCTTTTGGAGTTTTTTTGACTGTGACTTAGAGTAAGAAATATATTTAAAATCATGCTCTATTGCATCGTGTGTGTGTGCGTGTGTGTATACACACATCCATAAAACTGGAACAAAAGTTTCATAAAACAATGCTCACTTCCCTGTGTATGTGGCACTCTGACATTATATTCCATTCTTCCATTTAAAAATGCTTGCTGTGACCTACTGCATTTGTTTCATGGACCCACTGATGATGTGCTCCCCACAGTTCACAAAATGCAGGTCGGGCAGATGGAGGAGTTGGCCCAGCGAGGCCCAGGGCAGGTGGCACAGCCTCGCCCTCTGTGTCTGTTCAGTGGGAGAACAACTGTGTCCCCCTTGGAAAGTTTGTAGTAAAAGTTAAAGGAGGTCATCTGTGTAAAGTCCTCAGCACAGGACTTGACGGAAGTGAGCACTGAATGGCCGTCAGAACTGCTGCTGCTGGGGAGGAGGAGGAGGAGGAGGAGGAGGAGGGGGAGGACGAGGAGGAGAAGGAGGAGGAGGGGGATACTGATTTCTGTCTTCTTGGACTGGGAGTGCACCTTGCTGTCCACTGTGGTTCTACCTCCTTTCCTAAAGCCACCACTGCTGCAGCCAGGCTGCCACTGTTGTGACTGTTTCAAAGCTGCAGCTCCTTGAAGAAGTGAGATGCATGTTGAGAAGGTGCAGGTGAGAAATCAGAGCTTTGCCAGGAGGCTGCAGTCACTGGTGGGACCTGGATGGGAAGATTCTCTTGCATTTCCCATGATTGGTAGATGACAGAGACCCGGGACGACAATATAGGGAAGCTGCAAAGATGATCGTCAAAAATGGAAGAGGAAAAGGTCATAGGTTGGGCAGAGGTCACCTGGGAAGTGGGTAGACCAGAAGTCAGAGCAGGCAGTAGCCGCCAAATTGCTCCATGTTTTGATTCAGTCTTTTTCATGTTCATTCTTGGCTTTTCTGCCTGGTGAGGAGCCCTGTCTCCCCCTCGGCCACCCGCACCTCTCTTCCTCAGCCCTGAAGTGGGAGGGCCTGAGAGGACAGGAGGGAGAGGTTGCTACGGGAGTGCCTGGCCCTGAGCTGCAGGGGCCAGGGGCAGATGTTCCCGATGCCCGGAAGGAGACGTCTCAGGCCTGCTGGGGACGGGCTACTCGCCTGGCTCAGGGCTGAGCGTCCACATCTGTTTTAGACACAGCCAACAAGAAGCCCTCTTCAGAGCCCGTTGACTTGCACACTGGGTCTTGTGTTGTGGATTTGCTGTGTTGCGAAAACCACTGGCACCTTTGCCCTCTGCCTCTCCCCATTGCTCAGATGTTTTCGGCTTCCTCTCTTCCCTAAAGTGAGCCTGGGATGTTGGTGTCAGACTAGGGCAATGCCGCCCATGGAGCCTGGGAGAATCTGGGCCCATGTGTGGCTGGGCCTTCAGAGAACAGTGGTTGAGGTGGTCTGTTCCAGACAGTTATAGGTCCCTGCAGGCCTGACCTGGGCCATTCAGGTGCTGGAGGTGGGAACAGATGGCACTGAGCTCACTGCTGCTGCCAGTGCAAGCAGCAGTTCTGAAGGGGGAGTCAGGACGTGGCTGGCCGACAAGTGGCCCCCGGCTCCCAGTGGTTGCATGCCCCGGCTGTCCTCTGCAGTGCCCTCTGCCTCGGGGCACTGGCCAGCGGCAGTTCCCTCTGGACCTGGGAGGCCTGGCTGAGGCCAGGCTGGCGCCCTCACTGCTTAGCGCTGCTGCTTACCTGTGGCCAGACGGCCTGGTGGGCGCTTGCTGGTGCCACGAATAACATTTTGCTAAAGTAGAACCCCAGAAAATTCTTCTCTTGTTAGGTTTCAGTCTCTCCCTGAGATATCCCTCTTGTCCACTCTAAAAATAGACACCTAGAGCAGTTGCTGCATTTGAGTCGCCCCCTCACCACTCAAGCACAGTGCTCTGCCACATTCGGAGCAGGACGACTGAGTGAAAATCAGAGACCGCGCTGTTTGCTCTCTGCCCTTTGTGTGTGTCTCTGCCTCTCTCTCCAAAGACTCCTGCAGTTTGTCACGTGAAAGAGCAAATGAAGACTTTCTGCTTTGCAGAGCACCTTCTGTTTGTGCTGGCCCTTGCTCTGCCCAGTGGGGGAGCCGGCACCAAGCCAGGCCCAGGCCTTGTTTCTGAGGTTCCTGGAGGGACTCGAGGGGCACTGGAGCCCCTAGAGAGCACTTGTGCCTCGAGGAAGGGCTTTGAGGGAAGCGGCTCAGGGGAAACTTCTGGTGACTGTCCTTAAAGGTGGGGCATAACCGTGGTGGGGAGGAGCAGGCCGTGCCTGGCCCAGCAGGGGGAAAGGCTGGAGGGCCCCTGGTGGGGAATTTGGGCCATGCCCAGAGCTCCCCTAAGCCTCTGCCTCTGGGTGCCTCTGGAGCCTCTGGGCGGGCTCTTCCTGCACCACTCATGGTGCATAGGTGACGGGGACATGGGTCCTGGGGTCGACCAGTCACAGGAAGGGGACAAGCAGCGTCTTTTCAGTCAGCCAGTGGCTCTGGCTGGGGGTTGGGGTGGGGGCGCTGTCCACTGGAGGGCACTGTAGCACCACCTTGGGCCACCCCCACAGCCCGTCCACCTTAAGAGTGGAGCTCGTCCCCTTCCTGGAACGTCATGGTTGGCTCTAGAGGAGGCGGAGACAGCCAGGGCCTGCCTGCCTGGTGACTGTCCCCTGTGGGGCTGGAGCCTCCAGCAGCGATGGCTCTTAGACTCGTACACACCTTCATTCACGTGGACAGACCCAGGCCCACGTGTTCACCGTCACACACATTCCTAACACACAAGCTGCACACAGACATCCCCAACCACACTCGTCTATACACTGACTCTCACACGCAGTCTCGTGCACGGGTGTGCACACACACACACACACACGCTGCGTTTGTGGGGCACATGCTGTAACGCCACCGCTGGAAGCCATGTGCCTCACACATGCAGGCAGCCTGGCGCAGCTGTTTGTGTGGTGGGGCTGATGTAATGTCAAGAAATTTCGTATTATATTTAAAATGACACCTGTAAAAATAATCTTCAATTTGTAATTTAAATACTGTAATACTCAATTATGTGAGCTGACAGGAAGTGTCCCAGTGGCTTTGGAGAACCACCTTCTTGTGTGCTGCCACTCTCCTGTGGCCTGGGAGCCGCGAGGTGGGGACAGAGCCCGGTGGCCTCTTTCCTGAGCTGCCTGAGGGGCTGCTGGAGCCTGGGGCTCAGTGGCTTCCAAACCCTGGGCAGGTGCCTGCCATGGCCTGCCCCGTCCACACATTGCCGTCCTCACCTCTCCCTGGCTGCTTTCAGCAAGAGCGCCTCTTGGGGGTTTGCCCAGGCAACCCAAAATGTGGTTTCCACCCTGGGGGAGAGGGGAGGCTCTTGCAAGACCCTCAACAGAGCTCACAGCTCTCTGTTTATAGCTCCTGAACCCAGAGATAATAGAATAACAGCCCATAGCCACAGTCCCTTGGCTTCACACAATTCCACAGTCCCGCAGCCCCTTTCTGCTGCTCCCAGCCTCACACGCGCAGCACAAAGTCTGTGCATCGTCACGACACTACGCCCAGAGCTCCCCAGTTCCTATGACTCCAAGCACTGAAACATCACATCTGTGGCTCCTTCTCATGGGCCAGCAGCACCTCGGCTGCACGGCGCATGTGCCACAGTTCACCAGACAGCACAGCAGCCCGTGGCCCCAGCCCCCAGCGTCACCCCCATCCAGCCCCCAGCTCACAGCCCCAGCTGCACCCACACAGCACCACCCATAGGTCCCCAGCAGGCTCCTTACGCTGAGCATGTCTCAAACTGAGCACACCCCTTCTCTCCCAAACTTGCTACTTCTTCCCTTTCCTTTTTTCCCTTGTAGGTGACTGCCCCTCCCCGCCAGCTGACTGTGCAGGAAAACAGGCCTTTGTTCATTGCTCTGGGCTTCCTCAGCTTCATTGCCCACCCGGCTTCCTAGACAATTGGTTACCAAGCCTGTCCTTCCTACTCTTAATGTCTCTCCAGTTGGATTCTCTCTAGTTCTCTCCGTTGGTCTCCTCAGCACTGGCCCCCTAACCTCTGGTTCATTTTCTTTCCCATGGAGGTTGAGGAACTGCACTGGAGCAGCCCTGTTCAATAGAACTTTCTGGGATGAAAGGTTCTGCACCTGCAGTGTCCAATATGGCAGCCACCACACACATGTGGCTATTGAGCACTTGAAATGCAGCCAGTACAAACTGAAGAGCTGCATTTTAATTTTAGTGAATTGTAAGTAATTTGAATAGTCATATGTGGCTAGTGGCTATCTCACGCACAGTGTGGCCTCTTCCTTCCATGCCCTCCTGTTTAGAAGAAAGTTGGACCTCTGTAACCCACCTATGTGGCCTGGCTCCTGCCACCATGTCACATCTCCTGGTTGGCCCTTTGCTTTCTGCACGCCAACCCACTGGACTCCCCAGGTTCCCTGAGCTGAGCATTCTTCCTTTGCTCATTGTTGGGACTCAAGTTTCCTCTGCCTGGAAACCCTCCCTTCCATCCAAGGGGCACGTTCCCTCCTGACCCTCAGGACTCCGTACAGGCCTCCCCCACCCTGGGAACCTCCTGCTTTCGCCAGGCTGACCCGGGGCCCAGCCCTGTGCTCCCACAGTGCTTGCTGTTGCCTGTAGCACCCTGCCGTACTGTCATCTGTATCTGTGACTCTCTCCTGTCCTGGACGATGACCTCCTTGTGGTGAGAACTGTGTTCTGTCCATGACGGTGCCCCTTGTACCTGCCTCAGCATCTTGCATAAAGTAGGTGTTCAGCCAGTGTTTGCTGAGTCATTAAATGGAAAGACCAGATAGTCCAGACACCAGCTGTGGCTTCCTCAGCAATGTGTGTCCTGGGAAGCACAGTTGCGATGGGTGCTGAGTAGAGATGTTTCTGGATTCTTGTGGTCTCTTTCCTGATGGCCTCATTTGCAATGTAAATATGGGGTCATGCCTTTTGATTGACATCCCACTGCTTCCTCTTCCCTTTTCCCTCCGCTTTCCCACCTTCACCCAGACTCTGGAGACAGAGTCACACCAGCCCATGCCCTTGGGTGCCATTCTAGGCTGCAATTCCAAAGGCAAATCTGGGGCTACTCAGGTCTTGGTGCAATACCTCTCCTTACTCCCCAAACTCCCCCAGTTCCCCCCAGCACCACTTCCACCAGGCCCAAGAGGCAGCCCAAGCATCTGGGAATATTCTAAGGCCCCTGCTGGCCCATCACATAGCATGTGGATGGACCTTGGCTGCCTTGGCTGGAAGGTGGCTTTGCCAGCATCTGTAGACAGGGAGGTGGGAATCACACTGCTCCTGGAGGTGGGTGGAGAAGGTGGTGGTTGCAGTTGCCGAGTCCCCACGCTGCAGACTCTGTCCTGCTCCCAAGAGTGCAGGGTCCCCTATGGTTGGCTGAGGCTTCTATGCTGAGTTGAGCTTGCGTGTACTGAGAATGCTGGCACCCTGCAGCCATGGGGGAACGGGCTTTGGACTCCGACAGTCCCAGATGTGTGTGCTACCTCTCCGCTCTCCGGCTGTGTGAACTCGCGCGAGGTCTGCAACCTCACGGGTCACAATGCTCTGCTCTGTAAAATGGGTGGCATCCTCCCCTCCTCCTGTGGTGTCGGTGAATGCCTGGCCCCCAGTGTATGTAGGGTTAGCCTCTTAATCTACACAGGATGCCCAAAAAAGTCTTTCAGAAAAACAGGAGCCTGTGCGTATGGTTTTTATCTGGACAACCCAAGAGCTCTGCTGCTTTCCTATTTCAAAAGTGGAAGAAGGCAGGGGTGGGTGGAATCCCTTTTCCACAGCAGAAGTTGTAACAACTCCCATTTGCTGAAAGCGTCTATGTGCCAGGTATTCCCCTAAAGGCTTTACAGGCATTTTTCTAATCTTCGCAGCAGACTTCAAGGGAGCTGTTACTATTCCCATTCCACAGATGTGGAAGCTGGCTCAGAGCAATGGGTCACCTTCCCAAGTTCACACGGTGTGGAGCCAGAATTCTAACCCACGTGCTTCTCTTTATAAAACACAAATATCCTAAGAGGGGGCGAGACATGCTCCACATTGACCAAGGCTGAGGTGTGTGGTGTTCAGAGGCTACCCAGGCCTTTCAGGACTTGCCTCCTCCCTGTGGAGCCCATGTCAGCCCCGGGAAGTGGGCACAGTGCGGATTGTTACTCTCTTTCAACAGACGCGTAATCGAAGCTCAGAAATAAGAGATTTCTTTGTGTAGGATTGAACATTTTGAAAATCATGGGGCACTTCCTGGGTCATTGAAAATCAGATTCTGTCCAGGAAAATCAGTGGTGGCTGGAGGTTAACTCTCCCAGTGGCTGTGGGTGCCCCGGGGTTCCTTCCCGTCCACCTCCTTGTGCCCTTTCTTTTCATAGCACACTCAGCGGGAGAAATGTTTTTTGGACCTTGCCTTTTGGATTTCTGCATTTTTTCCTTATTCACACCAGATCGGCATCTCTAGAACTTGGTTTTTCTTGGAAGGGCTGCCTGTGAGAATGGGCTTTTGTTTAGATTTCTCCTCTCCCTGGAGGGGTAGGTGGGGGAGCTGGGAGCCAGCAGATCAAGGGCCCTCCCTCCTCTCTTCCTGGGGCCTCCCTAGCTCCTCAGACAGGGCCCAAAGTCCAAGGATCAGAGCTCGTGCCTTCCCTGGGAAGAAAGGCAAGCATTCTCTCTGGAGGACCCTGGGTGTGATGCTGGAGTTTGGTTGCTTCTGACCTGGGAGGCTGATTTTGGAAGCTCCTTGTCTAGGCTATTTTGGACAGGTCATAGTTCTAGGGGGTTCCTTGTGATCCAAATGTTTATGAACTGCCATACATCAGAGACCCAGGGCATAGAGAGAGGGGCCCCTCTGCTCCTGTATGCATGTGCGTGGGTGTGTGCCTAGAGGAGAGGATGACTGGCAAGGCCTGGAAGGGGCTCAATTACTGGGATGCTGAAGTATCAAAGTGGGGGTTTCCTACTCACTCTTTTCGAGAGAGGGGATGCACCATATTCAAGGCCATATCCTGAGCCCCCACCTCAAAGTCTGGTACATAGAAGGCATTTTATAAATAATAATTGAGGGCCAGGCATAGTGGCTCACACCTGTAATCCTAGCATTTCGGGAGGGTGAGGTGGGAGGATTGCTTGAGACTAGGAGTTCAAGACCAGCCTGAACAAGGGTGAGAACCTGTTTCTACAAAAAATAGAAAAATTAGCCAAGCATGGTGATGTGAGCCTGTAGTCCCAGCTACTTGGGAGGTTGAGGCAGGGAGATTATTGGAGCCCAGGAGTTTGAGGTTGTAGCAAGCTAGAATGATGCCACTGGACTCTAGCCCAGGCGACAGAGAAAGACACTGTCTCAAAAAAAAAAAATTGAGTGAATTCTTTTATTTTAATTATTCCTTTATAATTAATTGAAGTATAATTACATACTATAAAATGCACAGCACTTAAGTATATAGTTCAATGAGCTTTACCAAATGTATATGACCATGTAATCAGTACCCAACAAAATATAAAGCATTTCCATTACTTGAGAAAATTCCCTGTGCCTCTTTCCTCTAATTCCTCCTCCCGTACAGAAAAAAAAAAAAAAAAAAAAAAAAAATTACTATGCTGAACACTATCCTCATAGATTCATTTTGCCTGTTCTTGAAATTTATTAAAAAATTGGATCAAACAATATGAAGTCTTTTTTTTACACTGGCTTTTTTAGCTGAGTGTAATGTTTTTGAGATTTATTCATGTTTGTGTGCATCAGTAGTCGATTCTCTTTTTGTTGTTGCACAATGTGTCATCATATGAGTCTACCTCAATTTGTTTATCTGTTTTCCCTTTCATGAACTTTTGGGTTGTTCCCACTTTGGAGCTTTTATAAATAATGTTGCTGGGAGTATTCACATATTAGTGTTCTTGTAGACATGTTTTCACTTCTTTTGGGTAATTACGTAGGGATAAAATTGCTGGATCATGAGGTAGGTGTATGTTTAACTTTATAAGAAGTTGCCAAACATTTTCCCAAGTAGTTGTACCATCTCACACTTCTCCTAGCAAAGTATGAAGAATCCAGTTGTTCTGTACGCTTTCCAACATTTGATATTGGTAGCCTTTTCAATTGGAACCATTCTAGTGGGTGTGTAGTTGTAACTTACTGTGGTTGTAATTTGTATTTACATGGTTACTAATGATGTTGAACATTTTTTATGTTTATTGGCCATTTGGATTTCTTCTTCGTGGAATGTTTATCTAAATCTTTTCCCATTTATTTTAGGCTGTCTTCTAAAAATTTATTTATGGGAATTAAAAAATATAATCTGGATTCTAGTTCTTTGTTGGATTTAGGTATTGTGAATATTTTTCTTATGGTTTATCTTTTCATTTTTATATGTCCTTTAATGAGCAGAAGTTCACTTTATCAATTTATTTTAATGGTTACTGCTTTCTGTGCTTTGTCTAGGAAATCTTTGACTACTCTCTGGTCCTAAATATATTCTCCTATATTTTCTTTTTTTCTTGATTTTCACTTAGGTTTGTTTTTTAAAAAAATCTTGATTTAACTTTTGTGTTTGGTATGAGGTGTGGGTAAAAGTTCAGTTTTTGATGGATGAATACTGTAGAAAACATTTGCTGAGCACCTCCTCTGCTAGAAGAAGCACAGGTGTTGATCTCAAAATCTACTACGAAGTTATAGTAATCTAAACAGTGTAGTACTGGCATAAAAACAGACACATAGACCAAAGGAGCAGAACAGAGAGCTCAGAAACAAACCCAAGCATATATGGTCAACTAATTTTTTTTCCTTTTATTGTCCTTTTATTTGTGCCAAGGGCTCTGCATACATTATCTCCTTTTTTTTAAATTTCGGGGTATTGGGGATACAAATGTTTTTGTTACATGGATACCCTTTATAATTCTTGGGTTGAGACTTTTAGTGTGACCATCACCTGACTGGTGTTCATTATGCCTGCTAGGTGGGTTTTTACCGCATCCCTCCTCCCCTACTTTTTGATTTCCAATGACATTTACATCTCTTTGTGCCCACGCATGCCCATTGATTAGCCCTTAACTATTGGAGAGTGCATGTGGTGTTGCTTTTCCATTCCTGGGATGCTTCGTTTGGGATGATGGCCTCTAGTTCCCTCCAAGTTGCTGCAAAGGACATTGTTTTATTCCTTTTTGTGGCTGAGTGGTACTCCATGGTATATATACCATGTTTTCTTTATTCACTCATCAGTTGATGGGCACTTGGGTTGATTCCATAACTTTGTGGTTGTGAATTGTGCTGCCATAGACATTCGAGTGTAGATATCTTTTTGATAAAATTGCTTCTGAGTATCTACCCAAAGGTCACCTAATTTTTGACAAGGGCACAAATAAGACAGCATGGGGAAATGATGCTGTGAGAACTGGATATCCACATGTAAAAGAATGAAATCAAACCTTTATATTAAGCCATACAAAAAAAAATTAAAATGGATTAAAGACCTACATGTAAAACCTGAAACTGTACAACTCCTAGAAAAAAACATAGGGGCAAAGCTCCTTGACTTTGCTTTTGGCAATGACTGTTTGCATGGCACACTAAAAGCACAGGCAACATAAGCAAAAATAAACTACAAAGCTTCTGCACAACAAAGGAAACAACCAATAAAATGAAAAGGCAGCCTACAGATTGAGAGAAAATATTTGCGAACCATATATCTGAAAAGGGATTAATATATAAAATATAAAAGGAACTCACACAACTCAATAGCAGAAAAATGAATAACCCAATTAAAAAATGGGTAAAGAACTGGAATAGATTTTTCCAAAGGAGACACAAAAATGGCCAACAGGGATATGAAAAGGTTCTTAACATCAGTAATCATCAAGGAAATGCAAATCAAAACCATTATGAGATATCACCTCATACCTGTTAGGATGGCTATTATCAAAAAGACAAGACATAACAAATGTTGGGGAGAGTGTGGAGAAAGAGGACCCTTTGCACACTGTTGGTAATGTAGATTGATGCAGCCACTGTAGAAAACAGTATAGAGGTTTTCCACATATTCCAAAATTTAAAGATAGAACTACTATATTTCCAAAATATGATAGAACTACCATAGTTCCAAAAATTAAAGATAGAACTACCATATGATCCAGCAATCACTTCTGGGTATATACCCCAAAAAAGTGAAATCACCACTCTCTACAGCTATCTGCTCTCTTATGTTCATTGCAGCATTGTTCACAGTAGCCAAGATAGGGAAACAATGGAAGTGTCCATCAACCCATGAAAGGATAAAGAAATTATGGTATGTACACACACATACACACACACAAAATGGGATTCAGCTTTAAAAAAGAAAGAGATCCTGCCATTTGAGACAACATAGACGAACATAGAGGACATTATGTTGAGTGAAATAAGTCAGCACAGAAAGAAAAATATCGTATGATCTCTTGTACATGGGATCTGAAACAAATGCAAATACGTAGAAACAGAGAGTACAAGAATGGTTATCAAGAGTGCAGGTGGGGGTGGGGGTTGGGAAGATGCAGGAAAAAGTATACAAAGTTGCAATTATGTAGGATGAATAAGTCTGGAGTCTAATGTACAACAGGAAGATTATAGTTAATAATATTGTACTGTGTACTGGTAATTGGTGAAGAGAATAAATTTTAGGTACTCTTACCACTGATAAAGAAAGAATGAAAGAAAGAAAGAGAGAGAGAAAGAAAGAAAGAAAATTAAAGAAAGGTAACTATAAGATGATGGATATATTAGTTTGGTAGACTGTAGTAATCACTTTACTATGAATATGTATATTAAAACATCATGTCATACACCTCAAATATATATAATAATTTTTTTAAATTAAAAAAAAAAAAAAGAAGCACAGGTGTCCTCGGCAGCTTCTATAGGTGTCATACAGTGTCTCTGCCTTGTGGGAGCACTTCCATAGGTGGTGAGTAAGTAAGTAGTTGTTACAATGGGGTCATGTGTTGTTCAAATGGCCACTTGTGGGAATTTAGAGGAGGGAGATCCTCTCCTTTGATGTCTAGGAAGCCTCCTTGGAGGAAGAGGTTCTTGAGATGGACTTTGAAAAACAGAGAGGATTTGGGTGTGCTAAATGTGGGAAATTAACCCAGGTAAAATCAGTAGCACTGGGCCTATGTCCCTCACTAAGGGATAGGTACTCAGTGGGGAGATATATTAATACACACATATAAATACTTATACATGTGGATCTGTACACATATATCTCTATATCTAGTCTATGTCTATGTCTCCAGAAATCTCTGGGCTTAGGAGTAGCTAACAGACTCAAGCTTTCATGGAACATGGTGGCCGAACATGAGCACTTCCATAGGGCTGGGTACAGAACAACTCTTCCAACCTACTGGCAGATTTGTCAACATTCTCCTCGTCTGAGCTGAAGACCCATAGATCAGCACTGAGCAGGTCCTCAGAAATCACCCAGGCCAAGCCTATCATTACACAGATACGGCAACCAGGCCCACAGAGGGGAAGGGACTTGTCCCCATGCTCTGCAGGAGATCATTGCCAGAGCAAGAGCCACAACTCACATTCCTTGGTCCTGGGACCTGAGCTCTCTCTGTTTACTACACCTCAAGGAGCCCCTCCATCTTCTCTCTCAGAACCTTTCATCCCTTGGCATTTCTGAGCTCTCGCAGTGCTCTTTGATGCTGTTACCATTTGTGAGTCCTTTGTGGGATTAGAAGTTAACAGGGTGTCAGCCCTTGCTAATCCCCCTTTATAGATTTGAAACTGTTAAACCATGAGAGCCTCTCTCTTCTCTTCTTCTAATAACTTATAAGCCATTTGAGGACAAGGGCTGTGTTTTGATGACCTTGGCATCCCCACATTTAATGAACTGGCAGCTCAAACCAAACTCCACATGCAGCAGAACCACCGAGCTGCTGAAGTTCTGCCTTGATAGGGAAGCTCTCAGGCCAGCACAGCATTCTGAGGCCAGCCAATAGCTGGTTAAGTAACTCCTGCTTTTCTAGTGGCTTTGACACTTTCTGTATTTATGCTATTTTCTTTTTAAGTACCCATTCAGCCCCTACCTGTGGTGCAAAGTCTGTGCTTTTTCACTGATGCATCTGCTGTACAGCCTTGCTATGGAGTAGCCCTTTGAGGTGCAACTGGGTTCTGTACTGATAGAATGCTCAATTAGGTTCTGTACTGCCTACAATGCAGACCCGACCAAAAATAGTAAAGAGAAGCTTGCTTGTCTAAGAATAGCACAGACATGTCACAAGAAGGCCAGTTGATATTCAGGTGTCAGTTGGCTCTGATGAGGCTTGTAGAGGGGGTACCATAGGTCCAGGAGAGACAGGGGACAATATCTGTTGGCTTGAGCCCTGGGGTTATGGCAAGGCTAGAGTTCTCTGGCTTCTCTTTTGGGTTTCCATTGACAGCTCCCAGTGCTGGAGTGTCCCCAGGGAGCCCTGAGCATGACTCTATCACTCTATCATTGGCACCAAGTGCTCCTGGTTCTGCTGGAACCGTAGCTATGAGAGTCCCCACAACCAGCATGCCTTGGAGGGGAAGGGCACGTCTGAGCATGCTGTTCTTCTTCTTGGAGCCTGAATGTCCCTTGAAATCAGATTCCTTTTGTTTATTTTTTCATAGCCTTAGTGATGGGTTCCTGCTGACTTAGAGGGAAGCTATGTATCCTGTGGAGGAGGCAGTGAGTAGCTGTTTTTTTAATCCAAATTTGGGGAAGTCTCCATGACCCTGGGCTCTCCTTGGAGCATGGGCAGAGCTCAGCTCCTGTCTCTCACTGGAGGCTATTTACCGCTGGGGAGGGTTCAGGACAGAAGGGTGAGCTGAAGTTCTGGCTCAGGAGACCTGGGCCTGGGAGCTGAGAACAGAGCTTAGGTCTCCACCATGGCTCCATGATCCGCCCTCTGGAAGCCAGTTTGAATTGTCCGCACGTGGACGTCCAGCTTAGGCTCTGTCGGTGTGCCCTGCTTCCTCAGCCCTTCTGGTCACTCAGACTTCACTCACGGAGGCCTGGCCCATGTTACTTCTAGAAAGATTTTCCTGACTACCTCTGGCCAGTTTAATTCAATTCAGCAATAATATTGTGGCCTTACTGTGTGCCAGTCTTTACGTCTCTCCCTGCATTGTCCTCCAGCAATATCTTCCATTAGTTTTCCCCAGCTGACCTCTTACTTGCCTGGGATGAGTTAGCCTTGTCTGTCCAGCGACAGTGGGCCTGTGGGCACAGGGACCATGCTACCCCCACTATAAAAGTTTCTGTTGCCTCCAGGTAGAACCAGTCACAGTCTCCTCTGTGTCCCCAGAATTCTTGGCATGGATGTCTCTCTTTGCATCCACACAATGGGACCCTTGTTTGTTTCCTGATTTCTCTCCTTCTGATAACTTAAGAGCTGTTTGAAGACAGAGGGGCTGTGTTTTAGTCACCTTGGCATCCCCACGTTTCATGGACTGATAGCTTGAACTATACTCCACAGGCAGGTGCACCAGCAGCCTGCTGAGGCTCCATTTCAGTAGGGAACCTCTCAGACCAACACGTCACTCTGAGCCAAGCCGGCAGTGCTGCCCAACAAACTCTACAGGCTGGAATAGCATGTAGTGCAGAACTTGCTCTCCTGTCTGTTAGGGCTCGGCCAAGCTCTGCTCATCTTGGAAAGCACAAGGGAGCTTTTGCAGTTGGGGCAGAAACAAATGCACCTGCTAAAAGCTGCCTCATGAGACTTCCAAGGCATCCATGTCTCACCTCGCTGCCCGGGTGCCTAGGCAGGAGCCTTGAAGCAGGAGATAGATGTGAAGTTGCCCAGCATGGAATGTGAACATAGTAGGTGCTTAATCTATGCTGGTGCCCTTTGTCTCCATGTTGAGGAAATCAAACAAGCACATATGGCCATGACCCTCCATGGGTTATGACTTAGAAATGAGGAAAGCAGTGAAACATTGCCCAGTTTAGTAAACTCATCTAATAATAGGGTTGGTAGGGTCTGAAGTTTATAAATTTTCTCCATTTCTACCTCTCCATTCGCCCTCTTCTGGTGCCTAGAGTAGGTGAGTCTTGCCTCCCCATCTAGGCTGAGAGCTCCTGAGGGCCGAGAGCTTGACCAATTTGTCCTGGGACCCAGGCACAGTGGCTCATGTGACAAATGTGGGACCCTCCAGGATGAAGGTGCTAGGGTTGATCTAGTGAGCTCCGGGGGGTCCCCTAAGCTCCCCTCCCCACGTTCCATCAGAGTCAAGAGCCCTGACACAGCCCAGATGAGAGTGAGGGATGGAGGTGGGGGAGGCAGGGATGAAGGTGGCATTCCTGGACTTGCTCAGGGCAGTCAGCACCTTGGGGCAGCCTGAAGAGCATTCTGTTGGCTTCTGCACGCAGCAGAGCAGTGGCCTGGACGGCCTCGTCCACGTGGCTAAGGGGGAGCTTCCTAATTTCTAAAGGCCCATCGACCCCAGGCCAGCTCTGGGCTGCTCCTCAGATCCCTGAGTTTGTTCTGGGCTCCCACCAGCCTTCCTGCAGCTCACCCGAGTGTTTGAAGTGGGGAGCAAGGTAAGTCGATACCCACTGTAGCTCAGGGCCCAGCCAAGCCTAGCAGCCCAGCCCTGATTACACAGGCCGGCAGGCTCTCAGCACCGCTATGTGGCCAGGCACACAGCTGACATGTGGGGGGACCAGAGCTGCTTATGATTCCCAGGAGGGGAGCGCTCAGGTCCAGGGCATGGGCTCTGACAGACGATTGTTATTGCAACGGGTGTGCAGTTGAATGACATCATGCTATTGAGTGCATGAATTTTTTTTGTCAGTCTTTTAACACAAGTTTGTGTTTTTCAGACCTTAAAACTGCAGGTCATTTTTCACATTTGCTATTGAGAGCAGATGTGACTGATCCCTATCGGGTTCTACTGAAAAACGGTGGGGTGGCGGAAGGTCAAATGCAGAACGCCTCTCAATCTCCATTATTATTTCCTCCACTCAGTGGCCTCAGCAGGAAGCCTGCACTTGGCATTGGTGGCCTTCTGAAGATTCTCAAGCCTCCTAGCCCCAGCCCTGACTGTCGGTGATTCTCACACTGAAAGTCACATCTCGGCTCAGAGGCCTGCCAGGGAAGCGGGAGACTCGGCACCCTCTGGGGCTCAGCTTCCCCAACTGTACAATGGGCACATGGACTGGGAGGTCTTTAAGATACACATGGTGCTACTCTTGGACTTGGAGAGGCCCAGACTGGGAACTGCGTCTTTGGCCTTGCTATGTGTCTCGCCAGTGATTTGGGGAATTTCGCGGAGATGCTCCTAGTGGAGGCTGTGTCCACCCTCTCCCAGCCCTGATGCTTGGCAGGTGGAGCTGGTGGGAGGAATAGGTTTGGTATTCCCTAGAAGAGAACCTTGAGGGGCATCCTTTATGTTCACATCACTGGGGTCATGCGGTTGCTCCTGAGGGCAGCTCTATTTTCACAGCTAAGACTTGGAAAAACATGTGCTACCTTCAAAATCAGATTCCCTTATTCTAGGAAGTTGGGGGGCACATGTGGTGTTGTAGAGGGTGAGTCCAGTTAAAGACCCTTGTTTGGTGTCTGAAGTCGTGGTGACCAGGATTCTGACACAAAGAGGGTAGGAGAGAACCCAGAAGATGACCCCTGAGGAGACAGCAACTCCCAAGACCACCCTTGCTTCTGAGAGCACAGAGGGACCACTTGTTGGTATGGAGGAAGCACCAGCTGTTCCCCTCCCTGAGCTGCTACCATCGCAGAGTTATGGTGTACTTGTGACATTCTGGGGATGGCCTTTTTATTCAGACAGGACATATACCTGTGAATAGGGCCCAGGGGGATCAAGTTTCTGGCCATCAGGGCCTTGGTGCTGCAATGGGAATTCATTCATGCATTCCTTCATCCCCCCATCCATCCATCCATTTATTTAGCAAGCATTTATGGAGCATCTTCTTGTGTCTTTCTCCCACTAGAAATATAAGAATGGACAAGACAGTCCCTGTCCTTGAGCTCAGAGCAGGCCCACTAAAGAGTTCAGCTGGATATGATGCAGGCAATAAAAGTGATGGGAATGGAGGGAAACTCCACGCTTCACTCGGGAGGGAAAGTGGAATGCTGGAGGAACGCAGGAAAAGAGAGAGTAGGGAAGGGAGTGGGAATCAATGGAGGCACTCAGAAGATGATCCCAACAGGAGGCTGCAGAGTTCAAGGGCACTACTGATTGTGGCTACCTTGGGCCTCTTCTGCCACACTTCCAGTGGCACCCATAGTACAAGGGCTGGGCCATCCTTGTGTCCCACTGAAAGGGGCAGGAGCAGAGGTTTGTGTGCATGACAGGTGGGAAGGCTTGGGGTCCCGAGGTGACACTTCAGAACTTGGATCTTTGGAAATAGAAGGGCCACAGTAAAGGAGATTCTGTATTACTTAGTTCACTTACTTTTATTTTTTTTGAAGTATAGATTTTTTAAAAGAAAATTATTCTTCTTTTTGACTGAGAAACATTCATTTGTCCACAGTACATGCTCTGGGGAACTTGGTGCTCAGTGGCTATTCAGGAAGATTTGCTGACCAGGTGGGCCGGCTCTGTTATCCAGGGGTGTGGGAATCTCACACTGGGGAGAGAATGCCGGTCCCGGACGCCACGGAGCTTTGCCAGCAGCAGCAGGCATGGTGGAGCGCTCATCTTTACCCTGACACCTTAGTCTCCGTCTCTAAAAATGAAACAGTTAGAGCTACCTCCTAGCTGCAGCCAGAGCTGTCTGGCCTCCTCCAAGCTCATGCCAAGGGATATTGTTATTCTAGATCCTTCTATAAACATCTTGATGGCACCAATTCTGTGACTCAAATGCCGCAGCTATAAAATAACCCCTGTTGTCTCTTTCCTTCCCCCTGCCTTGCGGGGACAGCATGGGGACGGCATGATCTCACGGGCAGGGAGAAGCACTCTGTGAAGCTCTGAGGTCCAGCCCTTTGCGGTTAGCTTGCAGAGCGGCGTGGAAGTAACAAGGAGTTAAATGTTTTAGCAGAAAGTAGGCTCTTCATTTTCCAGGGGGAACTTTCTTCAGACACCGCAGGTTGGCCTTACTTTAAAAGAGGAGCGAGCAGTTTTTAGCACGAGGCTCTGAGCAAAGGAAGGCCAAAGTGAGTCCTTTCTCAGGCCTCATGGGAAATTTGGCAAGCAGTATTAATAAAGGCATCGTTTTCTTTCTTTAATGTAAAATGCCAGGTTACGGTTGGCTAAAGCGCTGTAGCATCAGAGCCAGTTAATCTTCTGAGTCCTTATTTTTTACTGGCACCGTGGGAGCACTCCTGGGCTTTTGTTTCCAGCAGTGGGATATCAGGATTTGTATCCTACAGTATATCCAAAGAATAATTCTCCTTTCCTTTGATGTTCCTTGGACATCTTGAGACACTTAGGGGTATACTCTCAGGGAAGGCTGGAGGGCTGGGTTGCACGGCCCTCATTATGCTATTAAAATAGATCCAGTGGAAGGAGACTGTGGCTTTCTCGAGCAGAAAGCTGCATTGCTAAATGGAAGCCTGGTTCAGAAGTCACTCCTTGTCCTGACTTCTTGAACCAAGAACTATATTTTATTGCCATTTGGGCAGGAGTAAGATGCTTTGCTGCTCGTATAATTGTTTCACAGTTGGAGGTTAACATGGATTGTTTTTCCTGACATTTGGAAAATCACACCTCAAAGAAATGTAGTTTAGATTTTTAAAAAAAGCATTGAAAACACTGTCAGTTCATAACCTTGAAATCCACTTAAAATATCTGCTGTTACTTTGGGATGATTGCAACAGTCTCCTTAAGTGGCATTTCTTCCCCCAGTCATCACTCTCTAACCCAGCCAGCGAAGCTTGGCCAAGGTGATTTTCCCACGAGGCTACTTCCATCACATGGTTCTTCCAGTCACAAGGCTTCAGTGTATCCTTGCTGCATCAAGAAGAAAGTTCTGTGCAATTAGCCACATTAGTCAGATCCTTCCGATCACCCCACTGAGTGCTTCTGACTCTATCTATTAGGGTGGGGGTGCAGCCTCCTATGACCCCAGTGGGCTTTGCACGACCCCCTAACATTCCTGGTGCTTCTCAGCCCTCATCTGCCTCCGCTCTTCTCATTTCCTGGCATTTCTCCACCCATCACCACCCAGCTCACCTCCTCCATCCAGGACGAGTCTCACCTCTTTTTAAAAAGCCTCCTCTCTTGATCATCTCAGCCCTGGGAGCCTCCCCTTCCCCTTCCCAGTTTTCCACAGACCTTACAGCGAGGCAACCAGTGTGTTGGGAAGAGCCACACAGACCTGGGTTTGAAGCTTGAACCTGTGGTGTGCTGTGTGACCTCACACATTTTGCTAACCTCTCTGGGTTTCAGCTTTCTCATCCATACTATGGGGATAGACATACCTACCTCATGGGTTTGTGAGATAATTTAGGTGGAAACTATTAGCCCAACATCTAGCACTTGGCCTGTGCACTGAGAATGTCAGTTTCTTTCTCACCTTGTGACATTTACTACAAATAATTATACTTATTTGAGGACTTGCCACATCTCTGTCCATAGGATTCAAGCTCATCTCGTATCTCCCAGAATAAAGGCTGACGGGCTTCAAGAGGAAGTGCCCAGGAGCCTGTCACCTCACAGTCTTGCCCATGAAGGCTGAGCCAGTGTCACTCAGGCCGTGTGCCAATACAGCTGATTGAGTCATCACATCTCTTTCCTGAATGGCACTGAGGGACCTGAAAGTAGGGAAGAGCTTGGCTCGAACTCATGGTCTAGCTCTGGGGACTCAGGAGATGTGTTAATGGTGAGCTTAACGAGCAACCTCTTAACCAGCTCATCTAACAGCCTCTCCTTTGTCCCCCAACAGAACCACCTAAGAATAGTAGGGGATTACAAGAGGGACTGTAGCTATTTTGTAAAGGAAGGAGCTAGGAGGAACATTCGCAGAGATGAGGGAGAATGAAACCGACAGCAAGGAGGGTACAGGGCCATGTCAGCACTGGGGAGGTGGCTGGGCTGAGGCACTGGGGCAGACAGTGGACAGAAAGGCTGGTGGGTGGGGTGGCCTGTGGACAGGCTGTGGAAGTGGGAAGGCAGGCCCATGTCGGTCGCCTGTACCTTGTCTGCTACACCCTGATCTTGATGGCCCCTCATCAGGGTGTCACACCCTGCTGGAAGGTCCCATTCCAATCCTACCAACTCCCTGAAGCCTTCCCAGATCCTTCACATGGAGGAACCTCACTCCGTGTTGTCCGCTGAACTCCTTATGTGATCATCCCCCGTGCCCTCGTCTGCGGCCCTTACCGGAGCGCGAGTCCTCAGAGGCAGCCACCCTGCTGCAGTGTCCTCCTCTCTCACCCTCTCACTTAGTGACATTTATGGAGGCTTGAGTGTGTCCCGGGTGCTGTCCTAAGTACTTTACACAGATTCTCTCATTCAGTCTTCACAAGAAATGCGCGAGGTGGGCAGTATTTTCACCTCTTCCAGAACCAGAGGCGATGAGGCCGAGAGGCTGAGCGATTTGCCTCAGGTCGTACAACCTGTTCCCTAAGGGAGCCAGGGCCGGAGCCCAGAGCAGCTCTGGAATTTTCACTCTATGCATCGTGCTGTCCTCTCTCCCGCCTGGAGCAGGCACTCTGCAATGGCAGCCATTTCACTGTCATTGCTCTTATTGTAACGATTTCAATATTGCTGCTGCTGCTGCTATGCTACCAGCTGTCACTACAACAACAGCTACAACTACTACAACTACAACAGCAACTACGGCTACTACTATGCCAACTACTACCATGACTACAGCTACAACTACTAGCTCAACTACTGCTACAACTACAGCAAGCACAATTAGTACAACTGCTATAATCACTGCTAAAACTGCTGCTACTACAGCTACTACTATGGTGATAACAGGCTGCCACTAATGCGTCCACTGTGACAGCTATGACTACAGCTACAATTGCTACAACAGCTGCTATGACCACAGTGACTACTCTAGCAACACCTACTACCCAGCTACTACAACCACCACAGCAACAACACAACACCACCACCTGCCACCGCGACTACTACCATTTCCCGCTGGTGGGGCTAGGACCTCTTGTAGGGCAAGGATGAGGGAGTGAATCGTTCTTTCTTTCTGCCAACATAGCATGGTTGAGGGCATGGGCTCTGGAGCCGGATGGCTTCAGTTCACAGCCTGGCTCTGTCAGTTACTAGCTGTGCCACACTGGGCAGGTCACTTAATCTTTCTGTGCCTCAGTTTCCTCACTTGTAAATGGTGATGATAATGATCTCTTATGTCATAGGGTTGCTGTGAGGGTTACATGCATAATTATTCATAGAGCACTTAGAACAATGTCTGGCACGCAGCCGGGGTTCCATGTGAGAGCCACTGTCACTTTCCTTCCTTTTGCTGAGCCACAGCTCCGTGTTCTTAGCTGGCTCTCTTAGGTTCTTACAGGGAAGGCTCAAAAGCGGTTTGCTGATGTGCCTCGGGGGCTTGTTTGGGGACCTGGGAGCAGAGAAGTGTGGGGACAAGAGCCCTTTCAGAAACCACCACTGAAAAGGAAGTGTGTGCTTTGGGCAGGCAGCACCGAGCTTGGCCACACTGGAGAACCCAAAGCCATTTCTCGGAGACTCTGGGGTGAGAGTGTTGGGTCCTGGGGGACCATCCTGGAGAAGCTACTTCTTGAACTGGAAGCAGGGAGAGGCGGCACCGGGAGGAGGTGGAACAGGAGGAAAGTGGGAGGGAGGTGGTGATGGGGAGGGCAAGGGCTCTCTCTGGGGAGGGAGTGAATCCAAGGGAAGACCCAGAGGCATTTCCTAAAGCACCCGGAGCTGTGGCCTTCTATGTGCAGAGGGCAGGACAGGCCACACGCCGCTCTGGGCAAAAGGCCCCCAAATGTGGACTTCACCATGAGGTGTGGACCATATTCTCCCTGATGCCCCGGGTGAGATGAGCGCACCCTCTCTGAACCCTGATCTTGCAGCCGCTTGCTTGTTTCTCCTGCTCCTGCATCAGGATCTAGGGCTTTGATGTCAGACAGAACTGGGTTCCAAATCATAGCTCTGCCACACCAGTGGTGTCATCGTGGGGTCTTAGGCTAATGCTTACTTTTCCTTGAGTCTCAATTTCTTCATCTGTAAAATGGGGACAACACACACTTCACAGGCTTTTCCTGAGAATTAAACTACATGACATTTGTAAAGGGTGTTGAACTTTGTAGACAAAAAGTGGAGGTATTTTTTTCCTCTAACACTGGTTCTCAAGGTGTGGTCCCCGAGCTGGCAGGATCAGCCTCATGTGGGAACTTGTTAGACAAGCAAATACTTGGGCTCTATCTACTGAATCTACTGGTTTAGATTTTACTGAATCTCAGATCTGGGATGGGGCCCCGCAGTCTGTGCTCTCAGAAGCCCTCCAGGAGATTCCGCCACATGCTCCAGGCTGGGAAGCATGCAGGCCAGGATTAAATGCCAGAACGCGTGTGAGGCTGTTCAGCACAGAGCCTGGCACACAGTAGGCGCTGAATACTTGCCAGCTGCCCTTCTCCCCTCCTACCTGGGCAAGGCAAGCCCCGATGGCTTACCCGAAGAGGTTAATGCTACTGCAGACCTTCTGGAGGTGAAAGGGCCTTGTTCCCCCAGAGGATAGACACATTATGACGGCTTCATTTGATTAAAAGGGGATGTTGATCATTAGTTATGACCCAAATTTCTTCTCTCCCTAGCAATCACTCAAAGTGTTCCCAGATGCTCAGGGGGCTGTTGGTTACCTGCGAATACAACATCCCTTTATAACGACGCCCATGCTAGCGGAGACTTTCTGAGGAGGGTAGCTGGCCTCCCCACCCCCCAGGCCTGCCCTGCATTTGATGGAGTGAATGATTGAAGGGAAACACATGCATGACCCGAGGAGCTGCGCTTTGAGAGGTGGCTGCTTCCAGCGGCTGCCAAGGGGCGGTGGGGGAGCTCAGCAAGTATTTGTTGTTCCCGTGGGGCTAATTATGGACTTTTAGAGGCAAGTAGCCGCCCCAGTTTTGGTTAGCACAGTTGTTCGTTACTGCACAATTAAGAGGAAGGGGAGCAGCCCTGGTCGGGGAGCAAGGTGGAGGGAAGGCCAAATGCAGATAGCTTGGATGTTTCTGTGGAAGAAACCCTGGGCAACGGTGGCCGAGGTCAGTGTCAGCTCTTGGAAACAGAGTGGGCAGATCCTCAGGCCGGCAGGGGCAGCTGGAAGGGGGAAGGCCCGGAAAGGGGGGGAAGGAATCGGAGGTCTGGCAAGTTCGGGTGATTTAAGGATCACTGCCCCAATTGCCCCAAGGCGGGTTTCGTTTTGGAAAGAATGAGCTTTGCTCCCAAGCTCAGGCTGCAGACAAGGAATCTTCCATCTGCAGCCGGCCGGGATGGGCCTCCTGAGGCTCTGATGATGTGATGATGTTTAAAGGAAATTCACTGATGCTGGAATATGGATGGAACTCCACGGCCCGGGAAATGAGGCAGGGTTTGCTCAGTGCTAAACGGGAACCTAAAGGTGGTCAGGGCACGGTTGTGGCAGGGGACTTAAGGGTCTGGGTCTGGTTAACCTCCTTGTGAGGTGGGAGACAGGAGGCAGGTCGCTGGGAATCTGAGCGTGCTCCCCAGGCTGTGGTTGCAGCAGCTTTTTCTTGCTAGGAGCTAATGTGTCCTAAGCCTTTGTGCTGCCTTAGGCCTAAGCCAAAGCAGCTTCAGGGCCCTGCAGTACGGGGTGAGGGCCTGGGCACCTGACAGACCCCAGTGGAGGGAGCCCCGGGGAGGGGTGGGCAGGTGCAGGAGGAGCAGGGAGGCCCAACAGGCAGGGCAGGGGAGACTCAGACGTGGTGAGCAGCGGCAACCTGAGCTTCTCTAGGCTGTGGGGCTAGGAAGGTTCCGGCATAGGAGTTTAAACGGGAAGCCCAGGCCTGAGCGTCAGGAGCCCTGAGTTCTGGCCCAGCCCTGTTACTAACTGGCTCTGTGGCCTCGAGCAAGTCCTGCCATTTTGGGCTTGCAGCCTGGTCTGCGGAACACGAGGGGAGTGAACGTTCTGAAGGACCCATTTAACGAATCTGGCTCTGGGCCGGTACCACTGCAGTAGAGAAGATATAACTGGTATATTTTTCTCTTTGGTCTTTGTGCTTTCCTCTCCCTCGGTGGCTCAGGTGGGAGGTCAACCTGGAATGAAAGATACAGAAGGAGACTGTGGGCACCATGCAAGACCGTGACCATGTAGTCTACGGCAGTTGGGTTACGGCTTCTTGGCAACAAGACCCTGGGGTGAGCAGCGGAGAGGCCCTTAAACACAGGCACATTCAGCTTCGGGCCAAACCTGTCAACGGCTTTGCTTCATTCATGCAGAGAAACTCTGCCTCATCTTCCATAATCTGTTCATAGAGGAAGGTGGGCATTGGGGGCAGTTGAGGAAGGAGAGGTATTGTGTTCGTTTCCTATTGCTGCTGTAACAAATTGCCACAAACACTGGTTGAAAACCACACAAATTTATTATCATACAGGTGTGGAGGGCAGAAGTCCAACATGGGCCTCGCTGGGCTAAAATCAAGGTGTCGGCAGGGCTGCGTTCCTTCTGGAGGCTTTAGGGGAGGATCTGTTTCCTTGTCTTTTTTAGCTTCTAGAGGCCGCCTAGATGCCTCATCTCCTGGCCCCTTCCTCCATCTTCAAAGTCAGCAATGGCTGGAAAAGTCTTTCGCACGTCACTTCACCCTGGAGCTGACCTTCTGCCTCCCTCTTCCGTGTTAAAGGGACCTCTGTGGCTGCACTGGGCCCTCAGGCAATTCATGACATTCTCTCTGTCTTAAGGCCCGTTAATTAGCAACCTTAATTACATCTGCAACCTCAATTCCCCTTTGCCATATAATGTCACCTAGGCATAGCTTCCAGGCATTAGGATGTAGACATCTTTGGGAAGCCATTATTTTGGCTACTACAGATGTTAGTCAACAAAGAGCAGTACCAAGCCCAGGCTGCCACCAGCCCTAATGACAGTGGCCTCAGTTCCAAAGCTTTGTTCCCGGGCAGCCTTCTGACATACCTGGTTTCAGAGTTGGGGGCACTTTCTGCCCCTGTCTCCGGAGGAAGGGCTATCCCTGCACTGTGGAGTGCCCCAGGGCCTCTGTGGGCACGCAGGGCTATGGCCTTCCCCAGGCTGCAGGAGATCTTTCGTTCTGCCGTTACTTTTTTGGAGCGGTGTTGGGGTAGGGAGGTCCAAACTGCAAGTGAACCAAGGGCAATCATTCCACAAAGAGAGACTCTCATAATAGACTCATTGAAGTCTGTTAACTCTTCCCCTACTGCATAGAGGCTTAACTCCCTTTAAAACGTCAATAACTCTTACACAAGGGGCCCTAATATGCTTACCAGGGGCCTTTTCTCAGCAAACTTCATTGTCCGAGAGAGGCCATAAAAGGTTTCCAGACTCTGGACCCCTCTTGCTTCCCAAGCCTCGTCTCTAGCCCTTTCGATAAGGAAGTAGCTTTGGGTTTTGATTGTTTGCTTTTTCTTCTGTGTGGCTGATTTTTTCATTAGGAGTTTTGTTGTACATCATATACATAGGAGTTTCAATAGGCTTGTGCAGTCATTCGTCTTTCTTTTGCCTAATGAAAGTATTGGACATTCTTAATGGGTTGGTGGCTGCTTTCTCAGGGGCAACCGAAGTCCTGAGCTGGCGGAGCATGAGAGGAATGCCGCTGCTCGGGAGGAGTTTGTTAGCCAACTTCCCCGCTAGGGGCTTGGGCTCCAGCTCCTGGGACAGGGATTGTGGAGTCTCTGGCAACAACAAAAGTCTAGGACACTTTTCCACTGTCTTTAGATGGTGCTTTTGGGGAAACCGTTTAACTTTCCTTTCCTTGGACCTCTTGGCTGTGGGAGGAAGTGCATGTGTATACAGCTAGATTAATTTGAGAATTCCCTTTAACATAAAAAATACAGCATATAGTATTGTAGTGGGGAAGAATATTTCTTTTTAGGAAAAGAAATGAAACAGTCTGATTGTGAGAGTTGGTGGGGCCATTGAGTCAAGGGACTTTGAGTGTTGAACTTTAATGTTTTGGCCAGTTTGCTGGTCAGATGCTGGGCTGTGTTGTGTTCATGGTGTGGTTCTTGGGCCAAGGCTGTCCTGCTGCCTGCGGGATCCCTGGCTTGCTCCCGGTATCCCAGTGACAAACGAATAAATGAGGGGCTCTTCTCTCTGACAATAGAGTTTTGCTCCTGCTGGAACTCAAACTGCACCTATTTTTAAGTCAGAAGTTCAATTCTATTGGACAGCAGCCCCGTCTAATAGAAATATAATGTGAACCACATATGTAATTTAAAGTTTCTAGTAGCCACATTAAAAGGTAAAAAGAAACAGGTGAAATTAATTTTAATAATATATTTTATTTAACCCAATATATTCAAAATATTATCATGTCGACATGCAATCCATACAAAAACATTAACGGAGATATTTTACATTCTTTTTTTGTACTCAGTCTTCAAAATCTAGTTTGTGTTTTACACTTAGAACACATTTCAATTCAGATGCTAAATTTTCATTGGCAATCCTTGATCTGTATTTAGAGTTCTTAAAACTGAGTGTTGAAAAGGCAGATTCACATCCCCAAATTGTTCCAACCATATTTAAAAGTTTTCCAATAACTAACTCGAGTATCAGTTTTTAAATTCATTAAAATGAAATACAATTCAAAGTTCACCTTCTCGGTTGCAGTAACTAGGATTCAAGGGCTCCCTGGCTACTCGTGGCTGGTGACCACTGGATTGGACAGTGCACATCGCATTCTACCGGCCCCAGGAAGGAAACACGTGACCTGGGCTGGGAGGTCAGGCTGTGGTCCTATGCCCACACCCCGGCACCCCCTACCCGAGTGTGCCTGGAGCAGTGATTCTGAGCTGAGGCTTTGCTGCGTGTTATTGTGTGTGTGTCCAGGAGGTCAGAGCTCTGCTCTTGGGTGTTCATTCTCTTTTGCTCAATCATTAATTCACAGATTCAGTAACATTAGCAGAGTGCCTAACTGGGAGCCAGGTACTGCTCAGGATATTGCGGTGAGTTGAGCAGAAGAGTCTAGGCTGCTGCCCTTCAAGGAGTTCAGTTTATCGAAACAGTGGAGGGAATAGACAACAGGTAAACCCATAAGCAGGGTCATTTCAGAAAACGATGATTGCAATGAGAAAACAAAGAGATAATACATAGAGACAATCCAGTGGGTGGGCAGATGGAGCCAAAACTTCTAGAGTAGGGCCAGGGAGGCCTCTCTGAGCATGGGCCGCTGGGGCAGAGAGCGCAGGTAGGTGACGATCTGCGGGAACAAGTGTGTGGGTCAAACACAGGCCCTAGGGTGTGTGAGAGCCAGGAGGCCTGTGCGGCTGGAGCCCGGCGAGCCTCTCTGCAGGACACATCTGTGCAGGGAGCTAATGTCTTCAGCCATCGTGAGCCCTGAGTGCCCACAAAGGCCCTGGGGTATCCAACAGTGCAGGGATAGCCCTTCCTGTGGGGAAGGGCATCCTGGGAAAGGCCCCTGGTCTGAGTCTGGGAGAGGGGAGTGCCCCCCACGGCAAGACACAGAACGGAGCAGTGTGTACACACTCAGGCTCCAGACGTGGATTGCTGAGCTCAAATCCCAGTCCCACCCACTAGCTGGGTGCCCCTGGGCTCGTACTTGCCCCGTCTGGGCCTCTGTCTCCACGTCCGTAAAATGAGGGTAATAACCCTATCATAGGGTTGGTGTGAAGATTAAATGTGTTACTACATGTGAAACACCTGGCAAATTCGATGTGTTTTACATGTCAAATCTTAGATGCTGTCACGGTTCACTCCTCAACGGTGCCCCATCCTGCCAGATGCTGGGCACTCCCAGTTCAGTTCCGGGATGGAGATGGGTCCATGAAAGAGAGACGAGGTTGACTTTTTGTCCCTGTGCCAACCACACATGTTTGCAACGCCCTCTCCCCAGTGACAGCTGCTGCACGGTCAGCTGGGAGGGTCCCACAGGGGAGGCGCAGAGGCCGTGCTGGGCACTCAGGTGGGAAGTTCCTGACTCAGGTTGGCCCGTGCACAGCGGCAGGGGGCACGGAAGGCCTGGTTGGGCAGGGGGGCCAGGTCCCCTGGGCCTGAAGGTTCAGCCACAGCCCCAGGGCCTGTCCAGTTCCTCAGTCACTTGTTTGTTGTTGGGTTATCATGGCAACAGGGGAGGCACAGAACAAGTTAATTATCAGCACCGAATAAAATGGAACAATTTGGACTTTGGTTGAACATTTATTATACTTCTGCTCTGCCTCTAGCGTCTCTCCCAGGCTCACTGATGGCTGAAGACATTCTTCAGCCGTGGGGTATCTTTCTGTCTCCTGCCTCAGAGAATAAGATGCCTTAAAAATAAACTCGCCCCTGAACTTTAGAAAAACAGTGATTTCTTTTTCCCACGTAGAACGCATGTTGAGGGAAGCCCCGCTCTCCCGGGAGTTGAGGGAATCAGAAGGCCTCGCGATCCAACCGCAGCTCCTGCGGGGCCTGGTGGGGGAGGGCTGCGGAGATCACATATTGTCATCATCACTTTGTTTTTAAAACTCCAATCAAGACTCTGCGGCATTCAACATTTCCAGCCGAGCGTTCAGAATGTCTCAGGGATGAGGAAGGAGGCCTGGTGAAGAGTTTTTTCCAAGACTTTAATTACTAATGCGTGTGACACTCAGAACTTTTATTGGGCACCCGGCCAAGCATGAGACTGGGTGGGACAGGCTGTCTTCCTGCCCGGAGCTCTCCCGGCCCCCACGGCTCAGGAGGTAGATGAGCATCGGCCCACACAGACTCAGAGATTGACGCTGGTCTTAGGCGCAGAAGCAAAGAGACCCACCTCATACATGCCAGGATGTAACTTGTTTATTTGTTCACTTACTCATTTGTTAAACACGTGTTTATTGAATGCTGCTATGGTCTGAATGTTTGTGTATCTCCCAAATTCATATATTGAAATTCTTACTTCCAAGGTGTGAGGTGGGAGGTGATTAGGTCATGAGGGTGGGGCCCTCATGAATGCGATTAGTGCCCTTATCAAAGGAACCCCAGGGAGCTCTGTCACCCATTCCAGCAGGTGAGGTTACAGGGAGCAGATGGCTGCCTGTGAGGAAGCAGACCCTCACTGGACACCCAATCTGTGCATGCCTTGGTCTCAGACTTCCTGGCCTCCAGAACTGTGAGCAATACATTTCTGCTGTTCGTAAGCTACCTAGTCTGTGGTATTTTGTTACAGCAGCCCAAATGGACTAAGACATACCTACTACTTGCTAGGCTCTGTTTAGGCCCTGAGGAGAGAGCAGTAAGAGATAAATCTTCCTATCCCCATGGGGATATAAATAGGACAATAAGCTAAGTGTACAGTATATCAAATATTATGTGGCCCATGGTGAAAAATGAAGCAAGGTGGTAATTCAGAGTGTTGGGCATGCGTATGTGGTTTGATTTTAGATAAGATGGCCAGAGACAGACTTACTGAGAAGTTGTGTAAATTCCTAAAGGAAGGGAAGGAGGGAGCCATAGAGAGCTCTGAGGAAAGAGCATTCGGAAGAAAGAGCAGCAGGTACAAAGGCCTCGGGGTAGGACATGCTTGGTATGTTCTAGGAATAGCAAATGAGTGGCTGTGGCTAGAGGGGTGTGAGCAGGAGGTGGATTCAGAGGGGGCACGGGGCAAGGCCAGGTGGGGACCAGTTGTCTGGGCTATGCAGGACGTTAGCCTGAAATGAAGGAAGTTGGGAGCCACTGGGGGCTGCTGGGCAGAGGAGATCCGCTTGGGTGTGACCTGCCCCAGGCTTTTAGAGGGTCACTTTGGTGGAAGCAGGGAGCCCAGTCAGCAGTTTTTGTGGCAATCCAGGTGAGAGAAGACGGTGGCTACATTGCAGCAGGGTGGTTAGCAGGGCATCTGGTGCAAAGTCACCGGTTCTGGATGTAATTTGAAGGTTGAATTGACACCATTTGCTTTTGGATTCAATGTAGGGTATTGAGGAGAGAGGACGAGTCAAGGGTGATTCCAGGACTTTTGTCTTGGGTATTAGTCCAGAAAAATAGAACTCATAGTGTGTGTGTGTGTGTGTGTGTGTGTGTATAGATAGATATGTAGATACACACACACATATATGTAGAGAGAGAGAGATTATTTTAAGGAATTGGCTCACAAGATTGTGGAGGCTGACAAGTCCAAACTCTACAGAGTGAGCTATCGGGCTAGAGAACCAGGGAAGAGCCAACGTCATGGTCGAAGCCTGAAGGTTGTCCACTAGCAGAGCGCTCTCTTGCCGGGGGGAGGTCAGTTTTGTTCTATTTGGGCCTTCAGCTGACTGGATGAGATTACCCACCCACATTATGGAGGGCAGCCTGCTTTACTCAAAGTCTACTGATTTAATCTCATCCAAAAAACTCCTCCTCATAGAACATCCAGAATAATGTTGGACCAAATATCTAGGCTCTGTGGCCCAGTCAAGTTGACACATCAATTAACCATCACAGCTTGGCAACTAGAAGAATGAATCTGCTGTCGTAAAAAGGAAATCAAAGTCTCAGGGCCACCCCCACCCCCAACTCCTGACTCAAAAGAGAAGATAAAGGACTTGAGCACCTGTGAAGAGCTGGCCCCACAGATCATTCATTAAGGACATTCCTTGCTGACCTCCTATGATCAAGGACATGTGAATGGTCCCTATGTCCAGCACCTAAAACTAAAGTCTGCTCCATTCCACACTAATAGTGAGCTACAGGTGTTATCTTTACAGGTAACAGACTGGAGACAATACAGGATCAGACATTCTTCCGCCTACCTAGGGACATTTGCGTAACTGATCTTCCTTTACTCCCCTTTCCTCTTCTTACATTCCCCTTATTTTATGTAAAATCTAGATTTCCAGGATCTAACAACAACGTAACCATTTTGCCTCAACCTCCTGCTTTTTTCTCTTCTCTCTGAATGCCTGTAAATGCTGAAGCTTCCAACTTCCCATTGGAAATACAGCCTCAGGGCCGCCTGTGGTTCATGGTTTTCCTGGGTGCATCCTCAGTGTGGCTTAATAAACCTCCACTGATTGAGATTTTTGCCTCAGTCACTTATTTGGTTGTCGATGCTGGTTACTGAGAAGGGAAAGGCTTTGGTGACACAGGCTTGGCTGGGCGGCTAGGAGCTCGGTCTGGGGCGTGTACAGTTAGGTGGGGATGCCCATTAATACCGGATGGAGGAGCCTAGAGGGCAGCAGGCAAATTTGTCTGAACCCCAGTGAAGAGGACCAGGTAGGAGATCGGCATCTGGAGGTCATTGGCTCTCAGAGATGGCACGTAAAGCTACAAGCACGAACGAGATCACCGAGGAAGGAATCACAGAAGGAAATGTTCTTACGGGCTCCTTTCTTGTCAGGAAGTGGGTGCCGGAGGGCCTTGTCCACCGGCCTGGTCAGAGGAGAGCTGTGTTGTTTTGGCCTCTGGGTTCCCTGCACTGCGTCTGCGGAGAGGTGGGGCTGGAGGGGCTGAGTTAATTCTGGGATCACTCATGAGGGTGGGGCAGGGGGTGGGAACTGCTAAGAACATGCACTCGGTCTGATGTGCTTCAGGCCTCAGCTGTGATGTCCTGGGGGTTCTCAGTGTCATTTATCCATTCACTCAACACCCTCTTACTGAGTCCCAACTCTGCTTCATGTTTGGCATCTCCCAGGAAAACACACACACACACACACACACACACACACACACACATATACACAGCACTGCCTGGCAGGACAGACACAGAAATGCAAGAGTGAAACAGTGTGGCCAGTGCCCTGGGAGTGGGGAAAGCAAGGGGTTGGCTTCCAGAGGAAGGACAGCTTGCTCAGCTGTCTTCTGTCTCTGAACCCTGCTCTGTCATCCTCCATCCACCTGGTGTCATTGCCTCTCTTCCCGAGTGTTTGTCCACCTTCTGGCTGGGCACCTGGACTCTCCTGCCCACCTCCCCTCTTGACCCTTGGCTCACCTGCTCTTATTTGGTCTACCTGGAGGTCAAGTCTCAGCTCAGGGCTGTTCTCATTGGCCCATGTCAGATTTCTCTCTTCCCATCCAGAGGGTTGTCATTTTTCTCTCCCTTTGCACAGTGATTAAATTCTTGCAATCAACTCCAGGGCCATACGTAGTGAAGAGGCTTAGTTTGGACATAGCCCTGACCTGGAATAACCTCCTTAGAGGCAATTTAGAAGGTTCTATCATGTTTCAAGGACCTTAGGAGCTGGCCTGTTGGCAGATCTTGGGGGTAGGGGTAAGGGCCTGGGTGGCAGAGACTTCGAGATGCTCCAGCCCCTTCCCAGATGCCGCCCTTCCCTGCTAATCATCACCTCTGCCTCCCAGCCAAAGCCCTGGGCTGACTCTCTGAGCCTGGCAAAGCTGGGAGCTTTGTCACCACATTCAAATATTCTCTCCCATGGCTGGGATCCAGCGCCACACAGCCCAGGCATTTTCACCCCTGACTGCCTGTGCCCTCCCTGCTGGCCTGGATGGTAATCTTGCTCACATTTCAAGGGTAATTTCATCCATCTGGCCCCGATTCGTGTATCCCAAGTGTGCCTGATGAAGACTTAGGTGCCAAGATTTCCCCTCGAACTGGTTCCAAGCAGACCCCAAGTGGGCCCCAAACCAGAGGCCCCTCTGTATTTTCCAGGCGAGATGCTTCCTGCCCACCAGAGCACGCAGTGGTCTCTTATGGAGAAATCAAGGGAGCTCTAGTGGCTGGCACTGTTGCTGGGAAGAGTTTCCCAGTCACAGAGAGCCCACGCTCAGGCTGTGTGTGAGATCTTGACTCCCAGGAAGGAAGCCTTGGCTGGGACAGGGGGATGAGGTGGGAAGCACGCAGCTGCCTAATGCCTGGCTGCCACCCTCTTGAGCCTTGTTCTTGGTGTAGTGTCCCTTCTTCTGATCCTTAATGTTGGGCTCTAGCACGTGGTCCCTTGGGCTGGGCTCTTAGGGGAGGGGATCCACATTCAGGGAGAAACTGGCAGAGGGAAGCAGGCAGGGAGAGGAAGGAGAGCCTGGCACTGAGGGGCTAACCCAGATGCCAGGAGTTTGCCAGTTGCCAGAGAAGCTGCTGCAGGCCCTGCTGGGGGACAGACACTTACTGGACAAGACTCTCTCACTGCCACCCTTTGCACCCTAATTCAGTGATCAGCTCCAGGGCAGCCCGTTGGTGACCTTGAGCTCAGGTAGAATTTACCTGGACAAAACCCTGGAGATTCTGGACTGCATCGCTGTCAGTCACACGGGGCTTACCACCCACTCACAATCACTCCCCGCCTCAGCAGCCTGGGACCCCAGGGAATCGCAGAGCTCCGGGTGGCCCTGAGGGCTCAGATGACATGCTCTTCGAGTGATGTCATGCCAAGCGGCTGAGACACAAGGCTAAGCTGTGCCTCATGTGATGACAGATTCAGGATGATTGGATGGGACTCTGAGACACCAAAAGACCTTAGAGTAAAATGCACAGGGACCTGTGGTCAGGGTGGCCCATAATCATCATTGATGAACCAGCCTTTTAAAAGTTGCAATTTGGATATGAACTTGGTATTGGTCTGAGAGTTGTTTCTTAAACATGGGAGGAGGGAGCATTGTTTTCATGGAGTGAGAACAATTTAAATTATTATACTTTGTGTGGGCCTCGAAGTGCTTGAAAATATTGTTTTTGCATGTTATTGAATATTGTTTGCTGGCTTGTTTGCACACTTTTAAAAATAGCATGTGAAGTCATTTCTGTGTCCACTGTGCAGTTTGAATTCTGATCTAACTTTGGATGCGTACTGATGTCCTTGGGAAGAATCTGTCTAGATGCATGGAACAATGGCTGTGCTAATAGGCGTGATTTGATCTGGTCAGTCCAGACCCTCCGCTCTCAGCCCAGACCCCCACCCCTCCACGGTACCCACCCATGTTGGCAAAGCTTCATCCACTCACCTCGCCCAGATTGTGATTAATTAGTTGTGAAACCTAAAAGGATTGCTGATCTTGACATGGCAAATGTGGACTTTTACATGAACAGTTCTGGGGGGTTTCTGCCAGCCAGCCCGTACAGGTTGCTCTCCTGGACTGGGGTGGAAATGCATTGGGGAGGTCCAGAGTATGGGCTCCACAGACAGGCACCTCATCTGTCTTGTCTCCATGTCCCTGAGTACTCAGCACTTACTGGCACTCAGGTATCGCTGAATCCACGTGCAAGAGCAGCGCGACTTCCCTCCCAGGTGCAGCTCCGGCATATCCCGAGGCTTGGCCTGAGAAATGCTCCTTCTCCTTGGGACCCTGGGGCCCTGCATGCCGCTCAGCTCCTGGGGGGGGGCAGGTCTTGGACTTCTTACATTTGACTTGCTTGTTAGGCATTCATGGGGAGATGCCACATGGATCTACGGGTCTAGGGCAGGTAGATTTAAAATGAGCACTTCGGGTGGAGAGCAAGTGGAACCCTTGTCCCCTTGGGCCCTGCTGTGGGGGTTGGTGGGGGAGAGGAAACCATCACACCCTCACCCCCAGCAGTGGGAGAAACGCGAAGGAGTTAGGGCAGGGCCAGATGAGCAGAAGAATGTTGCTCAGACTCTCTTTGGGGAGTTTTACAAAAGCCCAGGCCTTCTGTCTGGCTGACTGTGAGGGAGGGTGGCCATGGGGAGCTCTGGGGAAGAAATGAGGCCTGGGGAGCTTCTCGAACCCAGAGGTGACCAAACTCTCCCGCTGGAGCCGAGAGCTCCCTTGGAATAAGGTAGACTCGCATTTCTTTGAGCCAAAGAAGCTGGGGGCAACACGAGGCTTGCTCAATGCTATTTCCATGGGGGGCTGACCTCTGAGACCAGACTGGAGGGTGATTTCCCACCAAACGAGAGGACCCTGCATCCACCATGGGTTGGCTGCTCCCAGACGGGTGGCAGTCACTGGCTGCAATCCCCACCCCTGGCGTAGGGTGGTGGCTTTGCTAAGGAAGGCATTAACTGGGGAGCGAGGGGTCGGCAGGGTCTGGCAATAGGGAGTCCAGTCCCCACAAGTCCTTCTGGGAGTTTCCTTGCTCTGTCCTCACAGAAGACCGGCCATTGTCCTGTTCGTAGGCCCATTTGCTTAAAACTTTCTTAAAGGAGCTGAAATGTCATACTGTATTTTTTAAAAATTTTAATAATCTGTGGGATTTCAGTGAAAAGTTCTTCCAAATGTGGGGAGAGACTGTCTGCCTTGCTGACAGGATGTTTACATCTTGTGGTGTGAACAAGAAATGGGATCACAAATGTCCAAACCACTTCCTTGGCCAGTGGGTACCTACGTTTTCTGCCAACCAGGGCAGCACTGGATCTAATCCTTTGACCCTCTCTCGTGTTTGACCTCAGAGTCTCCCTTGCCCTGATTGTATAGATGAGCTTGAACTTGGGCTTTCCCTGTAGCCTGAACTTTCCCACATTTTCCTCCTGGGAAGTTCCAGCCCCGCCTGCTGGCTTACTGGGATTCAGATGGCACTTGGGCACGAACAGGCCGAGGTCTAGGGTGAGGGATGGGGTCTGCTCCTCCTGAGCCTGCTCCAGGCCTGGCACGCAGTGGGGCTCCATGGTTCTTGTTCTAGCTGGTGGAATGAATAGCAGAAGCCGAGTTGGGAGGTGCGACATCTCCCTCTGACCTCAATTTGATTTCCTAAGGGCACTCTGCAGTAAATTAGGTCATGCTCACTTGTTAAAAAGATATTTCTCAGGACATTTGGCAGGAGCTAAAGAAGATAGGGGTAGAGCAACAAGGACAGCCCAGGGCCATTACAGTAAATGAGGGACAGCAGAACAATGCCTGGCACACGGTGAGTGCTACAAGAGGGCTTGTTAAAGGAACAAAATCTGGAGTAAGAACTGGGTTTAAGTGTGAGCTCTGTTCCTTCCCAGCTGTGGACTTGGAAGTTCCTTCACCCTCTACGCGATAAGACTAATCATCACAGCCTTTCCTACCCCGGAAGTCGCATGCAAACTCAACAAGAGCTAGTGAGGGTTTGCGAAAACACCCTGTGCACTCCTGCGTGCTGTGCGCGTGGATAGTGGAAATAGTCCCCTTTTGGTTATTGTTGAGACGAGTATCTGGTTGGCGCTAAGCTATGGGCCTCACTCCTGAGTTTTTCGGGACAGCAGTTTCCTTCTCTTCCTTTGCCTCTTCTCTTCTCGTTCCTGCCCCTTTTTCTTCTGCATTTCTCCCAACAGCTCAAATTAATAATTCACTAACGCTTCCCTGAGCCCTTCCAGAATGTCACCATGCGGGAGTCATAGTGGGTCAGAACATACTGCTTTCATCCCAGAGCAAAGGCGGGAGGAAGAGGATGGTGGCGGGATCGAATATCGGCCCCTCACGTGCTGCTGGTGGCAGTGATGTTGGTGTTTTGACACGTGTCAGGTGGTTTTGATTCCAGTCATTTCGAGTCAGAGCAGTGGGTCATGTCTGGATAAATCAGAATCAGCCCGAATCTGAACTCTTTCTTCCACCCAACAATGGAGCTTGTTATTCTTTTGTTTCTTCCTAAGTTTTATGTTTACAGGCGCAGAGCATCGGAGCTTGGGGGAAGCCACCCTCAATCTGCTTGGAACAGAACAGGTTTTGCGTAGGTGCAGGGTGGAGATGCAGCCCTTCCTGCGGCTGTGGAGTATGAGCATCGTCAGTTTTCAGGCATCAGAGCAGAAACTACTTGGAAAGTGACGGATTCCGTATGTCTTCTTCCCTCCCTCCTCCTCCCTGGAAAAGCTTCATAAATGGATCCCACAAGCTATCATTCCCAGAGAACTTTTAAGGAGGGCATTAGAGATGCCAATGGGTCAGATGTGTGCCTACAGGCTTTGTGAGGTCTATGAGTTCCAAGTATGGCAATTGTTTGAGTCATGCTTTTTGACTGTGAGACTCAGGAAATGACCCACTCCTGAATTTTGTGATTGCAAAGTTATTTCTGGAAACTTGCTCAGGAGATGTGGCTACCAGGTTACCTACAGAGAAGCCCTTATCAGATTTGCCCAGTCCATGAACAAATACTAACTGAGCCTCTCTCTACTCTTTGTCAATCCCTGGGGCTACAGAGACAAATAGGTCTTGGTTCCAAGAGGCAGGAAATTTCATCCCCTAGCAAGAGAGATTAATAAGTAAACAGGTCATTTCAAAATAAGGTGATTTGTCAGGATGGAGGCAGGCCCAGGAATGTGGCAGGACAGAGGAAATACACTTCTCTGGTGTGGCATGGTCTTGGAAGGTCTCCTGGAGGAGGCAGAGAAAAAGCTCATGTGTGAATGGTGAATTGGCAAGAACAGGAAAAGGCAGCCACAAGGGGTAGTGGCAGGGTGGCTAACCATCCAGCTTTGCTGGGACTGAGAGGTTTCCCAGGATGTGGGACTTTCAGTGCTAAAACTGAGACAGTTCTGGGCAAACTGGGATGGTTGGTCACCCTAGGTAGTAGAGTGGAAAGATCACAACTTTTAGAGTTGAAAAGACTTGGATTCGAATCCCAGCTCTGCTACTTAAAAGCTATGTGACCCTATGTCAATAGTTTAATCACTCTGAGCCCGAATTTCCCGATTTAAGAAATGAGGATATATATGCCACCTTCACAGGACTCTGCCTAGCTCAGTGTTGTAAGAGGTAGTTATTAATTTAGATGCATAAAGCAGAATTTTCAAATGCTGGGCACAATATAGTTGGACTAGAGCACAAAGAAGGGCGTGGTAAGAGGTTGGCTGGAAATAGAAGCAGGGGCCAGATCAGAAGGAATTTAAATTTTTTTCCCCTTAGGACAATGGTTAATCGCTGAATTAATTTTACAATAAGAGTAAGACAGTCAGATTCTTGCCTTAGAGAGGCTGTTCTGGAAATAGAGGGAGAGTAGATTTGGAGTAGAGAGAGCAGGGAGGGTAAGGATAGTGCAATGAAGTGATTGAAAACAGCGAGTTACATTCTGACAGGACATGGGAAAATACAGTTGAGAATTCCACGAGAGGCCACCAGCCAGCTCAGGGTCATGCCGGGAGCCGCAGAGGTTAAAAGGGGTGGCAGCCTCATCTTCTGAGGGTAGATGCTGCTTGTGAGTTGCAGCCACACGCTCAGCTGGGCTGGAAGGTTCTGTGCTTTCCAAACAGATCCGACACCTGGGAGACTGTGCGCATGAGAATGACCTCATGAGCTCCTTGGGATACGTTGTGGGTTCTCTGGCTGATGGGCAGGTCCTTTCTCTCTCCTGTCCATCTTCTTCCTTGGCTTCATCCTGCATGGGAGGCTTCTTGCCAATGCTTTGACAGCTCATCATCTCCATGGCGACGGAACAATGGTGTCCTAAACACATGACCTCACTGTGTGATTATGCAAAAGAGTGAGCTGGAAGGGGTGCTTTGGGGGTTTGAAGAGTCTGGTTGGGATGGGAAACCCTCTGATCAGATGCCTATGAAGCAGCCCCCCTGACCCCGGGAGAGGATAGACTAGCCCCCAGGTTGAAGTAACTTGGATCGGACTGCTGAGGGTGGCGGCAGCCTCCTTAGCTCTTTGGAATTGGGAAGGGCTTTCTCTAGATAATGATAATCAGAGGAAGTTACAAAAGAGAATTGGCTGAACTGGCTCACCTCATATAAATAAGGTTTTTTTTTTTTTTTTTTTTTTTTTGGTATGTAAATAATTCAAATAAATGAAAAAACAAAAGAAATTAAGAAATTTTTTACATTAAATAGAATGTATAGAGAGTTATAGTTAATATATAAGGAGATTTTAAAAAAGAAATTCTAGTAACTAAAGAAAACCAAACCCTAGTAGAAAATGTGACAAAAGACATAATCAGAAAATGTGTAATGGAAAAAAGATTAATTAATTCATTCATCCTTTCTATAATATAAATTTATTGAGCATGTACTATGCAGCAGGTACTATTCTAGATGCTGGATGTACTGCAGTAAATAGACAAACCCTGTTCTCATGGAGTGTTGATACTTTCTGCCATTTTTCTATATTTACTTCTAATTAGTTTTTTTTTAAAAAACATCAATTTCGTTTATATTCTTTATTTGTCCGGAATTATTTTCACAAAAAATTGAGTTGAAAATTTATTGCCCCCCTCAAAAATAAAACATCTGCTCTAACCATTAGTTAATTCTCCCTCTCCTCACTGATGTATGATACCACTTTTACCAAATAATAAACTTGTATATTCTTGCGGTTGGAGGTATATATTCTGCCTGAGTGATTTATCTAACCACTCTTACTACAGCTCCTACTGTTTTTTTCTTAAATTATTATTTTTCTAATCGTTGTGGCTTTGTACATGTCAGATGCCATAGGTTTACAGGGTTGGGAAGAATTGTGACGAAGGTGACCTGGATAGCACAGTGGTTGCTTTCTCCATGAGATGGCACTCACAGTCTTATTTGCTTAATTTTCTACCTTAATGAATAGTCAGTGATTTTTGAACAGTCACAGAACAAAGAAAACTTATGTTTCACAATTTCCAAGCTGATTTCAAGTATCCTCGTGTTTCGTGCTCTGTCATGTTTCTAAAGCTGGCGTATTTTCCTCTTTCTGGGACATTAGATCTTTACACGGGGATGTGGCTGGGTGGGGACAGCGCTTCCCTCTGCTCTCGAATGCTTCCATCGTGAGGCTGTGCAGTGCCTGTTAGGGCGCGTCCCGCAAGCCTTGCTCTTCCCCTTTTGTCATATATAATTCTTCTTTTAAAAAAATTTGGGAAAGAATTTGAAAAAATTTTGATTTTTCCACCAGCAACATGGTATTTTTCCAAGTCTGCTTTTATGCCTCACAGTAAAGTTTTAAAATGTTTTTAATAGAACTTGCATGATTTTTCATTAAGATTATAATTAGATTTATTTATTATTTATTATTTATTAGGTTTATTTATTGTTATTTCATTTTAATTTAAATAGACTCTTTTTTTCCCATTGTATTTTTAAAATTAGCTACTTTGGGTTTATAGGTAACCTATAGATTTATGAATTTTTAACTTCTAGTTGCTCACCTTACTGAACTCTTACTAGTTCTTGTAGTTTTTCTTTTGATTTTTTTTTCAGACTGTGGTATCTTCTGCAAATAATGATACTTTAATCTTCTGGGTTTTAAAAAATATTATATTTCTGGTTCATGTTATTGGCTAGAAATAAAACATGTATCCTCATGATAGTAATAGAAGTCTTACTTGCCTTGTTTCTCATTTTAGTGGACATGCACCTATTACTTCACCAAGAACAGGTTCTTGATTACAGGTATATAAGATCCTGTCTTCTAGTTTGATAAGCTCTTTTTCTTTTTTAATTCATAAAAGTATTACATTACAAATATGAATTTTTAGAACCTATTAGAATGATCTTAGGTCTTTTTCTGTGACATGTTAATATGGACTATTGCATTCTTTCATATCTTAAGTCATCCTTGCATTCCAGGGATAAATACAGTATTAGTCATATTGAATTATTCTTTTAATATCTTCTGGATTTTATTTATTAGTTTTTATTTGGGATTTTTGCATCAATACTTATAATTAAAGTTGGCTTGTGTGTGTGTGAATATTACATTGATATTATAAAATGTAATACATGTATTTGTTTATTATCTTTGCCAGGTTTCATCATAAAATTATCTTAGCCTTACATTACTACAAAGAATTGGGAAGCTTTCATTCTTATTTCTCTGCTCTAGAACAATCTGAAAGAACTCATCTATAAAACTATCTGAGCTCAGAGGCTTTTGTAGAGATAATTCTTCCATAATTTCTCTTAATTTATGCCATGGTTAATGGCTCTCAAGTCAATCTTTTATCTTCCTAGAAAATTGTCTATTTCATGAAGATATTGATTGTAATAAACATAGCTGTTCCTACTGAGCATTCCGACCATTAATGGACCTCAATTAAGTTTACCCTGATTTTCCTTGGAGTAGCTGAGGCAGGCTAGAAATTTCTAAAGATAGTGATTGATTACCAAAGGAGAACAGGGGAAATATTAATAGCATAGAGAATTCCGGAAGCCATGGCTTCCACAGCACATTCTCCAGTTCATAGCTTCTGATCTCTAACATCCACCTTCTAATGCTAAAGGGCGGCAGTTTTCAGACACCTTGCCTGAGGTTTTTAGTTTCTAGTTCTAGGCCAACTCCAACCAGGAGATTCCCTTTTGATATTGGAACTCCTTTTTAGACATCTTGGCATTCTTGTGGCCAATGCCACATGAGGCCAGAGGCACTCTGAGCTCTTTCCTGGCCCTCCCTCCTTCCTTTCTGGTGTTCAGCATGAGGGAGCTTCTCTCCCTTAGGCGAGAACAGCCCCTCCTGTCCCAGGATGGCTTTGTCCCAGCATAGACCCAACCCTATTAATAGTCACTTAGCCACATAATAAACATAGTAACAAGGAAGCTGTTTGTTTCACAACAAAGGAGGATGCTAATATATTTACAGAATCAACTGTTGTCCGTGCTAAGAAAACAAATCTTGATTGAGAACTCTAAAAACCTTTCAATCCATTATAAAAGTTTGTGCACAAGGGAGGCAAGTGCTTCAGATGATCAGGACAAACCAGTAGAGTCTGGAAGACAAACAATTCTAATTTATGGTTAGGCCCCTCCCCTTTCTCTCCAACCCCACAAATGGGTCTTCACAGTTCAGCTACCCGTTTATACTTCCTCAACTCGGACAGATGTGTGATGAAGCTGCTGAATTGATGCATTTCTCAGTTGGGATTGTGAGATGTTCTTGCACTGTTGAATGTGAGCACTAAGCACACACAGAGTACCATCTGCAGAGGCCCCCGTGTCCCACTGTCCCCTGCCCCTCCTCAGACAAATGCAGGTAGAACAATGTGGTCTTGGCATTCCAGGGGAGCTAGTGAAGAGCACCCCGCTTAGGATGGGCAGAGCTGCCTCCTGGGGCTGATGACTTGTTAAGGAGCCTTCCTGTCCTCAGGCCTTGCCTGTCCCACCTGAGGATTAAGTGAGGCTCCCCACTGGGGTTGCACAGCTGCCAGCTCCTGGGCAGGAGGGGAAGGGTGTGTGTGGTGGTGGGTGGGCTTGGCCTGGCATTTTGCTTTTCACAGAAGACCATAACCAACTCAAGCTAGATGCAGACATGAGAGGCCCAGACACAGGTGCCTGAGAACAGACACATCCTTCCTTTGCTGGGCTGCAAAGCTGAGCTGGACCAGAGAGGCTGTAGGGCCCGGGTGCTGCTTTTAGGCTCATGGGCTAATTTATGACCAAGTCTTTAAGCTTCTCCAATCCATCCAGGCCATCAGGAGAAGAAGGATAATTGTACCCATCCCAGGGGATCAGCTCCAAGAACAATGGCCAACATTCCCTGGTGATCATTGCTGCTGTGTGTGTGTGTGTGTGTGTGTGTGAGAGAGAGAGAGAGAGAGAGAGAGAGAGAGAGATTCACACACAGACGGTATGGAAGAGGTTGGGGGAGGTTTTCAGGGCAGCCCCCGCCAGGATATCTCAGGTGTGACTTTCCACTGAGGATAAGGACAGGCAGGACTAAAGCAGGTCAGAGCTTAGACTTTCTCTCCCTGGATCTTAGGATTAATCGTTGGTGACAGTGATGAAGTCAGGGGGAGCACAGACTCAAGTGCTGATTTTATGTGATTTGCTTCAGTCACCACACTCCTCATCACTGGTGGCTATGATACGCAGGTGGACTGGGGGACGCATGAGTGCAACCCTTTGAAGGCGTCTGACAACTGGGCCCTTGTTGCTGGAGGGGGCAGAGGCAGGGCGCGGTGCTCTGAGCTGGCCAGGGGGAGGGCACGGCCCTGGCTGGCTCAGCTGGGGCCTTCGCTGGCAGTACAAGGGTTTTAATGTGGCCAAAGTGTGTGTGTAGCTGGGCTGAGAACTGAGTCAAAGGGATTAAAGATCCAGAATATCCTTTGACAGTTATTAGTTCTTTTGTTATTTTTGTGTGTGTGTGTTCATCTACTTAATACTATAGTAACCGTTTCAGGTTTAATTAATTACAAATAATTTTATGTTTTATTTACATGAGCAGTACGGACCAGCTGGAGGGCCAAGTGAGTCTCTGCATCTTAAATGTCGGAGCTGGGAGGTCTTGGAGAGATTATTTAGTCCCGTTTCCCTCATTTGAGGCATCAGAAACTGGGGCCTAGAAAAGAAGGGTGACTAACCCAGGGTCTCCCAGTGAGGCTGCCAGTGGGACCAACGTCTCTCACCTCTGCCTACGTTGGAGCGAGTGGGACATGAGGTTGTTGCATTGGCAAGCAGTGGTGGCTGGCCTGGGGGCGCAGCCTTGTTGGCAGCAACCAGAGGCTATGGAGTCTCTCTGCAAAGGGACTCTAAGCCGTGTTGACCCGCCAATATGCCATCACATGTTCATGGAGCTTTGCAGTTTGTAGCACATGCATACATGATGCATGTATGCATCATCCTCTCTGATCTTCCCCTGACTCTGTGACCGGAGGGTCAGCTCCATTGCATGGGGTGGAAACCCACCTCATGGAGGCCAGTCCCTAGGGGCTCTTGAACTTCCCTGTTTCCTCTAGCCTGATTATCTTTCCAGGGTTTCCTCCCTCTCCTCTCCAACCCCTAGTGTCCGGATCTTCCCAGGAGTCTCCCTGTCTTGTTCTGTGCTTCCCCACCCCCTGTCAATTTCAGCTGTGTCCCTGGCCCTTGGTCAGCTCCTAGAGCAAGTGTGGAAGAGAGAAAGGAAACATGGCAGGGAGGAGACCCAGTTTCTCATTCTCTTGCCTCCCAACCAGACAGAGCGGTCGCGAGCTTGGGCAGGTTGGGCCACCATTCATCCCATCCTTTATTTCCTCCCTGGCTTCTCTTAGGGATAAAAGCTGAAGCTTTTCCCTTTCCTTGTGAGCACTCTTGTTGCCCACTTCTTTTTTGGAATTCCCCAAAATATTTAGAAGAGATATCATCATTTTCTACCTTCAACACTTCATTCCTTAATGTCTCTTGCTCCCAACAGCTAAGCTTAAAGTTCTCCGAGATCCACTTGTGTGTCAGACTCGACAATGTTCCCCCGTTCCCATCCTGCTTGCACCGGTTGGCACCGTGGATCACTATCTTCCTTCTGGAAACTCTGCCATTGCTGAATCTGTCGGGAAAGTCTAGGTTGTCCTGCAGATGCTAACAAACAATCTCAGCGGCTTAAAGCAATGGAGGTTGATTTCTCACTCCTGGGTGGACTATGGTTCTGTTGTCCATCACCCTCACTCGTGGACCCACAGAGCAGCTGTGGCTGGAACATTGATGGTCATTGCAGCAGAGAGGAAGAAGGAGTAGGTGGCTCTCAGGTGTCTCACATCAGCTGTCAATGCCCGGTTGAAAGTGACATATCACTCTCAATCACAACTCATGGGCCAGAACAAGCCACATGTTCCCACTACCCACCAAAGGGAGCCAGGAGTCCCAGTCCCGCCATGCTCCCAGCAGGGCAGACAGGACTCTTTGAGCGACAACACTTACTCGTGACCATCCTCCTTCCATGTCCCCCTGATGCTTCCTACCTCTCCAATGCCCCTTCCTTGCCTCCTCTCCTGGCTACGCTGCTTTCTCTCCACTCTTACATGCAGACGTTCTCCGATATGCTCTGATAGACCCTTTAGACTTTTTCCTCTGTCATCTACTCCAAACCCTTTTCTATATATTTCTTTGCCAACATCTCCCAAATATGTGTCTCTCCCAAATATGTGTCTCTCTCATGCCCCCAGCCCCCATCCCAACTCCTAACCTACCCGATCTCTTTCCTGATTTCTGGTTTGAACTTCAGACAGGTACAAAACCAGCCTGCATCCAGCGCTTTCCCATTTCAGTCCGCAGAGAAGCTGGAGGCGCAGACTCACATCTGTCCGTTGCAGCTGCTTTTCCATCCTCCCTCTTCCAACCAGAGCGACTCCTTGGTTTCACCCTCTCTATTGGCAGCTGCACTCTTGGTGATCCTGACAATTGGAGTTCTAAGTCCCCCACTCTGCTGAAGTTGACCCTAGCGAACGGGGGTTCCAGATCTGCAGGGTGAAGAGATGCACCCAGGGAGCTCCAGGGTCTTGGTCTCTTGCCCCATGTGTTATTTCATTCTTTGGCATGTAAGTCCCCGTGTCCGTATTTCCAGCCCCCATCTGCACGTTACAGCTAAATGGCTCTATTTATTGCCGTCCAAGTTTTTGCTTGGCGGGACCCAGGGTGGCTGACCTCAACCAGCAGTGACAAGTGCCACACTGGGTCTGCAGACACCAGCCTTGCTGTCATGTTTCAGCACCCCCCGCTTTCCCCTTTCTCGTGCTCTTGCACACACAAGCCTTGGCAGCACTGTGGGCAAATCGGTGCCCAGAAACAATCAAGACCTGCGCTTTATTCCCATCTTCTGCATCTGCTGCAGGTCCAAGCTGAACGGCGATCCTGGGAAGGGCCCTTCCCTCCCTTAGCCCCTCTCGTTTCTTGCAGCCACCTCTGAGCCAGCAGTTCAGATCCAGGTCCCTCACTGTCCCTGGTTCTTCCCCGTGGTTCAAAGTTTTCCTTGCCCTCAGAGCAGAGCCTAAACTGTCCTGCTATCTAACAGTCGTATGACAATTGCTTTTCAGCCCTATCATGTTATAAGAGGGGAACTGAGGTCCAGAGAGAATCAGTGACGGTGTTATCATCTCCGTGACTCATCGAAGCCTCTTCCACCAGGCCTCTTGCCTCTAGGAGCCGTGTCAGGGCTCCCATTTGCCCACAGCACTGCCGAGGTCCATGGGAGAGAGTGTGCGAAAGGGGGCAAAGCGGGGGGACTGAAAATGGCAGCAAGGCTGCTGTCCGCAGACCCAGTATCACTGCGGGCTGAGGTCAGCCACGCTGGGCTCCGCCAAGCGAAAACTTGGAAGGCAGTGAAGAGAGCCTTTTAGCTGTAACACATGGCGCCCAAGGAGAGGGTGAGGCCTGGGAGAAGGCTGGATCCAAGCAGCTCTTGGCGCGTCGGGCTTGGTAATGCACTCATCTCCTCTCCACGAAGCCTGATTCAGTTATGCCTGGGCAGCTGGGGAGCTTTGCCTCAGATGCCTCCTGCGGCCCCGATGCCCTGGCAGGCCTGGCGTTGGCTGCCTGCTGTCTGATGGGCCGTGGGAAGCCCGGCCAGACGGCCGCTGGGCCCTGGCAGTGTGGGAGGTGAGAACTCCATGTCCTGGGCCTGGCTTGCCCCTGCCTCGTGGGTGCCAGCTTTTGATTGGGAGATCCCAGGAGCTTGGATCTGTAATCCGAGGCTTCTGGGTCTAGGTGGAAGGGAAGGAAAAGCCCTCTGACTATTGGTGAGTTTTGTAATTCAGTTCTTCGCTGTCGTCAGCCCTCCTGCCAGTGGGTCACAGGCAGGCGCAGGGGCGAGGCAGGATGGCTTCCAGGGGAAAGCAGAGTAGGTAAGTAGCCTCTGGGTGCTGCCCTTCTGCTGGACGGTGGCTGGGTGTTGAGTCTGCTGGCCTGGGGGTGGGGATGGAAGGGCTATTGGGAACAGAAGGCTTCTGCCTCGAATCTGCAGGGAAGCACCGGGGTGCAAAGTGAGAGCCTGCTTGGCCTCATTCATGAGGGGTCCTGCCCTCTGGCCTTAGGTGGCAACTGTTGCCTCTGGTTGGAACGCCTATGTTTTTCTCTAGCCTCCTGTCCACTGACCTCAGCCTTGCTCACTCTGTCCCTGTCACATGGTGTCCTTGCTGTCCCCAGAGGGGCCAGGCATGTTCTACCACAGGGCCTTTGCCTTGGCTGTCCCCTTTGCCTGGAATATGCTCCCTCGTGTCTACTTGGCCCCTGCTCCACTTTCCTCTAGTGTCTGCTCCATCCTCACGTTTCAGCGAGGCACACCCTGGCCACCCTGTTCAGTTTGTGCCCTGTGCCCGCCCCAGTGCACATGGTCCTATGTACCCTGCACTCTGCTCTTTTTTCCCCATAGTACTTATTCCCTTCTAACATCCTGCATCAGTTACACTGCATGCTTACTATGCTGACATATTCAATGTCTTTCTCTCTCCACTGGAATAGAAGCTCCCTGAGGACAAAGATCTTTGCTCATTTCACTACTAGACCAGTGTCTGGTGTACAGTAAGTGCTCAAAAAAGTCCGTGAAAAGGGGATCATGATAGTAGCCAGCCCCACCTCGCAGGGTGTCAGGACAGTCCGCTGAGCGCTGTTGGGAAACAGGCTTTCAGACACATGGGGATCCACTGTTCAACATCACTCTCAGGGGCTGGAGACCTGCCACAAGGGGAATGATGCGAAGTGGCTCCGAAGGCCACAACAGAGGGGAGCCTTCTCTGGAATAAACAGGTGGCAGCCTTTGAATCTGACATAGGCCTGCACCTGGGCTGGTGGAGTCAGCAGCTCAGATGGTGATGTCCCCATGTTCGGCATCTGGGGCTGCTGTGGGCTGAGCCACAGGTGGGATGTTAATGATGGTTAATGAGCTGAAGTGTACAGCAGCTTTCCCGGGTAGAATGGGAAGGGGTGGAGTTACAGCTACATGCTGGGAGGGGGTGTGGCCACAGTGAATCCCAGCTCTGCTGCAGGCTGGGGCCCACTGGAGTGTCCAGGCAAATGAATGATGTATATTTAGAAACTGGAAGAAGGTTGAAAAATATCCTTGTCACCTGGGCCATGCCTCATAGATAGGTTGCTATGGGCTCAAAGTGCAGAATGGGAGAGCCACAGACTTTGGTGGACACCAGACAGCATGTCTCTCAATCTGTTGCTTATAGCTGGAAGACACTGATAGACTCAGCCTTTCCAGCTGCATCTTGCACCTTTAACCTTCCTCAGTCCCCTCCCGTTGTGATTCCAGTCTTCTCTCTGCAGACCCCTGTTATCTGAGGCCCTGGGTTGCACACAGGCCCAGCACATGTGTAATCTGACCGAGCCATGAGTGTGGCAGTGCTGAGCGTTGCTGATTGCTCTCAAACGCGATCCCAGTTATCTCAGGCCAAGGCTGATCTAATCATTACAATCAGGAGGGACTCTGCAGCGATCACAGAGCCATTTCCTGCTGACATATTGATGCTAGTGTCTTCCAAGTCATATAAGAGAGGAGTTGACAGGCAGGGCCCTGGGAGAGTGGCAAGTCCTGGCCAGGACAGTGTCCAGGGTGGTCTGTACTGAGTGTGCAGCTATCTTGTGAGACCACCCTGACGCTTCCCTCTGCAGTGTGTCCACACTTTGCAGACTGTTCACTGTCATGGTCAACCAGGAGTGGGGGGCAAGGGGGCAGGGCCAGGCTTCAATTTGAGTAGAGGTGGCTGCTGTGTGTAAGCTGTAGTGACTTTCCATTGTCTCCAGAGTTCAGAAGGACTGGAGGATGCAAGAAGAAGAGAACGGCCTTCCCTCTCCACATGGGAATGCCAGGACAAGAGGATGGACCTACGGACTTCAGGGCGTCCTCCTTCCTAAAGAGGGGCAGAGACGGCCCATAGGAGGCTAGATCTTAGACAAAAACAAAGCACTTGGTGAGAAAGATGGGAATGTTTTAGGATACTTTCAGATGCAAGTGATAAAAATTCAACCCAAAATATCTCAAGCAAAGTGGGGGATTTATTATTGGATTAAAGTCCTGGGTAGAGGCTTGGCTCAAATGATGTCATTGGGGTTCTGTTCACTCCGGTCCTTGGCTCTGCCCCACTGCTGCTGGCTTTGTTCTGCAGACAGCTCTGACCTCAGGCTGGAGAAATGTCTGCTGACAGCCTTAGACTCACATGCTACCCACTTGGCACTAACACTGGACCAAACGAGACTTCTATGTCCCAGCTCATGTAGAGAAGACATAAGGCTGGTGTTGTGTGGGTCATTTGCCCAGTTGCCAGTAGGCTGGGCCATAGAGGGCATGGGTGTGAGGACACCCACCTGATAGAGCTCTGTGGCCACGCAGAGCAGATGGCCCACAGTGGGAGTCACGGCAGTGCTCCATTTCCTCCCCCTGTGGCTCATCTTTCTTTCCATTTACCGTTCCCTGGGGCCCAGGGTTGCCAACTTCGGATTAGAGTGAGAAGGTGAAAATTTGCAAGAATAAATGCAAAATTTTGCCTTTCAGATCAATTGCACATGCAAGAAGGAAACTCCTGAGAAATTGCTACAATCCTGTTACTGCTGGGGCCCCTTGCTTTCCACCTTTTTTAACAGGAGTGTGCACAGCAGTCATGTTGTGTCTGTCCCCCCATTGTATGTTGAGGAGGGCAGTTTGCATGTGGAAGGGATACGAAAGGTGTTGGCGCTGTTGGTGTGGCAGAGGTGTTGTGGCCGCGGCAAACTGTATTTTTGGCAGGTGCCACAATGATATCTTCTATCCCATGTGCTCTCTTTGCAGTGCGACTTTGCCAGTCCACCATTAGGAGGTAGAATCTGTGTCCCCTCGCCTTGAACCTGACTTTCTCTTTACACCCCCTGGGGAAGAGCCCACATTTGGGCTCCATGAAGCTGCCTGACCAACTGACCGATGGTCTTTCAGAGGGTAGTCAGAGACTCAATCAGCTGCGAATTTGTAAGTTTAGCACAATGGGTAAGAGTGTGGGTTCTGGAGTCAGCAAGACCTGGTTGAGCCACAGCTCCTCTGTGTGGCGTCTGGGAGAGGGCTCAGACCTGCTGTCAGGAAAGACCTGGTCAAGGAGCTTTGAGAGGGGCAGTTGGCTGATGGCATCGCTGGGATTCTCTGCAGTGTTTGAGCCTAGTCTGCTCTCACCCTGCGCTTCTCCCAGCCAGTGGCTGAGTGCGGCGGGGGACAGGGCCTGGCTGTGTCTGCTCCGTATGGGACCCTGTGTAGGCAGTCTTCGCGTGGGAACTAACTGTTGGGCTGCCGAGATTTGTTTTAGAGATGTCCCGAGGTGTGAGGTCTGAGGCTCCTCCACCCGATCTTCCTCCAGCCTCGCCTCTTGCTCATGTCAGCCCTGTGCTGCCAGCTGAAGGCCCCAGCTCCTCCTCCTCCTCCCCCTGCCCCGGGTCTTGCACAGGTGTTGTCCTGATCAACGGCTAGTACTTCCTAACCTGTCCTGGTATCCACTTCCCAGAGCACCAACTGACACACTCTGTGACCTTAGCAAGCTTCTCAACCAGACTCTGCCTCAGTTTCCTCATCTGTAAAATGGGTGTCTAGTAACAGTCATGGTTTCATAGTTTAGTAGTGGGAATTAAATGAAATAATACATGTTACATGCTTACTGTGGTTTCTGGCACATAATATGTACTAAAAAAACCAGTCAGCTGTAGCTATATATGAAACCTAACACCTGTAATCCAACAGACCTGGGGCTTCCCCGAGCGTGTCTTCCTTATCTGTCTGCCCCGAGTACTCAGCACTCGGCCGAAGATGTGGCACATGGTAGGTGCTTACTGAAAGCCCCAGGCCAAACTCGCTAACTGGAGCAACAAATGCAGTCCCTGAACTGGTCTCTGTGAACGGATCTGCTTCCAGAGCCACAGCCCTCCCGAGCGGAGACTCCCTCGAGCTGGGCCAAGGTGGGGACACACCCAGGTAGCCACCAGTGTGGCTCCTGTGCTGGTCAGTCCTGCCCCAGGTGGACTTCCTGATCCCAGGGCTGCCCCATCACATGCCAGGGAGGAGGGGAGAGTGGGGTAATCCTTGTCCCTGTCTGTGGAAAGAGGTCCCACATGTCCCTCTGGAAAAGGCCATGCTCTTGGTGGCCCTCTGGTGTGCGGGCCTAAGCCAGCAGCCCAGTCTCAGAGGGTGTGGGCAGGTGCATGGGCCTGGAGATGACACCTGACCCTGACTCAGATCCTTCCATGGCCAGGAAGCAACGGTTCTCAGGGCCCAGCCCTTGAGGGGGCAGAAAGGAAGTGGTGGAGGGAGGCAAGGCTGAGAGATGCCCTCTTGTTAATGGGGTCAGTATACAGCCACTTTCGTGGCCCGGGATTGCTGAGCCCAGACATTGCCCCAGTCGTGGTCTGTGAGCCCCTGGGAGGTCAACAGGCATCTGCCAGCCTCAGCCTGTGGGCAGAATAACCTGCAGACCTAAGTGGCTTCAGTTAGGTGTCCTTGGACAGTTCAATCATGAGCTTATTTGGGAATAACCTTCGTTCAATATAGATGTTGCAAAAGCAATTTTTGCCTAGGAAGCTTTTCTGGCATAAGGAACCCAGGGTTTGCCCAAGCTGATTGTTATGGCTTAGAGAAAGAGCCCTTTTCCTTTCTGGTTTCATTTGAACTCTGGGCTGGGTCTCAGAGAGTCAAGCACTCAGTGGCTACAAGGCCATCACTGGCTGAACACTCCCCTGGGTCGGGCGCTGAGCTAACCTTCACAGACATGGTTCCCGAAGGATGCTCACAGCAACTCTATGAGGGAGACAATGAGGACCACCCCCATGTTACACGTGAGGAAGCAACTAAGGCTCAGAGATAAAATGACTTGCAGAGGCCACGCGGTTAGGGGAGCCAGGGTTTCAATCCCCGCGTCCGCATCTCGGTGTGCAGTGTCCTGAGTGCACATCCTCTCAGTCTACTCAGAGGGCAGAGATGCCAGGAGGGAGGAGAAAATCTTTTAGACCACCAAAAGGAAAGGCTTCTTGTAAAATCTGCTGGTGGAGTCTTCTTAATCTTTCATTAAATTACTTTTCCTGGACAGAATTCCAGGGATCCCAGCCCCCCACCTCACTTGCTCCAGCTGTGAGGAAACTCTAGGACCAAGCATGTTAAGACTGATCTCTTTTCCAGTTTACACAAATTTCTTTCAGTTCCATCTAAACGCATCCTCTCTTGTGAGTATTTATAAACATATATGTCCAAATCAAATGAATTTTGGAGGCCAGGGGTGCTACTGTCTGGTGACATGGAAGAAGACCAGAGTGTGGCCCACAACAGGCTGGAGCTGATTGGGCTTGGGGTGGGCAATGTGCGGATGGGTGAGCCGGGCCTCTTTAGGGCACGGGGGTGCCAGGCAGCACTGGCTTCATGAGTGCGGGACCAGCATGGTCAGACAGGACTCTGTGCTCAGATGGGCCCTGGGCTCAAGATTCATATGCTTCACTCACTGACTCGAAATTCTTAATAATTTTATCTTTGCATTTGTGTTTTGTAAGTCAAGTCCAAGGGGGCAATATAGCATGTGTTTAGAGCCCTGGCTCATGTGAGCTTCTCACCTACCCCCAATCTTGGTATGTTCTGGTGCAGGGGTTACAATACCATGGGAGGTCCCCAGTCTGCTGTGAGTTGGGGTGGTGGGCTCATGAGAAGGGAAGATGCCTGGCTTCGTTTCTTTGCTCTCTGCTGGGGCATGGTGTGAGGGTGCAGTGGCTGATTGGAAGGGACCCCAGCTACATGCACACTGAGTCACCTGACTTCTCTCCCCCCACGTCCCCCACCCTGTGTCTTCCCCTCCTTCCCTCTTTCTCCCATGAAGTGCCTGCTTGTTGCTAACCTGTCCCTGCCAGGCAGGAGACACCAGAGCTGCTCAGTTCTCTCCTCTCCACGTGCTGGGGCATCACTGGGATCGTGGATAAGTCCCTTCCCGTCACTCTCACGCCCCAAGCTCTTCCTGAGTTCCCCAGAGGCCTCTGGACTGAGTGCCCGAGGTGGGACTGAACGAGGATATGCCTTTGGCTCGGGTGGAGAGACCTTCAGTGTTCCCTGAAATTCTCTTCTCTGCCTTCAAATGTTTATTTTTAACAAATATGGTTTGAGATTCTATCCCATGCCAACCATTAGGGATACACAGTTCCTACCCTCAAGGTGCTTATATTATATTAAAAGCAGAGCAGAGGGCAAGTCCACAGTTAATTTTTAAATAATGCCATATATTATCTTAGGCATTTTAGGAGCACAGCAGAATGGCCTCTAACCAGCATTGGCAGGTCAGAAAATGCTGCCCTGCAGAAGTCACAGCTGAGATTTCTGGAGAGTTCCTCTGTTACAGCAAGCTGCGCAGACCTGGGCTGATTCTTCCTGGAGAAAGCATCAGAGAGGACCAAGGGCCCTGGGCTTGGAGGAAACCCGAATTGACCAGGGAGTTTGGCTCAAGGGCTAAGTGCGGTTACCAGCACCAAGGTCAAGGGCAGGGCGGAGCGGGTGGCCCAGCTGGCTGAGGCCTGAGCCTGCCTGCTTCTGGCCAGGAGCCCTTCCCTCCTTGCTTCCTTCCTGCCTTTGCCTCAGGGCAGGGCTGGGCTTATGTGACCCCAGCTGGGACTAGGGTGCTGCAGAGCCTGAGCCATGGGCCTGGCCTTTGTCATCAGCTCCTTGGCAGGGCCATGGTGGCAGAACTGCTTGTCCTGCCTCAGCGGGGCAGACTAGGGGTGGTGCTGGCCTGCCGGCCAAGGGAGAACAAACACAGCAAACTTTCAGTCCAGCCCTGCGGGGCCTTGGTCTTGACCTGCCAAGGCCATTCCTGGGCATTCTCTGCTGCTCCCTCTCGCCAGACCGCTGTGTTTGTGCAAAGAGGGGTTGAGCTCACTGAACATGCGCTGCGGATGCCCTGACCTCGGCTCTGGGGAATGTTCTGGAAGCGCCGTGCTGAAGCACTGTGTGTACGGTCGTGGCTCTGTAGATGCTCGAGGAGCTGTGGACTTCAGGGCTAGCGGGATCTTTGGGAACATCCCAACCCAACTCCCTTCTATGAGGATTCTCGACAGGGACATCTTCCAGGATCAGGCACTAAGACCACTGGGCTGTGCGCTTTCAAATCACACCCTGGGCCATTCAGATCAGTGCCTCCCCAGGGGTGTGTGTGTGTGTGTGCTGGCAGTGGAGGATGGAGAGCGTGTCCTAACCACGTTGTGTTGAAGCAGATATGTGACTGCAAACGGTAGCCCACCAAGTCTCCTGTCTTCCAGCCCCTGTCTGGGTGGCTGTAGTCCTGGGACTCTCTGCCACATGGTGTCAATTTTTGTTGTCAGACAGCTTGGCCATTAGGGGGAGACCTGGTTCCCTGAACTTACACCATCGGTTCCAGTTCGAGAGAGAGGCACAAGCCTAGAGTCAGACAAACCTAGATTTTAATCCCACTTCTGCCACGTATTAGACATACAGCCTTGTCAAGAGACCTATCTTCTCTAAGTCCCAATTTCCTCTCTGCAAAATAGGGATGATTGGGCCCCCTGCTTGGAGCTGTTGTAGGGATTACAGGAAATTATGGGCATGTAGAGCTCACGCTGATGTCTGACACCTCACTCAGTATCTTGTCCGCCGGAGAACCTGTTGGCTTCCTCTTCCGTGAGGTTGCACTTCAGGTACGTGAAGATGGCTCTCAGATTCCTCTGCGTACTTTTCACAGATGGAAGCATCTGTCCGTTTTTATGAAACACGCAGAATCAGCAGAGCAGGAGTGGATTAATCTGTTAGAGCTGCCATAATAAAATACCATGCACTGGGAGCCCCAAACAACAGACTTCTCTTGTCCCACAATCCCGGAGTCTAAAATTCTGAGATCAAGGTATTGGCCGGGCTGGTTTCTTTTGTGGCCTCACTCTCGGCTTGCAGATGGCTGTCTCCCCCTGCATCTTCACATGGTCTGTCCTTGGTGTGTGCCTGTGTCCTAATCTCCTCATAAGGACACAGTCCTGTTGGATTAAGGCCCACCTCAGTGACCTCCTTTTACCTTGATTACCTCTGTCTCCAACTGCAGTCCCATTCTGAGATACTGGGGGTTAGAATTTCCACATAGAAATTTTGCGGGACACAATTCAGCCCACAGCACAGAGGACAACACCAATATTTCAGGTAGTTTAGTGGAAGCGATACACTGAACGCGATTTGTTTCTGCTCGCTCTTTGTTGGATTGCCTGGCGTCCCCATCCCAAGGCCCAGCTGGCTGGAAGGTGCCCGCCCTGAGCCCGGGCAGCTGCTGGCGCTCCACAGTGCGTGGGCAGCTCTGCCCTCTCTGCTGAGTGGCTGCCGAGTGCGTTTCCACTGCTGACACCTTGCAATGTTTTATAGGCAATTCCTGCTTGTCAGCAGCCGCATTTCTTAATCAGCTGCTCGCTCATTTCTCTAAAGGCGTCTGACACTGTTGACTGGCTCCAGAGGGCTGGGCGTGGGCGGGCACGTCCATGTGCTCCCAGATCCAAGTGTACCCACACCCTGGGACCACGCCAGAACTCCCAACTTCTTCCATCACTCTTAGCCTTGAAATGGTGGGAGCAGGCATTTCAAAACCAGACTTGGGTTTTTGCAAACATAGTTTGGCCTTCCTGCCTACCTATTTTTATTTCTTTCTTATTTGGAAAGAGAAAATTCCCAGACATGGGCCTGGGAATCAGGCTGTTCTCAGGTCAGCCCCTAGCACCAGTGTCTCATTTCTTGTCTCTGCCTTTGCAGAGAAAGTGTCGCTTCCGATAACTGCATTGTGGACTCCCCACTTGTGATTCAAACGGTCACCCCCACCCAGTGAAGGGCCAGGGGGTGGTGGCTCTGGCTACAGCAGCTGCTCCTGTGTTCTTGCAACTGTGGCCCCTTTCAGATGAGTAGAGGACCAGGGCTGCTGACCCAGTTGCCCAGGTGGAGCGACTGTCGTGTCCCTTTGTTCTGATTGGGACGAGTCCCTGTCCATCCTACCGGGCCCAGCAGGCTGGTAGGGCTGGCAGCCTCCAACTTCATCACTTCAGGAAAGTGAGCGATGTTCAGCCCCCTGGGCAGCTCCTGTCCTTTTCTACCACACTGTGTGTCCCCTGGCCTGGGCCACCAGAACACAGACGCAGCTCCTTCCCTCTCAGCCACATACCACAGGGGGCATGAACCCAGAGGGAGATTCCTTGCTGTTGTTTGTCTTTCCTGGACGTAAAGCTGTGTCCCTTGCCTGCTGTTGGCGGTACCTAGGTGATGTCATCTGTGGGTAGGGACAGAGGGTCATTTGTCTTCTTCCTGTAAGGAGACAGCTTTGGCAGCAGTGGCTGTTTGCATGGAGACTGACCCCAGCCGGGGGAGCTCCCGTAGGCCCCATCCATCAGCGACCATGCTTGGGTGTGAGTGAGAACGAAATAGCCCAAAACATTTGTTTGGCTTTTACACACATTTGTTTGAATGTTATTTTTTTTTCCCTCTCCTGCTGTGTCTTTTCTAGTAATAAGCAAGGAAGCTAGCCTTATTTTTAATCTCTTCTAGCATTTTGCAATGGTGGTGTGTTTGTGCATTTGTTTAATGAACCCTAAGTATCAATTTTCTTTTCAGGAAAAAGAAATCACTAAAATATCTCCCTCCCCAATCCAATTCAGTAGACTCAACACTTTGTTTTGACAGGAGGAGCAGAGGCCAACAGCACACCTGGTGCCCGAGAGAGGACAGGGGTTGGTGGTGGGGACTGTGACCAGCTAGAACTCTTCAAATGTGGCCAGTAGGGTCGTGTATTCCTTGAAACCACGACAGACAAAGAGCTGGTGAAGAATCTCATGTGGGTGCAGGAAGAGAAATCTGGGGTGGTAGAAACAGTGTCTTCAGTATTGGAGGGGCTCTCTTGTGACCTCCTCTGTGTGGCTCCTTAGTGGGCAGAACCAGGACCAATAGGTGGACATTATGGTGTGGTCAGTTTCACTCACTGTGAGGACCGACTTCTGGTGGACAGCTGTCCAGCGTGTGAGAGGAGCTGACTGTTGGAGGCCAGCCGGCCTCTCAGCTGGACTGTGTGCAGTTGTCCTGAGTGCTGGTCACTTATTTTTGCCCTTGAACTTCCTCCTGAGATTTTGCATTCAGCCTGGAGTGCAGTGGCTGTGGATACTTTAGTTCTTTGCTATGTCCTAGGTCTCTCTTTCCCTCCTTGTCATCCCCACTAGAGAAGAGACTCTCTGGGACAGAGCTGCAGGAAGGCATAGCTGTGGGGCAGCACTAGTTTGTGTTCAGCATCCTGTGCTGCTTCAGCCTCTCGCTGCCCGCTGCCCTGTTCCCAGCCCAGGCCTCGTGTCTGGCCATCACCCGCACCTGCAGCCCGGGATCTGCTCTTCTAGCAGCACCCTGGGCTGCACCCTCCTCTGGCCCCTGTTTTATGGAGTGTGCGGTGCACTCATGGGGGTGGAGCCAGCAGAAGAGAGCAGTGTGTGGTGGCCCTGTCGTACCTGAAGGAGATCCATTACTTTCTTTGATGGGAAAAGGCCTGATTAAGAGGGTCTGACCTTTCTCCCAAGTTCTGGCTGCAGGAGCCCACACCCTGCAGGACAGAAGAACACAGGGAGCCTTCGGAAAGCCAGCGGGCCCAGGCTCCAGGTGGCATCAGATCAGCTCTGCGTGGCATGTAACTGAGAGGACTCAGTGACATGGGAGGGGTCCCAGCCTTGATGACTATGTAGCCTTGTTTCCAGGAGAGCTTCCATCTTGTCAGCCACTGCACTGGGAAGAGCTTGCTTAGAGAGCCCCGAAAGAACTTAGATAGCCTAGGACAAAGTCGGGTGGCACAGGAGCCGAGCCTGGCTTGAGGACAGCAGGGTCCCAGTTTACTAGGCCCCCTCACACCTCCTGGAGCTCTGTCCTTGAGATGAATGTCCCAGGCTAGTGGGGTAGGGGTGGGATTGGGACAGAAGTACAAGCACAGAAGCCTTAAAATCTGTGTGTGATCTCGATTATACATGCACGGTGACTGTGTCCTTCACTATCAGGTGGCCTGAATTAAGTACTTAGCATTTCTCTCTCATATTGTAATGAAAATTGCGTGATTTCTACATTGTCTTAGACAACAAAATAAAGCTTTGGGCTATATTTTACAACTTATGTAGTTGACTGTGTGTGCATTGGATACTTGTCTTCTTAATATTTATATCAGTTTTCAGGAGGGAATGTAGGGAACACACTATCCATGTTCTTCTGCAGCATTTACAGGCAGAAGGGAAGTCTTAGGGAGCATGTAGCTGATGGGGTGAAGAGTGAATTTCTCTGATGGACTTAGAGGTGACCTAGAGTTCAGACCTTGACCCTGGCACCCAGAGGGATGGAGAACCCATGAAAACGAATTGACATGAACAGAAAATAGGTCATGGGAGGTGGAAAGAGAGGAAGACTGAGCTGTAGATAGCCAAGGCCTGGGACCCGAGAGGGCACGTTTCCGAGATGGGGAAGAGACCAAAGCTCCGGCAACTGGGAATTCTGCCGACGGGTATTTGTGAGAAACCTCAACCAGGGAAAAGGGAAAGGACTCTTTCGGGGAAGGCTGGAGGGACATGGGAGATAGCAATGCTGGGCAGTTTGTGCAGGCACACAGACATCGATAAAGGCAGAGAGACAGAGCAGAGCATGGCAAAAGCCATCCTCTGTAGAGTTCCTGTCCTATGCCAGGAGCTTTACAACATCGGCGCTAATCCTGACCGTAGCCCTGTTGGGGACATGTCATAATTCCCAATTTCTGATGGAGGAAACTGGCAGTGCCACTCACTGATAAGGGACAGCGCTGGGATTTGAAGTCAGGTAGATTTGATTTTGAAGTGTCTGATCCATTCCATGCCATCTCTTGCGGACTCAGAATGCACAATTTTCATGGAGGGCTTCTCAGAAGCAAATGAAACCAAGTCTGTCATTTTATAGATAAGGAATCTGAGGTCAGAAAAGGGAGGGGGGAGTTCCCTAAAGCCATCATTCCAGAGAGTAAAAGAAAAGACATTAGAACCTAGTTCTTCTGACTCTTGGTCTATTGGAACGTCAGGATCTCAGTCTTAAAATAGAATGCTCTAGATTGCCACACCTGTTGTGTACTATTTTTTGATGGTTATTATCTGTGGCAGTGCTATACTGACATGAGTGAATTCTACATGAATTTTAAAGTTATTTTAGAATATATTTTATACATTATTCATAACATATTTATATAGCTTGTTTTAAAGCCAAGAGAAACGTAGAGCAATAGCTTCTGCTTTTTTGGCTGTGACCCTACATTTTATATTATGTCTCATTATACACATATGTACGTATATGTGTGCATTATATATAACTGAGACATATGTTTTCAGAAATAATACTTATCCTTACTATGCGTGATACACGCTGATAGTTTCTATTCTCATTTACTCCGTTCTATTTTGTTAAAAATATGCTGGTTGCAAACCATCTAAATTGATTTCATGACAAATTAATGGTTCATGACCCACAGTCTGAGACACCATGACCTAAACAATGTCTTAATCAGACATGGTTTAAGAAAAAAGTCATTTCAGAGGAGATGTAAAGTTGCCAATTATCTTTGGTCATAAATGTTAAAATAGTAAGCTTTGAGTTTATAACATCAAAAAGGGAATTGTGTACATGTAAAAAATAAAGTGGCACAGGCTTGGATTCTCTCCAGGCCACAGGAGAACTGTGATGTTCCTGGTATCATGTGATGCCAAGTTTTATTTTCTGCATGGATTTCTGAACCACTGGATATAGCCAAAGATGCAGACTGGAGTAGCTGCCAGAGCCACAAGACAGCAACCTCTCCCTGACCCAGGCAGACTGCCTCTAGTCTAAGGTGCTAGGCAGTGAGCAAGTTGTGTACATCGGACCTCATTCCACATGCTGGTGTGTAATTAAGGTCTGATGCTTTATGCGTTTCTATGAGCATGAGCTTAGGCATCTGACCCTCCAGCCCCCTCCAAAATTTGTGCTAATTTCATTTGATGTTGCCAACTCCCTCAAGTTTGCACTGGTCCTCCCACAGTCTTCTTCTTTAGCCCCTTCTCTGACAGAGGCATGGAATGGCTCTCCCAATTCCCAGCTTCTCCTCCTCTTGACAACTTCTCCATTGCTACACTGGCTTTCTACTGCACAACAACCGAATTTTCTTTTATTCCTTTTATCCATTCATCTGTCCATCCCTTCATCAGTGCCTGCTGCTAGGAAAGTTCTGTCTTAGAGATTAATATTTCAGCCAAGATCTGATTCATGAGAATTAAACAGTCAAGTACATACCTGGGAAAACAACATGGCAAGAAAAAGGAATGGCAAGTGCAAAGCCCTAAGAAGGAAACAAGTCTGGCATGTTTGAAGAATGAAAGAGCCACACTGGTGGAGCAAGGTGGCCAGGGGGAGAATGGTATGTGATGAGATTAGAATGGCCACAATCCAAAACACTGACAACACCAAATGCTGGAAAGTATGTGGAGCAATGGGAACTCTCATTCACTGCTGATGGGAATGCAAAATGGTACAGTCACTTTGAAAGAGAGTTTTTTTTTATCTTTTTTTTTTTTTACAAAACTAAACATACTTTTACCATATGATGCAGCAATCATGCTCCTTGGTATTTACCCAAATGAATTGCAAACTTATATCCACACAAAAACTTTTACACAGATGTTTATAGCAGTTTTATTCATAATTGCCAAAACCTGTAAGCAACCAAGATGTCCTTTAGTAAGTGAGTGGATAAACTGTGGCACATCCAGATAATGGAATATTATTCAGTGCTAAGAAGAAATGAGCTATCAAGCCATGAAAAGATACAGAGGAGCCTGACATACATGTTACTACGGGAAAGGAGCCAATCTGGAAAGATTACAGACTGTATGATTCCAACTATGCGACATTCTGGAAAAGGCAAAACCATGGAGACAGTAAATAGATCAAGGGTTGGGGAGGGAGGGTGAATAGGTAGAGCACAGAGGATTTTTAGTGCAGTGACACTACTCTGTAGGATATTCTCAATATAATGGTGGATCCATGTCATCATACATTTGTTCAGACCCATGGAATTTACAACACCAGGAGTGAACATTGAAGGACTTCAGGTGATTATCATGAGTCAATGCAGGCTCATCATTTATAACAAACATGCTGCTCTGGTGTAGGATGCCGATTGTTGGGGATGCTGTGGGGGAGGTCAGGGAGGACATGGGAACTCTCAGTACTTTCTGCTCAGTTTTGTAGTGAACCTAAAATTGCTTGATAAAATAAAGTCCATTAAAAATAAAAATAAATAAGAGGCCACTCTAGCTGTTGTACGAAGAGTATACTGTGTGGGCTCAAGAGAGGAGGCAGGGAGGCCAGTTAGGAGGACCTTTCAGTGGACCAGTTAGGAAATGTCAGTGGCTCAGACCAAGATTTTGATGATAAATAGGGTGAGAAATAGTCAGATTTGGGATATATTTGTAGGTGATGTTGTTAGAACTTGCTAGGGAATTAAATGTGGAGTATGAGGGAAAGAGAGTAACCAAGGGTGACTTAAGATCACTGGTTCCAACAGTTACGAGAATGATAGTGTCATTGACAAAGATGAGGACTTGAGTAAGAGCGGATCTGTGTGTGTGTGTGTGTGTGTGTGTGTGTGTGATAGAGATGGAGATGGAGATAGATAGATAGATAGATAGAGATCAGTGGATCTTTTGGGGCTATGTTAGATTTGAAATGCATATAACCATGTGGAGATAGTTTGAAATATTTGTCTGGAATTCAGGGAAGATATATAAACTAGTGATATAGGTTTAGGATTATCAAAATAATGGTGCTGTTTGGAACCACGAGACTGAGATCACTCAGAGGGAGAAAGTAGCTAGGAAGAGATGAAGACTGCAGACAGCACCCTAGGTTGGGACAGCAGGAGATTGTGGCAAAGGAGAAGGAGACATCATTAAGGCAGATGAGAGACCAAACAAGAATAACATCATAAGAATCCAGAAAAGAATGTGTTTCAATTTCCTGCTTCTGAGAGGTTGAGTAGAATGAAGACAGAAAACTTATCAGGGGTCCTGGCAAAACATGAGTCATCGGTAACCTGGGCAAGAGCCATTTTTGGTGGGTAGTGATGATGTAAGCCCAGCTAGGGTGAGGTGCAGAGATGATGGGAGATAAGAGGGTAACTGCAGGAACAAGGTCCTGAGAAGCCGAGAGGAGATGGATTCCGAAGCAAGGAGGATGGCTTGCTTTGCTTGGAACAGAAACAACATATTTTCACCATATCCCTATGGCAAGAGAGTGAGGGGTTGGGGGAGGCATTTTCAGAGAGTGAGGAGGTTTTAGATGTTTAAAGGCAGTAGGGAAGATCTGACATAGTTGTCTTGGAGACTTGGAATGGGAATTGACTGGGCAAGAAAGGAGGATTACTGGAAGTGCAGAGATTTGTGCTTGCAAATTTAAGGCAAGTCCAATTGGTATGATTAGGGCATGATTTTACCAGTAGTGTTGGTTGGTTGGGTATAGACTCAGAGTAAGCAGATAGCTGGGTTTATGCAGGTCCAGGTCTTCCTAGGCTGGTGTGAGATACAGAGAAAAAGAGGCAGAGGACATAGACATGTGTAAGGGGGTGGATATGGTGATGACCAAGGAATCTGTGCTGGATGGGGAATGATGTGAGAATGTGTGTGTTGGCAGGGAGGATGTGAGCAGGAGATGGTGGTGAGAAAGGTGGAGGGACCATGAATTGAGCATCTCAGTGAGGTCAGCATTGCTGGGGTGGATGCTCTAGATTAAGGGAAGAGTGGTCAGAGAGTGGAGCTGCTTGACAGTTCAGAGGCGAGGCCGTTATTGGTTAAAATAACTGGTTGAAAAGATGCAAAGTGTAACCATGGCAGTTGGTGGCTGCAGTGAGATGGAGAGAAGGATCATTGGATCTAACAGGATCGAGGAACGGAGAGACCAGGTGCTGGGGAGGGCCATGTATGTGGATGTGAAAGCTGCCAAGAACGACAGCAGTGGTGGTGGAGAGGAAGACAGTGAGCCAGGTGCTAAATTCATCAGTGAATGAGGGGGAATGGCAAGGAGAGCAGTGGGTGGTAAAGTGTGACGAGTTGCACTTCAAAGAAGCAAGGCCTTTGAAGGAGGAAGGAGAAATGCTTGGAAGAAGTGATGGGAAACAAAGGGGACACCTACCTCTCTCCCAGACCCTTAGGTGTAGAGGGAAAATGCAGCCTCTAGTTGAGAGGATTCCACAGCAAGTGATGTCTTTAGGGACAGTCAGGACAAGATGGGAAGGGAATGTCCCCAATGGAGGTGAGGGTTGAGCAGACTCTGGAGGGAGGGGGCATGATAGTTAACTAGACGAACAAGACAGGAAAGGGCTTTCTATACAGAAGGAACCCCATGTACAACTTGTTCTAAAACAAGAGAAAGCATGACATAATTGAGAAGCATAAAGAGCTCTTTAGGGCACAGATTTGGGATTTGGGTGGCTATAGGGAGTGGGAGTGGCAGGGATAAGGCATGGAGAGCTTGAGGTGCCATGTTCAAGATCTGGGACTTGGGGAGCCATTGAAGGGTTTTAAATGGGACCAATGTTGTGCTTCAGAAAGATCACTCAGGCATCAGTGTGGAGGATGAAGGGGCTGGGCCACACTCTGACATGGGGCTGGCTGGGGGCTGTTACAATGGTCCTTGCAGACAGTCAGGAGGGCTCAACTCTCCAGATGGGAATATTTTGACTCCCTGTGTCTGTCTCTTGAAATTTAGGTAAATTCCAAGGTTGAGAATGTATTGAAAGGATGGATTAACCCTAAGTGCCTGCTAAGAAGTGGGCTAACTGGTTGTATTCAGGAGAGGGGCTGGGTGTTCACTTGCAGAGAAAGAGAAGAGGAGACCAAAAGTGGATTTTCCTTCTCATTCTGTCTCCTGGATGGGACTTAGGGCTTCCAGAAGGCAAACAAGCATAACGAACGATGGATCTCAGCTGGGAGAGAGAAGAGAGAGAGTCATGGGACGGGGGCAACCTTTGGGCACAGACGCGAGCAGTTTTCAGTTCTGTTGTTACAGACTTTCCCGTGTGTTTCAATATTGCCCCATGCAGAACTGTGGCCTGCCATTTACCCCTCACTGGACTGCCACCTGTCTTCTAGCCCCCACGGTCCCCTGCCTGTGGCTGTGCTAAGTGTCTTGGGTTATTCTCTCTCAGCAGTGACTCTTGAGAGGCCTTTTCCTCCACCTCACTCCATATTGGGAGCCATCTTGGTTAGAGAGCTGCTTGAGGCAATCTGTCATGTTGGAGTTTTAAGTGACAAAAGGAAGGCACAGGGGTCCTTCCTGCCTCAAAGCCAATCACAACACCTTTCTTTAACATTTAAAAACATTATGCCTGAAATTCAAAGTTGAATGTCAATTCAAAACTTCTTTATGACTCTCTCTACCCTGCTCATCCAAGTCCAGCTTCAGCCGCTTCTGGGCTCAGCCTCCAGGGCCTCTCCCCACTGTGCCTCTTGGGCGAGGAGCCCTGAATTGCGAGGATGGCTCCCTGGCCTCAGGTTGGCTGGAGTCAGGGGTAATATGGAGGGAACATAGGCTGCTGGGAGAACGGGACAGGACACCAGATGGCCTTGGAGGCTGGGCCATGGCGCTGAAGCTTACCGACGGTGGGTGTGATGGAAAGAGTCATATATGGTTGAGGGGATGACATGATGGGAGCCGGCCCTGCCTAGCTGGCACCTCCTCTGGGACAATCCCTGACAGAAATATGGGCAGCCTGCCTGGAGCCATCTGCTCTGGGTCTCAGGGGAGAGCTGTCTGTTGGTTGGGAAAGTGGACTATGTCTCCCTTGGGCTAAGGTCATTTTGAGTGATAATGTGGCCCCAGAGACTAAAGCTACACAGGATCCAATCACAAAGCTCACTTAGGCCAAGTCTCCAGCATCTTCCCCAGGCCTGTGATCCGGAATAGTTGCTGTGTGCAAGCAACAGAACAAGTTTGCCTCGTTGCTTTGCATCGGTCTCCTTGAGCACAGGCACTGGTGACAGACGCTGAGCTTCCCCAGACACCGGCTCCATTCATAGACTCCAGGCTGGGCTTGAGGCTGCTCTGCCCAGGGAAGGATCCTGGCCTTCCCCATGTGAGCAGCTCTTCTGCTCCTGGAGATGGTTCAGAGCCAAGGCCTGGCAGCCTGGGAGCTGCCTTCTGGTGGCCAAGATGTCGCTTGGATACACGCCTTCCCTGTACCCTCTGTACCCCACCAACACCCCCACCACACCAAGCCCAGTCACTCGTGCACCATTCTTACAAGAACGCATCCCACCAAGTGCACACCCCACGGTTACACACAGACACACACACACACATACAACCCGCAATCTTCCGTATCCCTCAGGCCTCACACACAGTCCTAGGGGCCCCACACATCCCTCCGTAGCACACGTCCTTCTCCTTCCACACACCCACCACTCCACACTACGCCACACCTGTGCTTCCCCCTACACACGGGTCACATGCCGGCTTCTACGCCCTGCTCCCCACATGACCACACACACCACGCCTTTGGGGCACCAGACGGTAACCTGCCTGTCACCAGGCTCCTGACAGGGTCTCCATGCTCAGCTCCCAGCAGTGCTCGCCCAGTCATCTGCTAGAGCCAGGGCAGCCGGGACTGGCCCTGCCAAAATTGTTGGGAGGGTTGATGATGTGTGTGAAAAGAGGGGGGCAGAGGAGAGAGAGCAAGAAAGAGAGAGAGAGAAGATTTGGAAAAGTATTTCCAGGATTTGAAAACAAATGTATTATATTTGATCTGTTTGTGATTTGTTTGTAGTACTCATGCTGCTAAATAGATGGAGAAAACATTTGGCAAGAACTGCAAGTTTTATTTAGAGGTTTTGGGGAAAACAAATTGCTCAAGAAGGAGTGAGCTGGTGTGGCCAGGAGAGATAGAAGGGGCCGTGCATGGAAGATTTGAGCGGAAATCAGAAGAGCCATGAGCGAGCATTTTTTTCACTAAACGGAAGGACCAAGCTTTTTCCAAGCAGCCTGGAGACCCGCTCTGTGCTGGTGCTTTCCCACACTCACCTGCAGGTGGCGTCTTCCCCCGACTGCTCAGGGGCCAGGCCACGTTGCCACATCCTCAGGAGGGAGGCCCTGGGGAGCGAGCTGCCGGGCACCCAGGCCTCCTCTGCCCGTCCAAGTGTCGCCGGTTTTTAAAGCCCAGCTTCAGGCCACCCCAGGAGGGTGTCCTTGGCCCCTCCATTCTCGCTTCTCAGAGCTCGGCTAGCACCGACAGTGTGAAGCCTGCGAACAACTCCTCCCACAGTGCTCCCTGAGCACCGTGAGGTCCCCGGAGCTGTGCCAGGGATGGAGGAGAGAGCAGTAACCGAGACAGACTTGCTGCGTCCTACTGCAGGGAACACAGATCTCAAACAATAATTATAACATATTAGGGTTGCGAAATGCTGCAGAGGAGAAATGAAGGGTATTTATTTGTGTAATAGCCCTCAGGGAACAGGAACTGCTATAGGAAAGACAAATGTTCCTCTTTAGAATAAAGAAGAGAGGGGAGAGTAGGAAACATGAATTACACATCTGGGAAAAAGGTACCATTATTTCCCCCAAGTCGGTTCAGCATTTTCAGACACTCCTGTGTGTCAGCTGCTAGTGGAAATGCGGTCCTTCCTCTGCGTTCATGGCAGCTTCTGGAGCAGATGCCCAGGGCCGGGGCTTCCTAGGGGCAGGTGCAGCTGTAAAGTGGCATTAAACAAACACTGGCTGGATGGTGCCAGGACGCCAGGGTGCCATGGCAACACTGTGCTCACCTGAAGCAAGGTAGCGAGACTTCACGGCTTCCTGCAGACCTTGCAAGACATACTGCTCACGACTGCAACCTGAGTTTCACCGCTCAGGGTAGGGATGACCAGACAGAAAAGCCCTGGGTGCCTTTCTCGAAAGAACAGCTGCCCCTGGAGCATGGTCTTTGCGTGGGCTGAGAGGTGGAGAAGAGCCCCGGGTTGTTCTGCATGGATGGTGGCCCTTCTCCTTCCACTCTGGGAGGGGTCACCATGAGAAGCATGAGTTCACGATGATGCTAAATGCAGTGAGGATGAAAGCAGGACCCCTTGGTCATGGATCATGTCTCGTGTCCTATGATTCATCCACTCTGCCGTGATCATCCCTCACCACCTGACTTCTGTGTTCCGTTGATTCTGGAATATGCGTGTATGTTGGGGTAAATGTCTGCTAATTTTTGGACTCTTAGAATGTTAGACTTTTGAGGCTGGAGGTATCTTTAGAAATCACGAATCTCACACTTTAATTTTAGCCGGATGGTGAATGGAAGCCCAGAGAGGAAAAGGAACTTGTCCAAGGTCGCACAACAAGTTAACGGCAGCGTGACGGGTCCCAGGCCTTTTGCCTCCTGGGACAGGGCTCAGTGGCTTTGCCTAATTACCCAAATCCATCCCAATCTGAAACCAGAGTCTCTGGCCACAGCTCGAACAGCATTCCGGAACCGAGTCGTAAATCCAGAGCCCTGCAGCCACTCTGCTCTGACATTTGTTGTGTTTTACTGCCAAATGCTGCTGCTCAGAGATGCCATCTCCGGAGGGAGAAATTCTTGAAAGAGACACCCCTTTTCCCCCCTTTCCAAATTAGGAGTTAATTAGTACCAAAATGTGCAGGGGGGCGGTGTGCATTGACCGGCCTTCCACCGGGTTCCCAAAGCAGAGAAATGTCTCATTTTGAAAGCGCCTAATTGTGCCTGCATCACTGTTTGGAGAAGGGAGTCTCTAGGTCTGGGCCAGGCACCCTCAGGGACGGATCTGTTAACTCGCTGTCACCTTCTTTTGAGATACCATCATCTTGTAACTCGGAGCAATAAAACGAGTAATTGTGGCCTTTTGAAGCAAGGCCGTGTGCCTTGGCCGGTTTGTTTGCCCTGAAAGGCCTCGAGTCTGGATGGCTGGCCCTGTTGCCATCTGCCCAGAGAGTTCTTCCAAGCCCCCTCCTCACTTCAAGCTCACAGGGAGCCCTCTACTTCTTCCTTCTTTCTTTTGGTTCCCAGAGCTCCACATTTCAGAAATAATTTTCTCACCCAAATGTCTAGCTGTTGGCCTGGGGAGGCCTTCCTTGCAGTTTGAAGAAAGCTGGCCATGTCTGTTGGAATGCAAACTTCCCAGAAAAGCTGTGGGCGCCCCAGTTCCATGCTTGGTTCCCCCCACCCCCCACGAGGTCCTCCACGCCAGCGCCTCTGGCCTGGAGCTCCGAGTGTCAGCGGGGCTGGGGGTCGTGGGCCCAGGGTGGGTAGGAGGGCTGCTTGGCTTAGGAACGGTATTCGTATTACTCAGAATTTAAATGAAGGTCTCAAAAGACAAAACTAATTAAGATTTACTAAGGCTGCCATTGTCTGATAATTCAATACCAGCTCATTATTAGAACCACATTTATTGAGGTTTAATCACTATGAAGCAGACTGCTCTGGCATAGCTGTCAAACCGCACAAAATGTGTTCTTAATAATTAATCAGTACAGTATCTTGTCGTTCTAGCATTCATCTTGGGCTTGGGTGTGTTTTTAAAGGGGCACTGTCAATGTACTTTTGAAACTTGGTCGTCTTTTGTTTTTAATAACTCTGCAGATCCTTTAAGCAAGGGGGAAGGAAAAAACAGATTCCTCCACAAATTCCATCCCTGAAACTCTTGTGATGAACAAGTCCTGGAATGTGATTGAAGCCTTCCTGGGATCCACTGCTGAGCTGCTGACATTTTGTTTTTCAAAGGAAGAAAAAAAAACTCCCATGCATTCAGTATTTGTTTTCCTTTAGCAGAATCTGCAGGCATGGAGGGATGGTGAGTTCGGCGTGGGGCGAGGGGCCCTTTCTGTCGTTAAGGCTGCCAGCCTGGATCCCACGTCCAGACACTCAGGCAGAGATGTTTGGAGCAAGCTGTTCTCTCTACCCACACAGGCTACAGGCCGGGCTCTTAGATGAAGCTGTGACTTTGGAAGAGGCCTACTGAGTAACACCTGGATTTTTACTATTTTCTCTACTTGGACTGGGGAGAGTGGAAGAAGAGTTGGGCCTTATCTCTCCTGGGGGCCCCACTCTTACCCTGGCTGCCTTACAGAGGGGTCATGAGGACAAGATGAAGTCACTCATAGGGAGCCACTGTCCATTCTTTTTTTTAAATATTTATTTATTTATTTATTTTTATTATTTTTTTAAATTTCAGAATATTATGGTCCTGAAATTATGGGGGTACAAACATTTTGGTTACATGTCCTGACTTTGTCACATCCAAACCATGATTTGAGGTGTGCCCTCTCCCCCCTACAATGCTCACTGCGTCCATTAGTTGAGAGTTTACCCACCCCCAACCCCCCAATTCCTAAAGAATATTACTACCGTGTGAGCACCTTACTGTTGATCAGTTAGTGCCAATTTGATGGCGAGTACATGTGGTGCCTCTTCTTCCATTCTTGTGATACCTCATTTTGGAGGATGGGCTCGAGCTCTATCCAGGAAAATTTAAGAGGTGCTAGATCACCATTGTTTTTTATAATTAAGTAGTACTCCACTGTATACATATACCATATTTTATTAATCCACTCAGGGATTGACGGGCACTTGGGTTGTTTCCACATCCTTGCAATAGTGAATTGTGCTGCCATAAACATTCGGGCGCAGATGTCTTTATTATAGAATGTCTTTTGTTCTTTTGGGTAGATGCCTAATAGTGTTATTGCTGGATCAAATGGTATTTCTATTTTTAGCGCTTGAGGTATCTCCAAATTCTTTTCCACAGAGGTTGCACTAATTTGCAGTCCCACCAGCGGTGTAAGAGTGTTCCTATCTCTCCACATGCTCGCCGGCATTTGTTGTTTTGGGATTTTTTTCATAAAGGTCACTCTCACTGGGATTAGGTTATATCTAATTGGAGCCACTATGCATTCTGTTCAGTGTCTTCCCTAAGCCCACAGCTGGGAGATTGTTACTCTCTTTAATATTAAGGTTGTCACTGGGTTGATGCTAAGAGTGCAGGCGTGGACCAAGTTGGCTTGAGTTCAAATCTTGCCTCCAGTGCCAGCCAGCTGTTTGATCTTAAGCAAGTCATTTGTCCTTTGTAAGTCTCAGACCCCTCTCTCCACTCCCAGCTCTCTGCTCCACGCCTGGGCGTGGAGCTTCTGGGCAGATGTCAGGACCATATGGCGCTTTGCTGTTCCTCGGTCTCATGAGCTTGGACGGTCAGAAACTGTGTCTTGGCTCCACACTGTGCCCAAGCAGCCTCCTGAAATTCCCGACCTCTCTCACCCTCTCCACGCCTTTCATAGGTACCCGGGCTCTGACCTTGGTAAGTGGCTCCGTGTCCACTGTGTGTCCTCAGAGAGAACGCTGTGTTTGACATCACGTGGTGTGGTTAACCCTGCTCAGTCCTTCTGCTTCTGTGGGGGCTGACAGGCTGCAGACCCCAGGATTTACTTCTCCCACGGGGGCCACTGTCTCCTGGCCCAACCACGTTAACTGGGGAAGTTATTTCCGGTAGCAGAGGATCCACTTGGGGTGAAATTCAAAGTTCAGAAGAGAATGGTCATTCTTGCTGCCTTAGAGAGGGCTGAGGACAGACAGATTAGACCTGGGCTCCTCTGTCAGTTCCCAGAGGGAAACCCAGATGCCGGCTCCAGGACTCCTGCACCCACTGCCCTGTAGCTCCTACGGAGCCCAGTCCAGAGGCAGAGGAAGCTCTGCTGGGGGTTAGGTTGAAGGGCTGACACGTGCAAGGCAAATAAGCAGAGGAGACTCCAAATGCACCACCTTTGTAGCATAAGTTCAGGTTGTCCCTCAAACCTAAGATGGCTTTTCCCCTCCTCGTCCTACTGTGGCCTGGGTTTGGGTGAAGAGAGCATGACTATGTGCCCCATCTCCAGTCTATCCCTGGAATCTCTCTTCCTTCAACTAGGCAGAGAGCATCCCATGCTTCTTCCCATCTGTAAGGGACTTCGTGACCTGCCGCATCTGTCCACTCCTGGAAGCCTCCTGAGGTCCACACGAGGTTGGTGGTTAAGTACTCTTTACAGATAGCGGTAGGCTCAGAGAGGGTAAATGCTTTCCCTAAGGCTGTGAGCCAGTCAGGAACAGAGCGAAGACTCAAAGCCAGGCCTTGCAACCCCCCCTGCGAGGCACCTGGGAGAAGCCCAGGGCACATGGAACCAGGGCAGCCCCAGCCAGTACCACCTGTCCTGGGCAATGCATTTCAGAGGACTTCACCCAGACCCGTCTGACCATTCATTCCTAGATGAGAAGTTTGCCAGGGTGATGGATATGTCCATCCTAAACCTGGCCCCACTCCACCTTTTTGTGCCTTGGGTTCCTAAGACATCAGAATTCCCTGCCTCTGGGGTTTTGAGCTCACCTCCAGAGCCTGTGTGGGCCTCTCTTCGGGAGGGCAGTTGTGGATCCTGAGATTTGAGACCTTAGGCCCCGAAGAGCATCAAGGGGTGGCTGTTTGTGGGGTGCACATGGAGCTTGAACGTGTGGGCCACTGACTGTGATGGTAAGTGGGCCTCTTTTTGTATTCTGGCCTTGGTTCTCGAGAACATTGGGGTGTCTTTGGCCCTGGATCAGGCCTGGGGGTTCTGAGGTACTGGAGCTGTGCATGGGCCTAAGCCTGCACCGTTGGCGCCACTGTCCACCCTCTTCCAGCCTCACCTTCCCCCATCTGGGCTGTCCTTGCAGTAGCAGCCTCTGACCACTCTCCCTCCACCCATCACGCTGCCA